>NC_137073.1:68558686-69171708 GCF_951640355.1 Cnephaeus nilssonii | reverse complement strand
TTTATTCACAATAGCCATGACATGTAAACAACCTAAGTGTCCATCAATCCATCAATGAATGAACAGATAAAGATGTGGCATATATATGAATATTATTCCACTATGAGAAGAATATACTTCCATTTTCAACAACAAGGATAAAACTTGAAGGGAATTATGCTAAGTGAAATAAGTCAGTGAAATATAATCACTGCATAATATTACTTGTATGTGGAATCTAAAAAAAGCCCAATGAATAAAAACAGTCTAGAATAGTGGCTATCAGGGACTGGGAGTGTGGGAAATAGGGAAATGTTTGTCAAAGAGTACAAACTCCCAGGTATCAGATGAATAAGATCTGGGAATCTAACATAAAATATAGTAATTATAGTTCATACTACTCTGTTATATACTTGAAAGTTGCTAAAAGAATAGGTCATAATGTTCTCACCAAAAAAAAATATAAATAAATAAAATAAAATAATAAATAAATAAATAAATAAATAAATAAATAAATAAATAAATAAAATGGTAATGGTGTGACATGATGTAGGTATTAGCTAACGCTATTGTGGTAATCATTTTGCAGTACATAAGGGCATTAAATAAAAACACTGTGAAGCTTAAACTTATACAGTGTCATATGTCAATTATACCTCAACTAGAGGCCCAGTGTATGAAAATTCATGCACTGGAGGGGGAGTCCCTCAACCCAGCCTGCCCCCTCTCACAGTCCAGGAGCCCTCCAGGGCAGGAAGCAACCGGCGATCAGGGGAAGGTGACGCCCCCATCACACCTCTGCTGCTGCCACTGCCAGCAATGCAAGCCTTGGCCGGCCCTGGTTACCTGAGCCTTGGGCGGCCCTGGGAGGCTGGGCAGCTGCCATCCGAGGCTTGCCTGTGCCTCGGGCCAACCCTGGGCGTCTGGGGGGCTGAGGGGACCAGGGGACTCCAGAGACAGGCGCATGGCGGGGCTGAGGGGACTGGGTGCCACCATCTTGTGGCTGGGAGCACCGCCATCTTTGAGGGCGGGGCACTCAATTAGCATACTCCCTCCTTATTAGCTGTGGGTGCTGCCATCTTTGAGGGCAGGGCAGTCAATTAGCATATTCCCTCCTTATTGGCTGTGGGCGCCGTCATCTTTGTGATGGTGTGAGTGTCAATTAGCATATTCCCTCTTTATTATATAGGATAAAGCTGAAAATATTATAAACAAAAATAGGGCATGGTCACTGCAAAAAGTTCAGATAATCCTAATATATAAAGAGCCAGGGTCCATAATGTCCAAAACGATCAAACGGACGACCGAACGCCAGGCTGTGCTCACTACAGGCTCGGGTGGGCGGGGTCTGGTGAGCGAGCTGAACTGCTGACCTCTCGATCCCTCCTGGGCCGAGGTCACTGCAGCGACCGAGAACTGACTGCTGTCACCAAAGCGGGTGCAATGAGATTTGTCAGGGGCCCCGCCATCACCCCACAATCGCCCTGCAGAGGGAGGCCCAGGCCACTGGCCGGGGAGCTCCACGATTGCCTCAAAGAGGGAGGTCCAGGCTACCTGGCCGGCAGTGGTGGGTGGGGCCACCCTCTGTGGGGCAATCAATCGCGGGGCTCCCGGACTGAGAGATGGCGCAGGCCGGGCTGAAGGACCACCCCCAAGTGCACAAATTTTGTGCACCGGGCCTCTAGTCCTATATAATAAAAGCCTAATATGCAAATAGACCGAATGGTGAAACAACAGAACAACTGGTCACTATGACATGCGGTGACCACCAGGGGGTGCATGCGGAACATGACAGACATTGGCAACAGGCAGCAGAGCACGGAACATGATGGCATCAGCTGTGGCAGGATGGTGGAACAGGTGAGCAGGAGCACCAGACCAAGGCGGAGTGCCGGTCACTGTCATCAGGGCAAGCCTCTGGTGGTTACTGAAAATTCTTTGCTCCTAGGCACCGTGGTCCCACCCGGCGCTCCCACCTGCTGCTGGCTCTGGCCCGCACGCACCTGCTGCCAGCGCCTGGCACTGGCCCTAATCACTTGGCACCATCAACGGGTGCAAGTGGCGGCTGCCAGCCCTGATGGCCCCTCAGGGCTTCTCCACCTCCCCCAGCTCCTGAGGGGCGATTCAGGTCGGCAGCCACCTCTCACACCCGCTGCCGGCGATGGCCCCACTTGCACCCGCTGCCAGTGCCGGAGCCGCCACTTGCACCCACTGCCAGTGCTGGCCCTGCATGCACCTGCAGCTGGCACCGGATCCGCCATTCGCACCCACTGCCAGCACTCAGTGCCGGCCCCAATCACTTGGTGCTGTCAATGGGTGCATGAAGCAGCTGCTGGTCCCAATTGCCCCTGAGGGCTTCTCCACCTCCCCCTGCTCCAGAGTGGCGATCGGGGCAGCAGCTGCTGCTCATACCAGCTGCTGGCACTGGCCCCAATCACTCTACACCATCAGCCAGTGTGAGCGTGGCCGGCGCCATCAGTGTGTGGGAGCAGCGGCGGCAGGAGTGGGGCTGCCAGCAGACAGGGGACCGGGGACCACAGCCGGAGGGGCCGGCCGGGGGCATGGAGGATGGGCAGAGACCCGCCCCTGTGCCCACCACAGCCTTGAGGCCCACAGTTCCTTTCAAGGAGCATGAATTCATACACTGGGCCCCTAGTATGGTAATACATAAAGCAGAAAACACATTACTATAATCCTGTGCCATTACTACTTTGAATTACATCCCTGAAAACTTTGTTTAGCTCTACATTTTAATCAAATATTTAACTCTAAAAGAAACAAAGGCACATTTTTAAAAAGATTTAAAAGTTATCACATGGATTTTAAATGCCTCTATTCTCTGTTTCTTATTCTCAAACCCTAAAAATAGCCACTGTTAGCTATTTTTTGGATTCTTTCTGAGAAGCTATACACAAATACTGTTTAATGTTTGTTTCATACACAAATTGACAGAAATGGCACATTGTTCCATCAGTTGTCTGTTTTGCTTCACAATATTTCAGAGATTGTCAGCAAAGACACTTCATTCTGCTTAGCAAATATGTGGACTCTAAATATCTAAGTACACCATAATTCATAAGCAATTAGGAGTTTTCAATTGTCTCCTATTACAAATTATTATTAATTGATCACTTCTGTATACAGATCTTTGTGAACTTTTACTTGTACTGGAAATATAACCTTAGAAGTGGCATATCCTTCTAAAATTATATTAATGCTGTCTAAAAATATTACCTCAATCACTACTAGTATACCATTCTTTTTTTAAAAAAAATATATTTTTAATGATATCAGAGAGAAAGGGAAAGGGAGAGACAGAAACACCAATGATAAGAGAGAATCACTGATCAGCTGTCTCCTGTATGTCCCCCTCCTGGGGATCGAGTCCACAACCCAGGCATGTGCCCTTGACCGGAATGGAACCTGGGACCCTTCAGTCTGCAGGCCAATGCTCTATCCACGGAGCCAAACTGGCTAGGGCTACCATTCTTCTTTATGATTGGTGGCATTGAGCCTGGACTGTTACCAAACTAATTTACATTATTGTAAGCAATATGTATATAAGATTTCTGTTCCTCATTAGTAGGAGCAGACTACAACATTGGTTCCAACAATTAAAACTCTGAGTTCTCGTCACCTGGGAAGAACGCAGTGTTTAACTGCATAACTAATCCAAAAGATACACAAATTTGGAGACTCTTAAAGCTTTCATTCTATTCTGAATGTAGGCTGCAAAGTTAGTGTGATTGTTGTTGGAAAATTTCCCAGATTTCGGGTTAAAGAACCTATGGGATGTATCAGTAGACACTAAAGTGTCTCCAAAGGACCTGCTGCCCTCCTTTCTGCTCTCTGCCCTACCCTGGAGCTTGGAATCTCTGAGCAGGAGGCCATTAGAATTTGTAAGCATGAGATCCATACAGGAATGCTGCTGGATCTTGTGGAAATACTTGGTTAAATGAGAAAAAACAGGACATATTCTTGGAGGGGAGAAAGATCTAGAAAGATATATGCAAAGAGACCAGGCTATCTCTAGATAAGAAGGTTATGGGAGTATTTAAATATTATTCATTGTGTTTATTTTAGAATGTTTTATGGAATTATATGCACTGCTCTTTTGGAATAAGAAAAAAAAACTTAATTAAAAAAACTCACAACATTTAAAAATCCAATTAGCAGCCAGGTAGAAACAGAAAAGATAACTACCAAGGTTAAATTAAAAGAAACAGAGGTTAGTGAGCATTATGAAAGGCCAGGAATGTTTAATGTATACTTAATGCAGGGAATACTAAAAATGTGATCTTAGGGACCCAACCTGTTCTCATTATAGACACAGAAGACATTCTCAAGGGTTATCGCAGCTGTTAAACTCATGAGCCTGAGGATATACAGGTATGTGTCAGTAAATGTGCTGACACTGTTTGCTTACCTTATGTGTTGTTATTTGTCAGCTTACAATATTGCTGTGACAAAATTAATGTTGAACTGAATTACAATTCATTTTTATTTTGGTTGAAATATACCCTGAGTGTTTAAAATCTTTATTTCTGTATTAGTTAATTTTCAAAACAATAATAATGCTCACACCAACAACTATAAAAGCTAACTATTAAGTACTAATGATATACGAAGTATTGTCCTAAGCACTTTATAGATATTGTCTCATATAAACTTCACGATAACCATATGACATGAATACTACTATTATCACCATTTTTGGTAATTAAAAAGTTAATAAAAAGCAAGGTTAAATAAATCACTCAAGATTCCACATCTAATAAGTACTGTCATCTATATGCAACTTCACGTGAATTGATTTCTTATTCTCTGACTTAGAACCTGACAGAGGAATGAAATGATATCCATGAAGTAGACAGAAATAAAAATATTATGCAAACATAAGTAATGGTTTGTATTACTTATACAGCCCAATCCTGAAAAAAAAGTCATAGTCATTTATGCATCCCTTGATTCATTCAAAAATAATTTATTGAGCTTCTACTAGATTCAAGGCACAGGGTGAATTACCATGAAAGTTAAACTACAAAGTTATGACAGAGTTCTGGTCTACCTAATTTATTCTTCAAATTTTATCTAGACACTTAAAATCCACCTTTCCTGCGTCTTTCTAAAAGAAGATAGACAAAATTGATTATATTTTAAAATATTTCATTATTAATATGAACTTTAAGGTGGAATTATAATGCCCCTTTAACTGTCATTTAGAATTAAAAAGGGACTTAGTTTATTATAGAATGAAAACCTATGCTGATGTTCAAGGATTTCTCATGAATGATTTATGTGCCTTTGATTTTCCCCATGTAGCCACTAGTTACTAATACGTTGTAAGCTTGTAAGCTAGTGAGATTTAGTTTACCTCTGGAAAGAGAATCTATTTTATGTTCATTTCAAATCCCTTGTCAGGTTTTTCACTTTAATAAAATTACGTCTCATGCTTTTTAAAGTAATTACTTAATTACTAAATCAGCTACATTCTAATACCATGGGGAACAGAATTCAATTTCAGTAACTTTATTGGCATGATACAACCTGGAACCATTTCCAGAGTCAATACAGAAACTCTTCAGGCAACATGACATAATCCACAGCAGTCAGAGGAAGCCCACACCACATCCTCAACCGGGAAGTGATTCAGATTTTGCATACTCTGTCTTCCCTATTTCCTCAGAAGGCCTTCTTGGAGCTTTTCTTCTTTTTGATTTATTATTTTTAATTTAGTTTTATTCTTTAACCAAAAGAAAGAAAATCTAAAGGGACTTACAATTCATGTCGTGTAAGGGCATGGAGTTAAAAGCTCAAAAAGCATCCGAGTCTGTGTCTATGATAACACGTCACAGGGTGGCTACAGAGTGGCCAGCGGCTCTCTCTCACTTTCTCTACAGTTCTCTTGGTTTTGCTTGTCTCTAATATCTGGTTAGGTATCAGATGGTTTTCTCATATAGGACCCAAGAGACCAAAGCAGTGATAGGATTGAAGTCACACACTATGATAATATAGAAGAAGAGAGAGTCTCTGAAAAATGTTTTTTATTAAGAGGAAGAGGACTTCTTTCCAAGAGGACTTGGGAATTTTCCCCATGACTTATCGGTCCTAACTGAGTGTGTGCAGTGCACATTTTTTCATCCAATTTTTATCCTTAGGCAACTGTCTTGTGCTGATGACCTCAAGCCTGAGTTCCTGAATCAATCAGCTAAAAAGGAGGAAATTATGTTTAGAACAATCATGCCCACTCATGGGACAGGCAGAACAACATGAATCTGTGAAAGATGAACCCCGACTTCTGGGTTCTAATCTAGCTTTTTGCGTACTTAGGCAAGTCACTTAACCTCTCTGTGCTACAGTTTCCACATATCTAAAGTGGGGATGATAATGGTACCTATCTGATAAGGTTGTGTGAGAATTAAATGTTGTTATTCCTAAAACACTGATAAAAATAACAAGCACATAATAAGCAATACTTGAGTATTAAATATACCCATAAAATCTATTTAAATAGTGGAAGATGCAACATTGTCACAATGTCCAGAAAGTTCTCAGACCACAAGTTGTGTGTTTTAGTAACCTCCTAATGCAAACTGCAAGATTTGCCTGGCTTTCATTTCTATTTTTACTTCATCAGGGTCACCACAATCCTTACACATAGTGGCTTCTCATGGTAGTAGTAGCATGGCACCACTTCCTTTCATGCCTCTAAGAAGTTTTACACACCAGCTCCTTATATTTCCAGGTCTGTAAAATACGGGAAGAGGTTAGGACTCCTCATTTCATACCTGTGCAATCATTTTGCTTGATTATAACATTAAGAGAGTTAATATTCATCCCATAAAGGATGCTTTCTGATCCAAAGAAGGCCAAGAGCTTGACAACAGGTAGAAATGAACTGACCTATTTTTCCATTTTCATATACCATGCCTTTTGTCTTTGATACACATCTGCTTTTCCTCAGGATGCTATATTTCTGACTTTAAAAGTAGCATTTGAATTTGAACATTCTAAAATATTTTAGTATCATTTCTAGTCCTCAAAATTTAACCTCTCTACTTCACCATTTTCCAATTACATTCTAGCCATTTTCACAAATATTGAGAGATTACTTTAAGCAGTGCATTGAAAACTTATGTATCTATTTTACTATGCATTATAACAAATAAAACTAGTAAAATGTACTTTATGGATATTATTGATAGCTTTACTTAAGTAAAATCTGAGATGATTGAAAGAAAATATCCATTGTTACATACAAATGGTGGTAAAAGCCTGGTTATACACCAGTGAAAATATAAATAACAGCAGGAACAACTATACACACACACACACACACACACACACACACACACACACACTGATCAGAGCACAATAGTCATCAAAGTGGTAATAATACTTAATTGCATTTTATTGCAATTTAATTATTTCAGTATATACTCAAAAATAATTATTTTTAATCTCACATAACAAGCTTTTGCCTCAATATGGAATAGATCCATAAAATTTTTTAGAGTTATAGAGTACTCCAGAGGCTGTATAATCCACCTCCTTTGAACTTGAAATTAGTAAAGAGAGGTCTAAAAATGTCGTGAAATGCCAGCCAGCCAACTAGTGGCACATGTTGGGCTGCAATCTTAATCTCCTGATCCAATGACCAATGTCTATTTTTTTTAATTGTCCCTGCCATCTACTCCATAGTTATTATTTTATTATTTGGGGGGGGGGGGGAGAAAAATTGAAGTTTTACTGCTGAGTGACAAGAACATAGTTTTAATGAGTCAAGCTCCACACCGTTTCTACTATCTGCTAAGCCACAAAGATGAGAACATAACAAAATACACTTTCCACTTTGCATTCAGTAGAGCTTTCCTTTTGTCCAATGTGCAAAATAATTAATTATTACAGAAGTCTCAGGTTTTTTTATTTCCTACCTTAATTGCTTTAAATACCGTAAGTTCATTTAACAGTACAGGAAGGAAATCAGAGAGATGTACAGAAAATGTATTAACGTACTCTTAGCAGTCACTCTCAATTATGTATAACATAATTTGTTGGTTTCATTTACAAATTGAATTCCCATTGAATATTTTTTTTCTGATTCTCCACTAAATTGGTTTTAGTGTGTAATATCTGTTAGACATGAAAAGAAGACTCTGGAATTCTTCACTTTTATTCCTAAGGCAATCTAAAGAGAGATGATAATCTAGAATACTTGTAGCTCAAATCAGTGATTAAAGAAGTATTATTTACAGACAGTGGCTATGAGAGAACTGTAACAACTAGGCACATATATTAACTAATTTCTTAGAGGGAGCTAGTGAATGCTTTTGACTAATGCATGCTCACAAAGATCTGATAGGTAACATGCAAAAGTAAATCTTAAATATCAACAATTTTCTTGTAAAAGGAAACTATTTATACTAGCTCAGGGTTTCATTATGAAAAGGATAAACTACTTTTTATTCCTTGGATTTATATATTTGCTGCAGAAAGTTTTCCTAGTTTTCATTTTTCATGTATGCATACTCAAGTTTTCCCCTTGTATTGGTGGGATCTCACTTTGTTACCACTCTGAGTCTTTTAAAGGCAGTGAGGAGTCACCCACTCTTTTTATTTTTAAACACATGTTTGGGCCTTTACAGGCTGGTTCTTTTCCTTCTCATACTATTGCAAATCATCTCTTTTGTTGGCTGCTCATTCATATGCATGTATACATAGAGCTTTTAGTTTGCTTAATGTGATACTGGGTATCCCAAAATAAAAAGATAGCCTGGCTGTTGTGACTGAGTAATTGTGCATTGACTATGCACCAGGAGGTTCATAGTCAATTCCCAGTCAGAGCACATGATCCCCAGTAGAGGGTGTGCAGGAGGCAGCTGACATTCTATCATTGATGTTTCTATCTCAAGCTCCCTCTTCCTCTCTGAAATCAATAAAAATATATTAAAAAGTAAAATAATATAAAAATAAGTAAAAATATGGCTCTCTAGTTCTAATCCAGTTTTTAAAGGATATAGTGTGAAGATGTATCTAAATTTAGTCAGATGAATATTAGAAAATATTTCCATTTTCTTACTGATGAATTTTCAAAATAAATACAAGATATATTTTCAGCTTTGGTTGTTAATTCACCCTTTACTTAATCCCAATATGTGCTTTTCTGTAACTTTGTAATCCTTTCCTTCATAATCTGTCAACACTCATTTATTTGCTTCTTGATCTATTTATTTTGTTTACCAATGTCTTTATTTCCTCCTTGGCATCACTTTGCTGATATATCTCTTGACTTTATGTTCAAGTCAAATACTATTGGTTTTACATAGCACATTCTAAGAATAAATATATTGAATCAGGCAGCTTTCTAAACTTTTAAACTTTTTAAACATGTTACCTTTTATAGTCACAATGTTGTTATTCTTTAACATGGGTCCATTAACACTAGTAGTCTATAAAATACTACCTGTTATATAAAGTAAAGCATTGTTTTTAAATTAAAAGGCTGATATCATTTTTGCTTAATTAAATTTTTAATTATTATTTGCTATTTTGTTATATAAAAATTGCATTTGTTTGTAAAAATATTACCATTTATTTACTTCACCTTTATATATTTACATACTAAAGTAATGATCAGAATTTGAAATATCTCTTATATGTCTACTTCTTACATTTCATTAAACATAGTTCAGCATCAACATATACTATACTCTTAAGCACCTATGTGTGCCTTATGTAATGAAATAGCATTTATAACATCACAGGCAATGTTTCTATCATTTATAGGGAGGTCTTGTGATAGATTTGATCACTTTTTGAAAACATTGAAAAATAAAAATGAAATTAAAACTGATTCTTTTAATGTAGAACTCAGTTTCAAAGCATAAAATTTAACCCCTTACTTTGTAAGTTAATTCATACCATAATGTAGTTACTGAAAATAATGTGTGCCTTTCTATTGGGGCTAACCCCATGAAGTAGTATTCCTGAAGACTCAACCTTTTAATGTTTCAATCAGTGTGACTAGAATTCTAATAATACATATTTGTGTGTAGCATATGTCTTCCCAAAAACTCAAAGAAGTTATACAAATGTATTTTTCCCAATAGCCCTTATCAATCACATACTCTAGAGGTTGTTGTCTAGATAAAAAAGCTATAAGCAAACTGACATAAAAGGAAACAACTGAGAATGGTCTTACAAATGAGTAATACCTTATGAAATAAGAGTACATGGGAAGGGGGAGGATTTCAAGCAACAAGTACCAAAAAATGAAAACAATAGCATTTGTGACCCTCTCATGTATTCTCTCAGTGTATTGCAGTCATCTACACTAATAAAAGAGAAAGATGCAAATTGACCGTACCTTCGCGACACCCACCAGCCAATCAGGAGTGATTATGCAAATTAACCCAACAAAGATGGTGGGTTAATTTGCATATTCAGGTGCCCAGCAGCCAGGGGTGGTGTGGGATGCTTGCATGGTCACCATGGCGAGGACGCAGGCATTCCACACCACTCTAGAAGCTCTGGGCCTCTGGGCAGCATGGGAAGGCAGAAAGGTGGCTCCAGGCTGGAGGGAAGGCGGTGCCGGCAGCCAGGGGAAGGAAGGCCCATTCTTACACGAATCTTTGTGCATGAGGCCTCTAGTCCAATATAATAAAGACATAATATGCAAATTGACCATCACTGGCCATCCCCATGTGGTCAAAGATGGCCGCCCCCATATGGACACAAGATGGCCACCACAAGATGGCCGGCAGGGGAGGACAGTTGGGGGTGACCAGGCCTGCAGGGGAAGACAGTTGGGGGGGACCAGGCCTGCAGGGGAGGGCAGTTAGGGCAATTGGGTTGGCAGGGGAGCAGTTAGGCATCAATCAGGCTGGCAGGGGAGTGGTAAGGGGGTGATCAGGCTGGCAGGCAGAAGCGGTTAGGGGCAATCAGGCAGGCAGGCAGGCGAGCGGTCCCAGATTGGAGAGGGTGCAGGCTGGGCTGAGGGAAACTCCCCCATGCATGAATTTCGTGCACTGGCTTCTAGTCTATTTAAATAATTGCCTCTGTTACTAGAGTACATGCACCTGAGCATACCTCGGCATGAAATAGGAACTCAAAAATTACTTGGACTTCTACAGAATCAGATGGATAAAATTACTTCCTGAAAGTCACAGACTTAGGTGGTAATGTCTGAAAACAGTGATCATCTCATATTCATTCTTTCAACACAAGTTGGCATATTGAAAACCTACTGTGTGCCAAATATTATGTCATGTATAGGGGACAAGACCAGTGCCCAAACCAGTGGTCCAGCATTGAGGAAATGAACCACTAACATATCTGTGAGTCCACAGTTACTTCTCAGAGTCTAACCATATCTGGAAGAGAATGAAATTCTTCATAGAATGAAAAAGAACAGTGCAGACTGTCAGTTCATAACACATTTGCCTTGCTGGAGTGCCTTTGCATAAGTAAATGCAGATCTGCTGACTCCTAATCTGCAGGAGCAGGGATTCCCCATCCTTCTCCTGGTGTTTTCCTTGACATCTCTGACAGAAAGTGGCTAATCACTCCCTCCCCAGGTTCCCTGCTCTTCTGGAGAGTATGTGAAGGGTAGTGTTGCATAATTCAAGGGCTATAGGATGTAGGAGCCAGGTCAACCTCTTTACATCCCAGTTCTACTACTTTTAGCCTTATCACCTGGGGAAAACCCTCTCTACCTCAGTTTATTTTCCATTCTTAAATTTGGAGGCTTAAATTGAGTAACAAAATAATGCCTGTTCAGCAACTAGCACAATGCCTGATGCATAATCAGTATTCTTCCTTCCTCCTTTTTGTAAAATAAATTATTTAAATCCTGCTCGAGAATAAAGGTTATTAAGTCCAACTGCCTCCAGTGAGAAGAAATAATTTAAATGTATGTGGAGTAATCACATCAAAACATTGTCTTAACTATTAGTCAATCCTATCAATAAAATGAAAACCTACACTCTCCTTAGAGGAGTTCCCTCAGCTTCCTGCTGACATGCTAAAAATTGTTTTCTTCGACTTTCCTTAGGAATCCTGCCACCTAGATTAGCATAAAGGCTGCAATCTGCATTCTACATATGCATTCTTTACTTGTATGCAATGGTATTTACAGAGATTACTATCACTTTGTGCTGCTAAACCTGCAATGGCTGGTGCTTTATGAATAGATTATGATATACTGTGCATATCTTAGAGCTGTTCCTTTTCTTTTTAATTTGTAGTCAAGGCTAGTATTTGCAGAGCACTTTGCTCTTTGTAACAGGGCCTCTCAGGTATAATTTGGATGGATGCACTGGTCAGAAAAAAGCTTTGCCCTTCCCTATTGCTCTACCTTGTTCTTGTTATTCTCATGCCCCCCCCCCCTCCCCTACGCACAGTGGAATCACAGACTGAAGCTTCTGTCAGATATTTTTCCTGCCCTCTCTGCTGACATCTTCTCTTTTCCAGTTCCGATTCCAAAATTGTTTGACTACTCTGCTGCTGCGGTACATTCTCCTGACCCTTGGGAATTCTGTACTAAAATTAGTATTCCTTTATCGCCAGTGGACTGATATAGGCCAGCACCTACTCCCCAGGGACTCTTTCTTGCTATTCAATGTGCCACTGCTCCAGATTTGATGCAGTCCAGTTTTCCCAGAAGACAGAAAGCCACACATTTTCATCGGTTTAAGGTGCTTGACCCTTTGGCCACATTGCTTTTCATTCTTCCCACATCACTCGTATCACTGAAGGGCAATGGCTGAGTGAGGGAAAGGCAAAATACAATGGTTCTGTGTCTTCACTCTACACGATGCCCGGCAATGAATTGTTTTCTTGTGGAGTCCAGGACTCATGTGCCTCTTGGCAGTTCCCTTTACTTCACCTTTACCGAGTAGTAAGGGGTTTCATTGAGAAATGTAATAAAGGGATAAAAATAGCATCTCACAATATTCCTACCAGACACAATGAGAACATGAATGCCCAAAGAGAGTGTGGTGTGGTACAAAGACATGAAACTGGGGTCCACAGACCTATGTTCAAATGCCAGCTACACCAGGTATGAGATGTGTGTCCTTTCACCAATTCATTAATTTCTTTAGGGTTCAGTTTCATCTCCTTGATGTTATTAAGTTGATGTTATTAAATAAGATAAAGACCATTCAGCTGGCTTTCATTCAATGATGGCTACTATTTCACTAGTACATTTTCTTACTAGTTGTCTATATGGGTTTTCTTGGTAGAGTATATTCTTACAGCTATTAAATGATGATGTTGTCTTCTTTTCACTTTTGAGGAGTATATATTTTATTATCACTTTCACAAACTATGTCTGTCAGCATTTTGCATTGTGGATAATAATTTAAGCCCTGGAATCCTGACCTCATTACAAACAATTTCTGTTAACTTGGGAAAATCACTTAAAATCTGAGTAAGGATTTTTCTCCTCACTCACAGGGTCTCTGTGAAAGATAAAATGAATTAATGTTTTCAAGCTCTTAGAACAGTGGCTGGCACACAGTAAGTGTTCATTCAATAAATGACCATTATCGTCATTAACCACAAACTTTCCATGATCTACTGAAGGGGTTTGATATACATTTTGAAGTGTAATAGGTTACTTTCTTCTTATCAGTTTATTCTCATTCTAATCCTTTCCTTTACTGTGATCAACAGACTTTAAATCTGACTTTCAAGAGCTTTGATATTTTATACAAAGGCTACCATCTAAATCAGTCTAAATTGGAAAAGAATTTGACTACAAATAGAGTAGAATGGTATCTATTCTTCTGGCATCATTTCATCTCAAGCACATTATGCACTGGCCTTTTGAATGCCTTTGCAACCCACACCCCCTTTCAGGAATGTGCAGTCCACTGGAAAGCACTTTAGGTCTCACTTAAATATGACTCTTGTTTCATCTTATCAATTTCAAGGCAGTGCTATAATTAATCCACATAAAAAAAAACAGCAAAATATCTAATCAGTGCTTAAAAATGTTAGCTATTAACATGGTTTGTGGGTGACATCTGTGATCACAGTGTGGATGGCAAATGCTCACTTGGTCTCTTTCTGCTCAGGCAGTTGGGTACACCTGTGCACTTGACTCCTGCTTGTTCCCTTCTGGGGATGACAACCAGACGCTCCCTAACCCTGGCTGTGCTAACAGAAAACTGTAACCTCAGGCATTTCAAGTACTTTTTTCAAGTTATGAATTATTTCAAGAAAACAGAGATGTCTGAGAATTAGTATAATAAAAAAACATATGTCTACCATATAACTATGCCAAATTTTTGAATTTCCCTCTGTTTCAAAGAATCAAAGCATTAAAGTCATAGTGGTAAGTCTGTGTTCACCCCTCCTTGTTTCCATCCCTGTCTCTTACTCATCCTGCAGAGGAAAACACTAGTACAATTTTTATATTTATACTTTTAATACATGATTTATATTTTTACTATATAAGTAGGGATCCATATAAATCTAGAGTTTCATTTTACTCTCTCAACTTTACATATAGTATTATACCAAATGTATCCTTCTACATTGTTTTCTTATAATTGTGTCTTTGAAAGTCATTCGTATTTACCCACAAAACTCCAATTTGTACATTTAATTGCTTTGTAACAGTCTATTGTAAACCATAGTTTATTCACCTGTTCTCCCATTGATGGATATTTGGAATATACGTTTTTCCTGTTTTGTTTCTTATTTGTTTGATTTACTAATTTTGCTCTTACATTATACTATGTTTCTCCTTATACTCTGTGCAATAATGACGTTAGGATATATACCTAGAAGTAGAGTTCCTGGGTTAAATGATACACATTTACTAAACTTTTTTTGAGTTGTTCTTCAAAGCAGTGGCATCTACTTATCTTTTCACCATCAGTGTGAGTCTCCCTGTTCCACATTACTGCCAACACTTTTTATTCTCTGTAAACTGATAGGTATAACATTGTACGACTTTATTGTTTTAGTTTTAATTTCCCCAATTATTGTTTTCTTCTACTTAAACTGAGAAAATTGCCATCTACTTAAGTATCCAATATTGACATACAATGACTGATTCTCCATTATGTATTTATTAATCTGTTTTATGTACTTTTTGAAAAACCAGTGAATATTGTATATTTGATCAATGAATTTGTTTTTGAGATTACCTAATCAAATGTTATGTAAGAAAGATAAAAGAGTACAAATAAATCATGCCTGTTTCTTTTCCTTTCTTCTTTTTAAAACCAACATTTAAAGAGATAAACATTATCTTCTGTGAAAGAAGATAAGCTGGTAAAATTCTATATTGGGCTGGTATGTTCAGTATTCATTTATAAGAGCAAATATGGCATTTAAGAAACACATTAAATAACTGACTATAAATCTTCATTGAGCAGGGCTACAGTTCTTCCAAATTAAGCCATCTCGTGTGGATAGTTAAGAAATGGCTGCTGCTGATACAATAATGATAATGTCAGTTATAACCATTAAAATAATTATATTATCAGTTAACTATTCATATATATATATATATATATATATATATATATATATATATATATTCTAAGAGTTAGAAACTGTTTTAATTATGGTTGGCTGCTCTCTTTTTAAATAAGCCATTTTCTTCACCCTTACTCCACTATTAGTTAATAAAACCAAACTAAGATTACTCTGGTTTTGCAGAGTTATCTTTAAGTACTCTTATTTTGAAAGCTAAATATGACCCCAGGTTTACCTTCAAAGGCCATTTTTTTTTCCTTCTTATTGAATTTATTGGAGTGACACTGGGTTCACAAAATTATAGCAGTTTCAGATGCACAATTCTATAACACATCATCTGTACACTGTATTGTGTGTTTACCACTCCAAGTCAAGTCTCCATCCATCAAAAAAGGCCATTTTAAACTAAACCAGGTTACAACTTAAAATCTATCAAAGGTATGCCATTTATTTAAAAAGAAAAATCATGATTATTTACAATTAAACACAAATTCTTATCCACATTCCTGACCATGTTGAATGACTACTTGTAATTCACAAATCTTTTTCAGTCTCTCATCATCATTCAGCAACATAGAATATAGTCTCTTCAGGAGAACCACTTACATACATTCCTAGTTTCCTATCATATACATATATACCTAGGTATGTGGTTTTTTCCTACTGTTCTGGCCATTTTTTCCGTCTTTTTTCCCCAACTGTTTATTTCAATTCATATGTCTCTATAGCACCCCAATTTTATTATATTCAAAACTGAACATTCTTGTAAGTAGACCCTAAAACCTGGCCCTTCAGTGAAGATCATGATCACTCATGCAGTTTCACAAACAGGACCATGTACAGGAGCCCTTTCCTCCCTCATCCTCAGCAATAAATCTATGACCACCAAGTACCTTTCACATTCTACCTCCTAAGTCACCAGAAATATACTCCCTTCTCTCCAACCTCCACTCCCAATATCATCATCATACCTCTGCCCTTTTGACACTCTGCCAAGAATTCTCACCTCCACCCTTGTTAGTCTTCATTTCTTAACTATGAGCTGATTTTACCAAGTCCAAGCTGCCTTCTCTGCCCTCCTTCCACACTCATTTCTGGTGAGAAAACTCCTCTCAGAAACACCATGGTATATCTCCTATGGAATTGCTACTCAATCCATGCATCCATTCTGTTTACTGGTCCTTCCCCCTGAGCCACGGAGTCTTTGAGTGCAAAAGCCTATCCTTCATCACTTTATTACCAGCACCTAGTATGGTACAGTGCCATTCTCATGTTTAAGAACTATCGTATATAATAAAAGCCTAATATGCTAAGTGTCTGATCATCTGGTCAGCCATTCAACCAATCAAAGTGTAATATGCTAATGATAAACTAAGGCCACTCAACTGCTCACTATGACATGCACTGACCACCAGGGGGCAGACAGACAAGTCAACCAGTCACTATGATCTGCACTGACCACCAGGGGGCAGACACTCTGACCAGTAGGTTAGCTTGCTGCTGGGGTCCAGTGGATTGGGACTGAGCAAGATGAGCCAGACATGCCCTGGAGCCCTCCTGTGGTCCCTTCCCAGCTGGTCAACCTCCTACATCCCTCCCCAGCCCCAATCCTGCACCTGTAGGTTCCCTCAGCCTGGCCTGCACCCTCTCGCAATCCGGGCTGAAGGAACCCCCCCAACTCCGAGTGCACGAATTCATGCACCGGGCCTCTAGTTTTCTATAAACCTAATGAGATGGACGTTATTAAGAAATGTAGTCTTAGAGTTGCTTGGTTGCTTGTCCTCTTTTGTTGTGTTTGACTAAGAAATGTTTCTGACTGATATAACAATAAATTTAACTTCTATAAGTCTTTAAATTATTTTGTTCTCACATCCTAATTAAAAGCAATTTAATAAAAACAAGTCTTGAGAAATTCAGACCAAAAAGCATAATTAGAGATAGATGCTACAGTTTATTGCTTTAATGCCACCTTTGTTTCTAGTACAAAAAAGAAAATGCTGTCCCATTCCTTCCTGAAAGATATATATTTTTTGATTTGTAGCTAAGTACCAGTTACTATCCAGAAGACAATAGGGAAAAATCTATAAAAACTATTATTTTCAGTGAAACAAACCAAACAACTGTCACAAAAAGTCAATATCTACAAGAATGTTTCTAAAGGCACATGTAAGTGGATATGTGTTAAACAGCACTATGGTGAGAAAGTATAGATAGACTATATATATATATATATATATATATATATATATATATATATACCTCTATAACAGTAAATTTGAACACTTCTGAATAAGCAGGCTCATTTTAATGTAAAAAAATCATGAATTGTCATATAATCTGAGTTGCAATTTTAAGGCTCATTGATTAAGAAAAAGCTTAATGACAAAATGCTACCATTAATTAACCTAAATTTAAATGTTCTAATCCCAATAGTGCCCACACATGTTTCAAAAATTGTATATCTGTATGTGAGCGTGGGTGTGAACTACATTTATTTAGCCTTCAAATGCTACTTTGCCTACATATATATTTGCTAATCTGAAGTTAATTGAGAGCTACCAATACCTCTTATATAAGAAGAATTACTGGTTAGAAAGCAGGGACCATGTCTTGGGAACTTTGCATCTCTCATGCCTGGTCCAATGTCTGACATGCAGTAGGTATGCAATACATGGTCAGTTGAGTGAACCAAATAAAACACTTTAACTTTACAATAGTAAAAAATTAATATTGTGAATATTACCTAAGAAAAAATACATCCATGTAATAAAACCATAATAAAAAGATCTCATGTCAGACTGAGGCTCCCAGGTTGCTGAAATAAATTCCACATGAAGCTACTGAGATGTTTGAACCCACTTGGTATGCATTGCTGCACTTGCATTGATGGCCGCCGCTTCGCATGGATTTAATGAAGGGAAGTGATGGACTGTGGAGGGCCTCTGATAGAAGCCTTTACAGGAAAAGTGTCAGGGTGACTGCTCTCTCAGTGGCATGAGGGATCCAGTGGCACTGATTAATTTCAGTGGCAGTACTTTATATGGAAATGGGAGACACCCAGAGCTCAAAATTGAAAATGTATTATACATGGAGTTCTTTTTACCTGTTTGAACATAATTGCTGGCAGCCAGAATCTCAACCTGTATTAATTCCATGGGAATTTTTGCCATGGATTTACCTAAGATGAAACTCTTTGCCTATTTCTTTAAATTCTTGCTTTAGCTTTAGGCTTACTGTGAACTCTATAGTCAGACTGCATACTTATTCTTGAGCTTTGCTTTGTGCGCCAAGCTCTCTTGAGGTTCGTGTAGGCAGTAGATTGCCATTTAGGATACTGAAAATGTTTTTAATTCTGTGATATCATGTATTTCCACAAAAACTGATGTGTGTTTAGGCTCGTTGTACTCCTTCCATTCTACATGTCCAGAGGGAAGGGATAGTAAGGAGTAATAGTATGCCCCTGATTTAAAAAAAAAATAAATTAAAAAAGGCATAGATAACCCCAAGAAAGAACAGAATATTTATTCATGGAAAACAGAATAAATTAAATCATCTTTAAGTATAGAAAAGGGGACAACAATAAATCTTGCAGTATAGGCTGATATGCAGTGCTTAAGGTCTTATCAAGCTCCTATTGAAAGAATTCAGCAGACAGTCACGCTATGAATCAAGACAATATATTTAGCATCTATTCTTGGTGTGTTTGCTTGTTTTGATAAACATAAGCCAGAAATCCACATTATACATTTACTTGGATTATTTATATAAGGGACTCTTGATTGGCTTCCTTGTATATTTTATAACTTATGGGGTTAAATAGGGCAACAGAATATATAAAATAATGTAGAATCTATTTGTTCTTTTAAAGATTTGAGATACAATGCTCTCTGTATTCATGACTTTTTTCTCCTGCCTTCATAAAATGGCCCTGTGCTTCAGGTTAGACTCAATTAGGCTGATCCTCAGCTGTTCAGCCTTCAGGGCTCCCAGCAGAGCATCTGTAATGAACGGCGCCTCTTCTCCCCATGGGGTTTTAGGCTGAACTTTGGGAACTCTGCCCACCCTTTAGACCACTCACAGTGCCTCAGTCATGTTAGTGCAGAAGGCTGGGGAGGATTGTACGAATCCTATTTCATGTTTTACATAACATTTTATTAGTACTCTTCTGAAAACAGCACCCTACCTAAGAGGTCTGTGACCAAAGACTAATCCAGGTAATGAGAGGCGAAGGCAGCCACATAACAGGAGACACAAGGCAGCCTCCTTTGGCTGGTGATAGTTTACATACTATTGTTAGATGATGCTATATAAGCAAATACAGGGGTTGGCAAAGGTAGGTTTACAGTTGTGAGTACACAAAACACAGGGTTCATAAAACTATTGTAATAATTATAACTTGTAGGTCTTTTTCCATATGAACAACTATAAACCTCATTTTGCCAGCACCATCCCATCTAATAAAGAGGGAATATGCTAATTGACCATCACACCCTCACAAGATGGTGGTGCCCACAGCCAATAAAGAGGGAATATACTAATTGACTTCCATGCCCTCACAGACGGCAGCATCCACAGGCACAAGATGGCAGTGCCCAGTCCCCTCAGTCCCGCCTCATCCAGCCAGCTTCTCCCAGTCCCCTCAGGCCCGCCTCATCCAGCATTTGGCTTCCAAGGGTGCTGGTGTTCTCTATGGCATCTCTTTACATGATCTTTAGCAGAACTGAGTTGGAAAAAAAAAGAAGAAAACAATAACACTTCTTTTCAAATTATGAATATTTGGTATACTAAATTTGGAGGTGAGGTCACCACCTAAATAACTGTCAAAGTAAGTTTCAATGCTGTTTGAAATTCAGGGTGGATTTTTATATTAATCTACAAAATTACACACAAGCTTAATGAACAATGGCGGTTAATGTGCAAGAATTTCTGTTTCCTAGCAGTGATACTATTGTAAATAAACCAGTTATTAATAACGAAACGAGCAAAGGGAAGGCCAAGTATTATAGGCATGTCACTTAGACAGCTTTGCCAGGAAGCTATAGCTCGATGCTCCCCAGGGAGTCACCAGTCTATTCCCTGCAGATCTCTAGGGGAAGGGACTCTGGACAAAGGGAAGGTAGACGCATGCCCAGTAAAGTTGGGCTGATGTTGGAAGGTACTTACCAGTCAGTCACACTGGGAACAGGTCACTGGCCAGAATGGGCATGGCTACTGCAAGGGCATGACATTTGGGATATTTAATCCCCTGAACAAAGGAGTTCCCTCTTGTGTGCTCCTGTGCTCTTGGCTCTCCTGGGACTCTTGTTGCTTGGGGCTCGCCCTCTTTGCTCCTCTACATTCAGCGGCCCGGCCCGTGGCCATGTGGACCCCACACACAATGGACAAATGGACTGCAACCAGCCTGATGCTGAACTGGACCCAGCTGCAACATGAAACAGAAACTCTGGACACTAGTTTTGCTTCTAGTTCTACTGAAACCCCAGCTATACTTCTCCTATAACTGGACTAAAGGAAATTGGACTTTGGAAACCCAGGGATGTAATTCCACGCAAATAAAAATCATCTATTCTCCCGTGGGAGTCTCAGAAAATTCTTTTTCTTGAGATATCAAAGGCACTCCCCCCCATCAGCACTTAATGGGGAAGGGGATATCCCCATTTCCCTGATAACAGAAGGACACAGTCACAGGCCTGGTGTTTACATGGTCATATGGGAAAATGCAGGGGAACCCTTTGAAATTGATAACATTGCTTAATGCAGTTGTTAGTCCTTGTCTTGCTTGCCCAGTTAGCAGCATTTGACACCGTTGAGCAGTGCCTCCTATGTAAGCTATTTTCTTTGCTTAGCTTCCAAGCAGTTGCTCCCCCCACCCCTCTGCCCCAGTTATCCTCCTACTTCTCTGGTCATTCCTTCTTTGCAGGCTCTTCCTTTTCCTCCCTAACACTTAATTTTAGGGTGCTCGGGGCTCAGTTCTTGGACTTCTTTTCTATCTATATTCTCCCTGTGTGATTTCATCTTTAAGTACCATCTATAGAATGGTGACTCTTAACATTTTACCGCCAGCCTGTATCCCCTTAAACTCCAGACTTCTAATTACAATCTCACTTGGATGACTAATGGGCATCTTAAATTTAACATGTCCAACCTTCTGATCATCTCCCTCAAGCCTCCTTTCACTGTATCTTTCTAATTTCAGTTAATGTCAACTTCATTCTTCCAGTTGCTCAAGCCAAAAGCCTCAGAGGCAGTCATGACTCATTACTTTCTCTCATATCCACATCCTCTCTGTCAGCAGGTCCTGTTGGCTCTAACTTCACACTACATCTAGAATTTGACCATGTCTCACCCCTCCTTTGCTGACACTGGAGTTCAATCCACGATCGTCTTTTGCCTAGATTAATTTGATAACCTCCCAACTGGTTTCTTTACTTTAACCCTTCCCCCTTTCAGTATTTCATCACACGTCAAAAGAGAGATTTTGTCAAAACATGTCAGATCATGTTACCCCTCTACTCAGAATTCTCACTGTATGGATGATATTCGAAAACTTTAACATGAAGTATAACTTAGCCCTGACAGTTGAAATGGATTCTGGCATTAACCTGATAAGACTGGACCAGTACCCATGAAAATGATTCTAATAATTCCAATGTTGGGGGAGTGAGAAGTGGGAAGTGGAGTTCCCATACTAACAAGCAATTTTTGCGCAGCAGCTGAGTGTCCCATAATTAATTTTTAAGTAAAAGTTGATTAAATGAATGAATGCATGAATGAATGAACAAAATGTAAAATGTAGAGAGCTAAGAAATACAGACCAAGACTTGGGGATTGTGACTAAAACATTCCTGCCTATCCTGGACTGCCACATTTCAACAATTGTGAAAATAAATAAGAGAAACCTCATTTAATATGGAGTTAGGAAGCCCTATAGGGGATCTCTTATGCTCTACCACTCATCATACCTGGGCGAACCATAACAGGAAGAAACATCTTTTGTACTCCCAGCAAGAGCACAAAAGACGTTTCTTCTTGCCTAGCAACAAGCACAGCCCTGAGAGCCGCTGTAAGTCAGCCAATGAGAAGTCATCACCACTCCACACTCACTTTCCGCCAATGGACTGTCATTTATAATCCCCCTCCTAACTCCCTCCTTCCCTTTATAAAGCAAGCCCTACTCCTTGTTCTCCAGAATGGCCTATGGCTGCCATTGCTTGCTTATCCTAAATTGCAGTTCTGCTTTTCCCAAATAAACTCAACTTTGCTTTCATAAAGTAACTATTTTTTTGAGGTTGACACAATGTCTTTATTTTTATTTTGTTGTTGTGTGTGTGTTTTTGTTGTGGTTTTTTTTTTCATGAAAACAGTTAAATTCAACAATTTACATCCTCTAGATTTCTAAATAAAGCTGGCATATAAAATAAGCAAACAAGCAAAATAATAAATAGAGTATGTTCCACAATGTACGCTTGGCTTTTGGTTCTAAAGTTACACACTTCACATTCTGTTCCTTTATCTAAATAAGTTTACTTAAACTTAGCCATTAATATAATTGTTTCTTTACATTCTTCTTCCCTTAAATCAACGAAAGAGCTCAATTATGTAAACACATTGCTGTTTGAGTTTTGCACACTCTGTCTTCTTTCTGGCACATACCCTTTCCCACCTCCTCCGTGGTGGGAGATGTCACTCCTACTTCCCTGTTCTGTTCATTTTTCTTTGCATAAGCTCTTTCTGGTCAGCACTGACACATGCTCACATTGTCAGATATACTTCCTCCACTGTGACTCATTCAGTCACTTATTCACTCCCTGGAAGCTGTTGTCTGTCCCTCGTAACTCACCTGAAAACGAACCAAGGACCACCAGGTTGTGAATCCAGTGGGTATTCTTCAGTCCGTCCCTTACCTGACTCACTGTCAGTAATTGGTATGGTTGGCACTCTGATTCTGAGAATACTACTTTCCTTTTGAGAGCCTTCACTCCCTTTCATCCTCCCGTCCCTCAGACTAATCTCTCTAGGTATTCTTTCTCATGTGATTTCTTTTCCAGAAACAAATGGATACACTGAAGCTGTTAGTAACACTATCTGATAGTATTATTATCAGACACCTCTAACGTTTAAGTTAAGAAGCTGCTTAAGCACTAAAGTGTATTGAGGAAATAAAAACTTTGACACATAAATTTTATATTCTTCCACAGAAACATCCTGACAGCCCACTATAAGTAATGTCATTTTAATACCCCAGTGCCTAATAAAAGAATTAAAAACAAACCCTTCCTGCCTTCTAGGTAATATTCTATGGAGGATATGTTAGTGGGCATCTCAGATCCCCTGTCAGGAACAAAGCATTCATTTTTTTAACATCTGGGAGTATTGTCTCCTGAAAGCTCAAAAGTTAGTTCCTGCCAGTAACTGTCCCGGCCAAGGGAACTGCTTCATTGAAGATTGCACCCCTTCCCTGGGGACAGCCCACGTTCAGGGAGTGGTCAATGCTATTAAAAAAAAAAACAACTGGCCCAAAATAGAGTCACCTGTGCTCCATGTCAGCAAACCAAGGGTTAAAAATTTGCAGTTTCAACCTCTCCCAGATATGTGACCTTTAGCAAGTTAATTTTGGAATTAGCTGTTCACTATCAGTGAGGTAATCTGTACTATAGCCTCCCTCCCCCAGCCTTCACCCAAAGAAAGGTGATTTTGTCTTAAATAATCCATGCTTTATTAGAAACGTGTCTTTTTCCACCCTCTTCTGCCTAAAAAAGCCTTCCATTTTTACAGCTCCTAAGAGCTCCTTTCCACCTGCTAGATGTCCAATTTATGAATCTTTGAATAAAGTCAATTAGATCTTCAAATTTACTCATTTGAATTTTGTTTGTTTTTGTTTGTTTGTTTGTTTGTTTTTTTAACGGTGCAAAAACACAGACCTGGCTTCAATGCAAGATAGCTTGGGAGGGCCATGCCAGCTTCAGAGCAGCCATGACCTCTTTTACAACCTCATCATGATCACCTTCTCTTTTTCCCCATTCCTGCTTCCCTAACTCCCTGCAAGTGTTCTTCCTACATGCAAAGCTCTATTTCAGTGTCTGCTGTATGGGGAGTCCCATCTGAACATACATCATCTCTAATACATAAGATATTGAATATATGTGCTATTTCTTATAGCTGTGTTTCTATCCTTAAACAGACTGCTCACTAAACACTTGCTTTACTCTTGATACCATTGTAATTAGCTAGTTACTAATAATAGAAAAGGAGCAAAAGGGAGGCCAGATATTATAAGCATGGCCATTTGGGCAGCTTTACCAGGAAGCTGCAATTTTGCACTCCCCAAGGAATCACTGGTTGATTCACTGCAGAACACTTGGGGGGTTGGGAGGGCGGCGAGTTTAAACAGAGGGGATATAGATGCATGCACAGTGAAGTTAGAGTGACTAGGGAAGGTACTTGCCTGTCCATCAAATCTGGGGAACCATGGATTGGCCAGAATGGGTGGAACCAATGCAAGCCCATGAAAACTTGGGAATAAATTCCCTAAACAAGGAATTCACTCTCTTTTGGCTTTTGGCTCACAGGGCTCTTTTGTACCGACTTCCTAGCATTTGCCCATATGGCCATGGCCATGAGGACCCCACAAGCAATAGACTAATAGACTGCAGTTGGGAACACAAGCTAAGCTAGCCTGATGCTGGACTGGAGTGTGCAAATATGGAGCAGAAATTCTGGACCATGTCTCTGATTTTAGCCATGCTAAAGGCAAAATGGGATTTCTTCCTTGACAGGACTGAGGGAAATGAAACTTTGGAAACTCAGGGGTATGATTCCACAGAAATAAAGCTTTTACAATACCACATCCTCCCATGCAAGTCTCAGAAAATTTCTTTTCCTGAGATACCACAAGAAATCCACTCCCACTAGCAACAGATGGAGATGTGGGCCTCTCTCCACTGGTAGCACTCTGACTACAACATTGAAAATAAAATATTCTCTACAATGGAATACTATAACCAGGAAACCTTGCTTATATTATAATCTGCCTGATAACCCAATGTAAAAGGTCAATATATGTTACTACAATTTCAATATATAGTACCAAAAAGAAAAGAAAGGTAATGTCTGCCCAAGAGTGAGGATATGTGGCATTGAGAATCATACAAGTACCAGCTGCTTGCAGAAATGAATAGAACTAAAGAGAGAAAAGATCTCACAACTTTATAGTCAGCTAAATCAATTAAGAGTTACTGTTTTTCTTTACTAATTGATTTTCATTATCTGCGCAGGAATGTTAGTCAAGTGATATTGAGACTTCTAATCATAATTTAGCTATATTCACACACACACAACACACACACATACACACTCAACTGGCCTGCTCAATTATTTTTTTTTCTTTTTCCATTATTTTAAATTTTATTGGGGTGACATTAGTTTACATGAATATATAGGTTTCATTTGTTGATTACTAATTTACAAAATCTGTATATAGGACCTTGTGCCCACCACCCAAACTCAAATCTACTACTGTCACTTTATATTAGGATCCCTTTTTTCCCCCCTTCCAACTCGCTCTGGTGATCAAGTATATTTAAAGAGTACTTAAATAAAGGAATACTCTCACTTTTTAAAAGGCAGAGTTATCAGATTAAATTTTTTAAAAATCCAGCTATACGCCCTTTTAAAAGATACATTTGAAACAAAACAACCTGAAAAATAGAAAATAATATGCTGGAATATAATTTATATCAAAGACATTCTACTTAAAGAAAAGTAATATAAATATCAAACTAAACTGAACTTTAGACAAAAATCTATACAAAGATTATAACATAAGTAACAATCAACCAAGAAGTTAGATCATTTATCATATATACACATAAACACATAGTCTGAATATATAGAAAATAATTGAAAAACTATATAGAATAAAATGTAGTGAAATTTAATTATATTTTATAGCCTCCTTGCCACACATACACACATATAGCATAGATATGTTCAGATTTAGTTAAAAAACAAAAACAAAAAACAACAATTCAGAAAAAGTAAAACTTTACTGTCCAACATAGAAGCACTAACCACAGTGGTTATCTATATTAAAATCCATTAAAGTTAAAAATAAAATTACAAATTCAATTATTCAATCACACTAGCCATATTTTAAGTACTCAATTAACCATGTGTATTGAGTGACCATCTTATTATGGACATCGGCTATAGAACATTTCCATCAGCACAGTAAGTCAGTGCTCTTCTGGGATAGAAATCAAACTTGTAACAGAGAAGAGACAGGGATTAGGGTAGTTATTGAAGACAGAGTTGCTCTTCAATGTTACTTGAATACTTTTTAAAGAACTGTATTTGTGTATTAATTGTACAGTTAAAATTACTTTAAAAAAAGAACTACCACTCCTCACAGAACAGATAACACATGGCGGACGGATCACAAGAATTCTCATTTTTTCATATTACACAGTGTTTTACAAAGTATCATACTTCAAAAAGATATTAGCTTGTAAGAACATGTAATAAATAACTTTAAAGAGCAATGAGTATTATTTAATTTTAAGGCGTGCCTTTAACATTTATGTAAAACATTTTTTGTACTAGTTCAACAGAAATTTATCTGGCCACTGGGTAAAGCTAGCAATAAAACTACTGGCCCGCAATTTAATAAACTCTATGAATGCTAATTTCTTAGATACTTATATTTACATGTTATATATTATATATATATATGTATATATATATGTATATATATATATATATATATATATATATATACACATATATATATACATATATATATATAGTCATATGTCACTGCTGAAAAAAAATTATGCAGACCAGACCAGTTAAGTGACTTACTAAAATCTCAGTGTTACTTACTAAACTCAGAAACTTTGTATCCTGAAATCTAGGTGTTTGGGGCTGATTTGTGTCCCCCAGAACTATATGTTGAAGTCCTTACCCCCAGGACCTCAGAATGTGACTGTATTGGAGATAGGGTCTTCAGAAAGAAAAATAAGTTAAAATGAGGTCATTAGGATGGGCTCTAATCCAGTGACTGGTGTTCTTATTAGAGGAGGCAATTTGGACACAGAAAGGTGCAGAGGAAGGACCACGTGAAGACAAAGGGAGAACACGGCCATCTACCAGCCTCAGAAGGAACAAACCCTCTGGGCACTTTGATCTTTGATTTCTACCCTCGAGACATTAAGAGAAAAATAAATGTATGTGTTTTAAATCACCCGATCTATGGTACTTCATGATGGCAGCCCTAACAAATTCATACGTCAGCTTTATACCTTTCTATTGCACAATGCTCTCTCTCTTATACCCATCTACTAACAATGATTGTGAATATCAATGTGCTGATCACATCATTTTCTAAAAACCCTCAAAATCATAACATTCAAAACTTAGAGCTAGTTTTCATAATCAAATTTTAAAGGAAACTTGGAATTTCAGAATCTATCTTATGCTGAATAGAATGTAGTGTTCTGGAGCCAAAAAAGTATTCACTCTTTATTAGTGCTTTTTTGTTTAGTTCTCTCAGCTGTGCACAGAAGAAACAAGATAAAAGCATGGCACAGACATGTGCAACATACTGTCACACCATCATCAATTATATAAACTCTCCATGGCAGATGAGAGACTGTTTATCGTTAATGGCTAAAGATAAAAAAGATAAAGTATGATGTTACAATTGCATCCTCACTATTTTCAAGTAAGTTTTAAAAATAAACTACCATTATAATAATTGGATCTCATAGTATATGCTCATAGTGATTTCACAGACTGATGAATGCATTAGATACTAGAAACTCATGGGTTCATGAGTAAACCAAGGGTCATTGCTAACAACACAGTTACAACTGTTGTTAGATTTTCTTAACAAATCCATAATATTTTACAAAGTTAATTAAATTAATTTTCCTAGTAACTCTGAGTTAACACTATTATTACCTAATTTTATAGTTGAGGAGCCTGAGTTACAGGGAGGATGAGCAACGTTCTCAAGGTTATTAAAGGGGACTGATCGAGGGGCTGGACCCAGACTCTCTGGCTCTAGAATCCATGCTCTTAGACATTAGGTTAGTTTCATCACAAGCATCTCTTGTTATCAAGCATGGACTTACCCATAAGTAGTGGAACATGAACCATGTCAGGTTCAATCCACATGTGTCCCAGTTAAATCTTTCCATAAAGGAAACATTTTACAACTGGCAAATCTATATCCTTTAGGGCTACATTTTCAGGTGGTACTGTAGCATGGTAAAACAATCAAGGGAGCGATTACCATACAAAGGAAGATAATGTTTCCTTTGCCGAATGTGGAAAAGATGGAGGGCAGACAGGGCTGTGGTAAGAAAGGGAAACCAGATATAACCCATCTGGCTTAGAGCTTTTCAGACCAGGTGACGGTTGCATACATTTTTTTCTTTTAAATAATTAATTCATTCCAACAGATATTTGTTTTTATTCCCTATTCTGTGTACACATTATTTTTCACAACAAATTCTTAATATATTTATATGGGCATGTAAATACATCTTCTTTTGGATTTTCTGGAAACAGAAAAATGTTCTATATCCCATCTGCAAGTGTTTATATAAAATACATGAAGTATGACAGCATTCAAAATGTAGGTCCAAATTACATGCTTTAAAAATAACTTTTAAAAATTGCATGTGCCATAATAACCACAATGCAAGTCATCATCCAGATGGAAGTGCTGTGAGAAGTTTCAACTGGCCATATATGCTCCACAAATATTCATAAGAAATAAAATGATTTGTAACTAACACCATCAAAGTTTAGTCTTTTGGCAGATGTATATACCTATCCATCCATCTATCCCTTTGTGCATCCATCCATCTATATCTCACTCAAGTACTACACCAACTAAAGGGATTCTTATACTAAAACACACATTCACACACACATACCCTGCAAACCAGAATGCATTAATCTGAAAGCATTTTAAAGCATTTTAATGTGGATTTTTCAGTTAGAAAATATGTTAGTCAATATTTATTGGCTAATCTTTCTTGAGTGCTTACTAGGTTTCTGTTGCAGTGGTAACACATTATGTGCATTACCTCCCTAATCTCCAACAATAAATTAAGCACCAATATCATCCTCATCTGACTACATTCAGAGGTTAATAACCTGCCCAGGTGCCCTAGCTGGTTTGGCTCAGTGGATAGAGCATCGGCCTGCGGACTGAAGGGGCCTGGGTTTGATTCCAGTCAAGGGCACATGCCCAGGTTGCGGGCTCAATCCCCAGTAGGGGGCGTGCAGGAGGCAGCTGATCAATGATTCTCTCTCATCATTTCAATCTCTCTCTCCCTCTCCCTTCCTCTCTGAAAGCAACAAAACTGTATTGAAAATAAAAAAATAACCTGCCCAGGTTACACTGCTGCTACATATTGACTCTAGAATCTACACAGAAGAACCCCTACTTTCAAGGTATTATGTCACTACACAGAAGCAATGGCAAAATTGAGATGTGCCAGAAAATGGAATGCAGCATACATTACAGTGCAATCTACTTTAATATTTATTTATACATGTCTATAAAGTGTAAGTTTATCTGGAATAACTTTTTAGTTCCCATAAATGTTGCACAGAGAATTCAATGCAAGAATCGTGGCCAGGACAGGAAATGGCAGAAGACTCAACAGTCATGAGAAAATGGAATATTTTAGTACTTTTTCCCTTCCTGTGCCATACATAATAACATAGAGGAAATTAAAAGAAAATATCATTGTATATACAACTTTTAAAAATAACAACTCTATAAGTGTGAATATGTAGGTGTGTCAATTTTAACTCATATATTTGATTAGTGTGTCATTTGAAGGAAGGATGTTACTCCACCCTAAAATAATGTTAGATCTCATTCATGCTCTAAGAACATGAACCACTAATGGAAATCACCTAAAGTAATTCAGAAAATGATATTTACACATAACAAATTTATTTATTTGTTATGTGTAACAAATTATTACTAGAGCAAGAGGAACATTTGTCATTATAGCAGTGGGTATTAAAGCATGCCTATCATAGAGATTAACTAAGTTAAATTAAAGCTTTAAATATTCTTTTGAATATTCAAAAATATTTCATGTGTAAGTGGGGAAAAAAACAGACCTACTAACTTTCCCTAATGTAATGACTAATTTCTGAAAGCTAATTGCTTTATTTTAAAAATAGTGATTAGAGTTATGATTAAGGATATGGCTCTTTAAACTTATTACTCTTAAAAGACACAACTACACAAGTTTCCCAAATTATTTATAACACAATAAGGCAGACTGATAGTCACTGCCATTGTTTATTTCCACAAAAACTTGGGTTGATTTATTTCTCTGTGTTTCTTAACTGCTACACAAATACCATTTACTATATGGTAACAGAAACAGTTTGGCCCACGACTGTCTCCAGGTGAACGCTGACTCAAGCTATCAGCAGTCACGTAGGGAGGGAACACTAATTGTCTGCAGGGGACAGAAGTTAATGTGTCTTTACTTCAGAGTTGGGTTTTACCACTTTGTATCAGGTCCACATTTATAGCTACTTGACTTCTTCTAGTTTTGGTTTCCTCATTTGTAACATTTGCCTCAGTTTGCTGTAAGGATTAATTTATACTACACAAAAAGCAACAACCTTAGTATCGGACACACAGTGGGCAATTTATACCTGTCAGTTACTTTCTTTTTCCTTTTTTTCCCCCAACTCTAACAAGCTTTAGGCAGTTACAGAAAAGATATTAAACTCCTTCTCTCCTTCCTTGCCCTGGGGCGTTCATCTTCCTTTCCAGCTCTACATACTGGGAGCTCCAGGCAGTGAAGTTCAGACTAGCTAAGCAGGCACCCTATTACTATTGGATCAATGTTCCCCTTTAGTAAGGTATTTTAGTGATTTTTATGGATAAAATTTATATTCCAGAATAACTTTGCTTTATTCTGCATTTCCCCCAGGATCTAGGAGAGTGGCACAAACTCAATGAACAGTAAATGCCTATTTTAAAATTAAAATGAAACTATTTCTGTATCTGAAGAGTACAGAGTGTTTATTTTGAGTAAAAACTGATAAAACTAATACAAGCTAATTTTTATATCATCTAAATTGGAAAAAAAGCGAAGTGTAGATTGATGTTTTAGATAAAGGCATCTGAAGGAACACTGTCACCACCATGTGATGCCTGCCCTCTCTAACTCACTCAAATGGGCCAACTGCCTACTGGACTCCACAGAAACTGCTCTTTCCTGCTCTTGCTGAGTTCAGATTGATTTCTGCATTGTGAAAGCAATGGTGACAGCCTTGTTCTCCACTCAAATTGGGCATAATTGAACTCTTCATTCTCTTTGAAACCACTCTCTCTCACGGTTACCACCACCTACTGGTTCCTCTCTTGTCTGACTATTGATTCTCAGACTTTCTGTTTGGGGTGCTGCAGGATTCAGCTCTGTGGCTGCTACACTCATCTACCACTTCCTCTCGAGGCCACCTCATAGCCTCATTTGCAAGCTGCCTACTTTTCACTATAACACTTACATTTCCAACAGAGAGTCAGAACCAGCAGACGAAATATTTAACAAATGCTTGGAAAACCTATGAGCTGGTGCTGAGAAATTAAATACTGAGAAGAACAACTTAGTTGAGAATAATCTATTAACAGGTTGCAGTGGAGGTAAAGAGGATCTGCCTCTGGAATTTAGAACAGGTAGTAAGTAGAAAAGCAAGTACAATCCTTGCTACATATGGTGGGACTCCAAATCCCAAGTTGTGGAACTAAGAGAGAGTAGTAGGCCTACATTTTTAAAAATGCTGTGGGCTAACACCAGAAGAAGGAGCTAAAGCAGGGGATATCTAGAGCTGGGTGACAGGGGACTTCCGTTTCTTCTGTTATGCATTATTAACTGAAAAAAAAAATCTATATATGATTTTTTTCATATATATGGAAAACAAATTAATCCAAGTATGATATTCTTTGAAGATGTTGTCTCCTCAAGACCCCTATTACCTATAGATAGATACACATAAAAACTTATATTACCATTAAGGGTAGCTCAATAATTCTACTTCCTTAAATTGATTTTTTTCCCCTATAGCAGATAATCCTTTCTCTATCTTTTGAATCTATCCTCCATTCTCCCAAAATAAATTTAACTAAATTTATATGGAATTCTTTCATTTTTATTACTGTAATCATTATTTTCTGCTGTTCTCAGTAGCCTCTATTGATCATATTTCCTTTTATGTACAGAAATCAGGTTTTCTTAGAGTTTAGTAATTACCATTTTTTTCATATGCTTAGTAATTTTTGTATACTTCTATTTCAATTCCATCTAAGAAGAGATAGGAGGCGAACATATATAATCAGTAATGGCCTTGACCCCTATAAGGACAGAAAAAAAGGCCTTTCTTTTGCTTTGCTACAGCCTTCCATAATTTATGAGAAGCACCTGGTAATTAAACCGCAAGATTGTTAGCTCCTCTATTTCAAACAGCCCCTCTGTTCAAACTGAAGGACAAGATAAGCTACACTCAAGGCTACATTCTTACATACCCCTCCTCCCTGCTGTTTTTACAACTCAGGGATATTTCACACCAAGGAGTCTCTAGTTAATAGAAAGTTCCCTTTCCCCTTCCCCTTCAAACAAGCCTCTTTTGAACTCTTCATAACTTTTGCTCTAAGCATGTTCTACAGGCTTGGGAAAAATACTGATAAGACACTTCGCCAGGACATCTGCCTGGACTGTCTCCTGAAAAAAACAAGCAAAACTATCACTTTTCAAGACAACCCGCCTGATGTCTGCTCAACTTCAATCCAAAATCCTCCTCCCTTCCTTGTCACCTAGCAACAGCCTCTGCTTAAAAGAGCAGCACTTGTTTCTTGCCCAGTATTGATTAGCAATGCACCAGCCCTTTCCCTTCATGGAAAGTAAAAGAAACTCCCTCTCTCTGCATCTACCTTTTATTCTAGTTGTGAATTCTTTCACAGCTCACATCACCAGCCAAACCTAACAACCCCAAAGTAGCTAATATTTATGTTTGTCTATAGAACAGTCATTATTAAGCAATACATTTGGAACATGATGTATATCATAAAAATATTGGAATTTTATGTTAATATATATATATATATATATATATATATATATATATATATATATATATAAAATCTATACTTCTAGGTCTAAATTTATCAACATTTCCCAGTATATTAGATTTTATTGTTGCCATGACAAATTACCAGAAACTTAATGCTCAAAACAACACAAATTTATTATCTTATAGTTCTATAAATTCAAAGTTTGACATAGTTTTTATTGGATTAAAATCAAGGTGTTAACAGAGTTGCAATCCCGTCTGAAGGCTCAAAGAAGGAATCTGTTTGGATGCCTTTTCCAGTTTCTACAGGAAGTAGAAACTGCATTTATTTTATTTTATTTTATTCTTTTGCTCTTGGCCCCCTTCCTCTATCTTCAAAGTCAGCAACATTGCACCTCTCTGACCATTCTTTTATAGTCATATCATCCTCTCTTCTGAACTCACAAGGAAAGTTTCTCTGATTTTGAGGGCCCATGAATATTACAGGACAGATTCCGATTCCTCATCACAAGGTCTTTAACCTTAATCACATATGCAAAGTGCCAAGAAAAGTACCATATTCACAGGTGCCATGGTTTAGGAAGGATATATAAGATGTCTATCTTAGGGAGGCCATTATTTTGCCTTCACACCCTCTATTATTAATGTAATCTAATCAATAAAACCTTTTAACAACAATGATATGTTTTATGAGCAAAGGAAATTATTTCCTGAGACAAATGTCTATAATATACAATGAACTATAATTACATAGAAAATAAAGTTATATTTCAAGAAACAATATAGAAAGAAATTCTTTCTTTAAGAAATATTTGTTAATTAAAAATTAATTTAAATAATAATTCCATAACGCATCTATTTACAAAGAAACTTTATGTGCCACCTCAAACAAAATTACATTCTCAGGTAAAGTATTGTATGTATTCATAGACAAGGAAACAGGTTATATAGCACACTTATATCATACAATTATTAGGTGGCAATATTTTGGTGCCATCACCTAGACTAAGACTAGAATCCAGATGATGTTGACTCCTAGCCAATCATACATGCTCACAGATGCATGTGTGCGTGAGCATACACATGCATACATACATACACATAGCCCTCATAATATTTTAGAAATATTCCAAAGAATCATATGGGATCAGAAGTAAGAAAAAGTCAAATGCAAACTCATGAAGGAAAATGAGTCCAATATTATGAACCACAAACGATAGCTATTATGACAGAACAAATTGTAGACTTGCCAATCTCAAAATAATCCTGTTAAATCAAGTCATATGTAATACAGTATGCTATTATTCTTGTAAGCCTTAGTATTTGCTTGCTATAGTGAACCAAATACAGAAATAGAATGGTCAAATCCTTCTCTGCTAAAATGTGTCAGCCTCCATCTTGTCATGTAAATCACAATGATCATTATTTTAACAAAATCCTGTCAAACCTGTACTAAAGAATGAAACTACAGCTTCAAATCATCAAGTTGCAGGCCACTGTGACTTATGATGACTTTGTGAAGCAATCATGAATCAGATAAATTCTACATTAAAAAAGTAAAACACAACAAGACCAAATTCTTCCTTTTGTGATACTCTTTACTGATCCTTCAAGGCCTCTGGGGAATTCCTTATGGGTCCAAAGCAGATAAAGAGGATATAAAGAAGATAAAAAAAGAAACAGGAATTCTGAGTGTTTCTTCAACTGGGTTCCAGATGTGTGCCTTTTTTCTTTTTTTCTGACTAGAGATTCCATACCTTTCATCATATTATCAAAAGTGTGAGACATAGGAAGTTGTGTCTTCTACTGACTAGAAATAGTTGCAGAGGTGAACATTACATTCATTTTAAAAATTGGTACAAATATTTTCTCTCTATAAAGAGTATTGACTATATAGAGAATATATTTGTATAACATTTGTCTCAAAAATCAGTGTTTTACAGCAATCATAAATCTGGTATCTTCCTGAGAGTTTAGTATTAATTATAGAACCTTAATTTTACTCTTTTATCAGTTCCATTTTAATGTTTTATTAGTTTTTCCCTGTAGCTTATATTAGCACATTAATAACTGTACATGATTTAATAAAACAAACTTGAAATCTCAAGTGCTTTATTTTAAAAGGAATCTTTATATCCTATAGAAGGTTCAGTGTGAATTTATCCTTTCTATCCTCCAAAAAATGTCACTTTCTAAAGTATTTTCTGTGTTATCTATCTCTATTACATGTCTTCTATTCTAGGCAATATCGTCATCTTACCTGCTGGAAATTTTGAGACCACAGGGATAATAGTATAAGCTAGTTCAATCAAAATAGAAGATGGCCAATCCCCCAAATTTATGGAGAGAACAGATTGTCTAGCAGAAACCCAATGAATGCCATTTATTTTTACTCAGGGTAAAATTTTTTCACTCAATGCCTCCTATGTGTTTTGCACTGTGCCATCATGATGCTCACAATGTAGTTAAGAAACTTCTAATTGAGCCATCTCAGAGAGGTAGAGGGGTTTTTCTCTATAGAAAACCCTCCATCTGAAGTCTGGGTCTCATTTCTTGCCACACCTGCCAGACTTTTATTTCTGCAGTCATCATCTTCAGCATCTTTAATTAGGTTCTTATCATGGACTTTTTCTTTTGACATTTCCAGGTCTTTCTTAACCATAAAACTCAAGTATCTGACTTAAGCCTCATATCTCACCAAATTCTCTATTGATGACTTCAAAACAGAGGCCTTTGTAACCTCCATTTCAATGCCCTATCTCAGGCCCTTTGAATGAAGCAAAATCACTTAATCATCCTTTATTTTACTGTATTCGGTAAACATGCAAGACATTGTGATTATTAGAGCTATGTCTATCATAGTTTGTGATATGTCACAGTGTCTCTAAAAGCAAGTGAAAAATGCTGATACTTTCCTCGAAGCAATTCTCTGACCACACCAAGTAGAGTCTTCTGGGACAGTGTGCACTTCTGGGTAGGCTGTGTGCATTCCAGGGGTGCCACACATAAGCATGTGAATCGTGCTCCCTGCAGTTTTATAATGTAGTGACCCTGGTCTCCTTAATCTTCTGGCTATGTTAAGTAAATTCTCCCTCCGCATTCTTGAGTACTTTTTAGAATAGTCTGTGTGTTAGGTAAGCTGTGTCTCTCCCTCAGTATCAGCACAGTCCTGTTTCTCACAATTGAGCAACAAAACATGGCCTCTAGCACTCCTCTTGGAGTCCTTGTGAAACCAAAGTGCTGTGATTGGATCTGGGTTTGTGGTCTCGCAAAATCATCACTGACAAAGAGGGTAAGGGGAAGCAAAGTTCATTGAGAGATGGACAGACTCCCTCTAGCAAGGAGGGGACCCAAAGTCGGTGGCCACTGAAGCTCTTTGTCTAGGGGTAGAAATATGCTTTGCTAGCTCAAGAATTCTTCCTGTGAGCTCCTGATTGGTCCCTTAAAAGAATTCTGCCTCAGCAACATCCATACATTTTAAAGCTCAAGTCTCCTGCAGGTGCTCTTCCTTCTAGCCCAGCGGGTTGCCTTAGCAACTCCCACCAGCTGGGTCCAGTTCTAGGCCCTTTTGTTTGTCTCTGGTTTTTCCCAGAACAGGCCAGTCAGCAGGCTGCATCTTATTATTCCATAAGATTGTTCTTTCCTGTGCTACTTCCTATCCCATGGTCCCATCCCTGACTACCTAGCCCTTTTCTATCTCCTCACTTGGCTCTAATGTTCCTGTAACATCATAGTAAAGCTGTGCATTTGTGCTCTGTCTGAGCTGACATTTTCCTTCTTCTTTCTGGTATCTACTCTCTGCTCTCTTTCTTAGCTGTTTGGCCAGATTCCTCCCCACCCCTATTTCTTTTCATTATTTATGATATCGAAGAAATGGCTGCAATATATTTGAAATAAGCTTTCTACCACTTCAGTCCTGACTCTACAGTCATCATATCCCTCTAACAGAACTAGAGAACTGAGTGTCAGTATCAGGCTAACCACACCACTCATCCTGGCTTTGCTATCCTAATGAACACGGTGATTACAACTTTTGAAGTACTCCAGACTTCTCTGTTTTCTCCATTTTCCAAACTGCTAGTCTGCTAGCATTCTAAACTACATACATGAACTAGTAATTTATTGCATTCCGATTTTATTTGTGATAGTCTGTTCTCCCCAACTAGTTTAGTGATTAACATGGGTATGTATGGGCATATAGTACACAGTCAATAATTTAACTAATTTTTACAGTTCATTAAGTAGATTTTATTCCTAAAGTTAATAGTTAAGAAGTTATAGTTTTTTAATAGGTTAAATTAAACTATTTTTAATAGTTACAATTATAGTACAATAAAATATATAATGACAATTTTAAATTCCCTCTTCTATTCTTCCAGCTCTTAAATCCTACCTCCCTGAGGTATTTGTGTGTTTTTGTGTGTGTCTATGTGTATCTGTTTAGGATAAAGTGGATTGTGCCATATATATTTTGCACCTAGCTTTTCCACTCAACAACATATCTTGGGCATCTTTTTATGACAACCCCAAAATGTCTATTACTTTATTTTTAATAGGTACAGAGTCATGTATTGGTGTGGACAAACCATAATTTATTTAAACAATGTGAGACTCTAAATGCTTTTGGAAAAATCTGCTATAATAGTAAATATATGAACATACACAGATGTAAATGTTCCAGTAAACTCTACAGCTCATCCTTACTGGTTTTCACCATTGAGTAACAAGGATGTTTTCTAGGTAAAAACTGAATTGATAACAGAATAACTGGCTTTAACATAATGCAACAAGCATGACTATATTTTGTGGTATATGTTAATGGACTGGCAAGAATGTCAAACTTAGGGTTTTCAAAGTTATCTAGGGTGTGCCAAAATTGTGTTAGTTGGAATATAAAGTTTTTTCAATGTGATGCAGAACATCTGGGGCATTTCTGTCATTTAACTGTCATGCATGACAGGCCACAAAATGCTGAATGCCAGCTTGCATTTTGTTGTTGTGAACATGTAGCCACAATTCCACTCTTCTTACTTAGTGGGGCTGACACAAGAATGCCAGAAAAAGAAAAACATATATATCTTATTTTATGTATCATAATAATCATTTGAAGCCAAACATTGTTATAAAGATCAATTAAGTGATCAAGGTGAAATTATGTTTTGAATAATAATCATTTGAAGCCAAACATTGTTATAAAGATCAATTAAGTGATCAAGGTGAAATTATGTTTTGAATATCATATTGAAGATCTGATGGATGATAAATATTATATTGGGATAAGCCTTATTGAAATTCATTAGCTTTATATATTTATGATTAAATCCTTAAAAAGTTATTTCATTGTTAACAAATCTAAGCAGCCCTGAAATACAACCAATGGACATAAGCCAAGGAATACTAGGAATGATAAAATCTATGACCCTTTAAAACACAAAAATAGAGCCCTCACTTTTATATGGTGACTTATTTTTGAAATGTGTCAGAGGAAGGATCTCTCTCATTAAAAATGAAAACAGTTGTCATCAATATAATCCAGAGATGGGGAAAATTTTAATGTAACTTCAATGTAGCTAAAAATAAATATAAGGTTCTTAGGAGTTCAAAACATGGTATTATATAGTAACTTGAAATATTTAGGATAAACTAACAAAATAAAACTCAGTATTACATTTTTTGTTGTTGTTAATCCTCACCGGAGGATATTTTTCCGTTGATCTTTTAGAGAGAGTGGAATAGACAGGGAAAGTCAGAAAGAAACACTGATGTGGTAGATCTACATCGATTGATTGCCTCCTGCATGAGCCCAGACCAGCGCCGAGGCGGGGGAGAAGCCTGCAACCAAGGACCCTTAACCTGAATCAAACCCAGGACCCTTTGGTCCGTAGGCCCACGCTCTATCCACTGAGCCAAACCGGTTAGGGCAACAGCTCAGTATTTAAGAAGTAAATAAAATTAAGCAAACATAAAATAAATCTAGAATTAACAAATCTGGGGCTTAAGCACTAATTAAATAATCCTGACTTCATAATTCTTTAAGAATAGAAAACATGCATTTAAATGCTATTAACATATATTTTAATTCTAGTAATTTTCCTATGGGTACACATGTGAACAATTATATTAATTACCTCCTCCCTCTCATAAGGTAAAACTGTTTCTTTGGGCCACCTTGCAACTATTTTCTGTGCCTACCTTGTATATGATTTGTTCTACAAAATTTAGCTCTTACCAGTTGTTATGTAATCACTCCCAAAGTTCAGATTAGCTCTGTTGCCCTTGATCCCAAGAGCCTGTTTACATATAGGCTGTAATCCACTAGCTAAATGAGGCAGGGGCTCTCTACAGCTCTCAACAGAGTTTGATTTGGTGCTCTGTTGTACAATTCCAAGCTGTGAGTTCTCTTACTCATTAGTAAAAAAAAAATAACTTCAGATACACTGTGTTCATTTTTATTTACATTCATCTCATGTCCTCCAAAGTCATTGACCAGCAAATTTAAGCACATTCCTCTTCAGATTTATTTAAGGAATAGAATTTCCTTCTCTTTTGTGATAAGGGTTGTTGTTTTCTAACTTCCTACTTTTTTTGGACAAAAGTATCAAAGCAAGATCAATAAATTATCCTAGTAATAGTCACCAGGCACAATGAGCCCCTTTCTCCTTACATTTCTTTCACTGTTGGCAGCAAAATATTAGAATCCACTGCCATGTAAAAAGGTCATTGACTTAGGCTGAGCACTGGCTTGAAAAAAAGGAAGACCAATCACAACAGCAACCATCCTGATGATGCAGTTGGGACTGTATTCCTTTAAATACATACAGTTGATTACTATCCTAAATGTAGCCTGAACTAATTGAAATCTAATGCTCATGATATATTTCTAAAATTATGCCACACTGCATTGATAACACCATACTAGTAAATATTATTGTTATATAATATTATTTTACTATCATCTCCAACCTTCTATGAACTAAATACAATCTTCCTTAAGATCTGAGATTGTGGCAAATAAGTAAGTTCTGTTCTGCAGTCAAATTATCCGCAACTCTCTCTTGACCAATACTGTTCCGATGGCATCAGAAAAATGTTAAAGCTTAGTAAGTTAGTCCTAAATCATGTGTCAAGTGTAAACACAAATCTATTTCTAATGAAAGTGTTTTCCCCAGTGCCTCTGTTTTATTATTTTGTGGTATCAAAGTTGGTGGCAAAACTTTGAGTTGTTAGACATGTTCTCTGAACAAGTAATTTCCTGAGGGTTCCTCAGCAGAAGCATCTTATGGAGCGCTTGTTTTCCAAAGTGAGTTAGTGATTATTTATGAACACAAGTTTCAAACCCCAGCTTCACTGCTCACCAGTCATATGACATTAGACAAACCCTTTTACCTCCTTGTGCCTTAGTTTCCCTATCTACAAAATGAGAGACATCCTAGTACCAATCAGAGGAGCTTTATGGAAAACATATGAGCTGACTCATGTAAAATGTTTTATATAATAATTGATACATAGTGATTACTCAATTAAAGTTAATTATTATTGCCGAAACCGGTTTGGCTCAGTAGATAGAGCATCGGCCTGCGGACTCAAGGGTCCCGGGTTCGATTCCGGTCAAGGGCATGTGCCTTGGTTGCGGGCACATCCCCAGTGGGGGCTGTGCAGGAGGCAGCTGATCGATGTTTCTCTCTCATCGATGTTTCTAACTCTCTATCCTTCTCTCTTCCTCTCTGTAAAAAATCAATAAAAATATATTTTAAAAAAAGTTAATTATTATTCATAAACTTCCACTTAGCATCAACTAAGTATTCATCTCTTGTGTATTAGGTGATAGAGATACAAAAGACATAAATGATATGATTATAAGAAATATGTAATCTAATTAAATAACAAAAAGAAATACAAGAACACATTTAAAAAACAAAAAGATAATACATCATTCCAAATTTTAGTGATGGGAGAGAAGTAGGGTTAGGCAAAGTAAGTTTCATGGAATAAGTGAATCCAAACTTCATCTTGAAGTTAAATGATATCTATGAATGAATGGAAAATTGGGAAGGATATTCTAGGTAGAGAGACTAATTAAAAAAAAAAGTAACATCAAAAAACAACATGGTTTGAGTAAGATCAGTGCTGAAAAATTTGGATAAGGTAAAATAAGGAGGTAGAACAAAAACAAAAGGGGCATTTGTGGTAATGTCAGATAAGCTATAGTTATTTTTTAAAAAGTGTTTAGATCAGCTTTACCCATTTATACACATGAGCAATAAAAAAATCACTATAGGTTCTTGAAGAGGAAAACAAGTTGTCAAAAATTATGTTTTAGACAGGTTATGCCAACAGCTGTAGGCTGCATGCTCTGGGTTGAAGAAACACTGGGAGCACAGAGTTGGCAGCTGAAAGTTTGAGAGCAAATGAACTCTCTCTAAGGGAGTTATTAGAGGAGAAAAAAGCAGAGGGCAAGGCCAAACTTGACGAAAGTTCACCATTAGTTAGAGCATGTACAGGAGAGATATAAAAAATATAGGAAAAATGAGAAGGTGCAATATATAAAAAAGTTGCGTTTCACCCTGGCTAGTGTGACTCAATTGGTTGGAGCATTGTCCTGTGCACCAAAAAGGTTGCAGGTTTGATTCCCAGTCAGGGCACATACCTAGGTTGTGGGTTTGATGACCGAAGGGGGTGCATTTGTGAGGCAACTGATCAATGTTTCTCTCCTATGTCAATGTTCCCTCCCTTCCTCTTCTCTCTCTCCCTTTCCCCCTCTCTCTAATATATAAAACAAATCTTCGAGTGAGGGAGTGAGGATTTAAAAATAATTGGTCTCTAGTGAAGTGGTAGAGGATGTGAAGTAAGGGTGAGGGGCAAATTTTGAAAGGAGTGGCTAGGGCGGCAAGTGAAACCAGAAAGGTAGTTTGAGGCCAGAACCTTGTAGGATTCTTGCATTTCCCTTTACCTACAACAAGATTGGAAACAATGATGATTAGATCTATATTTTAGAACAATGATTCTGACTAATAGTATAAATGAAATACTGGAGGACAGAGGAAGTTGAAGGCAGGGAGACCAGAGAGGGGTCACCTACAATATTCAATGTGAGAGGGGTGGACAAAGGAATGAAGAGGGAATGAATTTAAGACAATTGGGATGCAGAATCAATATGACCTAGTGGCCTCCTAGCGTTCTGGCCTTTATTACCAAAAAAAAAAAAAAAAAAAAATGATACAAGTTGGACAGAGGGGAGATTACAAAGTATGCATTGGAAATGCTGAGTGTGAAGGGTCTGTAAGACATGCTGTAGGCAGGTACCTGTAACTGGAATTCGGAAGGGAGCAGCCGTGGCTATTTGTACACAGGACTGCAAAGCTTAGGGTGATCTGTGCATATGAATATTCCTAGCGTTTCTTGTGCTGGCTTCCCAAATGAACTCTTCTCCTAATCATCCGCTGAGCAGCCTAATTAGTGGCACCTTAATTGTAATTGATTTTTATATGATGGATACATGCCCTCTATTGTATTTTAATTTGATTCAATTTCATTGAGAAGGATTATTATTTTCTTGGCCATGTAGGAAGGTAAATTTAGAACTATTTTGGCTAGCAGTTTTTAGAAATACTGAAATCAGATAAAAAGTAAGCTATTGATTTAGAATTAAGATTTTATAAGAGAAATATTGATATTCTAATAGGACAAGATAATTCACAATATTAGATACAAGACTAAAATACATCTTTTAAAAAATAATAGCATTTGTATAAAGAGATCAATTTATTGTTCTGACATATACTTGACAGAACTTGAAAAAATTAAATTGATACTTCATTTTCAAGTTATATTTCACATTTTTCAAAGAAAGATTCCTTAGGGTAAATAATACAACCTTTTGTTCATGCAGTTGTTTGAAATTATATTATCAATCATTCAGTTTCTTATTTTGGAACCATAAAAATTAGTTAACAATAATTTATGTAGGCTGAGTGATTTTTTATAATATATATAAAAGGAGATATATTCACAGCTTTGTCAAATACGTTTTTCATAATTTAAATAAAGATGTAGGACTTAATACACATATTTACATTTCCTTTTATGAGCTATACAACCGGAGATACATATTGAGAAGACAACTTTACCTTAGTTCAAACTCATGATTATGTTGAAGATCAGTATCTCCTACAGATTTTCCCTCTGTACCCTCTCCTGTCCATTTCTAGGAAACCTTTTTTAAAAGATGTTGCAGGTTTATCTGTTTGTTGGTTTCTCAAGCTAGCAGTTGTGTACTTATTTCCCCGCAGTCCCTTAAGCCCACACTGTCACCACATGCTATTATTTAACAATATTCCAATATAGTAAGAAAAGAGACCAGAGCTTGGCTAAGAATCTGGGTACACACCATAAAGTTAGGGCTACTTCTAACATAAAGAGAAGGAGCAAGCCTGCAAACATGGCCAACGTGGACAGAATCCTGTAGCTGCCATGTCTTTGTGATATCAACTTTAGGCAAGGAAAGGTAGCAGAATATGCTACTGCAAAATATGACTGTAGGAGTTCAGGACACGCCAGTCCAAATCATGCCACTTTTTTATACTGATTATTCTGAGCAGTTAGGCACTTGAAAAACAGCAAATGCTGGGAGAGGCTTTCTCCAAACCCCCCTTATCTGCGTAAAGACAGATCCTCCGAAAGAAAATTGTCATAAATCCCTTCCCAAGGAGTTTCATCGAGCAGGGAGGATGACTCCTATCACAAGAGAGAGACTAGAAGTTGACACCACATCCAGACAACTGTCACAAACTGTCATACCTCCTAAGGACCATTCATCTTTCCTAAAAAATCATTTCCTCTTCCCAAGGAAGCCTACATCACCCACACACTCCTTCCTGTTAAGATTGTATTTAAGTCTGAATTCTAAAGCCATCACTTTGAGTTATTCCCCCACCCCACTTTGGGTATCTTCCATATATACATGAGGTACACATAGTAGTAAACTTCTGTTTGTTTTTCTCTTGTTAATCTATCTTTTATTATAGAGATTTCAACTAAGATGTCAGAAAGTAAGGAAATTTTTTTCCTTGTCCGCAATAGCCATTTACTCTTTCTGAAATTCTATTTCTCTTTTTCCTACAAAGTATATGATATCAACCTAGAAGGATAATTTAAACATGAAGTAGATGGTGATTCCAGAGAGACAGATAGATTTCCTGGTACATTTTGGTAGTTCTCAAATTACACTTTAGTCACCTGGAAAGCTTTTAAAAATCCCAATGCCCTAGCCACACCTCAGACCAATTAAATCAGAATCTCTGGGAGTAGGACCCAGGCACCAATATTTTTTATAGCTCCTCGGTAATTCCAAATTTGCAACCGAATTATACATACTTACAAAGGATCCATATTCTAAAGATATAACATAGGACATGTGCCATTTAGTGGGGTCCAGTAGTTGAGAAAGGAATGGAACACCACAGTGGGAACCAGGAGGGAGTCTGCATTAAGGACAAAGCAATTGGAGATGCACAGGTCATGGGGAACAGGGTAGGGCAGTGGCTCCAGTGACAAATCTCTGGCATCATCACTGTGACTCTCTCCGCTAGGTCTTTCCAGTGTCAGAGAAACATCTGCTCTATCTTCATGCCCAATTTGCTTTACTCTTTTTCCTTTTTAACTTAGTGTTTGACTTTTATATAATAAATGCATGCAAAGGAAAGTCTATTTTAGGCTACAGAGAGAATTTTTTATCAATACAGATGTATAGAAATATAAGTTAAAAGGTTTCTTAGATTTCATAAATTCACTGTGTTAAAATTATTGGGCCAAATTTTCCTTTGCAGGAAAGAACATCAACCTTCCTTCCAAAACACTTACTAATAGAAGATAAAATGCCATTATTTAATTTTTTCCACTATATATCTCCTGTTCTATAATGTGAAGTATTTAAAACCTACTACAAAATATAATTTTTCTATAATGTCCCAAATAAGGCACTATAGAATATATGTTTTTGAAAAGTCTTCAAGATACTACACTTTAAAATCCACTTTTGATTTAATGACTACGTATGCTTATTCATTTTTTTAAAATCAATGTTTCAAGAATCAAGGACATCTCAAGAAAATTATTATGCTAACCCCATTATTTCAAGTAGTTCAAACAACTTAATTGAAAATATAAATATCTTTTTATTTTTATTCTTTTAATTATAGTTGTAAAAACTGAATAACGAGGAGTGTGATGTGATGTTATCAAATGTTCACAATACATGACTGCTTTTCTATTGCAATTTTTCACTTTATTTAACTCTTGTTTAACAGAATTTATGGCTATGACTACAAAGATAAAATGTGAACTGATATATTTCCAGTGAATTTGATCATTTAATGCTAATGACCCAACAGAAAATACTCATTATGTTTCTCAATGATTGAAATAATTGCTTGGACTCAACTCTGCATTTTGCTGCTTAGCTCATATATAAATGATTTGAAATTTCATATGTGAGCTACCTCAAAATGCTTGAAATTATGAAAGTTTTATAATCATCTCAGTTTTGAGTTTCAGCAATCCAGATAAATCATGAAGCTCATTCAACTCCTAGTTCTTCACATTAAGAAACTGAGATTTGGACAATTGAAATTATAACCAAGTAGTTATAGAGCTGAGATTAGCATCTAAGTCTTATGATTACCAAATCCAGGGTTTTTTATTTGTGAATTTTTTGTTATACCATGACGTTTTCTTTTATGCTAAAATTTTTTAAAAGATAAAACACTTCATTGATTTCAATGTATCTCCGATATGAACTATATCAAACAGCTGATTAAACAAATTTAATGTAGTACTTCTGAAAATATTGTCTATACATCATTTTCTTGTAATTGAATCTCTTTTAAGTTTGATGAAATATGCTGATTCTAAGAATACTTTAAAAATACTTTGCTATCTGAAATGCATTACTTAAAAATGTAGCAGCTTTGTCTTTGTACTAGAGAATCAATTTATATTGACTGAGATCACTGATATGTTTGGACTCAATCCTAACATCTTACCTTGTGCTTTTCATGCATCTTGCTTTTGCTGAGAAGTATATTTTTCTCTCTTTTATTGACCAAGATCCCCACTCCCACATCACCCTCGTTCCATTCATTTCCCTATTTAGTAAGTTGTCACTTTCTAAGTTTCTTTCTAAGTTGTTACTGTTTGGTTGCTGCTTTAGATTATTTGACTACAAATTTGAAAATCCATAACTTCCACAATGTGTTAGGTTAGTCAGTATCTTTGTCCTTTTCCAAAATAATACAATCATTTTTAAATCTTTATCTATCATCATCTACCTTACAAGCAATCACTTTCCAAAGCTTTGCTTGTAACTTGATTTTTCTAACCTGAGATTGCATATTTTAATATGATTTTATAGATTTTCCTCCATGTTTATTTACCTTTGTACTTGCTTACTATTCCTTTGTGCAAACTGTCCTAACATGATTATGTTTTTTTCATCTGGAAGTACATAATTTAGAAGTTTCTCTCCTGTATATTTGGTGGTTTTAAATTCTCTCAGTTTCTATTTTTCTGAGAATAGCTTTCTTTTGCCTTCATTTTTGAATGGTACATTTATAGGATATAATTCTAGATTGGAAGAACGTTTAGCTCTTAGAAAATATAATAATTATATTCTGACTTTAATTGTTGCCATCAAAAATTAGAAATAAATCTAATCTTTCTTGTTGGTGGTGGTCCTCTGTATTTTCTCTGTAGCTACCTATAAGATCTCTTTATGAAGCATTGTGTAGTTTCATTATGGTGTATTTAAACATGGATTTTTATTTTTTCTTCTTCTTTTCTTTTTATTTTTTATTTTGTTTCCTGTGTGTCCCAAATCTTTCATAATTTATTTTCACTCTTCTTAATTCTTTCAATTTTTTCATCTCATTTTCTCACTGTCTATAATCTAGAAAATGTCTTTAGTTATATCTAACTGTTTCTCAAATATCTCTTTAATTGTGTCTACTCAGTTTGTCAATTTAATAATTCAATTTATTATAAAGAATTCTAGTTATTATGCTTTTCATTTCTTTAAGTTCATTTTAGTTCTGTTTCAAATATAACTATCCAGGTTTTAGTCACTTGTCATAGTTTAAAGTCATATATAGGCATATACTTTTATAGCCACTTATATTGCCTTTGTCATACTTTCAATTTCATCTTTTTTGGTTTGTTTATTTGTTTAAAGAGATTAAAGATATATTCCTCATATAATAATTTTACTTTGTACAGACTTGCAAACTTGATTCTGCATTTTTAAAACATTTTTCATAGTGATTTATTTCTCTATATGTTTTGTTTATTTGATTTAATTCGTGTTCTTTGGAACCATTTCTGTGAGAACACTTAGCATTACATACTTAATAATCATTTTTCATACAGATAAGTTTGGCATTTGGTTCAGTTACACACTTGAGACACCAATTCTTCCCAAGACCATTTTATATTAAAGTTTAGGGTTAGAGGTTTGGGAGCCATACCGTTGGTATGAATGGCAGTCCTAATGCACAATGAAAGAGGGCCCACAATAAGGATTTCTCAAGGAGATGCTTCTTTTTCTTATTTTACCTCTTTCCACTGACTGGCAAGATTAAGAAAACTGGGTTTCTTTCTATTTTTCCTTTTGAGGAAAAGCCTTAATTCATCTCAGTTTTCTGTGGGGATAGGGCGTGGAGGCCTTGCAGCACATGAGAGCACTCCAAGGAAGCTTGGAAGTAGTCTAAGTCATTTCAGAAAGAAAGAATGCTTTTCATAGAGAATTTATTTCCGATATTAAATTAGTACTTAAATAATGTTGATTAATGTTTTTTTTAAGAAGTAAAATTTCCTTTTGCTTCATTAGAGTAAGAAAGGAGCCAACAATGAACAACATTTTTTCAAAAAGATGGGTAACATGGAAACTTTTCTGAAACATATTGTAGAAGCATGTCATGTACAATTAAACATTTCAGCCTTCCTCAGCAATCCTCTGCTGTAGAACCAGAAGTTCTATATATAGAACTTGCTTCTTAAAGGGATCAGTCCAAGCATATAAGACTCTATGAACATTTCTGCCAGGTGATACTGGTTATGCAGAAAATCCTTCCCAGCACCACAGCCCTCCTCTCCTCCATCTCTGTGCTGCAACTTTCTCTAGAAAGGTGTGCTTATTACCATAATGGAATGAGCTCTAGTACGCTCAAGGGAATAGACCTTTGTATATCCACACTGAATGGTGCACTTCATCTAAAAGCAAATGTGTTAGGTGATTTTTGATCTCTGAAACCTGAATCACATATTTCTGAAATGGATAGATAATTCCTATCTTCTGGTCACCCCATCTATAGTAATAAAAGGGTAATGATCTAATTAGACTGGACGTCCTTCCAGATGTCATTCTGGACACGAAGCCGGGGCCAGAGCGAAGCCCAGGCCCCAGATGCCTGCCAGTGGCCGGAGGGAGGCCGCCTGGGTCCCGGGTGCCGGCAGCTGGGGGAAGGAAGGCCTACTCTTGCACAAATTTTCGTGCATGGGGCCTCTAGTGTATATTATAAATGGCTCTATAGAGATACAAAGTTCACCCCATGGTCTCCTTATCATGCCTCTGCTTCAGTGCAGAAAATGGCAAATTCCTTCAGCTCCAGGAACACCAGAATTTAGCTGAAGTTAAATGCCTCCTATCATCCCATCAGTAAAAGAAATTTTACTTCTGAATGAAGCAAAATTCAAGGAACTGTCAGGGGTTCATATTATCTTGCACTGCATCTGTGAGATGATTTCAGTTGGGAAAAGGAGAAGAGGCAAATACTTGTAAAGTTTCCTACAAATACTTAAAATTTTCCTCAGGGAACTTTCAACTTGGATGTCTGACTCTTCAGAGAGAGATCATCTTCTGAAAGAACTACAGTTCTTTTCCGCACAACCCTCAGTCCTACCCCTGCTACAAAGCTGTCAGCACCGAACCTCTCTCACCACTTATGCAACTTCACTATCTGCATACTAAATGATTTATGCTAAGTATCTCTATTCTGCACATTTCCTTCTTATAGTAAATGCAAAAGAGCATGTCTACTCTGAGAACAGAAAAATTGCTATTAAGTTTCTTTCTTTTTTCTTGATAATAAGAGAAAGGCATGAAAAGGAAAATGGCCATTAGTGTTTCTTTTCCGTGGCGAGTACACTTTGTTGGAAAACCTAAATGCCATATATGCTAGCTGAATGTTATCAGCATCTTATACTACAAGGAAATCAACAAAAGTAAAGTAAAAATCAGGCAATTACCATAAAGTGAATACTGATGCTTTTCTGCGATACTGATTTCTCCTGAATACTCAAAATAAACATGTTAACTCTATTTTCTAATGCTGTGGATATGTTATATGTGCTTTAGATGCCTTCTATGAAGACTTCATCAGTTCCTGTTACATGGTGCTTGCTATGTCGTGCTCCCAGAGATGTGCAGCTCATCTGACTGCATTCTACGACACTGTGCCACATTACTAATTTATGTGAGTTGCTTAGAAGTTAGCATAATGATTATACCACCTGTTGTGTACACTGTTTGCCTCTATTTCTGTGTTTGATACCCTGTTACTACTTCAAAATTCATAAATTATTATTGCTATTATTTTGCTTCTTTATTCCACTGTATAAATTATTCACCAACTTCTTCTAATAATCAGCACTTATCAGTATTTTTTAAATAATGAAAAAGATAATGTTTAAAATAATAATGATAATCCTACTTAATAAAGACGGAATATGCAAATTGACCATCACTCTGCAACAAAGATGGCAGCGCTCACAGCCAATAAGGAGGGAATATGCAAATTGACATGACAAAGATGGCAGCAGCCAGGCTGGGATGCTTGCATCGTCACCATGGTGACGACGCAGGCTTTACGCCCTGCCCCAGCTGCTCTGGGCCTCTGGGCAGCGTGTGTGCGCAGGCACGGAGGCGCGGGGCAGGGCAGGATGCCTGCTATGAAGGGGGCGTGGGGGGTGGAGGGAGCTACAGGAGGGCGACAGGGCCAGAGTGAAGGCAGAAGGTGGCTCCGGCTGGAGTGAAGGCAGAAGGCGGCTCCGGCCAGAGTGAAGGTGGAAGGCAGCAGCCAGAGCGAAGGCCCAGGTCCCGGGTGCTAGAGGGAAGCCGGTGCCAGCAGCCAGGGGAAAGAAGGCCTATTCTTGCATGAATCTTTGTGCATCGGGCCTCTAGTTATAATTATAAACCTACAATAATTAGCATTTGCCAAGGCATTTTTATGTATCCTATTTATAACAATATTGTCAAATATGAAGAGAAGGCTATTATTGCCTTGGCACAAAAGAAAAAACAGAGACTTAGAATTATCTGTCCAAATTTACATAATGTATAATTTTTCAGACACCTACTTACAGATTTTTAAGAAGAAACTCCACTTCAGAAAGTACAAACTTACCAGCAGATTGATTTCCAAATATCCAATTTAAATATCAAAATACTTAGAGATCTAGTTACCTGAAGTGATTTGTTAGAAAGTGAGTATATAATTTTCCAGAGCCATATTTTAAAGAAGATTAAGTTCTAATATTAACTTGCAAATAACTAATTCATCCCAAACAGATATGAAATATGAGTAAGTATGATGAGCAGAGAGCCTGAGATTCCTAGAAAATCACCAGTTTCTCCTGGAGTAATGAGTTTCTTTTTCCTTTCAGTGCTAAGAGAAAAGGTTTAGTTGTAAACTAGTCTGTAATGCTTGGCAATCAGAAATATAGAAAAGTGCATTTTTGCCATTATCTAGATGAGAACAAATAAGCAAGAGTAAGACAGGTAACAGGAATAGCAGGCTATAGTGCTCATGGCCCTGTATTGCCAACTGAGTTTAAGTACTCAGATAATTTAGAGAATAAAGCCTTAAGATGGTTAATTTCAATGTTTAAATGAGCACAATCTATATTTTTATGTATTTTCTTTTCTTTCACACGTTAAGAGCCCAGCCTGTTTTGTCTTCCGGACGGAAAGTATAATGTCAGTCACCGGTGACTGACTGGGCACTTAACGTGTTACAGTCAGAAAATTCTTTATAAAATAAATGGAATTCAGTTAGTCTGTACAATTGGTATGACAGATTTAGTAAATTTTAGCTCTCAAATTTATCTGCAGCAGTTTATGTTTAAATAAACTAAAGATATGTATTTTATATATTGTCAACCCCCAGCAGGACAAACTGAGGGGTTTGTCCTGTTGGGGGTTGACAATATATAAAATACTATTAATATTACCCTTATTAATAGTATGCTTCCTCACATTCAACTATTTTTCTTTATCTGTGTTTAATGAATAAAGTCAATAAAAATATCATTTATATGAAGGTATATGCTTATAAAAAAAAAACTAGAGGCCCCGGGGCTGATGGGGCAGGGAGGTTGACAGGCTGAGGGAGGTTGGCTGTGGGAGTGCACCGACCACCAGGGGGCAGCTCCAGGTCGTCAGTGCATGCCATAGCAACCAGTCAACCAGTCGTTCGAGCAGTCGTAATGGTTGATTAGGCTTTTATATATATAGATATGACCAACATTTACAACAGAGAGATTAATTATCAATAAAATTTCATGGTCCTTTTTTATGTAATTTACAATCTAGCCTCTCAGCTCTGCTTATCTTTTACATAGACAGGGCTATAGAGGAGACTCCCCCAGGGCTGCATGCATGCCTGTGGTCCAACTCACGCTTCCTGCAGAGCAGGGTTGCCTACGGCAAAAACCAATACAGAGGACTCTTAGAATATAGTGAAGCAAAGAAAAATGGATCAGGAAGGGGTTGGCATTCCAGCCCTTACAGCAACTTTCTCTGTTGTTTTATTTCATTTTGTTTCCTCACTGATATTTATCGACAAAAGATTCTTTATAAGAACTATTAAATAAATGTCTTTCTGTATACTATCTTTCTTTAACAGTAGGATCTGCCTGGATATAGCAGTTATCCATTTATACATATTTTAAGTATCCCCTTACATATATTCAGACCTGGAACAATGACTTCTCAGTCAATACTTAATGAATAAAGAAGTAAACTTATATGAGCTCAAAGAAATCAAATTATTCACCTCTGGAGTTTGGGGCAAACTGGCAAATATGTTATAAGGCTGGATACGTGCTCCCATTAGAAAACTCCACGAAAGCCTCTCCAGCCAAGAGGCAATCTAATATCAGACTCATTCTAGGAAAATAAAGAGAACAGAACACTGCAGTAATTGATTTCCTACCTCAGGTTAAGGTTGAAAGCCATTGCAGAGTTCAAGATGAAGTACTGATTATAGAATTTTTGTTTTCAGTGCACGATTTCATAAGCTCAAAGGGGCTGCTTTCCTCACTGGAGTTAACAGGACCCTCTCCTTGGAAGCACATGGAAGACAGGCCGGGATCTCAACTGGCAGGTACATGAGAGGTCGCGTGTGAGGAGGGTCTAGGAACGGTGTTGCTATAATAGTATTATTGGTGTTTGCCATTGATTCAATAAAAACATTTAATGGCAGAGGTACAGCTTCATAAATAAATCTATGGTTTCTCAAAAGGCTATGATGAACACAAAGAGCTTCTATGGTAAAGATCACTTTGAAACTCCCATCTGCACATTGCAGAATGGGGGTGAAACCGACAGTGTACTTCTTTCTTATTGCATTGAGGAGAGAAATAGCCAGGCTATTTTAAGTGGGTGTACGCATATATTCATAAACAGAGGACATACTGTTAGGTAGGTAGGCAATAGATAGATATAACTAGATAGATATATGAAGATAATTAGGATAATTGAGAAGTATAGAGGGAAAAGAGAGTGGCCAGTAAGAAAACAGAAAATTAAAATAAAATAAAAAGACTTATGAAAAGAAGACACAGAATTATAAAGTTTAGGGCTAAGACCCCTGCTGACATATGATTATGTAGCTTGGTATGTCTTACTTCATATTGTGAATTATTAGTAATTATATTGAATTTCTTATATTTAAGTTGTAAACAGTATGGCTGATCACCCAGAGCTGAAGCTATAATAAGAACTTAAGAGCAACTGAAGCTATATGCATCACTTGCTTAAACACCGTAATTTATCCCCACTTGACAAGTAACATAATTTGGCGTTTGAAATTGAAATTGAGAGGAGTTCAGGTTTTGATAGAGAAAATTAAGAATAAAAAGTGATTTGAGTAAAAAAAATTAATGAAGATTTCTAACAAATAAATGCATTAACACATATTCTACTTGCTTACTTTTAAAGGAACAAGCTCATAATATAACTACAATCATATAATAAGAAAAAAATCTGTGCAATATTCTTAAATTTTCATCCTTTTCTAAATGAATATTGAGATAAGTGTATTTTTTTAGTCAGACCACTAACAACTATTTCTAAAGTGACTTTTGAAGATAAATTATACGCATTCACAAACCATTGAAATTCAATAGTGAAATAATTATAAACATTAAAATATCACCAAATAATATATTACTAGTGTATGCAAATTAAAATTTATTATAATAAAGTAGATAATAAAAAGATAATTCATAGATTCCTAAATGGGAACAAAAAAGGTTTTTATGGGCATAAAATTAATATTTCATTGAGAAATATTTTTTTAAAACAGTCCCAAGAAACTGAAATATTCACAATAAAGTGATTAGTTATAATTCCTTAAAAAACAATCCAACACAAAGATCAAGCACAAACTTAATGGATGAGTTACTTCATATTGTAAGATAAATTTCTGTGTCAAAAAATAAATCATTTTAGAGCGCAAAATTCTCTCATGCTAAAATTTTGTTTTTTTTTTGTCTTATATTTTTCAATATTTGAAGCATACACATTTCATTAATCAATAGGACCAAAAAACCTTGTTATACAAATATTCAAGTAAAATATTAATAAATATTATACCAATATATCCCATTTCCTATTGTAATCTACTAAGTAGGAAAATGATATTGACACAAACTTTCCTCTCAAAAACTAACCAATGCATATCAGAAATGCATTAAGATTCAGAGTTCATATTTAGAAGAATTTCTGAATGCTGCCTGATGGAAGATAAAGAAACCCAAGATACCCAGGATGTAACCTTTCAGGCGCCTGGGGAAACGGAGCAAGGCCCGACTTAAAAAGGGCAGTAACTCTGCAATATGTTTCTTCCTGCCCAGAAGAACAGAAGTAGACATCAGTAGTCACTGAATGTCTTTCATCCTGAATCTTTTCATGTAAGAGCAGTGCCCTTGCACAGGGGCCATGTGAGAAGAAGGAAATAGTTTATTCTTCAAATACTGCAACTGAAAAAAAGAGGGAAGGTTTTTCTTCAAGTATAAGAAACCAAGTTCTATTACCTCCTTTATTTTAAACTCAATCCAAGCATCCCTTTCAGAGTTTGTTGCCAGTGTACCCTGATTCATTGTGCCTTTTCAATCTTTAGCTTTCATTTTCCTATCTATTGTTCAGAGACTCATACCTATCTGATTAATTTGTCAAATACGCACTTAATGAGCTGCAAGGGCATGAGCAAAAATGGGGAAAACAAACCTGGCTCATTGACCTTAACATGTCACCATCATGAAATCCCATTATTTTTAATGATACCCTAAAAGGTTTTAAAGTTTTTTCTTTTAATTTAAATTTTATTTATTTTTGCCTCAATTGTCACCTTCTATACATCTTTGTAAAATCATCTCGTCTTTTAAATCCTTCCTTAAGAGACACTGGTTGTTTTCTCTTTTTCTTTGTTAACATTCTAACTAACCACTGAAAAACATTTGATTCACATGACTTTTTGTGCAATAACATTTTAAATTAAATTTGGGTCAAAGGAGTCTTAAATCTCTTCCGGCTCTTTCTCCAGATCAGAGAACATGCAATAGCTGGGAGATAAATAAAAATTTTTAAATAAAGTAATTCTCATTACTTTTCATTGTAATGCTCACTCATGATTCTCTCAGTTATACCAAAATTTATGAGAGGTCTTATCATCTCCTAGCCAATGGAGTCCACAGCTGGTCCTTCCTAATTCTAACAGCAGCGGATATTAGTGCTGGGAGGTGGGCAAGGAAAGACGCTGTGACTGAAAGGCCCTGCAGGCAGAATGCCTCCAGGAAAAGTCCATTTGTAATCACAGCCTGGTCCTTAGCCGATACTGACACTGTACCCAATGCAGTCCACACTGGGAACGTCAATGTAAAAAGACTTTCCTCACAACAAGCATCTTTGTGGCTTAACAGAAAATCAAGCAATCATGTCATTCACTGGCGTATGGATTTCTAGTAAAGTCCGTTGGTGAACAGTCTGGGCCAGTGGTCGGCAAACTGCGGCTCGTGAGCCACATGCCTCAATCAGATTGAGGACGTTTTTAGCAAAGGCCAGCATAGGAGTACCCTAATTAAGTTAATAACAATGTACCTACCTATATAGTTTAAGTTTAAAAAATTTGGCTCTCAAAAGAAATTTCAATCGTTGTACTGTTGATATTTGGCTCTGTTGACTAATGAGTTTGCCGACCACTGGTCTGGGCTCACCATGTTCTACCACATATTGCATGGTTGGGAATAAACGGTTTATCTTGTTTAAACTTCAGCTTCTTCTTCAGGAAAATGGGAACAATAAACCTAACAACCATGGAGAGGTGTTGTGAGAATTAAATGAGAAGATTCCTGTAAATACCTAAATGCAACTTCTAATATGTAAGTCCCTGGAAACTCTCAGCCCTTGTCCTTGTAACACGACTCCTTTCCAGTGATTTTAGTGGCAAGTGATTTGTTTGGGGACATTTTTCCTCCAGAATCTGTTAAACTGGACATTTTCAGATATACTTATACAACAAATAGTAACTATTTTACAGTATACTACCTATATAAACATGTGCAACATCATTTCACTGCAAGAACAGTAATGGCAAACGGCACTCGGGTGTTGAACTTCCCGAATCTGCAGGTATTAAAAGAAACCTATGGCCTGTCCTGTAACCCAAAGTCTGCACAATCCAATGGAGACCACAACTTGTACTGGAAAAAGTACAGTGCAAGTGACATTAATTGTTATAAACAAGAAAGGGTGTATGACTCAGGAAGGAAGTGGAGCATAGAAGCAAGGGTTAGGGGATATTTGAACTGATCCGCGATATAGAAATAAAAATGTAATGAATGGTTAAGACACAGGAACTGAGAGTGCAGCTTTCGAGACAGTGACACTAGCATGTTCAAAGGCACAGAAGGATAAAAGTTTCATGTATCTGGTCTACAACCGAGAACAGGAGGGCGGAAGATGAGACTGGAAAAGCAAACAGGGATCAGTGCATGAAAAGCACACAGGTGTAGCTATGGCTGAGATGTCCTATTGTGCACTACAGCCTGCCACTGAAGGATTCAGCCAGTGTAAAGATAATTATTGGGGCAGTATGGAGAGCAGACTAGGGAAAACTGAAATTGATTCAAAATTACTGGGAAGTAATTACAATAATCCAGAGAAGGAATGATGAGAGCCTGGACCAAGGCAGTGAGTGTGGTGAGAGAAGAGATTAAAATATAATAATTGTTTAAGAAAGGGCATCAATAGGCTAAGTAACTATGACTGGAGGGGGAAGAGGGTATGGAAGGTGGTTCATACAGAAGCTTTAGATTCAGGCTTGGTCCACACAGTGGATGGTGGTGTCTTTAACTTAGATATGTTAAATCCATAATATAGTTGAGAGAACGCCAAATATCACTATAAAAATAACAACATTCTGTAGCTTCCTCTTACATAATGCAAATATAATTCCAAACAAAATGTCAAGGACATTTCCCCTAAAAACAGGAACAAGACAGGGATGCCCCCTTTCAACACTCCTGTTTGATATAGTCCTGAAAGTGTACCCTTTCTTGATAAAAACTCTCAGCAAAGTGGGAATAGAGGGATCATACCTCAATATAATAAAAGCCTATATGACAGACCTACAGCCAACATCATACTCAATGGGCAAAAACTAAACTCATTTCCCCTAAGAACGAGAATAAGACAGGCATGCCCACTTTCATCACCTCTGTTCGATATAGTACTGGAAGTGCTAGCCATAGCGATCAGACAAGAAGAAATAAAAGGCATCCAAATTGGAAAAGAAGTAAAACTGTCATTATTTGCAGATGACATGATACTGTACATAGAAAACCCCAAAGACTCCATCAAAAAACTACTATACCTAATAAATGAATTCGGCAATGTAGCAGGATACAAAATTAATACCCAGAAATCTATGGCCTTTTTATACACCAATAATGAACTCACAGAAAGAGAAATGAAAAAAACAATCCCATTTACCATTGCACCAAAAAAATTAAGATATCTAGGAATAAACGTAACGAAGGACATAAAAGACCTGTACTCGGAAAACTTCAGGAAATTGAATAAAGAGATAGAAGAAGACATAAACAAATGGAAGAACATACCATGTTCATGGACTGGTAGATTCAACATCATTAACCCTTTTAGTGCCAGCCTCTTAGGCCTGGTATACGTGAAAAATGCCACGGCTTTTTTGACGAATTTGCACGTTTGTACTAAGAAATTTATATTAAGCTTAATACTTATTTGTTGAAGCTAGTTTTTTTACATACACTCTTAATACTTTCAGGTATGATAAAAAAGTTTATTTATGTTGTTATCTCTTCTATAAAATGATGAAAAAAAGTAAATTTTAAAATTTATTATTAAAAAATTTAAACTTTTACATTCAGATTAGAAAATTTGTTCTTTAATATTTTTGACAGTATTAATTTTGTTAGCATTCATTTCTACTACTACTTATTAGCTCACCAACAAATTTTTATGCTTTTGCCATTATTTTTTAAATAGTAACATTGAATTTACTAAAATGTCCCACACACAATTTAACACGCGCACTTATGTTCAGGATAGCATGCACCATGAAGACCTTTTTCACATTCACCACACACTGTACGGCTTCTTCTTCGCTTCCCTCTCCCTGTTTCACACCTTTTGCTGCACACACAACAGTCCTTCTCCTTTTTTTCCAGGTAATGTTTTTAACGGCTTCTTGTCTTGTCTCACATGTTCCTCCGATTTCCCACATTTGTTATTTTTCTCTAGGAGCCATTCAATCTTCAACAATACTAATAGTAAAATCCAAACGAGACATAGGGCTTTTCTCAGAGGGGAGGTCATCGGAATTGTTTACGAAAAGAGGAACGAGCTTGATAGCAATACAAAGACGAATGATACAAGGTCAACTTATGTAGATATGGCATCCGCTATGCAGTAAAAGCAGGTACGCTACAAAGCAGAAAATACCTGATGTTCTTCTAGCCAAAAAAATGAACATATATTTAATTTTCACAATGAAAATTAGTCAATAATGATTAGGAAGCATGACAGGTACTAAAAATATGTCTACAAAACCTATGCGATGCACAGAAAAGAAAAGGCGTGAGCGTAAAAACACCCGGCCGATAGATCGGCCCGTGGCATTCTTCGCACGTACCCCATGGGCCTATAGATTGGCCCGCTGGCACTAAAAGGGTTAAAATGTCCATACTACCCAAAGCAATCTACAGATCCAATGCAATCCCCATTGAAATACCATTGGCATATTTCAAAGATCTAGAACAAACTCTCCAAAAATTCATCTGGAATTAAAAAAAAGACCCCGAATAGCCACAACAATCCTGAGAAAGAATAACAAAGTTGGAGGGATCACAATACCAGATAGGAAGCTATATTACCAAGCCACAGTTCTCAAAACCACCTGGTACTGGCATAAGAACATACATATAGACCAATGGAACAGAACAGAGAACCCATAACTCGACCCAAGCCATTATGCTCAATTAATATTTGACAAAGTAGGCAAGAGCATACAATGGAGTCAAAACACTCTCTTCAATAAATGGTGCTGGGAAATTTGGTCAGATACATGCAAAAAAAAAAAAATGAAACTAGATCACCAACTTACACCATACACAAACTCAAAATGGCTAAAGGACTTAAATGTAAGACAGGAAACCATAAAAATCCTACAAGACTCCATTGGCAGCAAAATATCAGACATATATTGTAACAATTTACCAACATAGCTCCTAGGGTAATGGAGACTAAGGAGAAAATAAACAAATGGGACTACGTCAAAATAAAAAGCTCTGTACAGCAAAAGAAACCATCAACAAAACAACAAGAAAGCCCACTGCATGGGAGAACATATTTGCTAATGCTAGGGGTTTAATCTCCAAAATTTACAGAGAACTCATACAACTTAACAAAGGAAGATAATCCAATAAAAAAAATATGGGCAAAGGACCTAAATAGACACTTTTAGAAAGAGGACATACAGAAGGTCAATAGACATATGAAAACATGCTCAAAGTCACTAATCATATGAGAAATGCAAATCAAACAACAATGAGATATCATATCACACCTGTCAGAATGGCAATCATCAACAAATCAACAAATGACAAGTGCTGGTGAGGATGTGGAGAAAAAGGAACCCTTGTGCACTGCTGGTGGGAATGCAGACTGGAGCAGCCACTGTGGAGAACAGTATGGAGTTTCCTCAAAAAGTTAAAAATGGAACTCCCATTTGACCCAGTGATCCCACTTCCAGGACTATATCCCAAGAAACCAGAAAACACCGATCAGAAAGGATATATGCACCCCTATGTTCAAAACAGCACAATTTACAATGGCTAAGATCTGGAAACAACCTAAGTGCCCATCAGCAGATGAGTGGATTAGAAAACTGTGGTACATCTACACAATGGAATACTATGCCGCTATAAAAAAGAAGGAACTTTTACCATTTGCAACAGCATGGATGGAACTGAAGAGCATTATGCTAAGCGAAATAAGCCAGTCGGAGAAAGATAAATATCACATGAGCTCATTCATATGTGGGATATAATGAACAACATCAATTGATGAACAAAAATAGATCCAGAAACAAATGGCAGGGGAGGTCGGCGGGGGGGGGGGGGGGGGTGTTAGAGATGAACCAAAGGACTTGTATGCATGCATATTAGCATAAACAATGCACACAGACACTGGGGTGGTTGGGGCTTGCCCTCAGGAGTGGGAATGGTGGGCAGGGGGCGGGGGGGGGGGGGGAGTGTCAATCTGGGAAAAAGGAGACATGTGTAAAACTTTAGGCAAAAAATAAAAAAAATAAAAAAATGTCAGGGACATATCTCCAGTTCCCCTTCGAAGTAATATCTTATCTCCTGATTCTAATATAAAAACAAACAAACAACAACCTTTGAAGTTTAATGGACTTTCACAATGTTACTTTCCTAGTAAGTACCAGAGCTGGAAAGCCAACCTAATTCTCACCTAGACGGGATAGTTTTTAATCATAGGAACTCCACACAGTTGCACAGGTTGCTCATCACACAAGGGTGCCAGGACAAGTGACTAAGTCCTGGTCTTCTGAGGACTGGATTCCAGACTTAGCGCTGTACATGGACCCAAGCCTGCATATAAACTTTGAAGAAGGCCCTTTTCCCAATTCATAGAAAAGTCTTTCTGATAATTGAGCTGTGCACCCTCAGAGCTTTATCATTTTAGAGGAATGAATTGTTGGAATTTGCACAGACAAGTCACCTTGTCTTCATGTGACTGTCTCTCTTTGCCTTTTATATCTTAAGAACTTTATCTAAGGTAAACACTGATCTGCTTTGGAAAACAGTTAACTGGAAACCAAAGCTGAAGGAAAGAGGTTGGAGTAATGCTAAATTTACAAGTAAGAAACTATTGAGTTGGAAATTTCCTGTACTCAATTCCAAATGGTAACTGCATCCCCAAATTAGAGAACATGAGCAACTAATAAAAACTGTAGTTATTCTAGCATGACTAAAATGAAGTACAATATAATATATGTTGCAAGATAATACATATAGTGCTCCTTCAGGGCACAATTCTTCTGAAAGCAGAGAAAGAAAAGCATCCACACCAAGGGCACGGCTCTAAAGCAAATACACATTGAATATGATTCAGATAGAACAAAGGATGAAACCTTTTTTCTGATGCCATCTAGGTCTTATTTTTATATTACCTACAAATTTATGACTAAATGACTATATTCAGGCTGACCTTCAATATTTTCCACAACTATTTTTGGCAATGGTAAATAATGAATCACAATCAAAATAGTGACTTCTTCTATAATGATGCAAATATTTCATTTTTATTACAGAACTATAATCTCCAATTTCACACTGAACAAGAAATCATAATCATATGCAAGACCATGCAAAAGCTATGAGGTTGCCCTTTTTTGTACCATAATAAAATACAAGGCTATCGATCATCCACTTTATAAGAACGTGCATTTTCTTTTCTCTTTGCAGAATGCCTCCATGCTTCTCTGTTGTTCAATACTTACTCACATACATATAATCATCAAAAAATTGGATACAAAAACATAGTTAGAAAGCTAACTCTAAATTTATGTTAATTAAAATTATTCTTATTTTCTTTTCTGATATTGTTTAGGCTGGAATCTCCATAACCACCCACCACTGGCTGTTATACTAATTCTGGAGAAGACAGGAAGGACTAAAGACATGCTTCCTTAATTAGCCCGTTTCTGACTGAATATGGCTGGGTCTGTAACTTACTTTGACCAACAGAATGCAAGCAGGTGTGATATAAGCAGAAACTATAAAATGTGCTGTGTTGTTTAACTGGCTTCATGAACTCATGCTATTTGCCATGAGAAGACCATTTCACGAAAGATAAAAGTACATGAAGTAAATATGAATTGAAATGTAGCCTGTGGTCAAGCCCAGATAACTTATAGCAGGAAGAGGAGCCACCCAAGTAAGCCCAGTGTAGATCTGAACACCAGTTGATCTGCAGACATGTGAGCAAAAAACTAATGTTTCTTTGTTTAAGCTGCTGCTGCATTTGTTATGCAGCTAAGTTTGGCAATAGCTGACTGTTACAAGAGCCATATAACCTTGATCAACAAATTTAACTTCTTGGATCTCACTTTCCTTATTTGTACAAAAGAAAAATGACTGATTCATGATGATGATACCAAAACCAAATGAGATAAAATATGTAAAATTACTAGCATTGTGCCTTCAATGTCTTACTTCCCATAAACAATTTAACAGGCAGATTGGCCCTGGCTCTGCTCCATGGTGAAGCTATCAAAGCAGTACTTTTATCCAAATACCTTATGACTTTTTGCTGGTATGCAAATATTGGAGGCGGTCAAATTTGATTACCTTATCCCCCAACTTTTGTAACTTCAGAAGCACCTTAGATAAGAAGTGCAAGATGGGAGGGCTGCTCCCAGACTAACTGACCTGGGAGATTTTTCCTTTCTTCTCTCTTGCTTCCTACTTGACTTATTACGTTTAATAGAGAAAACTGACTCGACTTACCGTTTGAGTCAGTTTTTCTTCTCACATTACTCTCAACTCCATTGCACATTTTTTGTTATTTATTTGATACTCATTTGCTATAACGCACTGTTGCTAACTACATGGGTGTGTCTTATTTTCCACTGCAAGAAGAGCACCTTACACTTCATACGACCAGCACCGTCCAGCCCAGTGCTCAGCACTACAGTAGACACACAATAAAATTCAGTTCTCATTTCACCCACATTTACTTTCAGTAGATTAGTCTCCCAGATGACATCACCCACAACTCATTCAATTTTTCTCCCACCATCAATATCACAGCTACATTTTCATCCACTATTGTCATAACACTAACAAAAATCAAACTAAAATTCATTGGCTTAAAGCAATACGCTTGTGGGGTTTTTCCCTCTTTTCTTTTGGGACTGCAGGTTGCTTATGACTAGGCTGGATAAAGTCCCAGGCCTTTGGCTTTAGACTGTAAGCTGCCGATTAGGTTCAGGTTGATTGATGTGCTTTCAAGTTCTTAGACCAGTTGCTATCAGAACTATCAGAGCATGTTACTCTCCTGGTGGACCAAGACGGGGCCAGATGAAACTTCCCTGTCTTGGGGCTTTAGCTAGGAACCAGCACACTGTCACTTCTAGCCTTTGGCTAAATAAGTCTCATGACAAAACCCAGCATCCCTGGGGTGGGGAAGTATAAATTCTAACTCTCAGGCATTGTAAGATCATATAACAGGAGAGAGTGCGGAATTGAGGACAATAATCCAATCCACCAAAACCTTTCTCTAAGAAAAGAAATAACTGTTTATTTTCAAAGTGAATGCAATTCCCCAAGTCCATCTACATGGGCATGTGACCGGTGAAGTCACACTTTAAAGTGCTTCTCACGTGGTTTAATGTTTTTCTATTGCTGTATTCAAAGCCTTAATCATTTGTAAACAGAGAGTGCCATATTTCCATTTTGCATGGGGCCCCACACATTATGTGGCTGGACCTATAGTTTTCTGCTCCTCCCTAGCCCTCTCTTTTCCCCCTGGCTCTTCTAACTGCTGGGAACTGTGGTAGGTGCTGGGGAGACAGTAGAAATGATTGACAAAGTTCTACCCCATCTCCCCATATTGTAAATGAGGCTACTTATTATCAGACACATTTATCTTTTATTTACCACATAGCTCAATATTTTACACATAGCATGCCCTCCACATTTTTCAGCCAACACTGAATCTGCTCTTACGAAATGCAATATACTAGACTACAGTCAATGAAACACACAACAATCCTTGCTCTGATGAACTTACATCCTAGTTTAACGAGTAGCTGTTTGGCCACTATGCCTGCTTATATAAAGGAAAGATTTACAATAATCAAAACAGAGCTGAGTCTCATAGAAACCAAAGAAATGTATAAGGAAAAATTCAGATTAACAGAAAAAAAAAAAGATAGGTGTTCCTGATATTTCTACAAGGTTTTGTTATATATTTCTATGATTTTTTTAAAAGTAAGCTTCTTTTGTCATGTTATTGTACAGGTCAGAAGTCTCACACAATCACCTCAAATCCTTCAGAGACTAGACCCTAAAAATATATATTTCATGATCAGAGCAAACTAATATAATCTGAAATAGGATCAACTAGGAAATCCATCCCTTTTCAATTACTTACTTTTAAAACCATGTTAATATTCTAGTAGATGAAGGAGTATGAGAACTGCCCTTCTTTTTGCTACTGGCAAACAGTCACATTTCATACGGAAAACCCAACTGAGCGTAGTATAAAATCCTTTCTTTGTATCCTTAAGCCTCACTGTCATAAAGAGGACTTTCATGCAAATATTAGTTTATTTGTATACAGCTTCTTTGTCCCTAGAAGCCCAATATGCATCAAATGCATTATCAATGCTTGTGTTTTCCCTTATACCAGCATTTCTCCCTTTTTTATATAAAGAAGGATTACAACCCTTCTTTAGGCCCTGCAGGGTGAATTGATTTCTTCCCTTTGAAAGAAATTTTATCAAAGAATTTATGGGCCACCATTACTCAGTTTCCTAGAACTAAATAAGCATTTCTTTTTTTGAACACAGAGCAGCAAGCCAATCTTTGTATGATGAATTCTCTACCCTTCATGATTGTTCAGTATTACATTTCAGTTTTAAGTTCAAATACTGATTAGGATCAAGCTGTTGGCCAGAATGTTATTCCTCATGTTTCACTGTTTCCCCTCTTATTTCAGAGACTTTCAAACTTCTAGAGCTAAAAGCAAACGTAGAAATCATCTACCCATACAATGGTAATCAAATTTCCTTCACATTTTAATAGTACTTTCTATAGCAAAAGAGAATATTTTCCTTGAACTTCTCAGCTGTTAAGTAGCCATGAATCCTTTATACAATCTTCCCTATTCAAGGTGTTGAAAGCAAACTCAGGACTAAAATTCCCTGTGCCAAATTATTTCTACTTTCGTAAGTTACTTTAAATCTTCATGATTCCTAATCCTATCTTTCTACATTTTCAATATTCAGATTCATTGTAAATATATGTCTTGAAATTTTCAATGACTAAAATGTAAGGAACAAAATATTTCCCTGTCTTTTATTTTCTTTAGAGAGAAACTGAAAAGGAGAAGTCATTTACATTTGGCCCATTTTAAATGTCATGTGTACCTTCTTTGCCTGCTGGTACTTTTTTTCCTAAGTTAAAAACTTTCATCTGACAAAATTCATCACTAGGAAATTACTTGTTTTTCTTTTATTTAATAATAGCTGAGTTCTCAGTACATTTAAAATGAGAAAAAAATGTGATGGCATAATTTCTATTCTTGGCTATGTTCCTGAACTGCTTTGCTGTACAATGGGTCAGGTCTTTAAGTCCTTTCAACCTGAAGTAAAAATAGTTTCTTGACATTCATGTTATGTTGTTAATAAATTGCCTTTTTTTTTTTTTAGAGGAACAAAATTGTCTAGCTTATCTATATTCAGATGAGCCATCTCATCTATACTGGAGCAGGAAATATACTCAGATTCACTTTAGTTTGAGACAACTGTGAGAAGTACCAACTGATGTTATATTTCCATAAGAACTTTTTTTCTATTTAATGACTTTAGAATGTCAACCTGAAACAAGCATTCATTAAGGTCTATTCCATATACACTGCATGAGTAACTATCAATTTATTTATGCGTATACGTCCACAGGAGATGCAGAATCAAGACTGCTCTCTGTGGACTCTGGTTTCACACTAACTCACATTCCCTAGCAGGACCCTTCTGTCCTAAAGGAGATGCTCTAGGGTTGGTCCTAAGACCCAGGCCTTCTCCCTCTGTTACCGAAGAGTCACTCTATGACCAAGGCTAAAGGAAACTTTCAGATTGAGGTCCCACCAAGATTTAACATGAAACTGTTATATCTTTAATATTTGGAAAATATTCAGTGAAGTAATTCTATTTTTTGGGGGGGAGGGGGAAATGTAGCCCATCTCTGAAACTTGTGCTAGCAGAGGTTCTGCAAATGTGGATGAGGAGCTACTATGTGGGAAAAAAGGTAACCTAGTACAGATCCAGCATTAGAAAAATCCAAAATACCCACAGAACACGTGCCCGTCAATTCTGAGTGTGGAGATTCATTTTAAGTATTTTGCTAAAATTGGCACACTGTAGCCATTCTGAGGCATGTTTCACTATTATAAGCAAACTAGGAGCCCGTTGCAGGAAGATTCCTGTAAGCAGTGGCCGCGTGCACCGCCCTCCCTGTCCCGCCCGCTGCCGCCCTGGCCGCCACGGCCCTGGCTGCCACCGCCGCCGCCGCCATTGCGGCCCCTGCAGCCTTGCGCACCCGCCACCTGCCCCTCCCGCGCTTTCCCTCTGGCAGCCGCCTTGCTTTCCGCTTTCCCTCCCTCTTCCTTCTATGCTGTCTTCAGTCTTCACTCCTCCCTCCCTCAGTGTGTGCAAATTAACTGCCATCTTTGTTGGGTTAATTTGCATACTCACTCTGATTGGCTGTGGGCGTAGCGAAGGTACAGTCAATTAGCATTTTTCTCTTTTATTAGTGTAGATAAATCACAAGTATTTGAAAACTCTGACCTGTATGACCGAGTAATGGCTTACATTTGCACTTTCCAATGGTAGCCACTAGCTATATGTGGCCATTGAGCACTTGAAATGTGGCTAGTGAGACAGCAGAACTAATTTTTTACTTTAATGATAATTTTATAAATTTTAATTTAAATAAAAAGCTAATATTTAATGTAGCTACTAGGGGAAAAAAAGTTAAATTTGTTAACAACAGCTTAGGCATGTGATTCTGCTTTTTCAAATGTAAATTTTGTGAAATCTAAACACAAGGTACACTATTAATGTAAAACATACCAGGTTATAAACACTGAGAATAAAACATAGAATGCAATATATTAATAATTTTATACTATTATGTTTTTAAATGAGTATATTTTTTACATATTGGGTTAAGTAAAAAAACATATATATTATTTTCTCAGTTTTTGAGGTGTAATTGCATAATGTGGTGATTTGATATACATAGACATTTGAGAGTGATCCTGTTGTAACTAACCCAGTTATCAATTAACAGGAAAGGAGCAAGGGGAAAGCCAAGTAATATAGGCATGCCATTTGTGTAGCTTTGTTTGCCAGGAAGCTTCAGTTTAACATTCCCCAGGAAGGGACTGGACAGGGGAAGAATGGACGGACGCATGGCCAGTAAAGTCTGGGTGAAATGGAGAAGGTACTTGTCTGTCAGTCATACCTGGGAACAGGTCACTCGCCACAGTAGGTGTGGCCACTGCAAACATGGGAGCATTTGCAATACTTAAGCTCCTAAACAAAGGAGTTCTCTCTCGGTTCCTGTGGGACTCTTGAGCACTTGTTGCAGGGGGTGTACTCTCCTGGCTCCCCTGCATTAGTCCATAAGGCTCACAGCCATGGGGTCCCACACAATGGACGGGTGGACTGTACTGGACCCCGCTCCACCATGGAGAGGAAGCTCTGGACGCTGACTTGGCTTCTAGCTCTAATGACTCTCCAGCTGCACATCTTCCAGGACTGGATTAAGGGAAATGGACTTTAGAAACCCAAGGATATAATTCTATGAAAACAAAGCTTTCTACCACATTTCATCCTCCAGTGGGGTCCTCCAGAAATGCTTATTCCATCAGCACCCCAAAAACTCCACTCCCACTAAAAACGGAGAAAGACCATCCACACATTTATCTGATAACAAAAGGATCCCTACCCCCATGGAGTCTGCCACCTTGCAGAGTTACCTAAGGTTTTGTTTCTGTGAGAACACTTGAGTTCTACTTCTTTGCAAATTTGGTTATACAATAAAATATTATCAACTATAGTTGCCATTAAAATATATTATTAAAAATAATATAATATTTTTAATGTTTTTAATGTAGCTACTAAAAATTAAATTATACATTTCTATTAAATAGAGCTGTCAGACAATAATAAATTATGTACTGTGTCAAAGACTACAGCTCTTGATTTAAACAGTTTATATTGCTTCAAAATTATAATAGCATTTTCAAAAAGTCAGTCATATCTTACACTTAAAGCAAGCTGGTGGTGCCATTCTAAAAACTCTCCCAATTGCTTACAAAGTATTTTAAAAGGATTATGTATTTTCACATAAACATTTGAAAAACCAAGCTGTTATTCTCTCATCTTTTCCTGTGGCTCATTTTCTTGGCTCACACAGATAAAATTCTACAGGACAGTATAAATCTCTTTTGTAATAGCTCACATTTCACCGCAGAGGAAATACCTAACCACTTAAATCCTTCTGTAATTATAATATTGGGTAACACATGCCACTAATTTTCTTGCCATAGAAAGACGGAACCCTACTGATTAGAGACCTCTGAAACACATTCTGCCAAGGAAATGTCCTCTTGAGTTCTCCTACTTACAGAAAGAAAGAAAAAAAGAGAGGAATTACTCAAATATTCTTTTCAAAATATCTATTATTCTTAGGGTGGTTTTTAGTGGGGGAAAATAAACAGCAATAATAAAATATAAGTTATCAAAAAAAGCCAGATACTCTTACAACTTAAAGCTATCAATTAGGTTCCATTTAAGAAGTGAATTAAAGTAGAACTATGGCTCTCGGATTATGTTGACTTTGAGTCACTGTGTAACAAAATATCAATCATCTGAGCATCTCCTATAGACAGCCCACTTGAAAAAAAGAAAGATCATAACATTATTAATTGCTCCCTAATTATGTGGGACTCAGGGTGGTAGAGAAAGAGGTAATGTGTTTATGTTCCATTTTTTAAAAAAGATTTTTTATTGATTTTTAGAGAAAAAGCTAGGGAGAGGGAGAGAGAGAAACATACATGTGAGTGTGAAACATTGATTTGCCACCTCCTGCATGCCCTGCACTGAGGATTGAGCCCACAACCCAGGCATGTGACCTGACCTGGAAGAGAACCTGCAAACCTTTGGTACATAGGAAGATGTCCAACCAAATGAGCCACATTGGCCAGGGCTATGTTCCATTTTTCATTTATATGCATAGATGAATAGAGGCCAGAAAAATTATCCTTATGTATTATAATAATTTATATAACACCATATATAAATATATGGTAAAATTAAGCAAGCATTTTGCAAAACTTTCAAAAAATAGTGTAGTCAAATGCAACTACAAAGAAAGAGATAAATTTCAAGCTAGTAAAAGCTGGTTCAAAACCACTAAAAATAGGTATAGATTGAATAACCTCAAATGTATGGGAGAATCTCACTCAGCAAATCCCTATGCAACCACAGCAATATTTCCTGAACTATAGAAGGGGATGATTTAAAAAGATTGCCTCCTGGAAAAGGTTCAAAAACACTGTCTATTTTGTTGTTTATAGATGCATGGAACAGAATAACAAACCTGGGAGGTGGGGAGGTTAAGGGGAGGGAAAGGAAGAAATTAACCAAAGAACATATATGCATAACCCATGGACACAGACAATAGCATGGGAAGGCCTGGGGTGGGGCAGTGGTTGGGTGGGGGGTGGAGGGGGGGCAACAAGGCAGAAAACAGGAGATACTTTATAACAACAATAAAATAAAATTTTAAAAAAAAGAAACTGATGCTTGTACAAATTTTATTTACTCTATTAAGTGGATCCACTGAATTCTATCATTTTTCTCTTAAATATTTATTTCAGAGTCATCAAACTTTTCCTATAAAAGGCCAGATAAAGAATATTTTAGACTAGAGGGTCATACTGTCTGTGTTGATGTTACCTAACCCTGCTGTTTAGTACAAAAAGGATTCATAAACCAATGGGCTTGACTGTGTTCCAATAAAACTTTATTTACAGAAACGCTGTGAGAGCTGATTTGGCTCAAGGGTCATAGTTGGCTGATTCCTGCACTGTCTTTGAACTACTGGTTTGCTAATTTAATTTTGCTAATCATGGTATTTTCATGAATATTCTCATTAAGTAGATAGTAAAACTGTGAATCTATTCAAATCACATGAAATACAAAGTTCTATTTTTATCTGTTCTCTTATTGGAAAAGTTTCTCATCTCACACTGCTCTAAAAAATTTACAGCTCTTGTATCATTGTGCAGAGGACAAAAATTGAGTATGTATAAGAGGAAAGAAATGCTATGCTCCATTTGGGAATAGCTAATTGACATTTGCAATAATATTTGCCTTTAATTTTATTATAATGCACTGTGCCCACCTCATTAATTATAGTAACTACAACTAAATGCAGGTGACTTTCTATTGATCTTCCTTACCTAAATGTTCATAACTATATTTTGTTTTTTTCCTTATAATCTCAGATACAATCTATGAACTTCTAAACACAGGATTGGATTAATTTTTTAGGAAAATTCTAGACATATAATAGGAGTAATTGTTTCACTTGATTCCACATATCAGACTTATAATCATCTTCATATTCACCTTGCCCAATATTAAACTTCAGTTTTCTTGCAGGTAGATAATGTATCACAAGTGTTAGCTTTTGCAAATTTACCATAGTTCCTTCCATTTAGAAAGGAGTCAATATCTACTTAACTGAATTACTTTTCTTTTTGAGATACATTCAGATACATTTGCCCAGATCTATTATACTATAAAGACTTGAAAGGCAGGCACTACCATTTTGAAAGAATGAGATAAAATCTCCTGCCACTAAGATATTGTCCCTCAGGTTCCCCAGAGATAGAACTTGATAATAGGTCCAAGTCCAGGTACAAGAATCAATGGTGAAGGCATGGGGAAATAATTCATGGAAGCAAGAGCAGCCAGTAAAGAGTGATTACTAAGCCACAGCACAAGGTGACTTGGACTTAATGTCATGGAGGGAGGGAGACAGGAGGAGAGAAACTCTGCAAAAGGTGGACAACACACTTCAGAGATGTAGACTACTTGGAGCATGGGAGCAGGGTATTCATACACCAACTCCCTACAGTCACTGTGGAACTGATCTACAGAGGTGTTAATGATCTGCCATTTCCACTCTCACTGTTCCAGAAAGAGCCTTAAGGCATAGAAATGGCTCAGCTGGACATCATCCAGAGCACCCAAAACGCAGGCAAGGGACTGACAGTGTCTGCTATTGTTATACCCGTCTTCCTTCTTTCTCCTTTCCACTTTCTCTGCAATATTCTAAACAACAACAAAAACACGTATTTTATCAACATTTTCTTATTCAACATTAAACTTTCTTATCCAATAAACCTTCAATGATTCTCTCTCTTCCGTTTAACAAAATTTAGACCCCCCCACCTGATTTTTTTTCATCATTTATGTTCTGTGGCAAAGCAAACAAAACCAAAAAGTAAAAGAAAAGAAAACAAAAACTATTCACACACAAAAGAATTGTGAATTTGAGATGCATGGCTAGTTGAATTAAAGATGCATAAAATAAAATATATTAATAACCACCCCTCCCCCCCATGTGTAACCTGTGTCTGACTCTATTGGCTTATTGAGGAGGTCTCCCCCAATAAATCTGGCATTGTGGACAGAAAATAAAATATATTAATGATTTTACAATGTATTAAGTTTTTTTTTCGGCCATGATAGCCAGAAAACTCACCAACACAGAGAATGCCCTTAATGTCTATTGAAGGTATAAGTATCTTCATGTTTTCATAATATTTATAGTACTACCTCAACTCTTTCATAATTAAAATTTCTAGCTAGTGTTTGTGTAGCAACATTACACAATAAACATAAACATAAAATGTATTTTATGTTTATTACATAAAAACCATATTGCAGCCCTAGCTGGTTTGCCTCAGTATATAGAGCATCGGCCCGTGGACTGAAGGGTACCGGGTTAGATTCTGGTCAAGAGCATGGTCAAGGGCATGTACCTTGGGTGCAGACTCCATCCCAGCCCTGGTCAGGGTGTGTGCAGGAGGCAATCAATCGAGGTGTCTTTTTCACATTGATATTTCTCTCTCCCTCTGTCTCTCCCCCACCCTTCCACTATCTCTAAAAAAAAAAAAAAAACAATGGAAAAATATCCTCGGGTGAGGATTAACAACAACAAAATAATCATATTGCATTACGTCTCAGATTATAGAAATTAAAACATTTTAGCCAATCATTATTTTAACAAATAAAAATAACATTCATTCTACTTATATATATAGCCCTGTCCATAATTCTGATGACTCTTGCACATTATACCTCAAAATTTTATCTAAAATATAGCTTATTTTTTCTTTTCTCTGTACTATGTAACATTCCAGGCTTTTTAAGAGCTAAATAATATTCTTATTAACGTCTATGGCCAAATTTAGAAACATGTCTACTACTGTTATTTATAAAGAGAAAAGCACAGCTTGCTTTCCCAAGCATGGGTCTCAGCGCAACAATGCACCAGATATTTCTGCAGCCTGTATTGTGGAAAATCCGTGGTCTAGAAGAGTCTAATTAGTGATAGCCCTTCCAGGGGTGTTCTCTGGCCCTGCTCGACCTGCAGCAGTGTGTTCTTTCTTCCTAGAGCTACAGGTTAGGGAGGGTTGGAATGAATTGATCTACTCTGTAGATCAACCAGCTATCCCTCTTATTCTAAGAGGTAACTAACAACAGTCATGCACTTAACCATTTGCTGACTCTAAAGTACACAGTTCATTATTGAAGAAAAGAATTAATATTTCATGACTTCCAATTTAAAATATACTTTGGTAATAAAAATAATTCAGGATCATCTTGAAAAATAAAAACATGCAAATTTTATAAAGCTAAATTCTATTTTCAATGGAATCATGTTCACACATTTCCAGTCATTTTTCATTAATAACATAAAATAGAATAAAACTACACATTAAGTTAAGTGACCAACTTATCTTTTAGATACCATCAACACTCTTCCATGTCAATAAATACAGCTCACATCACTGTAATGACTGCATATTATTTTATAGCATGGATATAGCAATCATTTAAATGCCTACTCTCAATTATCATATTATATGCAATATTATAGATTTTTATGTGCACATATCTTAACAAATATGTTTGACTAACTTAAAAATATAGATCCAATTTATTTGGCATCAGAAACTGTTCCAAATCTTTAGCAATATTTACTAATTTAATCCTGATAACAGCTCTATCAGGTATCTATTATTACTGCTTTGATTTTATAGATGAGGAAACTGAGCTACAGAGGGAGTGAGTACATAACTTAATGTCACACAGATATTAAGTGAAAAATCCTGGTGTCTAACTGGCAGCATAGCTCTAGGATTTGTGTTCTTACCCACAGTAGTAAGTTATCATAGTGTATTTATCTCTCAATATTATGTAATTAGTCATTAGCAGTTATTTCTCTCTCAATAGTATGTCTCACCTTGGGTTAGTATAACAAATTCCTTAAACTCTTGTATCTAATGTCAATTTCCCACAAAAAAATTTGAACCAATTTATACCTACCTAGAAAAATAACCATGACCAGCAGAATAACATTAGATATTATCAAACTTTTAATTTTTTCTTTACTGACAGGTACCAAAATAAATATCATACAAATTGAATTGCTACTTACTTACTAGTGAAATTAGATATTTTTTAATATATCTTTTAAAGTCCCTTGAGATGGATGACTTATTGTGGGAAATGAGCACCTAACCTAAATGAGTTTTATTTTGGATTTAATTAAAAGATTTAGGACAATTGTATGTATATTTAAAATTCTCAAACTTGTATATACTTAAGCCATAAGCCACCATTTATCTGACAATCCACAAGAGATTAATAAGCCTTAGTCTTGAAATAACATTACTAAAATAATAGTATGCGATTATCTAGCATTTTACATAATAATGATCCAGAATTGTCTTTAAAGGACAGCTATACTATGTATCCTTTAAACTTATAAACAAAAGAAGTCCTGGGCAGATATTCCACTTCTGATTTGGATATTCACCCTGTTATCTCTCATTCTAGCCCAGCACTGTTCAATAGAAATAGAAAATGAGCTACAAATGCAATCTTAAATTTTCTGGTAGCCATGTTAAAATTAGGAAAACATGAGTACTTCTTCCATCCAGCCCGAGTGAGATCTTGCCATAGTAGGTCATATGCTGCCACTCCTCTGCTCCAAACCCTCCAATGGCTTCCCATCTTACCTAGTACCAAGGCTAGGCCCTAGCTGGTTTGCTTCAGTGGATAGAGTGTCGGCCTGCAAGCTGAAGGGTCCTGGGTTCGATACATGTCAAGGGCACATGCCGGGGTTGCAGGAGTGGTCCCCAGTAGGGGGTGTGCAGGAGGCAGCCAATCAGTGATTCTCATCTTTGATGTTTCTATCTCTCTCTCCCTCTCCCTTCCTCTCTGAAATCAATAAAAACATTATTTAAAAACAAACCAAAAATAATAAACAAACCAAAAAACCAAGGCTAGTACAGTGACCCATGCCACGTGGCCACCTCAGGTCCTACTGACTCCTCCCATTGCTCCTCTTCCTCGGTGGCCCAGCTGCCTCAGCACTCTGAAGGTCAGGCACACTCCTGTCCCAGGGATTTGCCATTTCTGCTGCTTGGGGCTTGTGTACTTCCTTCCAGATCTGTGTGGGCCACTTTGGGTCTTTACTCTAATGGCATCTTCTCAGTAAGCCCATCTGCTGCTGCCCTATCTAAAATGAGAGTGTTGCCATTAGTACATTTCCCTGAGTTGTTTTACTTTTAGCACATAATGCCACACAGCACAATATTTACTTACTAGAAGCCCAATACACGAAATTTGTGCACTGGATGGGGGGAGGGTGTCCCTCAGCCTGGATTGCAAGAGGGCGCAGGCCAGGACGAGGGACCCCACCGGTCCACGATCAGGGCTGGGATCGGACGCGGGAGGTTGGCCAGCCAGGGAGGGACCGCAGGAGGGCTCCAGGGCATGTCCAACCTATCTCGCTCAGTCCCTATTGGCCAGACCCCAGCAGCAAGCTAACCTATCAGTTGGAACATCTGCCCCATGGTGGTCAGTGCACGTTATAGCAACTGGTCAACTGTCTGCCTCCTGGTGGCCAGTGCACATCATAGCGAGTGGTTGAGCGGCCTTAGCATATCATTAGCATATTACGCTTTGATTAGTTGAATGGCCAACTGGACAACCAGACACTTAGCATATTAGGCTTTTATTATATAGGATAGTGTTTATATTGCTTACTGTCTGTCCCCTCCTGCAGAAGGCAAACTCCCTAAAGGCAGGGATTTACCTTTATTTTTATTGTTTGTATCCTGAGCACCTAAAACAGTGCCTGGCCCAAGTGGTGCTCAGTAAATTATATATATATATATAAATAAAAAAATAAATAAAAATAAATTTTATATTTTCTTAGGCTTACATGTTACAATTCTCCACATGTGTAAGTATAACTGAAAAATGTTGAAGACATAATTTAGGGTAGAATTCTATTTTATATCTTATATAATTTTCATATCTTAATACTTCATTTCCTTATGAGAATTTTTCTATCATAGTACTACCTCTAGGTTCAGTTTTGCCTCATATTTTTTAATCACCACATTAAAAATCACATATTAAATTCTGTTAAAGTGATATTCTGGATAGATAGATCTCTGCATGAAATAAAAAGCTCCAAATCTGAGCACATGGCCCATTTATCTCTAACAATATTAAACATATTCTATTTTAGTACTGTTAAATTATATAGACAATTTTAAAGATAATTTTAATGAAGTTACAGAAGTATTAGAAAGCATAATTTCACATCAAAATTAAGAAAAAGAATCACTTTTGGGTGAAAATTGTAATGCAGTTCACCACCACTATTACATCTCTTAAATAAATTGATAAACATATTTTAAACATACTGTTCTCTGAATTAGTTTTTAATTCAGATGAATTCACTCTTTGAGTGTCTTTTAAAAATCTTAACCAGTTGCATAAAAGATCATGGGAAAATCACTATCTCCTAATTTAGCATGCCAAAGCAAGGATGCTGATAAGGAGGAATGGCTAGGATTACATGACTGCGAGAGAAGTTCTTGCATCGGTATATCAGTTTCTATCGCTGCTGTACCAAGTTAGCACAAATTTAATGGCTTAAGACAGCATACATTTATTATTTTGTAATCTGTAAGACTGAAATATGAAAGGGCTGCGCTGGACTAACATCAAGGTGTCACCAGGATAGCATGCCTTTCTGGGAACGAGGGGCGAATCTGTTGTTTTATCTTTCTCAGCTGCTAGAGGCTACCTGCCTCCTTGATTCCTATGCCCCCACCTCCTTCCATCTTCAAAGTCAGAATCTCCACTCTGACTCTGCCTCAGCCATCACATCTCCTTCTCTGAATGTCCTGCCTCTCTCTTTCGCTTTAAGAACCCTGGGGCCTACCAGATAATCCAGAATAATCTCCCCATCTCAAGATCCTTAAATTACATCTGCAAAAGTTCTTTTTCACAGGTTAAAGGTATTTCAGTTGATATCTTTGGGGGACTATTCTGCCTAACACATCAGATCAATACAGTGCTGTTATTTCCTCTCCCATATAATCTTGGATCTAACCCATCATGCTCATTTTCTTCTACTGTCCATTATATCAATAATTCAGGGATTGATTCTTCAAGTATCAAGCTCTTCGGGCCTTGTGAGAACTTTCTGATGCATGCTCTCATTTCTTGTTGTAGCCTTCCATCCATATCCCAGAACTCCCGTCAGGTTCTTATTGTTGGTGAATAAAATGGAAATATAGAATCACTAGGAATACTGACAAAGTATTCACTCATTTCTTTCTCTCCAGGGTAGCCAGATCAGTGACAGAAGCCACAAGAAAAGCAGAATTCACACAGAAAACCTGGACTAACCACAAAAATCCTCCACAAAGCCAACTAAATTTCTGCACAAGCAATAGTTAGCTCTGATATACCCTGGAACTCATAATATGGGGGTTTAGAGGCAGTTCCAGTGAATGCTTTACAAATGATACTGCATTCTGGAAATACATCTGATCTCACCTAATTTTTCATTCATCTTCTCTTCTCCTTCGAGCTAAATGGGCCGGTTTCCTATAATCATAAGTAAGTCAAAAGGCTACAGCCAAGTGTTATTCATAATTGTAAATATCTACAACAATGTGATGTGAGCAGGTAACATAGAAATTGCTCTAAAAGAGCAAGAAGTTCCCTTTTGAAATTGCTTTCACAGCTTGGGCTATAATACATGAAAAAACGTAAACAGTTGTAGATTTTGGTCATTTGGATATTAAATCCAATTTTTAAAAGACATAAAACATCTCTCAATATCAAACCTAGTAAACTAATTAAAGATAAGCAGTTTCGGGATAGAAGCTAACTGTGGCATAAGAAAGATGGAACCCATTTTTACCCTATGGCTATGCAGGCAGTTTCAAAAGGAGTTTAATATACCAACTGACCAATCATGGTATAGTTTTTGTTTGTTTTTTTTAAAAAAGGGGGGCGTTGGATAAACCTCTCAGGGCAATTACTTTGAAGGAGAATACTTATGTAAGTATGGGAATTTGAGTTTGTTTATTAAAAACTGCAATTTTAATATTATTGCTGTTCTACCCCATACAAATTAACATTTATATTTTATAGTTGTTGTTTCAGTCTAAGATGACTTAAACATGAAAAATAAAATTTTTAAATCAACCATTTGATTGAATAAAACATTACCCAGCATGTCTGCCTCTATAGCATTATCATAAAACATTCAAGGCAGCTAAACTCAACAAAGCAAGGATTTGGATAAATGTCCTCTCTAATACCCAACTTTTACCAAAAAATTTGGTCAGATAACCATTTAATTAGATAAATTATTTATTATAACACATTGCTAATCATTAAACATAAAAGTACAAAATACATTTCAAAAATATGCAATTTTATTTCTGAAATAAATAACAAACCCAAGACTTAAATCTCACAATTTAAGTCTTGGTTATATAGCTCATGAACACTGAAGTTGAAATTTTGAACAGGTTGGGAATCCCCTAAGAACTTGGCAATCTGAAAAAATAAAGCTGCCATCTGATGGTTAAATTATAAAATCCCAACAGATAGAAAAGATTGACTTTTTAGGACAGCAAGAGTTGACTTGGAATTAAGGGAATGTATTATCATATCCAAAGAAAGTATATGTTAGTCAGAAGCACTTCAGTAGATGTACAGAATGGGGGGAGAAAAGGTTAGGCAGTAATTTGGAGACTCAACCCAGAGAGGTAGAGGCTAACCTTGTTGTCCCTCCAAGCACTGGCCACTGACTGGGAGAATGGGGACTGCAGCTCAGACTGTGGGACAGATGTGTCCCTGTTGACTTCAGACCATTTTGGTCTCTGACCATTAAATATTCAAACTGTTCAACTAATGCCTCTCTCCTAATTCCATGATCAACCAGGAGTGAATGAACTGACCAGAAATTTCATGTGTCTTTTTGTATCATCTATATTTCTAGGACTATATTTCTATGACCTGAACAACAACCAACAAGGAGAAGCTCAAGACAAATCGATTGAAGAAGCTGAAGAGTCACAAGACAGTGGTTAATATAAGGGGCAAAGTGATAGAAGTGAATAGAAAAGTAAGGGAAGTGATAGAAGCTGAATAGAAAAGTAAGGGAAGGCGATCAAAGGGTTCCTGGAGAGAAAACGTGGAGATTTTATGAGGTCAAAGAACAGGTGTTGTAAGGATAACTGAGTAATTCAGCATCTAATTGCTTTCCAACCATTTGAACCTTACAGAAATGTGTGAGAAAATATAGGAACAGCTATTTGTACAGCCTTCTCTGAATTAAATTATTTCAGTCAGAACCCAGCTAATTCATTTAAAGACTGAAGTTTGACAACTTAAAGGCCAAGGTGTTTGAAACCTGGGAATAAATTCACTGCCCCCAGAAACATCTCCTAATATAAAATGAGTAGATAAATTGAATGCCCTTTATCAGTCATTTCCTATTAGACTCCTAAGAGGAAATAAGTAATGTCATCACCTGTGTAGGTTATAACCTCCAGAATGGTAATTATCTCAATAAAAACCTCAGTAAACACTGATGGAAAAAGAAACCTAAGCACATTTCAAAGTACAACTTGGTATAGAGCTAAGAAATCCTACCAGAATGGCATGGCAAAAAGTGATCCTTTAGAAGATTTTTATTTCATTTCACTGTAATCATGTATGGTGTATCTAAGTCATGGATGAGGCAGGGAATATAATTATGCTGCTAATTATGGCCTCTCAAGTGCAAAGAATGCTCTCCCTTTTCCAATAACCCAATCTAGTGTTATAAATTTTCTTATAAAATATCAAAAATAATATACTTGGAGACTGGCTTAGAGTTTTATAGCGAGATTCTTCTAAAATATATTTTCCTAAAATGTTGTAGGTACCATATTAACATATTACATGTTTTTAAGGTGCTAGCAAAATGCCAGCAATGAATAGCTCAAAAGCATATATCTTGCTTTTCAGTATAGCTTTAGTCCACTTTCCTAAGTCAATTCTGCAACATAAGTAGTAATAAAAAGATAGCTAATCACTGGATTTTGCTTAACCCATTTAAAAGAAAATCTCATTAGTTTGGTAACCAAAAGAGATTTAGTTGAACCAAAAACTTTCTGATAACACCTTTCTGGGATATAGTCATCAAAATATGCACGCGTGCGCGCTCGCACGCGCACACACACACACACACACACACACACCACATTCTTTAAGCTTTAAAGCCAGATGAAGCTCTGCATAATGTCTTCCTGTCTCATGAGCCTGACTAATCTATAAAAAGCTAGGAATATCCATAACTACCAATCCTATCCTATATAATAAAAGGCTAACATGCAAATAGACCAAATGGCGGAACAACCGAACAACCGGTCACTATGACATGCACTGACCACCAGGAGGCGTGTGTGGAACATGGCGGACATTGGCTGCAGTGGGATTGTAGAACAGATGAACGGGAGTGCCAGACCAAGGCAGGGCAGTGGTCACTATCATTGGGGCGAGCCTCTGGTGATTACTGAAAATTCTTTGCTCCCGTGTGCCGTGGTCCCGCCCGGCGCTTGCACTTGCAGCCAGTGCCAGCCCCACTTGCACCAACAGCTGGCACTGAAGCCACTGCTCGCACCCGCTGCCGGTGCCTGGCACCAGTCCCAATCCCTCAGCACCATCAGCAGGTTCAAGCAGCAGCTGTAGGCCCCTATTGCCCCTGAGGGCTACTCCACTACCTCCTGCTCCTGAGCGGTGATCAGGGCAGCAGCCTCTGCTCACATCTGCTGACGGCACTGGCCCAGCATGCACCCGCTGCTGGTGCCAACCCCAATTGCTCCATACCGTCAGTGGGTGCAAGGGGGGCCAGCGCCATCAGCACATGGGAGCGGCTGTGAAGGGAGTGGGGCTGTCAGGGACTGTGGTGTGAGGGGCCAGGCGGGGGCACGGAGGATGGGCCGAGACCTAACCTTGTGCCTACTGCAGCCTCGCAGCCCACAGTTGCTTTTAAGGTGCACGAATTCGTGCACTGGGCTCCTAGTCCTATATAATAATAGGGTAATATGCAAATCAATCAAATGGCAGAATGACCAGTCGCTATGACACACACTGACCACCAGGGGGCTGACGCTCAATGCAGTAGCTGTCCCCTGGTGGTCAGTGTGCTCCCATAGGGGGAGTGTCACTCAGCCACAAGCAGAGCGCAGTGGTGGTAGCAGGAGTCTCTCCCTTCTCCCGCCTCCACGGCAGCGCTAAGGATGTCCAACAGGGAGCAGGCCTAAGCTGTCAGTTGGACTTCCCCCAAGGGTTCCCAGACTGCTAAAGGGCACAGGCCAGGCTGAGGGACCCCGGGTGCACAAATGTCGTGCACTGGGTCTCTAGTATCTTTATAAATAGAAGAGTAGCTTATCTATCCAAAGTAACTAAAGTTAAGTACAATCTTCTAGGAGAATAAAGTGATCATAGGTATTTTAAACATCTCTGATTCTATTAACTACCTCCAGTGTTTTAAAGGTTTTGTTATTTCATCCTTTAATGGGTCTGATGCTATTTTAATCAAAAAACCAGCAAGCTTTTGGAAGAAATTGAAAATTCTAAAATTTAAACAAAAATACAAAATATATAGAATAGAATAAATTTAGAATTAATACATTACCCAAGGTAAAGTAATCAAGACACTCTGGTATTAGTATAAAGACAGAGAAACAGATTAAAGATGTGAAATAGATATAACTAAGGTACCAAGTCAATGCAATGGAAAAAGCAGTCTTTCCAAAAATGGTGCAGAAATAAGTGATTCACCTTATTAGAAAAATAAACCTCAACTTATACCTTATGATACATACAAAAATTGACTCAAGAAGGATCATAATTTATGAGAGTTCTAGAAGAAGAAAGAGTCATATTTGTGACACTGGACTGACAAAGACGTTTTATGATATCAAACACTGTAAATGAAAAAAAATCAATAAAATTCACTTAATTAAAATTAGATACCATCCAAAGTCACCATTAAGAAAAGACTATCAAGCCACAGACTAGGAATTATATCTGTAATATATATCTGGCAAAGTAACCATATTCAGGATATATACAGGATAAATCAACTTTAATATACCCAAACAATAACAAAAAAGTAATATTTGCAAAAGATTAAACACTTCACTAAAGAATATACTAGTATATGGTCAATAAACTCATGATAATATTCTCAACATCTTTAATCATTAGGAAAAATAAGTTAAAAGTACAGTGAGCTGCCATTTCATATCAAGTATAATAGCTACAATCAAAATAATAATGAAAAATTTGGTGAAGAAATGGAACAACTGAGTCCTTCGTACATAGTTGAAAAGGGGGCAAAATTACACAATCATTTTGCAGCTTGGCTGAATAGTTTTTCATCAAGTTTACATATAGCTACCTATGACTCAGGAACTCCATTCCTAGGTTTTTACCCAAGATAAATAAAATTATATATATTTAATATAAATAAAATTATTTTAAAATATTTTCTATAAGACTTTTCAGAATATATTCATTCATAATAACTAAGAAGTGGAAACAACTCCATTATCCATCAACTAGAAAACAGATAAATTGTGGTATATTCATATGAAACACTATTCAGGAATAAAAGAAATGTACTTTAAGAACAAGGGAGCATTTTCTAGAATTATGGAAACATTCTATAACTTTTTTAGGTAGTGCTGAGATACAGTTTTTAAAACTCGTTGAACTAAACAAGTAGAAAGTATATTTTGCGTATCAATAATGCCTCTAACATTTTATAGTACCATTTTGTCATTGTAGATATATCAGTGATTTTCATAAACCAAAAGAACCAATATTAAGCATCTCAACATAATAGTCTAATAACCTAAAATAGAAGTCATAAATATTCTGGTTACACAGGTTTCCTGTATGTTATTTCATAGCTGCAGTTTGAGTAACAACACCCTATAGTAACAAGCTTCTATAGATATATAACAAAATGAATTTAATGTAGAATACATATAAACTAATTCCCAGTGAGCAGCAATGCCAAATAAACCAAGTTTTAATTATAAACATTTATTAATAAGTGTTCTGAAGTGGTTTCCACTTTAATTTCTGAATTACCAGCTTTGAAAGAACATTAACAGTATCTTTTTGCTTTACTGCACACCTTTGTTACTACTCCAACAAAAGAAACAACAGTGTTTAAGTTCCTGGAGTGCAACCAAATTATACAGCAATTCATTTTGCTTTAATTCCCTTTTTTTTTTTAGCAGTCAGGGAACCATTGAACCATCTGAATAAGCTTTAAATTGTTAAATTCTATCTTCCTCATAGTCGTATCTTCCTACGATTTCTTGAATTAAAAAAATGGTTGATCCAAGCTACACTGCATATGTATGATTTCCTTCTATTAAATGTTACGGAGTGATGGTTTGCATTTCTAATATTGCCAAATTACCTAAATATTGAGTTTTCTATAATGCAGTTACATATTAAAATGCATACTTTCAGATTGATACACCAAGGTAAACAAGCCTGAGAAGTCACTTAAAATTTGTATGCTCCAATTGCCTGGGTTCAGATTCTAGGCTTTGCTCATAGTAATTGCTTTCACAAACAATTAATCCTGGAAGAGTTCCTCATACCTCTCATTATTCCAAAGTCAATTGACTTAATTTATAACATATTCCCAATTAAAGTTAAATTAGCAACTCAAAACCTCCAACACTAGATTGGTTTACTATACAGCTGTTATCACCAGTAACATTTTAAATACTTTGAGGCACTCTTGAATTATGGGAAATACGAAGTAAAATAAATTAACGCCTTTAGAAATAATCAAGGAAGTTTTCTTCAAATTGATCTATGCCACTTCCCAAAGAACATGCAGAAATTATTTTTTGCAACAATTTTGCTTCTTTTTTATTTTTGTAAATTTTGTTTCCAAAAAAATATTATTTTTAAAGCAATCACCATATGAATTCTATTACTAACTATAACAAAAGAGGTCATTTCATTAAGGTATTTATTCTTCTAATTTATCTAAATATTTCTATTTATAATAAAGCATTAGAAATTTACAACTACATATACATTACAGTTATTAGGGGAGGAGGGGGAGAGATCCCAATAATGTGATTGCATTTTGGTGTTGGAATCTAAGCAAAGTTTTGCATTGAGAGCTACCAAGAAATTGCTAATTCAAAAATAAGTGATGGTCCATAAATAATTTTGAAATTGAGCTTTACAGAAACAAAATAAGGCATGCTTCTCTAGAAGTAATTAAATAATACTAGTTAAATATTTTAAATAGTGTTATATTTAACACTATGATGACCTAGTTATGTTTAAGGGAATTTGTGTTAATCTCATATTGTGGACTGGCATTGGGATTAGAAGTTGAAGTTTTGGGTTGCAGGAACATAGCAGAAAAGAAGATGGCCCTCTAGAGTTAGAAATTTTGTCAGTGGGGGTAAAAGAATAATTTAACTTTCTACATATGTATGAACAAAAAAGAATTTTCTAAGCCAAAAAAATAGTGGAGTTTTCTGAATACCAAGTACCAGCCACACACACTCTCATCGTGAATAAGTAGATTACAAAGAGCTTTCAGGCTGTCAGCTTCCTTATATGCAGTATTTACAATTGAGCCTGCTAAGTCAAAATGTGAAATAAGAATAACCTAAAATAATTGAGAAGTTTCTATTACAGGTTATAAATCAGGACACGCCTATAACCTATATCCAGAGTAGAGAATAAGTGCAACTAGGTGGGAAGAATATGAAGGAAGCAAGGGCCTCCTGGTGAGTTAGAAGACACTGAAGGATATTCTATTAAAGACAATACTGTGGACCTCTGTGCACGCCATCCATTTGTTGAAACCTAACTCCCAACGTGGTGGGTTTTGGAGGTGGGCCTTTGGGGGGTGATTACATCATGAGGCTGGTGGCCTCAAAAATGAGGTTAGTGCACTTATAACAGAAGCCACAGACAGCTCCCTTGGCTCATGAGCCATGTGAAAACACAGCAAGCAGGCTCTCACCAGACACTGCATTTGCCAGCGCACAGATCTTGAATTTCTTAGCCTTCGGTACTATGAGAAACAAATTTCTGTTTTTTATAATCTACCCAGTCTATGGCATTTTTTGTTATTACAACCCTAATGTGCTATGGCAACCAAATATCCCAAAATTAAATATTTTGAAGCCAGAACATAACCAAAGTATATTTAAGATAAATTCAAGGATTGCTCAACTTAGATGATCAGCCAGTTTGTCAAACTGATCCAAGTTCCCACCCTCTCCTTACTGGTATATCATTCTCCTCTTCATGTGTCCTATGGTAACTGTCCTCTTTACAGTAATAGCCACAACCACAATTAAGAAAATAATACCTGGTGTTTATTGAGGGTTTATATTGTGCCAGGATCGATAAGCATATTACATGGGTTATATCTGATCATTATAATGGCCTATCTTGGGCTACAGACATTGTTCGAAGCACTTAATCTGTATTAAATCCTCACAATAACACTAAGAGTCAGGCCTTATTATTATAATCCTCATTTTTTTCTCCTTTTTTCAAAAACCAAGGTTAGTTATCTGTTGAAATTGAAAACCCTAACTCCTGAGCCTAGGAGCTTTATCTTGTTTTATGCTTACATTTTTCCTTTGTAATGATCAGATTACATGTAGATTACTGTATTATGTTTTGTTTTTATAAATATGAAACTCTTCACTAACATTTTAATGCTATATATAACATATGCTAATCAATTAGATGATATCCTTAAAGTATTCTATTGTATCAGAAATTACAAATCCTCAAACATGGAGAACAGATAACAAGTGAGTGCTCTATTGATTAAGAAAGACCCTAGAAATAGTATTCACAAAAATACCCAGCAAACAGGTCAGACTGGTTAATAGCTGAGTTATTTCAAAACTTCAAGAAATATAAAACTCTTATAATATTTAAAGTCTTCCAGGGAATAGAATTTCCCAATTAATTCTACAAATTTAGCATTTCCCCTATACTGAGCCTGATACACATAGCTTAAAATATCATTTATGAAAATATATGCAAGCATCCCAACCAAAATACTAGCAAACCATATTCAGATATATTTTTAAATAATTGTATATGATGGCACAAATACATTACAAATTTAGAATAATTAAAACTATATGCTACTGTCACACTAATACAGAAGCACCCTGGTAAGTCTCTGAACAGATGCAAATATATCATAGAATTTAATATATGATACATGCCTCATTTCCTAACATTTGATGTAATTTGTGTTGGGGCACATAGCTAACCATTTGGTGGGAAAAACAGAGCAATTTATATGCACTTAAATATGATACCAAAGGCAAATCATAATGAAAAATATGAATATATCTTACAAAATAAATTTATTTTAACATCACATAAAATAATACAATATAAAGACAAATGAAGCTTAAGACAACTTAACTTGCAACATATACCGCACTTCCTTAACTTTTTGAATAGTGAGGCTTGACTTGAGCACAACTACATAACAGTTAAATCCACTCCTGAAACCCCTACCCTTTCCTTGTAACCTACTAACTTCCTTTGTTTATTCTCTGCTCCCCTTCATTAGAATGTGAGCTCTCTGGGAAAAAGAGAGCTAGGTCTGTTTTGTTTATTGCTGTAATATCAACACCCAGAACAGTCTTTGGCATCAATCCCTGCACAATAAAAGTTGTTGGGTAAATAAGTTATACAACTATGTGACATGATCCATCCAAGATATTTATTACTTGAAGCAGGTCTCTAAATAGAGATACCAAAGTGTCACCATTAAAACTTTTCTTCAATGAGTATATATTTATAGGTTTAAAAATAATTAAAACTTTAGAACAAGAATAAGAAATTAACTGCTCCTCAAAATAAATTGCCAACAGTTCTTTCCTATCACACAAAAAAGGAGCAAAGCATTAGATTTTACAATTTTTACTCGACACAATCCCTTGCTGTATATACTGTTTTAAAGAGAGACATGTAGTTTTCAGAGATTTCAGGCTAGGAGTAGAAATCACACAATGACTGGGGTCACAAGCATACAAATTGTTTTAGAACCACTGAGGCATTTAAGAAAGGTAGAAGTGTAGTAGCCCAAAGGGGAATAAACAGCCGTTTGCCATGACATAAACACTGTCATTACACGGCTTTGGAGGCTCCCAAGCAGACACAGCTCCCAGGTGCTGTCTTTTCCCCTCTGCCAAGTACATCTGGGTTCAGCAGGTGTGAATGCACGGTGGGAGGAGGGTAAGAAGTTACGGTTGGAGTACAGATATTGCTGGTCGAGTGTATAGGATTGATCACAGCTGCACTGGGGAAATTAACTGATCAAAGGGCTACCTGCAGGTCCCCCACCTGACAATTAAAAATACCAAGTGCTTTGAATTAGTTGCACATATTTTTCTTGTCAACCCTTGATGATAAAATGACAGTCTAAAGCTTACTATCTTCTATATACAATTGCAACTATTTTGTTGAATTTGCTCATTTAAGGTACAACCTGAATCTTGCTAATAAGGTGTTTATAAATCAGACAGCTATGGAAACAGGTAGGTCATTATTCAGGCAGCTCTTCGAGTTTGCGACTACTAAAGTATTTATTGCTTTCTCAAAGTGTATCGCTTGTGCCGTAAATCACAGGTCAGTGCATCAGTGCATCAAATAGATAAGAATGTACTAAATAAGTTAATGGATCTATCAAAGGAACACATTTTTTAACCAGGGAAAGATTTATATACCAGCATTGTTGTTTCCATTCATGGTTTTCATTCATTGATACATGTGTAAATTCAGTCAACAAATACCATTTGAGTACCCACTCTGTGCACAACACCATGTTTGGAGTTGAATACATATTAAGGAACAAAAGGGATGTCCATTCTGCCCACGTGGAGCTTACAATACATTGGAAACAGGACAGAAAATAAACAAGCTAATATAAAAATGGTTATATCACTATGATTTTTGAAAAAATACTATAATTAAAAGATAATAGAGTTATAGAGAGTAAAGGGTATATGGTGTGTATATGTAATATGTGTTGGAGCATTGATTACTTGGAGAGGGTGATCAGAGATATTAGATTGTGTGGAGGTGTGTAGTTTCAACTGAGAAAGAAGCTATAGGCAGAAAGTGCAACATACAGAAGGAGATAGCTAGAAATAAATACAGAAGTAGGAAAAAATAAAAATAGAGATAGAAGATAGATTCAAGAAAATAATAAATACTTAAAGACCTCAAAATGAATAAATATAAAAAAGGAAACTAAGGGGAGGAATGTGTGCATTGCATTATTATTGAGCATTTATGTACATGATATAAAAATAGCAATAAATAGCATTTATAATAATAAAAGCATAATATGCAAATCGACCAAACGGCTGAACAGTGGAACGACCATCTGAACAACCATGCTATGACACGCACTGGTGCCAGGCCAGCCAAGGCGAGTGTGAAGCAATTGGTCAGGGGGGCCCCCGCCCCACAATAGCTCCGCAGAGGGAGGCCCAGGCAACTGGCTGGCAGGACGATTGACCTGGGACGAGGGGGGAAAGGGCAGGCTTCTATGATCACCCTAAAGTGGGAGGTCCAGGCCCCCGGCTGGTGCTGCTGCGGCGGGTGGGCAGGGCCTCCCTCTACAGGTTGATCAATCACGGAGCCCTGGCTGGGTGGGCAGAGCCTCCCTCTGTGGGGCGATCAATCACATAGCTCCTGGACTGCAAGAGGGCACAGGCCGGGCTGAGGGACACCCCCTCCCCAGTGTACAAATTCATGCACCGGGCCTCTAGAATTAGTATAATTATCAGCAAATGAAGTTAAATTATTCCGAGATTCTGTGGGCAGAGCATTCACCATATAATAGTAACAACTATTATACTAAATACAGAATCAAAAAATTAAAGTAAAATTCCAGTGAAAGAAATATAAAATAAAGTCATGAAAAACAGACATGGACAAGTATTATTTGGAAAAAGGTGTTCTGATAGAAATCCATAACTAGCAAAGCAACAGATTAAAAATTAAAAATATATTTGCAAAATAACATGTACAGACTAATGTGTGTGGCATTATTTAGGGAAACACATCCCTGGAATTCTTTGTTGAGATTTTCCCAAGCCTCTTGAATAAATATGTAGGCTACTTGGACAGATTGCAAATGAAACAACTAAAATGTTGAAAGGAATGGCTTACAAGGCCAGATTAAAGGGGGAAAAATATGTATGGCTTTAGCATGTCAGACACTAAAGAAGAAACATCATGGTTTACAAGTATTTGAAACATGTAAATTAGAGGAAAAAGAATTCTTTGTGTAATAGGTTGCACAATTATGAGTATGTTAAAACTGAAAAATAAATATTTCCCTAGTAATAATGTTGTTTTTCAATCAGGACCACAAGCAATTCAAACATGGGCAAGGATTAAGGCCACCAAGCAGACATTGACATTCCCAGTAACCTAAACTATGCAGACCTCAAAATACTACCTAGAGGCCTGTCTGAATAGGCCAAAGTAGGTCAGGGCACAACTGCAGAAATCTTTCTAGCCCCAGCTGAGCTTTAAACGAAGAAGGGATCCTCCCAAAGCTGTGCTATAGTAAACAGTCCTGGACTTCCGTCTATAAGACAAACACCTAGTTTTTTTGTTTTGTTTTTCTGTGTGTGTGTGTGTGTGTGTGTGTGTGTGTGTGTGTGTTTAGTGCAGATCACTTATTCTATTCTCTGTCTTTTTCCTTATCTGTAAAGTGGGGGAAAATAATGACCCCTGAGGTAGTTATGAGGTTTAAAAGAGCTGTTGTATACAAAAACATATTTTATGTGCTGAAATGTGTTCCTCTTAGTGAGACATATCAATTATTATAATGAGCTCAATGTGTTAAACCCTGTAGAATGAGGACCTTCAAGGAACATGATGCCTGGGACTGGGCTAGTATATGTTCCTGCTCTAGAGGAATTCAGCTCTCCCCTGGGTCACTGCTTACCCTGTAGCCCTCTTAACTAAATACTAGTTTCTCTCCCATAGCTTTTAGACCTGAGATCTGGCATAGGTCCCTCTTGCTCCTCAATGAGACTTCCTGAAGGTTCTCTCACACAGTTTTAATCTCACATCATATACCTCTAATCCCCAAACCTATCACTTTATTATAGTTATCTCCTGATTTCTTTACCATATGCCCTCATTCCTTGAAGATTTCTGTTCCTGGTTCACTGTCATTCTCTCCAACATTTCTCCTGGCATAATTTGTGGGAATTTCAATACCCACATAGATGATTTTTCCAAAACCCGGCCATTTGTGTCTTGACTCTTTTCTTCCAATGATCTTCTACCCTCCCTCAATCATTACTCCTATGGTCATACTCCCAAATATATAGCTATTAATAATTGTAACTCCAGTGTAATTACTCAATACCCTATAATCTTACTCCTCCTACAATTACTTTCTATCTTTATTGCCCATTTTCTCTATGACCCCAACTTAACCTTTTACCTCCACCAGGGTTTCCAGTGGATCCTACTACCTTTTGACAGCACTCCACTTTTCTGGTGTCAGAAATGGAAAAGGGACTTTGGAAACTACCTTAGTTTGGAAATTAATGAAGCAGAAAAGGTAAAAGCATCACAGCTGAAAAATTCATAAATAGTTGAATATCTCTTGAAATGGATTGCCACAGACTAGGTTGGAAAAGAAGAGGGATAAGGAGGTCTGGAAATTAGAGTGGTGACAAGACTGGGTTCAATAGAAATAAAGGCAAGAAGAGGTAGAAAGAAGATTCTGTTAAGAGATGGAAAGTCTGAGGAATTTAAAGTACTGGTACCTGAGCAACTCCCATGTTAAGAAAATCTAGGAAATAGCATTGCCTGTAGGTACCTAAAAATGAAGATGGGGATCATTAGTGTTGGGAACTTCCATGAAGTTTAATACCAGGATGTTACAAGGGTCACAAGTTCATGTGTTAAAAATTTTAAGGGAACAAATATTAGAGAAGAAACAAGGTTTTGAAGTCACTGAGGAAGTTCAAGATATCATGATGGTTACTTGGGCTTCCAAGAGAGGAAGTAGTATAAGCTGATGGCAAAATAGTGCTAATGTTGGGCTGAGGAGCCGTTTGAAATATTTTTCAAAAAGGCATATAGCAGTACACCAACTTCTCCTTCTCGTTTTGTGAGTCCAAGAACTAAGAAAAAACACACAACGATAATTCACACAAGCAAAGTGGTATAACAGAAAAGAGTAAACAATAAATTGGAATCAGAACATGTAGAGTCAAGTTCAAATTGTGATTGGTTGCTTGAATTACAGGTCATGCTGAATTATAGGTCATGTGACTTTTTGAAAGTCAGGTTCCTTGTATGTTAAATGAGATTAAGAATGCCTTCTCTGGACCTGGCCAGTGAGGCTCAGCTGGTTGGAGTGACCTCCTGTATACCAAAAGGTCACGGGTTTGATTCCCAGTCAGGGCATACACCTAGTTTGTAGGTTTAATCCCTGGTAGATACAGGCAGGGGGCATGTACATGAGGCAACACAATGATGTTTTTATCTCTCTCTTCCCCTTTCTCTAAAAATCAATGAACATGTCCTCAGGTGAGGATTTAAAAAAAAAGACAAAAAAAAGAAAAAAAGAATGCCTTCTCTGCTTATGTTCCCTAGAATAACAATATGAAATGCTTAAGAAATTTTAACTATTGTATTATTATTATTATTATTATTATTATTATTACTACTACTACTATTGGGAAATAAATATAACAAGACATTGGAGGTCCATTTCAACTATTAAATATTGTACCAGCTATACAAAATATATTAATAAGGTGATCTATTATTAGATGACACAATTTCATTATTTTATAAAATGTTTCAAGTTAACCCAATTCCAGTTTTTAAAAAATAAACCATATTTTGGTTAAGTAATTATTAAAATAAACTGGAAAATGTAATTTTCTAGCTGATGTGGTTTGAGACTCTTTGGTGCTTTTGTTTGCCTAAAACTTCTTAATAAATTACATAGAGATCAAATTCAATGGGGACGGGATGTGAGGCAAATTAAAAACCTTCATTAAATCAGCAGAAATAAAAACTTTGTTAACCTTTGAGATCACTTTGGTCTACATTATGTATCTGAAAACAACAGAGAAAGCAAGCTCTACACATCTTATTGAACCACAACGGTTGTGCCGAGGAGCACTGGCCGCCCAGAAAACCAAAACAAATCATAAAAACCATGTTGAAACAAAACTTAGTAGCAAGATGTTGAAGACAATGTGCTTTGAATCACTTCCTAAGCGCTCTCATCTCTCCCATCTCCATATTCTTACTAGTGTTACATTATTGTGAAAGACACATTCCTCTTTCTGATCAGAGTATACTCCAACCCTTATTTCTCAATGTGAAAAGTGTGACACTTTACCAACTTAAATTTGAAAAATTAAGAAACATTGTCCCAAGAGAATAAGTATAACCTACCCCTTTCAAAAGAATCTACCATAGTAATTAGACATAACATGTGCTTTATAAGTAATAAAATCATTTAACTAAATATACCCATGACACACAAAATGTGTCACACAGAGTGGTTTAGCAGTTAAGGTTACAGGTTTACATTTAAACTGGATTCTAATTCTAACAAGATACTTAGTAGTTATGTTCTCTTAGGAAATTATTTAACCTCTCTGTCTCTTCATTATACCATTCATATGTAAATAATAATAATACCTGCCTCAGATTTATTGTGAGAATCAAAGACAGAACAGATAGCATGCACTCAATAAATACTATTAACTGTACTTATTAAGTGTACTTATAAATATATCAGAATGAATGCCCCTTGTTAACTTGTCTAGCAAAATATTTAACCTGATATAGTGGGAGTCCCCAAGTAAAGAGAAGAAAGGAAAAGGGAAACTGATACCTGAAAAATTTCTAAGTCAAAATTAAAGTTAGCTGAAATGTCAGAACTTTGTATCTAACAAAGTAATCTACCACTTAGCGTTAGCTTTTCTTTAAATGATGATGCATCACGAACATAAAAAGCACTCCACAGCATGCCTGTACGTTAACATTGCATCTTAAATAAGCTCTCGCAGGAGCACTGAGCAGTATTTTCAAAGTAGGTGCATCTACAATATGGATTATAAAAACTGAAAAACAAAGTTCTTGAAACTACTTTTGGTTTATTTTTTTTAATACAGAAGATATACTGCTGTTTAAAATGTATGTATATTTAAGGAACACTGATTTGGGGGAGAGAGGGTAGCTCCATTCATTTCAATATACAGAATGTATCTTTGGGGTTTTGTTGTCATTGTTTAGTTGTGTTGTTTATTTTGCCTGATACTGTTCTAAGCCCTGGCTCTGTAGGAAACACAAAATATAAAACAAGAACTTGGCATATAAATATTAAAGCATTTTTGAATGGTAATTTGCTTTTTGTTTGTCTGTAGACAACATTTCAAAAAAGCTTGTGTCTACAATGCCAAAGTTAAACTATGGAAAGGAAAAAGGTGGATAAACAAACAGGAAAAGTAGTGTGAATAAAATCTGAGTTCAATGCACATTTGGAGAGAAAAATGTGAGGACAGAATGGCATCAACGGTGTGAGCACAGATAGAAGACACATAGGTGGGAGACTGTTTGCCATTACCAAGAGAGATTTGTCAACTTGTTTCAAATACAAACATCCTCTAATGTTCATTTGACTACTCTAGTCTTCTCTGCTCAAGAGTCATGAGCCCATTTTACCCTGGTTATCTTCATATAATCTCCAGTATCAGTAGAATGTAAATGTTCATCTTGACCTCAGTACAAGAAGAGATTTAAGAGGATTATTTTACATTCCCCCCAAAAAAGACTTTATCAAATAGCAAGTATAAACCTTAAAGAGATTACCTTCAAATCAAGCACAATATCATCTAACAAGAGATTAAAACCTTGGCCTTCCCACCTATTCACTGTTATACTATTTTATATTATACTATTCACTGTTAAATTATTTTTAAAGAGATCAGTTTGATACAGGCTTGTTTTAAAAAATTGAAAAAGTAAAGCTAAGATATAGAGTCAATCTTTCTCCATATTAATAATCACATTCAAAAGTGCTTTAGTACTTTAAAAACCCTCACTTAAATTCTTGTACATAAAATCTCCCATTCTGCTTCATGCACTATTAAATCTTCTGTTGAACAAATCCTACGCAGTTACTATCAATATAATAATGCATATTTCACAACAAAATAACAGTGCGCTTTCTTCTAAAATATAACAAAATAAGTGTGGGACATTTTATCTGCATTCTGAGGTCCACTTCTTCTCTACAAAATTGAGTAATATGGGGTTTTTTTTGTTTGTTTTAATATATTTTATTGGTTTTTTACAGAGAAGAAGGGAGAGGGCTAGAGCGTTAGAAACATCGATGAGAGAGAGAAACATCCATCAGCTGCCTCCTGCACACTCCCTACTGGGGATGTGCCTGCAACCAAGGTACATGCCCTTGACTGGAATCGAACCTGGGACCCTTGAGTCCGCAGGCCAATGCTCTATCCACTGAGCCAAACCACTTAGGGCAAAATTGAGTAATATGTTTTGTGATACCTTCATTCATTACTGTAGGGGGAAAATCAATACAAAATATATAATAACATTTTCTCTGGCATGATGGGAAAACAAAGTTTTCAAACATACAAATTCTTCAGAGTTCTGTCTCTTTCACCATTAGGCGGGTTTTCAAGCTTAAACACTTTTTACAAAATCTTTTCAATGATGCATACATTTTACTGCCTTTGTACTGCAAAATATTAAACATATTGCAGTGAGTCTGTGTCTAGAATGCAAGACCAATACTGGCCCCAAATGCTATGATATTCTCACACAGTGATGCTTTTCGGCCTTTAAATTTAGCCAAACCCACCCCCCAACAAATGTTCCCAGGTTTTTACCCTGCAAGCTATCACTGCTTTTGCATATACTTTTCCAGTCTCCTGTATCAGCTGCCACCTTTTATTGCTCTGATTAAGTCTGACCTATTACTTCATATGCCCTTCATTCTCTGGATTTGGTTGAAAGAGAGCCCAGGAACTTAAAAACCAAGAGCAACCGTCTCCTCTATATGATCTAAGACCTTAATATCATATCTATTTGAGGTGATTAGAATTTTTTGATATTTTCTTCTAGGTTCTTAGCTATGTGCTACAGGCAAAGCAAGAAAACTTCACTACAAGCACAGTGAATATAAATATTTGCCCAGCTGATAGATTGAGGCAGGTCCCTGGGATCAAACTGAAACAGGAATTTTTAGGGGTGATAAGGACAGATTTAGGAAATTTTAGAACTTTAGAAATTAAGAGGACCATGGAGGAAGCACAGGGCTGCAGAGCAGCAGAAGGTATATTTCCATAGAATAGGGCAGCGATTGCCAACCTGTGGTCCACTGAGGTTGGAAAAGTTGGCAGACCTCTGGAACAGGGAAGCTGAAAAGCTGCAACAGGTACATTTCCATAGAATGAGGGAGCTGGGAACAGCAAAAGGTCTATATTTACAAAATAAAGGGAAGGAAGCCCTTCATCCAGAAGGAGAAGAAACTCCAAAGGAAATAGGGAAACAATAAGGAGGGGGGACCTCCCATGTGAGGTTCAACCTTCGAGCTCAGAAGTTACTATAGTAAGCAGTCCAAGGAATAGTGACCAATCAGAGGGGATACCAAGGCACCAAGAACTACAGCCTTTAGAAGCCATAGAAACAGGGACTCAGTGGGACTCTTCCCCCTCCCCATGTGGGAGTCTGTACTTGTTCTTTAATAAATTTCCACCTTTGCTATACCACCTTCTGTCTGCGGAGTCATTCTTTGGTTCCCACGGACAAAGAACCCAGGAACCAGTATGCCCAGGGGAACACCGCATGTTCCAGTCCAAAAATTCCGTTTCAAAACCAAGGTGTGAAATCCTGAGTTGCTCCGTAATTCAGATACTAATTTATTTCCATTTATGTTTTAAACCTCAGGATTTAGTAGTAGAGGCTTCATCTTGTCATCTTTTTTTTTTCCCCTTCACAAGAGAATAAATTGCAAATTCTAGTTTGGGAGATTTGCGACCTTTTAAGAATGATGACAGAATTTTATAGTGAATACTATGCCCTAGAGATGCTATCAAGCAAGGAAATATTGGGGGTGTGAAGGGGGAGGAGGGCAAAAGATGGAGAGGGAGAGAAAGGATTTTTATTTTAGGAGGACTCTGACAGAAAAGATGCCACTGGAGACAGACTGTTTGCGTGGTGTCAGCGACTGTATAAAAAACTGAGAGAACTTGTAGAAATGGTGTTATGGTGAATCTGTAACCTGGTTTTAAGGGCTGTATCAGCAGATGCCAGAAGAAAAGGTTATCAGGTAAGGATCAATTAAAAACAAATAAGTGATGTCAGCTGACTGACAACTTGATACACAATGGGCACATAGGTAAGGTTTCATACGGGCTGAAGTGGGTAATAAAACTTTTCCATGTCCTTTAGTCTCCTTTGGGCACATGACTAATGTTATTTAGAAACTTGCAAACTCTAAGAAAACATATTCTTCATTATTGTGATAGAAAAGGATATGCAGTTATCTCTTACCAGTACTATAGATATGTATAATATATAGTGATAAGTCATTATAGCAGAATTTTTATTCATAATACATTCAGTTGGTATGGAGAACAAGCTTAAAAGCATGCCAGACATTTCAATAATAATTGTTTTGCTGTAAGCACCTCATAAAATCTGTAAGCATTTCCTTTGAATGTACTCAGGAGACCCCTGAGATGTAGAAGTTTAACCTAGACATCGGCTTGTTTGTGGCACTGAGAGCAGCATTGTTCCCAAGTTCAAGTCCCGCGGTACAAGCAGTGGGTCCTCTCTTTTTCCGGGGAGCACTAACTAATGACATCAGTTTCATACAATTAAGTTTGTCCTATTACTTCATATGCCCTTCATATAACAAAATAAGTGTGGAACATTTTATCTTTATGTGGATTTGCAGATTAGCATTCACTAGTTTACTTCTTTTATTTTCTCCAGCTTTCCTTGAAAAGATCTTCACTGATTATCCTGACACCTGCTGGCAAGGGCAGAGTTTATCCCAATCTACTTTTCCTTCCACAACTCTCTCAAATCAGACTTCTTGGAGGTATTTTAATTGACAATTAAGTGGTGATTCATTCAGTTTAAGTATTTACTTAATTTCTAGCATTATCACATAACTATGAGAAAATTTTCAGTACTCGACATGGGTAACCATTTGACGTTTTGCATATAAATACGTGTTTGCTTTGATTAACCAACAGATATTGAAGTCATTACATGTGCAATTATTTAAAAAAGGAAAACATACCAGGCATCTTCATTAAGATGCAGATAAGAACTGAATGATAGAATGGCTTGGCTTTGATTTTCTACTGTTTCCCCTGCCACAAACACACCATGCCAGTTTGCAAACTACTTAGGAAATAAACTCAACTATATAAAGAGCAAATTTATTAGCTGTGATGGAAGCCATACCATTGATTACATATTTGCAAAATTTATTTGTTACTCACTACCTATTCATTCTGATTTACTCTGGTTTGAACTGCGTTCTGAATCCTGCATTTCTGTGGTTGTTTGTTTTGTTTTGGCCAGGATACAGCATAATGAACCTACTACATCATAAATCATACCCCATGATATTGCACCTGCAAGTGTGTTCAGTGAACAACAAATATCAGAATTAGTTTCTTGGGCTTTAGAAACTTGAATCTAGCAAGTTTTTAAAACAGTACACAAATGATAACATATACAGTCCATCCCATTCAAAATCCTGCAAAAGATAAAATGTTTTAAAAATAAATTACCTAATTAACATTTTATCTTAATTAATATCAGTGAAATTAGGAGTTTGGGCTACAAATGTAGGCTCTCAAAACTATTATATTTTGTAATGGTTGTGAGTAACCAAGCTATTTTAGTCATGTATACTTTATCCCTTTACTTTATACTGCTATAATTTTGTGAGGAGAAATCAGGTATCCAGCAATGAAAGCAAATGTTATTAATAACAGTAAAAATATCATAAATCCTGAATAGATGTCAATTATATCAATAATTATCTTAAGATATTTGAGAAAAATACAACAGAGTTTTAATTTTGAGAGTGTTATACATTTGCCTGGTTTTGAAGACCCTAGAGAGAAGAATAGACCATTTCAATTTTTTAAACCATTAGTTTGTATTATTTTAAATGTTTTCCCAAAATCATATAAATTTAAAACAAAGTGCATTTCAATTCTAAGGAAATATTTCAACAATAATGTTCGGGAAAAAATGTTCATGCCCAAAAGGGGGGGTGGGGAATGTATGTTGTACCATGAGAGTGGATGACATGGCCAAGATTTTGCATTAGTGTGAAATAGTCACAACAGGATACTTAATATTCCCTTAATTATTACTTCAACATCTCAAAATTATTTTTAAAGGTTTCAACAGGAATCTAAAGTTAGCACGTATTTTTAAAGTATAAAATTAATGGAAATGTAAATTAGGTAATAAAGACATTAATATGTAATAATTTTTAAACACATAAAAAACTTATTTCAGCATAAATATTACTATACTAGTATAATCATAGAAGCATAGTGTTATCTCCAGTGAGATTGCTCAGCTACTAATTTATTTTCACGTAGAATTAACTAAAAATCGCCATTTATTTAAAAAAGGAAATGTAAATACCGATGATTCAGAGTATTTAGGAAATGTCTAGACATTTTTAGACAGTGCCATTTGCTTAAAGACTTCAAGCACAAACTGCAGGCAAAGGGACAGATTGCATAAGACGTCACGTGCTTGCTGCAACTGTATGCATGTTATTGGATTTTTTAGAGCAACCCATAACCATGAATAATTTAAGAGTTAATAAAATATTCAATCTGACTGATCCATTGGTTTAATTTTAAAATAAAAATAATAAAAGGAATTACACGCTCTTATCAAATCCCAGGCATTAATGCACGGAAATTGCAACCCACACAGGAAACTCCAATTTCTAAAAGGCATACATTGGATAAATGATATGTGTGTGTGTGTGTGTGTGTGTGTGGCGGGGGGAGGGGGGGAAGGTGCAGGGAAATTCTAAGTGTTAGCACCAGCCTTAATAACTTTGTTCAAAGTTTAATGGTTTGGAGCTGTCATGCAAGCTACACTCTGCCTTCTGCAGGGCTGAAGGAGAATAAAGTAGAAATGTGCAAGTTTACTACATAAATTGCTCATGGAAAATGGTGTTTCCCCCTAAATCCCTCTTTCCCTCTCCCCACAGGCTGGCTGAAAAAAAGAGAAACCTGCTGAAGATTCTGGAGTGCGCAGCTGCTGGCATTGTCTAGGAGCCTGAATGGGGAGGCCAGGCAACCTCACCAAGGTGGGTTGGTCTGGCGGGGTGAGCTGTGCCCCAACCCTGGTAGCTAGGAGGCAGAGCTCTGGGCTGCAGCGAGCTGGGACTCATCCTGCCCAGGGCTCCTCAGCCGGACCAAACCAGGCTACAGTGGCCCAGCGGCCACACACCCCAAAGGTGCCGTCTCCTCCACCTCGGGGCTGGGACAGATGGTGGCACCTTGGAGGTGCGCGTGAGTGGGTGAAGGTGTGTGCTTTCCTGTTTGGAGTAGGAAGGGAGGTGGGGAAGGGAGGAGGAAAGACAGAGTGCCTGCAGCTCCCCCTTCCTCCCTCCAGCTGAAGGATCAAAGTACAAAAGCAATTCGGACGGGAAATAAGAGAAAGGGAAAATATTGGTGGTGGGAACACAGTCTTTTTCCTATCGCTGGGGACTCAACCGAGCAACTACGGAGCCATGGCCATTCCGCAGCCTCCAGTGGAGTGGCTGCCTCCGCCTGATCACTGGAAGGGCGCTTGGTAAATGCAGGCGAGGTCCATACCTACACACATGCCCACCCGCTGGGGGCAATAGCCTCCTTCTGGGGAGGAAGGGCGGGAGGGAGGCCTAGGAAGGAGAGGCAGCAGATAGCTACTGGCGGGGCAGGGAGGGCATGTGGCCAGGGACACGGGCTTCGTGGGCGCACAGCCGCCCAAGAGTACACAATTTTCCTGCGAAACAAACGGATGGCCGGGTGCATGGACGGATGGTGCAGAATATTCATTCAGTATCCAACCTCAAATGAATTCTAGTCAACACATTTTCCATCCAACTATCCATTTTTAGAGGCAGAGCATTTTAAACCATGCAGTGCACTCAGCTCTCCGCGGAGCAGCCTGGGGACTCTTTAGAAGGGGCTGCCGGCATCCCAAACCCCACTGCTCCCCCTGCCCTTTCCCACGCCCCCTCCAGCCCCCACCGGTGCAGAGACGGGGGCCCGCCGGCCCAGGGCTTGTATCGGTAAGCGACCCCTCGCGAAGGACCTGGAAGTCACAACTCAGCAGGAGACTCCTCCTGGTCCTTTTTTTTTTTTTTTTCCAACAGGCTGGTGTATTTCACACAAATCGTGGAAAGCACCACCAGGCCAGCTCTTACAACTTTTCCGCTCTTGCGCGGAACACGAGGGTCATCTCGCACCGCCTGACTTTCCATTTCCAAGAGTTAAGCCTGTGCAGAAGGGAGTGCCCAGCTGAGCGGGAGGCCCCTAGGGTTAGAGGAGGGGTGGATTCCCCCGGGGTTTTCTGACACCGACGCTGCCTTGGAGGATGGAGAGGAGGAGGAAGGCTGAACTGACTTGCCAGACAGGTCTCCCTCTCCCTCGCAGCCCAAACTCCGAGTGGGAGGTTTGGGTCGCAAAAGGCTCAGCCCAGCCTCGTGCCAACGCTCGGCACCCCAGCGGCACCCAGTCCCGCGCCTCTCCAGCCACTTCCCTTTTCAACTAGATGAGCCCAGTCCCACCCCGGGAAAGGCCCACCCGATGTCCCCGGCAGGCTCTGGACAGCACTGTCCTTTGCCGGCACTGCTCAGGGAGGGTTCGAGCGGGCCCAGTGAGCATCTGTGGTGCCCAAGAGCGCCCTGCCCGCCTGCCTCCCTTCTTTCCCTTCTTTCCTCAACCTCACCTCCGGACCCGCACCCTCTTCCCTGCTCAACCCCACGCACTTGCTCTGACTTGAAGAGCACTTTTCAGGAGAACCCAGGGCGTGCTGCCTCCTCCTCCTCCGCGCAGCCCGCCACCCCTGAGGAGTGCAGGGGAGCATCTCCGGCGCCAGGCAGAGCACTCCCCGGTGTCCTGCCCCCCGCGGTGGCGGCGCGGGTGGGGTGCGGGGAGACTCCTCACCTTTGCAGAACTGGGGGACACAGAAGCTGAGCCCGACCAAGAGCCAAGCGGCCACCGAGTGCTTCATGATCCCTTCTTCGGGACTGGACCCCAGCCGGTCAGGAGATGCAGCCGCCGGGGTGGGGGACAAGGTCCCCGAGGTAGCACCGCAGGGCAGGCAGCAACCCCGCCCCTGACAGCGAATTCGGGAAGATGTCTTCTTCCCGCAGCGCTTCCTTCCACAAATTCTTGGAGAGGGCGAGAGAGAGTGGGTGGCCGGAGAGAGGGATCCCTCCTCTCCTCTCCCCGCGCTCTGGCGCAGAGGTGGGCGAGCTTTGGGAGCTGCGGGTCTCAGCCTCCGCTGCGGGGGGGTCCCAGCTGGGGCTCGGCGGCCGGCCGGGGCGGGGCGCGGGAGCCCCGGGCTCCAGGTCACCCTCTCCGGCAATCGCAGACCGTCCTCCGCCGGCGCTGCTCTCCGGGGCTGGGCTGCGGGGCTGCCGACTTGGAGAACAATGAAGCGTGAGGGCGGGGAGCCGGCGAGCCGGCAGCGGAGCGCACTGTGTACAAACAGAGGCGGCGTGCGTGTGAGCCTGAGCCTCCCAGGCTTCCCCAGCGCCCCCGCCCCCGGCCCTCCCTCTGGTTCCCTCCCTCCCTCCCTCCCTGCGCCTCCCGCCCCCACCCCCACCCCGTCCCCCCTCTCTCGGTCTCCGTCTGTCTGTCTCTCTCACTCGGAGGTGGCTCCTTCTGCTGGAAAAGGGAGACAACCGCAGCCACACCCTGGCACCTGCCGCCGCCTCGGAAGTTCCTGCATCCCCGGGCTGCCTGTACCTTTTTCCCCCCCTGCAAGCCCCAGGGATGCTGGGGTGAAGGCAGGCGCCTTTGGTGTCTGAGATTCTCCTGGTTTCCAGCACGGACTTTGTAATTAACCGCGTTAAGGATTCCCCCGAAGTCCTTTTCATCAGTACAGCCAGGAAAAGAAGTTGAGAGGTTTTGAAAAGTAGCTCTTGGGGCACAAAGCTGCTGGAGAGACAGAACCCTGCAAAGCCCATTGTCCTGGATGCTCAGGAAATGGGGCCGATTGAGCAGCTGGACTCTAATCAGCCCAGACGGGGCTGCTTTACTGTCTGGCTGCACTTTCCTTAGCTCTGGGGCCGGGGCAGAGGGTTGTGGGCTCATCTCCTCAAGGGGACCCGAAAGGTGAAGGCTGGGGGCAAGGGAATAGGAGACGTGCGTCTGTCTCAGATGAGAAATTCGGGGTGAATTTGGGTGCCGTGCAATGACAGATTCTTGAAGCCTCACTAAAGTGGATCAAATCACCCTACTCCCCACAAAAACAGTATCAATGGACTGGTTTGGGCAGTGAAAATAGCTGAACCAAAATACAGCCCTTGGCTTACAATAGTGCTCTCCTCTTTTTCTGATTCGAATGATCACTTAGTGGACATGGATTCAGTTTCGGCAGTTGCAGGTACCAAAATGAAACACTTGTTTTGCTTTCTTCTTTCCTTCCAGAGAGGGTGGTAGGAAGAGAGAGATAGAAACACAGACACAGAAAAACTGAAGGCCATATTCTTGAAGGCAAGGATATGAAAGGAGGCTGTATGTCCTAAGAAAAGGCTAACAGCACATTTGGCCATGCAAACTCCATCTCCTTTTGCCTGCTTGGGTTCTTTAAACTTTAATTTCTACCTTCCTTTTGGAATTTGAAGTGAGATCAAGGATAAAAGACTGATGGAAAAGTATTATTATATATTGCTATGGAAGAGTGAAGGTATTGTACCGCTGGCAAATAAAAAACAATGGCAATAAATTTTTTTTTCAAAACAAGGTTTGTTCAGATCATATGTTTGGTGGGAGGGTAAAAGAATAGGGTCTACAGTTTATATTCAATATTATTTTGTATTAATTTCAGGTGTACAGCATATTGATTAGACAATCATGTATACTTTACAAAGTGTTCTCTCTGATATTTCCAATACCCAACTGGAACCATACATAATTACAGTATTATTGACTATATTTCATATGCTGTACTTTACATCCCCATGACTATTTTGTAATTACCAATCTGTGCATCTCAATGCCTTCTCCTTTTTCACCCAGTTGGTGAAAAAATCGTTTTTTAAAATGACTTTGCTAAGGGAAGGAGGGAGAATCATTTATTCACTGTCTATTTTCATGCTTAAAGCCTCTGATGTTAGAATAAGACATCATTGTCCAGAGTTGCAGCAAAGAAGTTTTAAACAGTGATATTCCAACCTTCTAGCACATTATTATTACTGGATTTTGAAAGTGCTTTCAGTCATGCTATGGCATGTCTACCATAAGGTACCTTTTTTTTTTTTTTTGAAATGAGATGTTTAGTATTAGTGTAAAGGTATTATTTCTAAAGGTTAGTAATAAATCTTAAAAATATAAAATGAAAAACAGTGTCTCTGTGATGAGAGATTATTTTTCTATTTATAATTCCCATTTATTTCAACTTTTTTGATAATATATGACCTTAATAAGCATGTTAGGAAGTTAAATAATTTTTTTGCTACAGTGTATGTTACCAAAAATTTTTCTTGTTTCATTTTTTAAATATATTTTTTATTGATTTCAGAGAGGAAGGGAGAGAGAGAGAGAAATAGAAACATCAATGATGAGAGAGAATCATTGCTCGGCTGCCTCTTGCATGCCCCCTACTGGTGATCAAGTTTGCAACCTGAGCATGAGCCCTGACCAAAATTAACCTGTGACCTCCTGGTTCACAAATCTACACTCAACCACTGAACCACACCAGCTGGGCAAGGTTTCTCCTTCTAATTTAAATTCTTAAAAAAAAAAAAAAAAAACTCCAGGAGAGCATAAAACTACATTAAATGCATATTCTGTGACCAAATACCTGGAGTTGTGACTATAAATGCCATTCTGTTTTACCTGGTAGACAACTTGTAATATATGTTGCCAGTTTAATACCTCTACTTCCACAAGTCCCATTTCCAATCTCATTCTGATACATAGCCTTAGATCCATAGCTCCCTGTGCTTAGTTACCCCCCCCCTTTTTTTCTCACTTACTGATAATGATCATGTGCCAATCAGCTTTTCATTTTGAAGGTTCCAGATACTTTACCTAATTTATATTGATAGCACTCATTTCACTCTTACTAAATTCATATCTAGCCTCTTCAGAAGTGGAATAGAAGAAATGTTAGAAGACCAAAAGATATAGATTTGGTTTAAAAAGAAGAAAAAGTAAAAAGATAAAATTCTGTTATGAATTTTTTAGCTCACATAAAATGCTAAGGATCCTTTACTAATCATATATGATCCAGGCTACATTTTATAGCTTCTGCACATATGTGCCTAAAATACCAAAAATGAATCTATACATCATTTGAAGACAGCACTTCCCAAATACTTTCTGCAAGCTTACTTCCCCCAAGATATTACTAGGTTTCTGTGGGGGAAAAAACAAATTTTGCCTGGTCCAATAATTTGGGTAACATTGCATATCAAAGCAGCATCTTGAGGATTCGTGGTGAACACTAGCATATGAAACTTTGAAAGGTCCTGTGGTTATGAAACTTTTCCAGATGTGTTTAATCCAGAATTTTATAAACTTCTTTTTTCACTAGGACAAGTTTTTTTTCTCAGAACACCTGTTAACATATTGTACACTTAGTGCTACAAAGAAAAGAACTTGATAACATTGCCAGAAAATAAAGCAGAATAAAGTATCAGCAAAACTAACAAAAATGGAACTGTGGAAAGTTTACTGATATTCAAGAATTGTTCTTATTTGCTTTGAGTTTGGATTCTGGAGCAGAACATATATGAATTGAAATATTGTCTCTACCACTATAACTTTTAAAATAGGCAAGTCCATTAATTGCCAATCCTTATTATTCTCATCTGTAAAATGGAGATAATGAAAGTACTAAACACATACTAGTAGTGATAGGTTATTGTTCCAAAAGGGCCTTGCCCATTAGTGGCTTCACAGTGATGATGATTATGATGATGATGATGATGATGACGACAATAGTGATGATGGTGATGATGGGGATGATGATGATGAAGAAGGAGGAGGAGGAAGAAGAGGAGAAAATGAGTAAGAAATAATCCCATATGGAATTTTAAAAAATTATCTCAATAACTAATTGCCTTCATTCCCCATCCACCACCTCCATTAAATTATCGAAAAATTTTAAACTCACTTTTAATTTGTCAGATAGTAAAAAACACTAAATGTATTAGTTCTCATTATTTCTGTAATTATTGAATAATATTAATAAATAGCTTATTTATTAATAGATTATTTTATCAAATGGTACTTGGTACTATGATTTTTTTATCATTTTGCATTTAAAAACGTTGTTTTGCATTTCAAAAACTTTATTTTCTTTAATATCCAAAATGTCCTTGGATTAAACTTTGGATTTCAGCCTTGTGTGACCCAAAGAAGAAAATCCAATCAAGTCCTGACATGGACTTCTGACATACGTAACTATGAGCTAATAAGTTGGTGTTGTTTTCATCTGGTAAATTTGCAGCAACCTGTTAAGCAGAAAGGAAAAAATAATACAATAAATCACTATTATTACCCATTTTTAGAGGGAAGGAATAAGGCTCAGATTGGTTAGGTAAAGTGCCCATGGTCTCAACTTAGTAAGTGTTGGAGCCAGTAATTGAACCTAAACAGTCTGAATTCAGAGCCAACCACACTCTACTGGGAGCAATCATGGAGGGTCAACTATATATTAAACACTAAGCATTTTCACATGTAATATTGCTTTACTAAATCATTCCAACAAGCATTATGAGGTAACCATTATTATTATCTCCATTTAACTGTTGAGGAAATCAAGGATCAAAACTTAGAAGTAATTTTCCCAAGATTAAGGCATTACTGAGGGATGGAGCCAAGAGCCAGGATCTGAGCCCTGATTTGATTCCAGGAGTGATTTTCATAACCATTATGTTGTAGGGTATATTTACAAGTCATCTAACGTACTGTATGTATTTATATTTTCAATTGAAGAAAGTATATGTAATTTTCATTTTTTAGTGTAGTCTGCATTCTCTCTGACCTTGCTCTATCATTTTAGAGTATACTTTGCTTGAATGTAGAGTTCCAAGAACATTTTAAAATTATCCAAAATATTTGCATAACTCAAAATACTTTTTTGCATTGCTCTCCATAACATCAAGCTAATTCTTTTCTCTAACCCTCTACTCATGCTGATATGACTAACTGAAAGGACCTCTTCCAAATTTTAATATCTGAATTTGAATGTCCCCATAAGACCTTCCCAAATTATTCCAGTACAACAGAACCATCATTTCTTAGAACTAACACTTTTTATTTCTCTCTAGTTGTTTTTGCTTGCATTGTGAATAGTTCTTGCCACAAAGATAATTGCGCACCATAGACATAGCAGTGTGTTAACATTTTAATTTTCTGTAGTCTTCCTACCATGCGCACTAAGGAAAGTTAGTAAATTCCCAGTTCCCAGTATTCCCCGGCTTGATTCCCTGAGGGATGCTGTCTCCAGAAAACATGCAGGTCATTACGTAAGAATAAGCCTTTGCCTTCAGAGTCTGACCCAGGTAAGAGAGATTTCTGGTGTCTCTAATTCCTGCCCTCTGTTTTCCCAACCACTTTGGTGACTTAATTTTTAGGTCCCTAAACTATTTTTGAATAATTAATACATGCATGTAATGAAAGTTCAAAGGCACAAGAATACAGGGAAATAAAAGTTTACCTCTTAGTGCCATTTCCTCCTACAACAGGGTTGATTCCCCAGAATAACTGCTGATAGTTAGCAGCTATTGCTGTGTAACCTTCTAAAAATATATACATATATAATATATATACCAGTGTATATATATGCACACATAAACACATATATACATATCTATGCATATATATATATATATATATATATATATATATATATATATATATATGGTGTAGGTGTGTATATATATACATGCATGCTTTTCATAACAATTACTAAATTATATAAACATTATGCATCTTGCTTTTTTCACAAAAATAAGTATTTCTGAAGTTATATCAAGGGCAGTGAAACATAAATCTTTCTTAGTGGACATTTACTAGTAAGTTGTTTCCAATCTTTTGCTATTGCAAACAATGTTCAATGAACACATATTTTGCACACGTGAGCAAAATAAAGTTGCTAGAATAGAATGCTTAAAGGGGCATTGTTGGTTGAGGGTATGTACATTTAAAATTGTGGTGGATCTTCCCATATAAAGATGTATGAAGTCATTCTTCTCCTGTAATGCATCAGAGAGCTTGTCTCCCTACATCCTGGCCAATGCAGTGTGTTTGCAATTTTGGGGCTTGTCAATCTTGTAGTTGAAAACTGGCATCACATAGTTTTGAATATCTCTTATTATGATTGGGTGTTAGTGACTTTTCACATATTTAGAAATAATTTATATATTATTTATATTTCCTTTATGTCATAACTTCTCATGCCTTTTGCCCTTTTATCTACTGGATTGCTGACCTATTTCTTGATTGGTAGGAATTATGTATGTATTAAAGAAATTAGTCCATTGGGTATCATGTTTATATTAAAAATTTCCCAGCTAGTTTACAGCTGTTTTGCTTGATTTTTATTTTGCTAAAAGTTTTATATTTGGAATGATAACATTTACCCATCTTTGCTTATGATTTCTAGGTTTTATATTTTACTACACTCTTACTATTCTGTACTTACATTCTCTTACACTTTCTTAGTACTTCTATGGTTATTATGGTTTCATGTGTTTTTGTGTAAGGGGGAGTATAGATCTTACTTGTTTTCCAGAAAACTACCAGTTACATTTAAAAAAAAGCATGTTCTTTACTGATACGGCATGCCAATTCAATCACTCAGTGAACATATATTTGGCTCTACTGATTGCTTTTATGGACTCACCTATTGGGTTATCTATTCATGTGCCAGTGCCATACTCTTAATTATTGTTGTTTTAAAATGTTTTTAATAACTTCTAAGATAATATGTCCTTATTTACTTGTCTTAAAAATATTTCCTCACTACTGTTGTAATACTTATTTTCCCCATGTGAACTTTAGAATGAATTTGTCTAGCCGGAATGGTAACAAACATGTTTATAATATTAGGATTCCTATCTATATATCCAAGTTTTTCTTTATATCCCTTTTATTGGCCTCTACTTTGGTATTTTATCTTTTTATGAACCCATCTAAGTACAGTTTTTTTCCCCCATTATACTTTATAAATGACTGTTTTATATTTATATGAAGACTATTTGGATGTGTGTGTCCCAATATTATACCTAGTCACTTTATCAAAATCTTTACTGTTTACATTAGATTTTCAGTTCATTTTGAGTTTTCTAGATATACAATTATATCACCTAAAAATAATATTGGTTTTATCCCCTCTTTTCAGATTTTCATATTTACTTATTTTTCTAATCACATTCTTATAACTGCTGCCAAATACATGCTAATGGAATGGACACACTTGTACTGTTCCTGACTCTAGTGTGACCAGTCTAGTGACCTTTTGCAGACGCAGCACATGTCCTCCAGTCTTCTGACTCCAGTGCAGACATTACAGTAATTTCCTATATACTAGTGCTTGCTTGAAAAATAATGAAAAATAAATTTAAGGAGCCAAGCCATTACTGTCAGTGTAGAAAGGAAATGTGCTCGTGAATGTACAGGACAGGATAAGAGAAAAACAATTTTCTTTACAGCAAAGACAAAGACACTCGTGAAGATTTGTCAGGATTGTATGCTGTAAACTTGGAGGTTGCTTTTGACTGAACACTGGCACTCAGTGTCTTTGGACTTAAAATGACAAAAACTTGCTTTATGCCCATCACAGTCATAGCTATCTATAATAATAAAAGCATAATATGCTAATTAGACCGGACAGCCAAACGACCTTCCGGATGTCCTTCCGGACAAAGCCGGGCTGCGAGGGCTGAGCAAGCCGCCATGGCTATGAGGGCCAAGCCCCTTGCACGAATTTCGTGCATCAGGCCTCTAGTTTAAATATATGATTAACTGGGCAAAAGGAGATGTTGCATCTATCCAAAGGACAATCTTGGACTCTTTCCCCTTTTATTGTTTTCACTGACATTTCCCTCTCTCTTTCTCCTTTTCTAGCATTGTTAAAAATTTAGTCAGAGATTTGTTTATTTAAAATATACAAGATTTATGGTTTGCTACATCAAGCAAAGTAATTGGGCCAAAGCTAATAAAACATAGAGAAAAATATTTATCCATAAACAAATGGTAAAGATTATGAATACATTAGATTCTCTTTGATTTTCCTGGTTCCAAAATGGACTGCAATTTAATAAGAAAACTCTGTCAATAAAAATTTGTTTTCACAATTGTTGTTTTATTTTAAAAAATTGAAAATGCAAATAGAATATATTTCAATGTATAGTATTTTGGCAAGTGCCAATTTAAAATATGGTTTGTTTCTTCAGCCAAGGGAAGAATAACATTTAATTTTGTGTTTAATGCTGACATTAATTCTGTTACTTCTGTCCATAGATAAAATACTGCTAGAACAATTTTCCTTCCATAGTAATTTTAAATATTACACTAAAATAAAATATCATGCATGCCTCATAATATAGTAGTAATTTGTCTTAAATTATTACTAAATTAGTTCATATTGTTAACTATTTGTTTAAATGTTTTAAACTCATATTTTCCATGAAAAAAAAAACACAATGCAAAACCATAGTGCCTGTATTACAATTCTGAGGATGAAACATCATGATCCTCACTATGAAGAAAATTATAATATCTTGATATTATGCTTTTGAGAGTGACCAAATAAAAATTTAAACCAAGGAATTTTCTTTTGCTTTATTAAAACTAAATTTTCCCTGCAAAATACAATGGTTAAGAAAATAAAAAGACAAACCACAGACTGAGAAAATATATTTGAAACCATATATTCAATAAAGGAGTTATTTTCAGAATATATAAAGAACTTAAAAGTCAATTTAAAAAATGAAATAGACAATGAATCTGAACAGACACTTCACCAAATAAGACACACAAACAGCAAACAAGCATTTAGGAAGATGTTCAAAAGGATTCATTAGGGAAATACAAATTAAATCCACAAAGTAACAGCACTGTACACCTATTGAATGGTAAAAAAAAAAAAAATGCACAATAGGAGACTATCTCTTCCACTAAGCCTAAAATATTTATTATCTGACCCTTTACAGAAAAAATTTGGAGACCTCTGATATATGGGAGCATTAGTACCTATTTTTTGTCTTCCATAAGTCTAAAATAATTTCAATATAAAATAATTTAAAGTACAATACCCTAATTACCCTCTCAGCAGTGCTTTATAGCTAATCCTATTGTTTTCTTAATTTTTCACCTAAGGAAAGCAAGATTAGTTAAGTCAAGTGACTTGCTGACAGGCAGAGTTCACATGTAAACCAAGAGATGTTAAATAAGGTTTCCCCAGCACAATGACAGCATGCCTCCTTTGCTTTATTTGGTGATCCTGAGAACTTTGATTCATAAATAAGCTTTCATTTTCAAAAACAAAATCATGAAATATATATTAAAGAGACTATGAAGGAAAATTACATTATTGCATCAATACATCCTTTAGAGAATTCAAAGATTTCTAGTTTAATTTCTTTTTATAAAAAACATATTTCTTTATTGATTTCAGGGAGGAAGGAAGAAGGAGAGAGAGATAGAAACATCAATGATGAGAGAGAATCATTGATCAGCTGCCTCTTGCACCCCCCCCCCCCCCGGGAATCGAGCCCGCAACCCAGGCAAGTGCCCTTGGCCGGAATCAAACCTGGGACCCTTCAGTCCACAGGCTGACGCTCTATCCACTAAGCCAAGCCAGCTAGGGCTAATTTCTTTTTTTTTAAATACATTTTTACTAGAGGCCTGATGCATGAAATTCGTGCAAGGGGCTCAGTCCCTGCTTGCTGCGGCCGCTGCCTGTGCTTTTGCTCCTGCCCACCGTCTCTGCCTTGGCCCGCCTGCTGCGGCTTCTTCTGGAAGGACGTCAGGTCTAATTAGCATATTACCCTTTTATTATTATGGATTGATTTCAGAGAGGAAGGAAGAGGGAGATATAAATATTAATGATGAGAAAAAATTATTGACCAGCTGCCTCCTCCATGCCCCTTAATGGGGATTGAGACTACAAGCTGGGCATGTGCCCTTGACCGGAATCAAACCCGGGACCCTTCAGTCCACAGGCCGACGCTCTATCCACTGAACCAAACCAGCTAGGGCTCTAGTTTGATTTCAATAATTTTTTTTTCTTAAAGTATATATAGGGATGCAAACTTGATTTGTAGTGCAATGTGTGATCCGAAATATAATAATATAGGTATTTTGAACTGGAAAGTTGCAGCTTATATATAAAAACATATGGCAATGTGAGCCTTCATTCCTTCAATCAGCAGATAAAATTGGAAAAAAAAAATTATTTAGCTGAATTATTATTTACCAATTTATCATAAGGAGTACATTTCTGAATGTTTACTATAAAATAATGTAATGACAAAAATTAACATGAATTTGAAAGTACATATTATAAAATCAATCAACATTTGTTTTTTAAAATAAAATGATGAATTTAGAGGCTCTCTTAAACTGACAAACAGGACATGCGTGAATTAAAAGTGCCTCCAAATGGAAGACAGGTACTCTTGCCAAAAAGTTTTAAAACTGCATTTTTCTACTTGTGAAAATGCAATTAACAGTGATATTAACCCGTAAACTAGTCTGTAGTTCCATTTATCTGAAGACATCACAACAGTGGGAGAGAAGTGTTTCCAGTATTGCCGAGGATCTGACTCAGCATCAGCTGAAAGCACCCTTGTACTATTTTAACGTTTTCCTTCCTCTGTTAAATAATGTGTCACTCTGGGCTGTGACTCAAGCTGGTGACTCATTTCTGTCCAAGACTCTGCCTGGGGATCTTGAGTGATGACTGAAACTACCAGAAAGTCTCCCCCTTAGAAGAGACTTGGTTTTGATAACAAGTCCATAGACTATTGATCCACAACTTTTAGCTGGGTTATTTAAATAAGGGGAGTTGCTTGACCTTTTTTAACTTTTCTATTTTTTTAACCACAGCAAAATCTTTTATTGTTTTATCTGCTTTTTAGTCTGCTGTACTTACATTTTTATTATTACTATATTTCTTTCAGCTTTTTTAATTTTTAATTTTAATTTTTTAAGATGCAGAAGAATAATCTTATGAATTCTCTGAATAGCTTACATTCCCAGCAAGAGAGATGGACAGCTCTTTGCTTCTAATTAGTTCTGTAAAATACCTTTTAATGCTATAAAACAGATCTGCTTTTTCAGTCCCAGATGGCACCTTTGCCCTAAAAGGCAGTCTTGTGGAGGAAGTGGTTAGTGCAGAGCTTAAATCACTGTTCCTGGCAGTCACTGAGGACTCATTCCCACGAGAGCAATAAGCATCAACTCAGACAGCCCAGGGTAATGACTAGAGTATTGTTGCTTTCTAATTTCTAGGGTCATTCAGTCCTTAATAGTCAAATCCATGAATTTAAGATAATTCTCTGACAGTGACGAAGCCTTCCATTCGATCCACAGCATGGGATGAAAAGGAAATCGGAAATCATTATAATTCCTTTGTTTTATTTACTTTTTGAGGTGCATTGTCTAGCACTTCTAAAACAAATATAAATAACTCTTCAATGGTTCAAACTTCTGGTGGCTTGCTAGCCCAACTGCAATACCAGAGGTGTGCCAACAGGAGTAACTTACAGGAAGCTGGCTGGTCTCTGTCTCCTGCAGGACCCTCCTAAGTATCTGAAGCTGAGAAGGGAGACATATTATACCTCTTCATATAGATCTTTACAAAGAATAGTGAGTCTGTCTCTACGACCATTTAAACAATTTTGTGGTAAAGTGATGTAACAACAGACATTAATTTCTAGGTTGATTTTTGTCTCTTCCTTAGAAACAGGCAAAGTAGAACAGGAAGGAAGGGAAGAGGAGGAGTGGGGGTGAACACTTGGATGTCTTCCCAGGAGAGAGAAGGAGTATTCCAACATAATGTTAAGGCCAGCCTGCTGGATAGATGCTGATATCTGGATAACTGGCTCTCAGAGCAGCATACATACTGGAGTGGAAGAATGGAGCTGGGGAGGGTGGGGTGCCATGGTCCTAGAAGGGCCTGAATGAAATGGTCAGGGATGTTAGGAAGCCAAACACCTGGGTAGCATAATATGGGAAGCGAAGGCCTTAGTGTCCACAACACTCCTTCAACCACCAGGGAACTTAAAATAGTGAAAGTGGGTACTGCCTGCTTTTCACTTGAATTCTGAAAATTTCAGATTGTATGAATCACTTTGTGCTTATTAAACTTCATTGTAGACAATACATCTCTATTAAAATTATTACAAAGAGGAGTGTTGGTTATCCAGTATAATTTTTTTCCTAAATTTTACTTCATTGTTGACATGTCAAGAGAAGTTTGATTCTCTCAAATAAATGGTTAAATGCACTATGACTGTACCTCTTAGGGTGAGCAGGGAACTGGTTTTGCATTGATGAGCTTCCTCACAAAATTAGATCAACATAAGGGATCTAAACATTATATCTTATATTTCTTTTTTTGGAATGTCACCTAATAACATCTGTATCAATTAAATTTCCTGATCAGTTTGTTTCTTCAGTCAATCTGCAGAGTTAAACGCACAATAAGCATTGCCAGCTCCTCTGTCAATTAGCACTATTTTCCTCCTCACTTACTGAGTTCCATTTACATTTTCTCAGGCAGGTCACATTGATTCTCACACTCAGTAACCTTCCTCTCACCAGTAATAAATTCTAATCATGGGACATTCAGTCATTCATTTACTCATTAGTGCATCCCAAAAATACTGTTTTATCACATGCTATCTAGATATATAAAAGTGACCGGAATGCCAGAATGACCTGAATAACTGGAACGACCGATCGCTATGCGGCCAGCCAACAGGCCGGATCGGGGACGGGGCTGGCCGGCCAACCTCCTGCATCCCCTCCCCACTGCGGGTCCAGCCCAATTGGCCCCCATGGGGGCGGGCCGACCGGACCCCACCTGTGCATGAATTCATGCACTGGGCCTCTAGTGATACTATATCAGATACTATACTAAGAAGTTCCTTTTATTTTATTTTTAAGGACTGTGAAATACTAAGATTTTTTTCCACTAGTAATCCTGTACATCCCCAATATTCCAGTAACTTCTTCATCTTGACTAAATTCACCAGCGTAGAGCTCTCACACTCCACATATATACCTATAACAATGGTCTGCCAACACTATATATCCACTTGAATGCAACAGATATTGGAACCCATTTAACTCTAGACACTATGGACAACATAATTTCACAAGGAAACCAAAGCACAGGTCAATCCTGGTAAATCTTCTCTATGAATATCTATCTAATTTATTATTAAAAATGAAAATTTACAGTAAATGCTTACTATGTTGAGACAAGCCACATATAGAAGTGAAATGGACCTAGTAGAATACAATAAGGTGGAAAATTGGAAAATGCATGCCCAATCTAAAGGGTATAGCAGCTACCCAACTACAGTCAACTGTTGCCTTGTAAAGATATGGGCCTAGCAGGGCCAGACTCCAAATTTTTCAGCCCCTGAAATTTATTACAAAATTTCCCAATTTTTATATGCAGGTATAACTCAACATTTCTGCAAATCAAATAAAGTAAGCATACTTCTAGTGATTAGATATTTTTGGAAATTAAAAAAATTATATTTAAATAATTAAAATAAATTAAATATAGATTACCAATCTAATTAGCTTTACTATTAAATGACATCAAATAGAAAAGTTTAGTCAATATTTTAATCTAATTTCTGGACAAGTAAAAACATGAAAATAATGAAATTAGTTAGAAATAATTTATATCCACATAAATATGAAAAAATTATGTACATAAAATTATAGAATTATAATGCACATATCAAAGCAGGAAGAATATCTCCCAGTGATGACTGACTCTCATATACACTAATGGAAATGTTAATTGATTCCACCTTCTAAAAACCAATTTGGCAATATAGATGAGGAAACTTAAAAATAAATATAAGCATAAACCTAGTAAAATAATTTCTACAAATTTATCTGGAGTTCACTTAATAGTTTTATATATGATTATAACTCAGTTACAAAGGTGTTTAGACTATTTATTATATCAAGTATATGTATCACATTATTTATTATATTTAATATTCTAAATAAGTTAAATATCCAGCATGAACTAAAGGTTAAGTAATCTTAACTAATTCAATAAAAATAGTTTTATGCTCTTCATAAAATGAAGATTTAATTAGTTTTTAAGACATTAGGTGAATGCTTATGTTTGATCTAGATTTTTTTAAGTGTTAGAAAAATTCATCCATAATCCAACACTACTTCTTAATTACTGTTAACATTTTGCAATATACCTTTCCAGAATGTATCCTAAATGTATATGAACAGAGTACATAAATATGTATACATTATCTCCTCTTTCCCTTTCTATCGTCATCCTCTTCTCCTTCTCTAATTACACATTAATCAATGTATCATTGATGTATTTATGGCTCATTGGATGTTTAAAAGTAATTTTAAAAAAATGGTTATATAGCATCCCTTTGTATGACAAATACAACACAATCATCCAATCTCATATTGATTGGTTTTGAGATTGTCCATTGTTTTTGTTGTTGATTATCTTGCTATTATAGATAATGCTGTAACAAACAGTATGGTAAATATATCTTTATAAACTCTAGCAATTATTTCTCTAGGCAAAATTCTTACTGGAGAAGTTCCCAGGTGAAAAAGCATACATATTTTAAATTCCAGTAGATTCCCCAGAAAATTTGTATCAAGTTAACCTTTTACCAGTAGCGTACCTGATTACCCATTTTCCCCAACAATGCTAGATGTGAGCAAGCTTTTTGTGTTATGCAAATCTGATAGTCAAAAAATCCATGCCAGGTCAGTGTGATTCAGTGGTTGAGTGATGACTCCTGAACAAGGAGGTTAAAATTTGATTCCCCATCAGGGCACATACCTTGTTGCCGGCTCAATCCCCAGTAGGGGAAGTGCAGGAGGCAGCCGACTGATGATTCTCTCTCATCATTCATGTTTCTATATCTCTCTACCTCTCCCTTCCACTCTGTGAAATCAATAAAAACATATTTTTAAAAATCCATATTATTTTGTGTTACTCAAACTACTAGTAAGATTAAACATCTCCATTTGTTTTTTTTTACCCAAAACTCTCATCTATTTGAATTACCTATTACTATGTCCATTTCTCATTATGAGAAGTTGTTTTCAACATAATTCCATAGAAGTTTTAAATTAATATAATGGAGATATTTTTTTCTTAAGTAGTTCTCAATATTCTCTTTTTTTTTTATGTGTTGAACAGAAGTTTTAAATATTTTATGTAATTCATCAGCCTTTTCATTTGATTGATAGTGTGTGCACAAAATTAAGTGAAAAATTCAAACTATTTTACTCCTGATCCTTATGCATTTCATAAAATGATATATTCATATGTACATAAAGTTAGATTATCAAATATGTATATACTACAGGGCCGGTACATGAAAATTCGTGCACTCAGAGGGGTCCCTCAGCCTGGCCTGTGCCCTCTCATAGTCTGGGACCCCTCAGGGGGTGTCCGACTAAAGGCTTAGGCCCACTCCCCTGGGGAGCTGGCAGTCAAACATCCCTCTGGAAGCCCAGGAGCCCTTAGGGGACATGGGGAGCGGGCCTAAGCTGTTAGTCAGACATCCTTAGCACTGCCGCAGAGGTGGGAGAGGCTCCCGCCACTGCCGCAGCACTGGCCAGCCATGAGCTGGCTTCTGGCTGAGCGGCACTCCCCCTGTGGAAGTGCACTGACCACCAGGGGGCAGCTCCTGCATTGAACGTCTATCTCCTGGTGGTCAGTGCACATCATAGTGACCTGTCGTTCCCAGTAGGTCTGCTATTAGGGTCAATTTGCATATTGCCCTTTTATTATATAGACTAGAGGCCCAGTGCATGAAATTCATGCACGGGTAGGGTCCCTAGCGGCTGCCAGCTTGGGCCTCCCTTCCCCAGCTGCCGGCTGCTGGCTGGGGCCTTCCTTCATTCGGTGCTGCCCCCAGGTAGTCAGCGCACGTCATAGTGAGCGAACGAACCCCTGGTCGGTCGAACTCCCGAGGGGATACTTTGGATATTAGGCTTTTATATATATAGATTAAAAGGAAACAGAGTATATACATATATGCTTTCTTTTGCATACATTCAGTATTTAAAATCACTTAAGAGAACCTATATTACTTTTATATTTAGCAGAAACACTGAAACATATTTCCTGCTTTAGAAGTAAGTTGACAGCTGTCCAGACATTACCATTTTGTCATATGTTCCTGCACTTTCCAACTCTAACAAAACTTCTGAAAGCCTTTTACTTTCCATGGAGATTGACAATGCCTGTTGATCTGAAAAGTACTGTAATTCTTAGCTACACTCTTGAGCTGTGCATTGTAGCACTTAATCATTTTTCCTTCATACATGTAATAAGAAAGGAATGAAGGAGGGCAAGAGTATATGCTGTTATTTTTAGTCATTTTTTCCTCTTGCTTGCACTAATGGGAGAGTGCTAGAAGTAGATCCAGATTTTGTGGAACTTAAGGCTTATATGACATAGCTGTCCCTCTCTACAAAACATAATACAAAGTTATAAAAAATTTACATAGATAAGTGATTATTCCTTTAGAGTGACCAAGATTATTTTTAAATCTTAACAAGCTGAACTATATCTCAAAGTTTCAACCATCACAAAATAAAACATTTTCATTTATTAATAGCTTGACATGTGTCTGTTATTCTGTCACTCTTTTTTTACCAAATTTTAAATATGAGTTTCCATAGAGACAAGAGAAAAATAATTTGATATTTTCTCTAGCATGAGTGATCAAATATTTTTGATTTTTTAATCCTCATCTGAGGATATTTTCTCATTGATTTTTAGAGAGAGTGGAAGCGAGAGAGAAATATCGATGTGTTGGTTGCCTCCTGCATGACTTCGACCAGGGCCTGGACCGAGGAGGAGCCTGTAACAGAGGTATGTGCCCTTGACTGGAATCAAACCCGGGACCCTTCAGTCTGCAGGCCAACGCTGTATCCACCGAGCCAAACTGGCTAGGCCTGAGTGATCAAAATTTTTTAAATTCATAATTTTTGTTTTTATAATGTGCCACAACTCATAGTAACATCAAAAAACTTTTAAAATTAGTATTAAGGTTAATAAAACTTTATCAACTTTCTTTTATAAAAAGGTATAACAATTCAAGAAATATTCCAAAGACTGAATCTGGATCTATAGTTGTCAAACTGGGTTTCTCTCTCACTATCCACATAGAGGGGATGCTGGTTACCTCCAGATGGTCTGTCTAGCCCTCTAGCTTGCTGCCACAGCCCTGGGTTAGTCAGGCTAGTCCCTGGTGATAATGGTCATGGAGTCATGGCTACCTGTCAACCGTGAGCAGTTGCTATAGGTAAAAGTGATTACAAATCATAGAAATATGTGCCCCTGAACCCAAAATAAATGTATCATTGACTCAACTTTTTCATAATCATATCTCCAAAAGTCTCATCGTCCCTTCAATGCCACCCTTCTTAAAGGAAGTTGCTGACAAAGGGAGAGTTGTATGGAAAGAAATAGCAGTTACAAACCTTTTTTTTCAAAATTTTAAATAGCATAAGACATATGAACACATTGCCAGGTCCCTCCCTGGACCTTAGAGAGAGCTGGTACAAATGAGAATCCCTAAAACTTAACCTTCACTAGCATCAAGGTAAATCTGCCTCTATGAGAACTGTGATCAACCTATAAAATGGCTCTGTCCTTCCTAGAATAAATCAGCCAGCTGCTCAGTAATTGGTGGAGTAACCTGAAACTACTGTTACCATTTCGGAAAGAAAAGGTAGAATAAGTGACAAACTGATTCTAGAAATTCTGCTTCATAGTGGCCACCAACCACACTACTTAACAGAGGTAAACAAAAGCAAGTCTCGTTAATGAGAGATGGAAACTTTATCCTTTTATTCATCAAAGATTTATTTCTAATAGTTAATAAATGTTAACAGGCTAATTACAGGTAAATATTTACTTGATTCATTAAATAATAGCACTCCCACTATTGGGATACATGTGACCCTTAATACTGTATAATAGAAAAATATTCATTAATACAAAAAAATAATGATTCAGTGAGAAAAAGGGCAATTTTTAAAATTATATATAATATGATGCAATTTTGTCAAAATGTGTCCATAGTTGCATGGAAAACATTTTGGAAAGTTTTCATTAAAGTATTAACAAAGATTATCTCTAAAACATGTCATTATGAATAGTATTTTAAAATTTAATTTAAAATTATTTTAATTAAAAATGTTTAACAGTATATAGATTGCTTTTTGAAATATGTTGTAAAATTATAAAATGATTTTTATTTTTAATAAAATATATGATGTTCAGTATGTAAACTACATAATAATATGAAGGTTTCGTATAATAGGAATCCATTTTAGTTCATATAAACCTCCTGTTACTCAGGGCTTATTTTCATACCAGTTATTTGACTCTAGCATCAGTCATAAAGCACTTCTGTACGTCTTGATAAGTCCCTGGGTTTCCTACTTTTTTGAGCTAAATCTTGATAAAACAGATGATAATCTGAGGCTTGCCTGGTATGTTGTGAAAACCCCACTGTGCTTGTGATAAAGTCTTCATCTCTCCTTTACCAAAAATATGTGTTTAGAGTTGATAAATTGAACTCTTTTTAAACACAGACTAACATTTATTAACTAATTACTTATATAAATTACTAATATGATTATATAAATTATTTATATAAATTATTTATATAATTATAAATAATATCTTTATAACATATTGAGTTTATTTATGTGAAGTACTCACTTATTTTAATGTAAAGAATATACCAAGGTAGGCTTCCAGTACAAGTTATTTTTTCTATTTTCAAAGATAAGAAAAAGCAATACACTTTGAAATTCAAAGACAAGCGAATAAAATAACATAACCCAAATAGAATTGGGCTAGTGTAATTCTCTGATTATATTTTTTATAGTTTATATTAGGTGTGACTATTTAAAAACATGATGTTACTCCTCTTTGATATACTGTATAGCCAATGTGGCCTACAGACTTTGGTTGTTCAATTTATCTTATCTTTAATATGGATTTGTGTGCTTTTAGGGCTCTCTGCTATCCTATGAAAAGACCCTCTTTTGCTACTTCCCTTTGTCATTAAATTCTTGTTTCCAATCAATCAGCACATTTTGTATTGAGTTCCTATTTTGCTAAAAGCAAAACTCTGAGGAAAAAAATATAAGGATCACAACCTATTCTTTAAAAGCTCATGGTCTGTGTGCAGGTGGAGAAGCTATAACATTTTGCGATAATTAGAAGAATTTATAAGTGTAGTTCAGCAATAAATATTGAGGGCTTTGTCATTTTGTTGCTGTTTGTTTATGTGTTTTTACCAAGAGTGAAATATAACAGCTTCAGTATCCATGGATGAGAGAGGAGATAGGGCAGTGAGTAAAACTACGTGCATCTTTAATATGGTGGGAAGCACAAATTGTAAAAAGAAAGAAACAAGAAGGAAACACCAAGTTTTGGAAGACTTAGTAATAAATGTATTGCTGAAAATGTGTAGTGAAGACTGGACTATTAAAGATTCAAAAATTGTCCAGCCGACATGACTCAGTTCATCAAACTATGAACTAGGAGGTCACGGTTCTATTCCCAGTCACGGCACATGTCCAAATTGTGGGCTCAATCCCCAGTGTGGGGCGTGCAGGAGGGGAAAGGGGACATCTGTAATACTTTCAACAATAAAGATTAAAAATCAAACAAACAACAAAATTGGTTATATTTATATTATGGGGTTAAAGGCAGCTTTCTTTCTGTTTAGCTATATTAAAATTATAAAAATTTATAATTTTAAAATAAATAATGATAGGAAGAGTGACTGGAAAATTTCTTCACTTTTTAGTTACAAAGTAAAAATTAATTTTAATGACATAAAAATGTTAGTGTTAATAGTTTTACTTCTTTAAAATTTATGAGAAATATGGTATTTCAGACCCAAAAAAAGTGATTTGGCCTACCTGTGTGTGCTTGTATATATTCGTGTATACACATATATTTATGCATATACATGTGCATAACCTCCCCTTTCTAAAAAAGTTTGAGATTTCATGTTATATTATTAGTTTTAACCAAATGTCAGTTTTTTCTTCCAATGACCAAATCACTAAATTTTATAAAATGGATCACTGCCATTCTACTTCAGAAATTTAACTGTATATATAAGCCAAAGACCTTGCAATTGCCAAATAAAATGAGGATTACTAACATCAAAAGACCTTCAGTCAGGCATCGCTCAGCTTGATATCAAATACCTGGTATCAGCATAAGACGATGTTAAAAGGTTTATTGCAGTCCAATGCCAATATCTTGCAGAGTAAAACCTTCATCACATTTACAAATATTTATAATACCTGACATAAAAAGTAAATACAGTAAATGTAGATAAGTCTTGTTTTAAAAGGAAAATATAACTTTAAAAGTGTGTGAGAATCACAGAACTTCTAATAGGGGATAAGTCTTAGAAACATCTAATTTAAACTTTGTATTTCATAAATATAAAGAACTAGATTCCATGATGCAAAATGACTCATGGAAACCTCCAGCTCAGTGAAGGAAAATTCAAGATCAGCTCACCGGATTCACTGCCCGGTGCTTTTGCTGTCATGCAACACTGCTAAGGCAACCACAAATGAGCCCAGAATTTGTTGGATTTTCCTCAGTGTGAGTCTGGAAAAACAAAAACTTGGCTTGTGGTGTCAAGGAAACAGTGGGCCCTTTGAGTCAAACAAGCTGATCTTTCTCACAAGTGGTTAAGTATGTAAACTGGGCATGTTAGTTATCTGGGCCTCACTTCCTCATCTGTTAAATGAAATGACTAATGTTTACCTGAGAGTGTTCATGAGGCTTATATGTATTGGAGGTAATATGTATAAAGAGACTAGTGTATACAAGGTTTTGCTTACTATAGACTGTCCTATTCATACTCTTCCAATCTTGCTTTGCTACCTTGCTCAGATTAAAACTGATCCATCTCTCACATCTTTAGGAATACTGAGAAGGTGATTGCCTTCATTATTCTACTTTTGATGACCCTTCAAGAAATTCTGTCCAGGACACAAGATGCTGATTCTTAATTCTCCATTTACTGTTTAGTCATCTTCTTTATTATACTTAAGAGAATATGATGTTTAAAATTACAAATGGAAAGGGAAATTTTATTGGCCAATATAAGAAATGGAACGATAAAAGAATTATCAACCATGTTTTTGTCTGAATTTCCAGAATGTATATCTGACCTTATTCTCTCTAGAAGATGTGCTTATATGAGCATTTTTTCCATTGAGTTTCATAATCATTCAAATAAGCTTTATTTCTTATTTTTAATTAAATCCAGTTGATCTAAAATAGATCTTTCACTGTCATTTAAAAAATACACATGAAATAATAACCGTTTACCTTCAGAGAGGACTTTTAAAAATTAATATATGTCTCAAATTATCTACTGATAAACCATTCCTTAAGAAAAAGCTATTTTAAGATATCATCTTGAGCAGTAACAGGTTATCATATAACTGATAATATCTCTCAAGCTCTAAATATCACCTCAGGGGTGTATATTTCCACGTAGAATAAAAAACAAAACAAAACAAACAAACAAACAAAAAATAGGCCCAAACCTCAGACAAACCTTAAAAAAACAAAATGAAACTAAAAATCTCAAAATGAATAAAAGACTTAAATGTAAGTTGCAAAACCATAAAAATCCTAGAAGAAAACATAGGCAGTAAAATCTCAGGCATCTCTTGTAGCAATATTTTTGCTGATATATCTCCTATGGTAAGGCAAACAAAGGAAAACAAACAAATGGGACTACATCAAACTAAAAAGCTCCTGCATAGGAAAAGAAATCATCAACAAAATGAAAAAGAAACCCACCAATTATACATGTGATGAGGGATTAATTTCTAAAATATATAAAGAACTTATGCAACTAAACATCAGGAAGATAAACAATCCAATTTAAAAAGTGAGCAAAGGACTTAAAGAGACACTTCTCCAAAGAGGTCATGCAGATGGCCAACAGACATGAAAAAAGAATGCTCAGCATCAGTAATCATCAGAGAAATTCAAATTAAAACTCACCCCTGCCAGAATGGCTATCCTCAATAAATCAACAAACAAGTGCTGGCAAGGATGTAGGTAAAAGGGGACCTTCATGCACTGTTGGTAGGAATGCAGGCTGGATAAGGCCATTTTGTAAAACAGTATAGAGTTTCCTCAAAATATTAAAAATGGAACTGCCTTTTAACCCAGGAATCCCACTTCTGGGAATATATCCTAAGTATCATGAAACACCAATTCAAAAAAATATATGCACCCCTATGTTAACAGCAGCATAATTTATAATAGCCAAGATCTGGAAACAGTCCAAGTGCCTATCAATAGATGAGCGGGTGAAAAAGCTGTGGTACATTTACACAATGGAATACTACTTGGCCATGAAAAAGAAGGATTTCTTACCTTTTACAACAGGATGGATGAACCTGGAGATTATGCTAGGTGAAAGAAGCCAGTCAGGGAAGGGCAAATACCATATATTCTCACTTACAAATGGAATCTAATGAACAAAACAAACTGACAAACAAAATAGAAACAGAGGCATGCACACATGGAACAAACCGACAGCTGTCAGTGGGGAGGTAGGAGGGGTGTCCTGGGAAAAGAAGGTGAAGAGATTAGCCAAAGAGCATATATGCGTAATCCATAGACACAGACAACAGTGTGGTGATGGCCAGAGGGAAGGGGTCAGGGGATGGGTGAGGGTGGGTAAAAAACATGGGGGATAGGAATGGGGACATATGTAATAGTGCCAACAATAAAAATAAAGTTGTTGTTTTAAGTATATGCCCAAAGCAAAGGGCATATCCAAAAGTTCAGAGAACCGTAATCAGCTTCTATCATGAGAGTTTTCAAACCATTTGAATAGCACTGGCATCAAGACTATTCTTTTCACTATTCTTTTCACATTCTGTTCACAAAGGAAGAAACATCCGATGGAACAGAGAGAGCTGTGGGTCCTATTTTGGATATCATACTAGAAAGTGCTTAGGGGAGAAATACTGAAAAGAAGTTACCAGGAAACAGATTTCACTCCAGTAAAGGGAAGAAGCTTTCAATATTCAGAGCTGTCCAAATGGTGAGTTCTTTGTCACACAGCTCTTCACGAAAGAATTGATATATTTAAACATGCTCCATTACTTCCCTACAATGAAAATCCTCTTGTTAAGATTTGTCCAATGCAAACATGGCAAAGTATAATTTTTGAAAATGATACTTAGATATGAAGTTTGCAATTTTATTTGCAATGAGATTAAAACTAATTTCCTACATTAAAACATAATGCTGTTTCATTTGCAAAAAAGACAAGAGATAAGTGTTGGTGAGGATGTGGAGTAAAGGGGATCCTTGTGCACTGTTGGTGGGAATGTACTTTGGAGCAACCACTTGGAAAGCAGGATGGAGTTTCCTCAAAAAAATTAATAATAGAGCTACCTTATGATCCGGTAGTCCCACTTTTGGTAATATGTCCAAAGGAAATGAAATCACAATCTCAAAGAGGTATCTGCACCCCCACATTCATTGCAGCATTATTCACAATAGCCCACTATCATTGCAGCATTATTCACAATAGCCAAGATATCAAAAGAACACGTCATTCAATGGACGGATACATAAAGAAATGCAGTATGGCCCTAGCCAGTTTGGCTCAGTGGATAGAGCATCGGCCTGCGGACTGAAAGGTCCCGGGTTCGATTCCAGTCAAGGGCACATGCCTGGGTTGTGGGCTCGATCCCCAGTAGGGGACGTGCAGGAGGCAGCCAATCAATGATTCTCTCTCATCACTGATGTTTCTATCTCTCTCTCCTTCTCCCTTCCTCTCTGAAATCAATAAAAATATATATTTTTTAAAATGCAGTATGCTGGGAGGAGTGTAGTCAAGCCTACTTGAGGATGAGAAGCAAACTGGCAGAAAACCAGTGCCCCAGCTGAGAGGTGGCTCCAACTCCCAGACATGTCACTGAAGCCATTTGGACGATCCAGCCCAGCAGCCACCCTCGGCTGACTTCAGCCACATAAGTGAGTCCAGGCAAAATCAGCGGATGAATTTCCCAATCAACTCACAAAATTATACGAAATAATAAAAGGTTCTCGTTTCAAATCTATAAGAGGTAGGAGGTTTTGGATACAGCAATATATAACTGATACATTTTCTTAGTTTTACTATATCATATAATAGGATGGAAGAAGTTATAATAGTTGAAAATCAATCCAAAATTTATTAATTTTTTAAAGTGACATTATAAACCTGTAACTCTGCTGAGATGTACAACAGCAAAAGCGAAAGAGAAGCTATCCATCAGCCAAATGGAATATAAACAGTTTTATTATTTGTAGAAGATATATATTCCGTCAGTATTTTTGAATGAACAAAACATATAATGAAGTACACCATTATCTCAGACAATTATGCAGAATGTCTACAAAGGAAAAGTAAAGCGAAGGGTGAAGGCAATTATTCTGTTAAAAGCAAGTGTTTCAAAGCGTCCTCCATTAAGGAAACAGAAGAGACTTAGAATGAGCCAAGTTGTCAATCATCATCCATTGCATTAATTCTCGGATTCTTTGACAGCTGGAATACAACTGCATATGTTAAAACAGAGAAGTCTATATTGAAAGAACTTATAACACCCACTTTTTGAACATTCAAGGTCCTTTGTGATTTAGACCAGCAAATGTTGATGCCTACTTATACTTCTTTTCAAAGTATCATAGAAACCGATAAATATTTAATCAATGTTTTCTAGGTGCATTGACTCTTACAATTTACTTCTTTCTAAAGTGAATGCTCTCTTCTCATAGATATTAACAGAACATGATAAAATGGCTTTCACTCTTAATTCTCCAAACATTTTGAAGGCTGCCCCGTGGAGGCACCATTTAGACTCTGAATATCTCTAAGGCCTAGGTACTTTCTCATTCATCACTGGGCTCCCGGGGCTAACATTTTGCAGTCCTATGGCAGAGGCGGTTATTCAATCAGTGTTGGCCTGCTGAATAAATGATCAGAGGATAATGGTTCAATCTAAATATTTATAATCCAGATTCTTCGTAGCTGGATGATTCTGAACTAAAGTGATCTGCCCTCTCTTATGTCCTTCTCACAACAGAACAAGAAAAATATTGACGTGCAGTTTGCCCAAAGTGAAATATATTACCCGGTTGCCTTTTAATAAAAATCAATGAAGGAAAACTTTCAAAACATATATACTGATTTTGTTTATCAAAATTGTGACACACAAATATGTTACTGAGGGAGAATCAGAATTAAAAATGGGAGGAAAGTATTTCTAAATTATAATACAAGACAGTGGAAAAATCTCTGTAGAAAGTCTGGAAGGGATTAAAGGGAAACCAAATATTACTCCACCACTGTAGCAGTTTCCATGGCCATGCTCTCTGCCTCAGGATTCCTGAGCTATTATTCCTCCACTGCATGGTCCATGTGCCTAACTCCTTTGTCTCCAGGGAGAGAGAACACAGGGGCATCTGAACAGAAAGAAAGAAAGAAAATGGTCCATTGCTACTGCCCTTTGACTTTGAAAATGATTTCCCCTCTGGATAGGTTTTGAACTCTTTCTTTCAGAGTATATTGATTCACAAACGCACTTTGTGGTTTACTTGTAGAAAATGCCCTTAGTACGATTAACATGCTTATTCCTTATCCCTAATGTTACAGAAATAGGTCATTTTTCTAGAAATAAACACAGTTATTTGGGAATAGACTATCTCTTTTCTTCTATGTATTTACATTTGATTTGAGACCTAGCATCTTTTAAGATTTGTTATTTAAAATAAATTAACCTGCATATATGCATACTAGAGGCCCAATGCACGAAATTCGTGCAAGACTAGGCCTTCCTTCCCCTGGCTGCTGGCACAAGCTTCTGGGACCCAGGCTTCCCTCTGGCCGCCTGCAGGCACCCGGGACCCGGACTTCCCTTGCAGCCCTGGCTTCATCCAGAAGGTTGTCCGGAAGGATGTCCAGAAGGACATCCAGTCTAATTATCATATTACGCTTTTATTATTATAGATAAGTTATTTGGTTAATCTCTCCCCACCCTCCCCCTTTCCCTCTGAGATTCTTTAGTCTGCCCCATGCTTCCACAGATAACAGTGCCATAGGACTAGGGTGGGGGGACAGGGTGGAGGGAGCCAATGGGGGGAAAAAGGGGACATCTGTAATACTTTTAGCAATAAAGATAAATTTTAAAATATAATAAACTCTGTTTCACATACAACTATTTTTTGCCCCACACTACATTTTAAACATTTTTTTCAGAGGGGAAAAAAGCCTATAAACAATGTTTCCATTTTTTAATGTTTAGTATACATAATCTGGAATTTAGATAATAATTTTTTTAAAGAGCCCAGCAGTGTGGCTCATGAACCAGGAGATCTCAGTGCGATTCTGGTCAGAGCACGTCTCCAATGTTGTACAAACTATCAATTTAGACTATTGCCAACTAAAATAATACATAAATACATAGCACTCAACATTAGATACGAGTTATGCTATTATACAGTTAATTTTGCTGTTTGTTTATGCAGGAAATCTCAGAGTTGGGTAACCAAATACATAAAACAAAGCAAAGGTTTTCTGAATTGCTATTTTCTGGACTAATAACTCCCAAGGTTCCTCCGGATGATGATATAACTGATGACATAGTCTGTACTCTTTAACCAAAATGACTAAAAAAGAAATCCAGAGGTATAATAACAGCTGTTTCCTCCCCTTCCTTTCTTAAGTAGTTGCATTCTGAAGCAATTAGGTGGACCAAGTAATGTTGACTTTCATGTGGAGGGGAAGGCAGGCAAGGGGAGTCAGGTAAGAGTGTCCTTCTGGGGGGAAGCATGCTTCCACTGAAGTGTTTTAGTAAAAGAAAAAGTTCTTTGTACCGCGTTTGCAACTCTCTTGGGAGTATGAAATTGTTTTTAAAAAATAATGCAAAGAAATATTATTACAGAAGTTTGTGCTTGCTTAATAGCATGGAAATGAAAATCAATCAGGCTTAAAAGTTTCAAATAATTATCTAAACTGTAGATTGGATATGCCCAATAAAACTTCTCATCAAAGTGGTTTCTTTTTTATCCAAAGAAGCCTATGTTTTCAAATACTTGTTTAGAGTCTGTGAAGATGGCAGAAACCATTATTTATCCTGGATTTTCATGTATCATTGAGCAATAAGATAGGTAAACAACTCAGTGAATACTGACTGACTGAAAATTACAAACTATTAACTTACCATATGTAATGAAATCAAGTAACATGTAGCAGAAACCCAGTATGGCATAATGTTTTGGAAAGAAACAAAAACAAGCTAATCACAACGTTAAGCTTAGAAATCTATTGCTTGTAGAGGATCTTATTCTCTGTGTCACTTTTCATTTTGTATGTAGAAATAAAATAGTTAGAATGATTAAGAACTTAAGAAGTAAGTTGAACTAGACCATTGTATTATGAGTTGATGGTCTTTAATGAAATGAAATAAAGAAATAAATTCTTAGCATGGATGATCTTGTCTTGACTTTGAAGTTTTATAGAGACCAACTATCATTCTTCTATCTAAGCATTTACTTGACTAAACGCAGCTTTAAAATCTTTGTAAAAATAGAGAAATTTCTTAGAACTGACCACTTGACTATCCTTTTGTTATGAACCTATTTATGATAGATATTATCTTGTTTTTCAAAGAGGCAAACTGTTTTTTTTTTTTGTATGTTGTGATTCATTAGGAGCTTAATTATCTTATTTTAAAAAGTGTTTTTAGCTTTACTACTTGTTTAAGCATATTTCAACTTAGAGTAAAAGGAGATGAGTTTAAATTTGTGCTAAAGCATGTACTAGACACTATGGATTTGAATAGCCTTCAGATATGTGGAGTTGAGTAAAGGGGCAGTCTTCATGTGTTTGCTTCCATTTTCTGTAATTCCTTGCTTAGTAAGTATGGTAGATTAGATTATTTTTTGCAGCAAAGAGTCAATGCCTCTTCCTCTCACTGTCATAAGAGAATATGTTTTTCTACCCTATAGATGTCAGGTTGGCTATATGACTTTCTTTGGCCTGTGAGGTATTAGTGAATGTGATGAAAGAAAAAGTGAAAATCATTTTGAGGTTGAGCTTGCTTTCTTGTACTGCCTTCGGCCATGAGAACATGCCTCAGGTAAATGCTGGCCTAAGAAAGATGAGAGGCTTGTAAAACAGATAGGAATACTCATGTCCTTTCTTCAGAAGTAGTGATAAAATTAAAATAAAGTTCTTTATCAAGTGAGTACAGTAGTGTAGAAGTGATACAAAAATGTGGATGTTTGAGTCAGAGTTTGTTGTCTCACGAAAATAAAGAATGAAGTCACAGACAAAAAGAGTTAGCGGAACCAAAGTCTATTGGAAGAGGCCAGTCCGGAAAAGGTGTAGCTGAGGTTCCAGGAGCAGCCTAGTAGCCAGAGCTTCCTTTTCATGTTACAGTCAGGCGTAGTTCAGCATCCAAGCTAATTAAAGTCTACTAGTCCATCTTTGGAGGCCCACATGGCCATAAGCCACACGGGCGCAGGGTTGTGCTCCCCCACCACAGGAACGAACATCAGGGACCCACTGAATGCCAGGGAGAAGAGAGAGGGTGAGAGGAAGTGTACAATTTTTAATTTAGGGGGTAGAGAAAGCCTTGCTAGCTCTTTTCAAAGAATTCTGCCTTAGAAATGTCCTTGGGGTTGGTTTATACACCTTATTGCCTTGTGATTGGTTATCTGCAAGTTTTCTATCTTAGCAACATTCACACATTTTAAAGCTCCTGTCTCTTATGGGAGCCCTTCTTTCCCAACCCAGTTTGGTTGTCTTAGTAACTCCACCCAACTGAGTTTTCAGGTTCTATCTCCCTCCCTCCCCCACATGGTCCCAATTCCTGACTACCTAACTTCCCTCTGTTTCCTCCGAAGGATCATAAAGAGAAAGAAAAATCTATAATGGCAAAGAGAGCAAAGGAATATTTAAGAACTGAACAATAAAGATAAGTATATATTTGTGTTTGGGCATACACATCCATACATCAGTAAGCTACATTCCTATAGGTTTAGTCTTTCTGTGAGATGGTAAGGATTTAATAAGATGTGATTAATATATTTACTGAGTCAAGTGAATCCTTGATGTGCCTGGATAGGCCCATTAGTGTTGATTAAAATGCAGGGAATATGAAGATAAACACTATAACAGTGCCCCTTAATTGAAAAGACTGCTAACAATCGACTTTAAAATTTTACACATTATAATAAAAGTGAAAATACCACTCATATGTTCATTTTATTTGTTTTAAACTTTCATTCCAGACTACTTTACTTTGTGAAAGTTACACCTATTTCTAAAAACTTAATAAGAAAATAATTGAGCTTTTGTCCAGATACCAAAGTATTGTTATTGAGGAAAAGATATGTGTAAGGGTTGTTGTGTTCAGCCATTTTGCTCATATCACTGTGCTAAATGCTTTTTGCAACTTATTATTATAGGCTCAGAAAAATTCATATTGATATTTATAGATATTGTAATGTCACCTAGTAGGCAGTTTTATTCCAAGCAGTTGCAGAAAAACATTACCACATAATATAATATTATACTCTATAATATAAAGCAGTCACATTTTAGTGCAAAAAAAAGTAAAATTTAAAAGCTATCAAGATTACAGCATAAAATTTCCAAAAGCCTCCCAATATTTAAACCAAAAAAGGGGGGATAGTAGAAGAATATCATGTAAGGAAAAATATCCTGCAAATAAATTACATATAGAAAATTTTTACTTTAGAAAATTAACTTTCATTTGTAATGCTAACAGCAAGTCACCCAGGTAAAACATACATGGTGTCAAAACAAGCCAAAGGAAAATCATTTGGGCAAAAAAAATGAAAAAGGATCGCAAGTGAAATTTATAGAAAATATTCCTTTATTAACTTTTGGTCGAGAATATGTTTGTATATTTTCAGAAAACAACTCTGAGACATGTGGATTCCTGCAACAGAGAGGAATTGACAGGAGTGCTCCAGCCATGAAGTCAGAAGAGAAACAGTCCAGAGATGGAAGACGCTGACGATGCCTTGCCATACTAGCAGTCAGCAGATATGCGTCACTGCAGATTGCCCAGGACCAAACCAGAGAGGGTCGGACCTGCAATACCACCATTTGTCCACCATCCAGAACTGAAATATCATTGCTGTTATGAACACATTAACAACTGTTGGACATAGAAACCGGGACTCAAAAGAACTGTTGGCCCAGAAAGAAACTCACTATAGACTGATTCATTTGCCTCTCAGCATAACCATTATTGCTTGTCTCATTTTCGGTTCCTATAAGTGTATTCCTAGTATCACATGAGCTCACTCATCTAGGGGAAAAGATGAACAACATAGACTGAAGAACAAGAACAGCATTGATCAGACTGTCAGACCTCAGAGGGAAGGTAGGGGAGGGTGGGGACAAGGGAGATAGATCAACCAAAGGACTTGTGTGCTTGCATATGAGCCTAACCAGTGATCACGGACAACAAGGGGAGGGGGGCTTGCATGTGGGGGGGATTGGGAAGGGAATGGGGGGAGGGGGTTGATGACAAATATGTGATACCTTAATCAATAAAGTAATTAAAAAAATAAAATAAAGAAAAAACAAAGAAAAAAAAGAGTAATATGCAAATTGACCATCACTCCAACACACAAGATGGCTGCCCCCATGTGGACACAAGATGGCTGCCACAAGATGGCCAGTTGGGAGGGACCAGGCCTGCAAGGGAGGGCAGTTGGGGGTGATCAAGCCTGCAGGGGAGGGGAGTTAGGGGTGACCAGGCCGGCAGAGGAGGGAAGTTAGGGGTGACCAGGCCTGCAGTGAAGGGCAGTTGGGGGGGACCCAGGCCTACAGGGGAGAGCAGTTGGGGGGACCAGGCCTGCAGGGGAGGGCAGTTGGGGGGGATCAGGCCTGAAGGGGAGGGCAGTTAGGGGGACCCAGGCCTGCAGGGGAGGGCAGTTCAGGCCAGCAGGGGAGGGTAGTTAGGGGCAATCAGGCTGGCAGGGGAGTGGTTAGGCATCAATCAGGCTGGCAGGGGAGTGATTAGGGGGTGATCAGGTTGGCTACACCCACCAGCCAAAGCCACGCCCACCAGCCAATCAGAACGACTATGCAAATTATCCAACAAAGATGGCGGTTAATTTGCATATGCTGAGGGAGGGAGGAGTGAAAACTGAAGACAACTAGAAGGAAGAGGGAGGAAAAGCGGAAAGCAAGGTGGCTGCCAGAGGGAAAGCCCGGGTGGGGCGGGGCGGAGCGGGGGCAGAGCGGGCCAGGCGGCAGCTGCACGTGGGTGCAGGCGCGGCGGAAGCAACGGCAGCAGCGCACGCCTCGGCAGCGGCCGCTTGCAGGATTCTTCCTGCAAATGGGCTACTAGTATATATATAAAAGGCTAAGTGACCATCTGACGATACAACCATCTGACTGTCAGGTACATATGACACACACTGACCACCAGGGAGCAGATACTCAACGCAGGAGCTGCCAAGCTGCGGTGACTTGGCAGCGGTGGTTCTTGGGTGACGCACCCCAGAACCAGAGAGGAGAGAGCCCAATTCCTCGCGGGGTGCATGATTCCGCCTTTGGCCATGGGTTACGTTATTGCTGGGGCACTGTCAGCCTGAATCTGGTTTACTGCACACTTGTGCTTATATTCCACACCCTGTATGACAGCAACTTTGTAGAATGCCCTCTCGCACTCTGGGACCCGTATCTATCTATATATATAAAAGGCTAAGTCCGATGTGCACTGGCGATTTAAAAATAAATGTTGATTCACGCATGCACGATACATATAAAGCTCTCACTGGCACCAACTGCACACAGGTGTTTCAATCTGTCATTGTCAATCATGAATTTGGTTGGTTTTGTTGACATTCGTCAACAGAATATGTCTGAAGAACAACTATTGGCACAACATACCTCTGAAGCCGAAAGAGAATGACATCTTCAACAGAATATTGTTTATTTCTTAATTTATATATTATTTTCATATACATTTTATTAATTTTCTTTCATCTCTGACACTTATAATATAGAGAAAGGGTGAAAAGTGATATTAAAATATTTCTTCTAATTAATTTCCTTTCAATGTGCACAAATCTGTGCATCGGGCCACTAGTTATAACATAAAAATATTAAAAGCTATATTGAAACTTGTATCTTTTTACTTTCTTATATATCTAAGTTAGTCTTGACAATGTTGATTTAATTGTTTATGTAATCTGTATAATTATTTGAAATCTCCATTTCAATTTTCTATTAAAAACCTAATTAAACTGCAAGTGGAATGGGATAGATATTGATATTAAATGGTAAAAAATGTTTTAAAAGCTTTGTTTTGAACTCAAGTGATTATGTATAATACTAAATTTTAATATGAATATCATATTATTCCATTATTAAATTACCATTAAGTAATTTGATGAGTCTGGATTAGATTTATTAATTTGATATGTAGGTTTTTTGGCAATATTTTTATTTTCAACAATTATTAAGGAGTAGTACATTACATGTCAATAAATATAAATAATCTTTATAATATAGTTCAAGTCCTCAAATTTTTATGTCTTTACTCTGCAGGCTTATCTCCAACTTTTTTACCATTCATTTTGCTTTTTTGGTAAAATTTTAAATAAATTCAGTTTTCTTGCTGTAAAAGACTGACAGAAATTAACAAATAAAATTTATCTTAATTAAATGCACAAATACATCATTTAATTTTAATTTTTTCATTGATTTTGTAACTGTTTTAAATTAAATTCATTCATTCACCCAATAGTTATGGACTGCCTTTTATGCATTAAGCATTGTATTAGACAATAGAACAAAATGATGAGCAAAATCATGTAACACTTTTGCTTTCATGGAACTTAAGATTTATGTAAGGAGAGATAATTAACCTAAAAATTACGCAAATGAATGAAAAACTGTGCCTTGTGATAAGTGTCACAAAGGAGAAGTATACAAAGGTAAAATGACATTTATTTGTATTATAAATATATTTCCCCAGTGTGTATTTTCTTATTGGAGAATTTCATGAGCAGAAGTTCTTAATTTTAATAAAATCAAATTTCTCAATTTTTTGTTTGGTACTTATTGTATCCTATTAAAAATATTGTTACTTATGCCACCTTCTTAAAAATGCTTAATATTTTTCTTCTAGAAGTTTAATATTTTATCATTCTTATTTAGATTGAAATTATCTCTGGTACTTATTGATTTTTTAGGTATAAAATCAGGTTTTCTGCAACTAAAGATGAATTTATTTATTGCTTTCAATACTAATAAAGTCATAACCATTTTTTTAGCTTTCAGGAGGATATTAACAAATCCACTAAATTTCTAATCCATGATCTGTATTCCCCAATTTTTAAAAGTATCAAACAATTCATGCTTTTATAGAAATTAGAAATGATCTCTGAGTAGCTACATTTTTACCCCTACATCTTTCAAATTTGTTTAAGGTATTTAAAAATTAACAGATGCCTTTATTTCTCAGTATTTTAGTGAAGAAAAGGAGAATAAATGAAAGTTTTATAGTTGCTATTTCTCTTGATTGTACCTTTTTAAAGAACATGTCCTTATATAAAAAGATTTAAAATTATTTTGATTTCAGAATTTGTTATATTTTTATTCATATTTATTGACTTCTTTTAGTTTTAAGAGGATGAATAAAACCTATTTCCATAGAAAATGAAACAGTCTCAGAAAAAAACCAGGCTGCATTTGAATATTTTCTTTAGATGTAGGAGGAAAAGGATGGATTAAAATAGGCAAAAGCGGGCTGACAGGGAAATAATAATCTATCATGTGATAGGCATCATTGCTATATATATTTCATTTAAATTGCACTGTGGTCCTTTCAAACAGGTATGCGTTTTAGCTCACATTCCCCTCTTAACCCAGAAAGCAGTCTTTTTTGTGCCTAAGAACCTGATATAGTTTTATTGTCAGACTTTGGGAACTCTCAGTACAAAGATCTTCATCTCACAGGTTATTGAAGATGGGTTGTTCTTATAATATTTCTTAGTAGTTCCAACCCTTACCTACAATTTGGGCCTAATTTTTTCCCTCTTATCTTAATAGTTGTCTTCAGATTGCACCTTGTAGTGATAGCAATGGCAACACCAATGCTGATACCAATATGAGTACACATACCAACATTAACACCAGCATCAATGCCAACCTCAAAGATAATACCAACATCAATACCAGAACCAATATTAACACTAGCACCAATGCCAACATTAATACTAATATTAATATCAACAGCAGCACCAATGCCAACACAAATACCAATCCAACACCAATACCAATATGAGCACTAACATTACTATAAATGCAAATACCAACACCAGTATCAATACAGTTATCAATACAGTTACAATGCCTCTAAATTATTTCACATGGGCCACACTACTGAATTCTAATTCCATTACATTCTCATAACTAATATATATTGCAATTAATATTAGTATCCTTATTTTAAGATGAGAAAACTGAGCCTCAAAGACGCCAAGTAACTCACTCAAGGTCTTAGAGTTAGCAAATTGGCAGTCAGAACTAGTTCTCAAATCTGTCTGATTGCAACAAGTATAATACACTGTAGTCTTTTCCATAACAGTTTTGAATAGTCCAAGAATAGTGCATTCTCCATTTTTCCCTGTGTAGGCGTTCTTATTAAAATTATAGATATGTAAGCCTCCCTTCAGCTTTCAGAAAGAAATGTACATATTCATTAAATTTAATTTGAATTTTCCAGTCACATTGCAGAAATATTTAAATTACTGGTTGATCTTTTAACAATCTATGTAATTGCTCATCCAGTCCCTCATTAAGGTTTCAGTGTGCCTAAATTCTTCGGCTATAGTTGAAGAATTTATTAAAATATTTAAAAAAATACTTTTGTACTTAGATTCTTAGCACTGGAACTTGGGGTCTCTTGATCTCTTAGGTATATTTCAATGTTTTATGAAATTGTTCCAACTATACTGAATTACACCTGTTTTTTCTTTATACCAATATTAGTACCTACTAAAGTACCCTATATTTAAGGCATTTAATATGTGTTTCCTGGATAAATCATTTAATTTACATTTATCATGTATATACAGGAGTGGGAAAAAGTAGGATTATAGTTATAAGTACATGAAACAGTTTATTCTTGTATTATTATTAATTTATTATTTTTATCTATTTGTATTATTTGTCTTATTATTATCTCATATCATTACTTATGAATTATCTTTTAGGTAATGATGGCTTAACAACTGCAAACCTACTTTTACCTACCCCATATTTATACTATATGTATGCATATACAGATATAAACATAATGAAGGAATATAACTATTTTAGTATATTACACTTTAAAAGGTTTCAACAGTATAAAGTCATAAAATTGAGTTGGTAAAGAACTATAAATTTTTATGTACTAGTTTACATATCCATGTTTAATAATTAACAGATACTTAATTGGATTGTTAGTATATAAGAGTACTTTCTGCGTAAGGAGAATTCAATAATGACAGTGATAGAAGTGAGTATAGTGACACTATATCAATTGAATATTAGGTATTGGTTATTCTTCTCCCAATAATGTTCTATGTTCTTTTAAAGTATTTTGGAGAAATTATTTCTTAGTTACATCAGCTGTTCCACTATAATCTTTGGTCTTAGAAATAACACTTTGGCTTCTTATAGGCACATATTTTTCTCTGTGTACTCTAAGAACAGTATGAGGGATGTGAGTTAGATATAAAGTAAATGTTCCTGACAGTGTGAGCTGCTAAAAATTGAAAAAAGTTATAACAAGGGAAAGTTATCAGACTTTAAAAACATAGTGAGTATCATCATCTTAATAACACAGCATAAAAGGACATAAGAAATGCCATTCAAGATCACCAGTGTCTACCCAGCTGCTACTACATAAATACCTAGAATGTAGTAGTTTCCTTCCCAATATTTACCTTGAAAAATGTAAGCCAAGTATTCTTACTCTCACTCAATGTGGTATTTGAGGAGTAAATTTAAACTACCTTAAATATTTTCATCTCTTTATTCAGTACAACCTATTTGGGGATATCAGCAAAAAATTTTCCATATTTCTTTTTGTTGTTGTTGTTAATCCACAGCTGAGGATTTTTTTCCATTAATATTTAGAGAGAGTGGAAGGGAGTGGGGGGAGAGTGAGAGAGAGAAACATCACTGTGAGAAAGACACATGGATTGGTTGCCTCCCGCACTGCTGAGTATCTATTATGTGCCATATGTCCCCTGCTAAACCTTGGACAAGAATGAGGAGATACAGAATCTGCCTTAAAAGCATCCACACAGATATCAGGAATTGTAGGCCAAGGTCAGAGGGAAATAACGTCTACTTTAGAGTTGTACCAATTAAAGCACAGAAGAGGCTATTATTTCTTTTTGAAAGTGAAAGACTTTAACAAGACAGCTATACTCTTTGGAATCTTAAAGGATGAGTAAAATCCTAGCACATAAAATGATAGGCTAGCATAGAAAGGGTGTGTGAATTTTTCATTTGGAGCACAGAATATTTGGTGATAGTGCACTTTAATGTCCTTCAAATATGAAAAGCACTATGATGTGGAAGAGGATATAGATGCATTCCATGCTGCTTGAACCAGCAGGACTACGACATATCTTTTTCACCCTTTCTGCTTATGTCTGTGATTTATATCAATGCCTTGATAAGATACAAAACTTTTGAGTATAATATTTTAATGAAAAAATATGATACAATTTATTTCAATATAATGTTTAAGATAGTTTCCAGGATTTCATTTTGCCCTCAAAGTAGAGTTTGCTTTTAGATACACATATAAATTAAACCAAGCTGCCTTGATTTAATATGTTTATTGAGAGTGTGCATTTTTGCTCTTAGTTTTATGTGCAGAATAACATGATGTTGATTGTCTGTAGCATTATGGACTGTAAATGGATGAGAAAAACAAGAAAATTGCAAATGATTATTATTGAATCAAATCTTCTGAACAATTTATGTCAATAAATGTAAAGATAGTCTCACAGGTTGTTCTTTTTCTGCTATTTTCATCAATGAATTCAATAGAAAATTTAATATGAGTTAGAAACTATCAAGTGTAAAGATAAGAAAGTTTGCTGCAGTGAGAAATCAACCACAAAAGTTTAATCTTGTGTTATGATGTTCATAAACAGATAAAAGTTTAAAGACTATAAAATATCTCTAAGGCCTGAGCTATGAATTCAAGCTTGAATTCTGGAATCTGAATAAGTTTTGTGATTTGTGAGCTTCCATTTTGCCTCTTACTAGAAGAAAATAGTCTATGAAGAAGTAAGAAGAACCCACAAGGAGGAAGCTGACCCCTATTCAGTATGCTTTTGTGTTTTTGTCTATTGCCATTAAAATTTCAGTCTCTAGTGTAGGATATATAAAATGAAATAATATGGCTCTTGGAGAAAGAAGTGCTTCCTTCAAAATCAATTATAAATAAACATAATTATTAAACTTGAATATATAAAAATTCTAATAGAATATAATGCTTTAAATTTTATGATTAATTGAAGATCAACTTTTATGTTTTACAAATTTCTTAAACTGTGATAAGAAAATGCCCCAGTAAGAGACGGTCAGAGCTGTTACTTGATGTTATTGGAATAGCTATGATTAGGTTTCAAAAATTTTAGCAAATAAATGCCATGTGTTGGCACTGTTCTAGGTACTAAAAGTATGAGACAAATAATAAATAACAGGTATTGAAAGGTAGTACCATAGTTATTCATTCAACAATTATTTACGAGCTGCTATATGCCCTTCATTGTTTGGGGTGCTAGGGACACAGAAACAAAGTGAACAAAAAAACCAGAACAAACTACTTTCATAAAACTTACTGCTGAAGGAAGAATCAGATGATATTGCATTAAAGAACCTAATTTAATGGCAAGAAGATGAAAAATGTCTCTTGTAACCATTTCCATTTTCTCAGTGATATAGTAGAGAATGCGATAAGCAATGAGTAGTGTGGTAGGAGAAGACTGTTGATAGACAGCTTGATCACAGGGAGGAGCATGAAAATACTCATCTAGGAGAGGATAGTAGGATTGACTGGACACACTAAAAATCAATTTAAGGTTTGTGATCATAAATTGATTTTGAGTGTGCTTGTATATATTTTTCTAAGCAGATGTGAAATGCATAGTTAGATTAAATGATGGCAAGATTTTTCTCAGCAAATATATGGAGGGATAAAAATAAAGGTGTGGAGGTTCTATGCACAGGAGTAATGACAATGATTGGTGTGGATTTGAAGTCAGATAAAAGGGGGTTGAGGAAAAGATGTGGCTGATGGAGAATGAAAATAGGGTAGGAACAATGAATTGGAGTTTCCAATGGAGTCAAAGAATTATTGTATTCAGAACTCTAGAGAGAATGAGCTGAATGATAAATGGTTATAAATGGAGAGTTGGATGCTTAAAATTGAGAGTATAGAAGGGTTGCAATTATTAGTAAAAAATTGATCATGGGAATAAGTTGACCGAAGAAAGGAGAATAAGATAATTGGAAATGAGAAAGTCAAAGTAACCAAATACCAGAATTTTGCAGAGATCAGTTACTGAAAGATTGAAATAATCAGAAAGTATTTGCCCTGATTCTAGACCATACTTTGAGAGAACTGATATGATGTAAATTTCTGACATTTACATAATCTTACTCAAATTAAAGCATATAAAATCATTCTAATATACTGTGCATTCATATGTATTAATATATATGCATATACATATGTGTATATCCCGAATAATACTAGGTGGTCTTTTTTGTGAGTCAAGGCTAATATCAGCATGGAAACACATGCAAAGAAAAAAGAATTCTGACTCTGAAAAACTTGAATATTATAGTATCTTTTTAATCTATATTTTCTTTAAGAAAATCTAGTTTACTTCTTATGCTAGTTTACCCCCCCCCTCTCTGTCCCCCCCGCCTCTCTCTCTCTCTTAACTGACTAACATCTTTTGTTTAATGGTCACCCTGATGAAACCTTAAGGCAATGTGGAGCTCCTGGTATTTCCACCATTTGTATCATCCCACATTATACAGCACAGATCATACATTTTCTTTAAAAGGCATCAGTGGGAAAATGTTGTAAGTACTTATACTTTCATATATTTAGTACCTGTCACTGTGTTCATGTATATGTAATATGCATAAATATTTACTTGGATGTGCCAGAGAATGAGAAAGATTATTCAAAGATATGAGATGGAGTGATTTACCTGAATTGCTAAGAATCAGAACTGTGGGGGAGGAAAGCTTTATTAAATGATAGATCTTCACTGGTTGCATATTCAGGTAAGTTTGGGAGCATGACTGTAAATAAATGAATGAGGCATCGAGTTTGACATGTGCATGATGAAATATGAAGCCCATTTTCAATAATTTCAGTGATCCCCTAAATATCATTCAGAATTGTTAGCTGACCTAAATTTCCATTTGGCTAATGACTCTCTTTGCAAAGCATATGACAAGCTGTCACTGCTATAACTCCAGTAATACATCAATAAATTGCACCTTTTCTGAGATTTTGTATATTTATACCTAAAGCAATGGATAAAATTCCTGGGTAGAATAGAAATTGATACAATCTCTAACAGAACCAAGAGAGAATATTAATGTTTAAAACATTCATGTTTTTTAATATAATGCAAAACACAGGGCTGGATACATCTGTTAAATAAAGAATATTTAACTGAATTGTAGGATAAAAATCCTCATTTATCATTTTTGGGTATAAACAAAATAACTTTCAAAAGTCTATAACAAAGTTGTTGTGCATGTTTTTTTTTATTTTTGTTTTTTAATAAAAAGTACTTGCAAAGCCAAAAGGATTTCAGTAGGAAAGGCATTACTTTTCATTTTTCTAAACAAAGCTAAATTCCTAGTAAATAATACTAATATGTTTCTCCCATACCTGCTTAGGTGTTTTAATGAAAAATGATAAATAGGAAATAAGCAGAGAAGAAAACAATACTGAAGTACATATTTCATTTTTAACTCTAATGCTATGAATTATTCTTATTCATTTATATATTTGAAGTTATTAGCTCATAATTAGGTGGTTTGATCACTGAATGACATGAGCTAATTTTAAACTGACTTTTCAAAATAGTCTGGCATTTTCATGGAAAATTAGTGCTGAATAGGTGAGGGTCCATTGCTGTAGGCAGAAATTATTTGCTTGCAAGTAAAAGAATCTTCCCAGGCCCAGAGTTAGGCAGTTGCTACTTATTGGCATTCATTCTCTCTCTCTCTCTGTCTGTCGCTGTCTCTGTCTCTTTTCCTATCTATCTCTCCCACCTTCGCAGCCCAAAGGCTAAAGAGTCCCTCATCTCTGCTAATCATTAAATACCTTCTTTTATTGTCTTTCTAAATGAACTTTTTTTATTTTAGCTTTACTAACCCACATGTGGCTGCCCACAGTTCCAAGTTCAAGGGCCCAACAAAGTCAAACTAGATACTTTGAGTTGCAAGTTCAGCACTTGCATCAGGGAAGTATCCCTGAACCAGTGAATTGTAACTTGGAGATGGGTACATAGACAAGGGGCACTATGAGGTCACTCAGGTAGCACCCTCTCAGAATGGCCCAAGTCCAGTGGTACAGACGGTTAAAATTCCCATCTATTTGCTATTTTTTAAAAAAATGTTCTTATTGAGGTTTAAAGACAGAGGAAGGGAGAGGGAGAGAGAGAAACATCGATGTGACAGAGAAACATACCTGGGATCGAGCCTGCAACCCAGGCATGTGCCTTGACAGGGAATTAAGCCTGCAACCTTTTGGTGAGCAGGGCAATGTTGGCCAAACTGAGCCACAACAGCCAGGGCTCTATTTGCTGTTTTGAAAAGGTCCGGAAAGTTTCTCAGCTCATATATTCTTCCACAGTTGCCTATAGAACTCCCATGAATTCCTACCAATTTCTTCTTTTTTTCAATCTCTTAATTTAATTCTCTCTAGTTACTTGTGGAGAAAATTAATATCTTTATTTGTACGTGTGGCAAAACAGAGAAGATAATTGCTTTGGTGACTTCACATAACCTACAGCAACAAGACAGCGACATAGCTGAGAATAGAGTTTACTTCTTCAACTGTCAACTCCTGTTTCCTACAAAGCATAATTCACCAAGAAATAAAAGTCTTATGTGAATTAAACATCCTTCTTTGAGTTGAAATAATTTTTCCCCCCTAACATCAACACCTTCACTGCAGGATAGTCTGCAAACTGAAAAGAAAGGCTCTGTGCTGCAGCTGTGTCGTACTAACGCTTCAGCTGGCACATTAACTTCTTTTCGAAGAGCGTTTTAACCTGAATAGAACCTTAGCAGTTACAATGGCAGGAAGATTTTATATAATCCTCATTTTTCTATTAATGAAAGCTCTACTGCCTTTAAGATCTGAAAAGGCAAGACCTCTGTCAGAAAGAAAAAAAAATCACAGATTCTGGAAGACTTATCCACAAGCTGTTAGCAAATATTGCGATGGTTTTACATGTTACTAAGCCACCAAAGTGGTGCAGTGATGAGACCAGAGAATTGATGGGCTATATAAGTTGACCATAATATTGACTATTAAAGGAATGTATGATTAGACTTCAAATATATAAATACTTTTCTTACATGTTGAAGCTTATCATGAAGAGAATTTAAATTTTTAATAAAGAATATAAGATTGAAAGAAAACAGCCAATATTGTAGCTACATTTAAATGAATATGATAATTTTCTTGCTTATAAAGATAATTAAACTTTAGTATTTTTAAACATGAAACCCCTATATACCTGAAATTGAGTTTGAAAGAATTCTATCAATACATAATATGGCCACTGAAGAGAGATGAGGGTCTTCACTTTTACCCTGAAAGGACTCACAGTTTAAAAGTTGCATTTTAGAGCACAGAATAGCATGCTCCTATATGAAAGTAAGGCTAAGATCATCAACAAATTACTAAGATCATAGAAATGTTCAATAACTACAGATGGATGCAAAAGTTTGACAGTGAAGAAGGCTAATAGCAAAAAGTTAATTCATTTAAAATATAGTATTGGAGGAAAGGTCTACAGATACCCCAGACCACCAGAAGATGAACAAATGGGCACTACAGCAAATTAAGCCTGAACATCACTGGAGGCAAAAATTACAAAACTGAAGCTGTGTTACTTCGGGCACATCATGAGAAGGTAGGGTTCTTTTAAAAGGACAATAACGCTGAGGGAAAAACTAGGAGGAGCAGGTAAATAGGAAGACCAAAAATGAGAAGGATTGATTCCATAAAAGACGTCATAGTCATGAGTCTATAGGAGCTGAGCAGGGCTGTTGAGGACGGGACACTGTGGACATCATTCATTCACAGAATCGCCAGGAGTCAGAAGCAACCAAATTAAGAGTATGTCACACACATGTGTAAGTAGATAAACTCGCAACACATTCTTAGAGTACATTTCCTTCACCTAGCACAGTGTGACCACGTTTTAAATTGTTGTAAATGAGTTATGGTAATCCCTGGGCTCTACTCAGGCATTTTTAACAAATAGCTAAATTCTGGTTGAATTATGAAGATTAAGTTGAATTATTCACATTTTCCATTAACATGGATAAACATTTTGAAATTGACATACTCATTTGAACTCTACCATTCATTCATAACAATGCACTGAGTGTTTTTATTGTAGTCACTATTCTAGGTTCTAGAGAGCTGAAGATAGATAAGATGCTATGGGGTAGAAAACATATCCACAATTGATTATTTAAAAATGGAAACTTTGTAATAGACAATCTTTATAACAAAACAAAGCAAAAAATAAATAAATAAATAAAACGCAAAAAAAACCCCCCACAACTTATGGGAATTATCCTATAAGATGAAGGACTAGGTGAGAGCATTCCCATCATAGGGAGCTTCATTTGAACACTCATGAAGACACAAAGCAACATAATGTAGGTGGAGAACTATAAGCAGCTCAATGTGCTTAAAAAAATATGAATTCAAGCAGAGAAGAGTGAAGAACATGTCTGGAGAGATAGAAAAGGGTCAAGATGAAGGTAAGTTAGCTATGGCATACAAAGTAGTTTTAACTTCATTCTTCATAAATTAAAGAGCCATTGAAGAGTTTTAAGCGATAGTTCTGTTTTAAACAGTTCACCCTGGCAATGGTGTGGGAAGCAGATTTGAGATCAGAAAATCAGAAGCAGGGAAAACAGATAATTAGGAGAATGTTGAAGTAGTCCGGGGTAGGGATGTGGGTTTTTTTGTGGTTGTTTTTTGAACCTCAACCAGGACAGTAATACCAGTGATGAAGTGGGAGAAAATTAAAGAAATATTTAGGATACAAAACTGCCAAGACAAGGGGCAAGTGCCAATACTAACTGGCTGCAGGGCAGAGACAAACAGAGACATCAAGTAATTATTGAGTTTTCCCTTGTGTGACTGGATAGATGGTGTGGCATTAATTTGATTAGAGAATAAGAAAAATGACAAGGAAAAGGAGGAGGGAAAAATGAGGAGAGAGAGGAGGAAATTTCACTGATCACTGCACTTGCAGGCACACTGGCTCCTTAGTGGAGGCTGAATGATAATGTAGTGATATCAGGAGGCATTCATTATCTTCCAAAACATTTAAAATGGAATGTGTATTCTCAGCTACATTAGCATATTTATTATTTTGATTTTTACTTTATAATACTATAGCATTACATTAGAATTTTTTTAATCTTAAAAATATTTTTGATATAAACATAAGTTAAGCTTGTCCATTTACAAAGAAAAGCAACAGTAGGTTAGACTGATTTTTGAGGCATTGCATAATTCTGTCCCGGGGTTAACCTTTAAAATGTAATTTTAAAAGTTTAGGGAAATTTATCAATCATCCCTAGATTTATTAATGAGTTAAGGATTTATCAGACTTAATTCATTTAATCCATGGAATTAGGTCTGAAACAAGTAAATAATTCAAGCTATCCACCTGGTTCATGTTTACTCTGAGATTAATGTTTATGCTTCTTAGATTTGGTCATTACCTCATCAACAAGATGCAGTTTATAGAACCCAACCAAATGAAACCAAACAAAAAATCATCTAATCAAAATTGTTACCTCATAACATAATTATTTCCATTTCATCTCCAAGTAGCAATAAATTAATGGTGTACTAAACTATGAAAAGGAATTAAAGCCCGACTATACAGAAATCAGAAAGATCTGTGTTCTATTAATTGACTCATGAACCATATACACGGTTGTGCATTCCTCCTTTGTTAAAATAAATTTTAAAAGACTAGAAATATTATATTACATAATGTGATAAAGATCTAATGACATAAAATCTCCTATAATATATATATATATATAAAAGGCTAATATGCAAAGTGTCCCCTCAGGAGTTTGACCTGGAGACCGGGAGTTTGATCTCTTGTGGAACACAGCAGGTGACCAGTGGCAGTGGTGGGGGCACTGAGGGAGCGAGGGAAGAAGGAGATGGGGAGGCGGAGAATCAGATCAGCCCTGATTGCTGGCCAGGCCTAGGGATCCTACCCATGCATGAATTTCATGCACTGGGCCTCTAGTACTAAATTAAAATACCTCTAGATCTCTCATACTTCTGTGCCTCCAAACACTAAATTTTTCTACATATACATTTTTAACAGTATATTCTACAGAATTATACTTGCAGTGCAAATGTTAGGAAGTCATTTATATCATGATTTGTTATGTATAGGATGCCAATGATTTATCTTAGTTATAATACAGTTTATTTTAACAACAACAACAAAAAATAATAATTAGAGGGCTGACACAAAGATGGCCCATAGGAACAAAGGCCTTTTAAACTTCCAGGTTATTGCTTTTAATTATCCCTAAATGATTATGGCAACAATATACTATATGATACCCAAGTGACCTGAAAAATTTGATGTGCTTCCCTAAGCACTTAAAAGAGCACTACAATTTGGCACTGGGGAAAATTTGACATTTTACATTTAACCAATTACAACAAAGTATGCGCTACATACTTGGTGCTTATTTTGCTAAATATCCTTAGACTAATATTTAGATCTCAAAGGAATAGGTGCCATCCAATGGAAATCATTAAACTAACCTAAAAGGATTTAAACATCCAATGAGTAATTAGAGAGATGGTCTATTTATACATTTGTGCCTGGTCATTCCTAGCTGCTGTTGCTCAGTGGTTAAATGTTGACCTATAAACCAGGAGGTCATGATTTGATTCCCGCTCAGGGCACAGGCCCAAGATTGCATGCTTGATGCCCAGTAGGGGGTGTGCAGGAGGCAGCTGATCAGTGATTCTCTTTCATCATTCATGTGTCTATTTCTCTCTCTCCCTTCCTCTCTGAAATCAATAAAAATGAATTAAAAAAAAACCACACAAACACAACAGAAACAAAAATAATTGCACCTGGTCAAGCAATTCAGTGAAAGGCGAGACTAGTATGTGTAACTTCTTGGTATGCTCCAGGTTAGGCAGATGGATAACGAGTATCAGATTGATATTTGAAATTTGGTCTATATGCATTTGTGATTATTTCCAGTTTTCTTTGAAAAAACAGGTAATAATTATTTTCAGACCTAGTTGTGCATCCATTGTCTTTGCAATAATTGTCCTGAACATTATTTCTTCTGAACTGGTTTTAATATGTACTATACAACTTTTTGAGAGCAATTGAACCAATACATTTTTCCTCAGGGAATGAGAAATAATAATTTAAATATATATATATTTTTTTATTTCAGAGAGGAAGGAAGACGGAGAGAGATAGAAACATCAATGGTGGGAGAAAATTATTGATTGACTGCCTCCTGCATGACCCTACTGAGGGCTGAGCCCACAACCTGGGCATGTGGCCTTGATTTGACTGGAATTGCACTCGGCATTCCTCTGTCCACAGGCCAACACTCTATCCACTGAGCCAAAGCAGGTAGGATGAAAAATAATCATTTAAATACTACAATGAAAATAATAATGATTCCAGGGCACCAACCACCAAGCCAAGCATCACTATAAACCTGAGAGTCCTATGGAAAATGTTGGCAGAATGACTGAAACATTTTTAACATGAGGAAAAAGATGCATATAAATTTCTTAGTCACCAAAGGGCCACATTAAAAAGATTTGTTATAGTTGAGGGATTTTTCAAGGTTATGTTATCACCCATCAAACATCAAAACATGAGATGCACAAGATTGAAAAAAATTTAGTAACTTTCATTTTTACATTCAGTAGTGGGTCCCTGGGAAGTAACCAAATGTCCTTGACACTGTACTATGGTTAGTTTCTGCTGCTCTAGCCATTTTGCTGAATACTCTGTTTACCTTTATGGGATGCAGTCATAAACAGTGCCAAGAAATGGTGAAATAAGTACATGGACTTATTTGGTCTTGTTTGCAATAAGAATTTAGAGAGGAAAAAAAAAGAACTTTCTGATTAGAATGAGTGTTGTTGTTTTTGTTTGTTTGTTTGTAGCTTTTTATGTGTTTAAATAATTGAATGCAGTTGTTTTAAAAAATTAGGGTAGAATAAATCTGAAGCAAAACTTTTCTTTTGGTTTATGGCTAATAATTGATTTTACTTGAAACTAAATTATTGGATTTAAAATCAAGTGAGTTGTGGAATTCCAGTTTATTTTTTTTATAGAAGTGTATCTCCATTTTAATAAGAAAATCAATGCAATTGACTCTTGAAATTTTAACACCTTTAAAGCCAAAAATGTGTTATGTTTTGTAATCTAGGATTTCATATATAAATCTAAAATAATTAATTAGCATATACAAATTCACAGTGAAAGAAGAAGCTCCTTGTGAAGGAAAAATAATTTGTCATGATTTATTATTGGGAAGCAATGTAAAATATGAAAATGTATCTCATCAAATTTAATTTAAATATATCTATATTGTTAGAAAATACTATTATGTATTTTTCCCATATGCATTCATGGCCATAAGCTTGGTTTTAATAGAGACACAAATATTCTCAAATGGGGTCTGGAAGTTCACATTTAATAAAATGCTTACACAACTTGTTCTAGGTTATTCAAATCTTTCCTGAGCCAGGTATTCATAAATTTAAAGGAAGATTTTATACTAAAAAGAAATGTTTATCCCTCAAAGGGTTATCCTCTATGTCCCTTGTGTCTGTCAGATAGTATCTTTATAAATACTTATCAAATGAATAGATGAATTCACATACAAGTGTCCTTGAAGAATTTACAAGTTATAACACCAATATACATTATTATTTCTTTAGCTGTGCAAAGTGCTTTAGCATATTATGGATTTGAAATAAAACTAGAATTTTGAAAGTTCTTTTACATAATATATTTGATCATTTAACTATAATTTAGATAACATAATTTTAGAAAGTATAATTAATGGTAACCCTGCCATGTACAGCCAGCCAGAGGATTTGACAGCCATACTGTGTTCCCTACATATTCTTCAGAAGATCATAATTTATGTTAATGACTCATTTTCCCAAAGATGAATATCATTTTATGTCAACCAAAATAATTCCTAAATAGGCTAGGAGCTTTATAGGTAAGACGGTAATGGAAATATACCCTTAGGTGAGTTTAGGGTTTCTAAGACTCATATCCTTGGCAATGAAAAATTCTCAACACAAATACAAAGTGAAATTCATTAAAAATAAGACATAATATAAACACAAATATCATCATTCTTGATTTGCATTTTATTTATTTAAAATATATTTTTATTGATTTCAGAGAGGAAGCGAGAGGGAGAAAGTAATTGAAACATCAATGATGAGAGAGAATCATTGTTTGGCTGCCTCCTGCACGCCCCACACTTGGGATCAAGCTAGCAGCCCGGTCATGTGCCCTTGACTAGAATCAAACCCAGGACCTTCCAGTCTGCAGGCCGATGCTCTATCCATTGAGCAAAACCGGCTAGGACTGATTTGCATTTTAGTAAAAGAGTATATTACATTTAATATCTTATCATTTCATTACTATTAAATTCTTCATGGGGTTTTGTTTCTCATAAAACATAGTCATTGCATCTCTAACAGCTAAATTGTCCTCAAAGTGAGGACAATAGATTACACAACTTTTAAAATAACTATAAATAACCATAACATGGAATTTAGAAAGAAAGCTAAGAAAGTGTCAACCTCAAACTCTAGGTTAACATGAGAGTAAATTAACTTCCTTAGGTTCACTTTCATTACATGCAAAGAAGGAAGGTTAGAAAAGGTACTTCTAATGTCTATTTATACTCTAAAAATCTCTTGCAAATAGGCTTTCATTATTGTTACTACTACCACTATTACCAATACCACTAAAAGCTTTAGGAATTTAAAGGCGCCAGAACTTGTCCTAGCAGAAGGCATAACTTCATCACTCCTTTCCCAGCCTGCTGGATACCGCATTCTCTAGGAAGAAATCCAGTGGCTTTGGATGATGATCTTTGATTATGATCACTTTTTTTCTTGCTGAGTTATGGCACAGCAATAAATAAATAAAAATAAGATAAAATTGTTCATTGAATGAAAGTATATGAGAATATATTTCCTGCAATACCTTGATATTTTTAGTATATATTAGATATTTTCTTTACAAGTTTAAATATTCAATATTTATATTTTAACCTAAGATCTTTGAAAATATGACAACTTCTAAGTTACACTGCAAAGATTTAAAAACAAAATGTGGTTTATTTCTGAGTAAGAACACAGTTGCTAAGCCTTGAGTAGTATGAGATAACTGAGATGAACGCAGGTCTAATGAGACTACGCTTTTTCATTTACTTCATCATTCATTGAGGGTTTCTCTTGAAATATTTTCAGCAAATTTTAAATGTTTTGCATTAAAATTGAATCCAGCTAGATAACATTGTCCTTCACAGAAATGCCAACTCTAGGTCAAGAAGAAATGTCTTTCCATATCCAGTAACTTTGTTAACCTAGCACTCTATTACATTGACATTGAATCAGAATCACTATTTACTTTTCCTTATCAACACTGTAGGGTGCTATAAAGAATTGTTCATTCAAAGTATCTCAGTAAAAGAAAGCCCGAGGCATCTGTGCTTTAAAATTTTATTTTAGGAAATTTCATTTTGACCTATTTGTGGCTTTATAGTGTAATTACACAACTTTAATTTTCCATGATGGTGTCAGAATATACACTGAGTGGCCAGATTATTATGATCTCTGAACACATAATAATCTGGCCACTCAGCGTGTATATATATTATAGGCCCATTGCATGAATTTGTGCATGGGTGGAGTCCAGCCAGCCTGGCCAGGGGGAGGGGACATGGGCGGTTGGCCTGCCTGTCTGCTGGTCGAACTCCTGGTTGAGGGAACAATTTGCATATTAGCCTTTTATCACATAGGATATACACTGAGTGGCCAGATTATTATGCGTTCAGAAATCATAATAATCTGGCCACTCAGTGTATGTGTGTGTGCATATATATATATCTCTATATATTTACCCTGCTATAAACTGGTATCTGGTGGTATGTTCTACATGTGAAAATCAGACATGCTACCAAAATTAAAATGTTCAGCAAACCAGACAGCACCTAGAACAGTGTCTGACATTGACTGGACACCAAACAGAGGTTTATAAAGTGAATGACTGAGTGGAAATTGTCTCAATTATTATTAGAACAAGTTGCTAAAAGTCTTCCATGTTAGGCAGAGTTTAATGCTAGTTAAGTTGTTAATATGCAATTGTGCTGTCCCCGGAACTGCAGCATGTATCCAAGTGCTTACCCTGTTTGGACAGTCTGAGAAGTAAGATTCTCGTTCAGCCAGACGGTTATTGTTATGCCTCATCTCCTCTCTCCCAGTGGTGGCAGCAATACATATTTAGTCCTGAGCTTATTTGTGATTAGGAGCTAGACATTATTTGTCCAATTAGCATCCTTATCTCCAGAGAATAAGGGAACAAGTTGCCTCATTGTGTTATAATTTACAACCTGAAATTTTCAGTCTGTAGAGAAAGCCTACATCAATTTGTCAAAAGAAAACATGATTTGTTTGAGTTTGAAATAATTTTCTTATATATTTATAATAGATGTTGCTTTCTGAGTCAGTCTGGAGAACATATATCCACACCAGAATTTGACTGTGTGGGGATCTGAGTAACATAAAAAAAATATTTTTAACTGAATAATAAATAAAAGATATAGTGCAAGAAATATATCAAAAAACTAATTAAATGTTCATCTGCTCTGTGATTGCTTTTCCGTGGGTGACATTTGTGCTAATAATTAATTTTTCATTTCACATGACACATAACTTTGCGAAAAGTTCTGAAAGCTACATTCAAAAGTTATGGTTGGAAGGGAAAATAACTTCAAATTGAACAATATAATTAATTCTATGGTTGAAAAAATTTTGAATGTTTGATCTTGAACCATCTCAGGTTTTCTATATATTTTAGTAGCAAGAAACCCATATTATAAAATTTCCAAGCCAACATTAAAATAGAAGAAATAAAAAAGTATATGCACCTTCCTTCGTTTATTCAACAGCTACTTAAGTGAAGTACAGGCACTGTATTCAGTGTTTAGAATTTTAAAATATGAATTATACATTGACTTATTTTGAAAACTGATGGCTTCATGTATATATACCTAGGTGAAGGCAAGCAATAATTGAAACATTAAACTTTTTTTTTTTACATCATGCAAATCTAAACTGCATATCCAAGACAATTCAAGCAAACTTGCTCATGGAAAAAGCTCTTGGGTGACACTCTAGTCCATTATTACTATGTAGATTGATTACATTTGAATTCATTCCCTAATCCACCTATTTGCCAGTAGGTCATTTATTAAGTCCTTAATTCCATACATATTTCTTAAGTCCTGCCTTGTGCTGAGTGTTCCAGGCATTGGAGATACAGCAGTGAACAAAATCAGACACACGTCACCATCTATATATATAAAAGGCTAAGTGACCGGCCAACTGGCCAACCACCTGGTAGCTATGATGTATACTGACCATCAGGGGACTGACACTCAACGCAGGAGCTGCCGAGTGACAGCAACTTTGCAGAGTGTCCTCCTGCACTCCAGGACCCCTCAGGGGATGTCAGGCTGCTGGTTTTGGCCCGATCCCCACAGGCCAGGCCGAGGGTCCCCACCTGCTGGAGGGACCCCGCTCACTCTGAAGATGCCTTTCCAGCTCCGGCACCCCCCCAGGTGTGGCTGGCCAGGGAGGGACTGTGGGAGGTTGGCTCCAGGGCATGTCTGGCCCGTCTTGCTCAGTCCCACCTCACCAGCCACCTTCTAATTAATTTCCTTTCAAAGTGCATGAATCCGTGCACTGGTCCTCTAGTAATCTAGTCTGTTATGAAACTGCAAAGCACAGAATCAATAAAGGAATTAAACTGAAAATGCAGGGTTTCCCTGGCTAGGTCAACTCACTCGCTGCCCAGCACTGAGGGGAAAATAAATGACTGGACAATGTGCTTTGCCAATATGAGCCATCAGTAAGCTGGATGTTCTGATTAAACATTGCTATAATTATTAAGCCAAAATTCTTCCTGCTTCACATCCTTGCTGCTTTTACTCAACCCCCAACTCTCCGAATGGATGACTCCTTTGAATCCCTCCCTATATCTAAAGTAGTACTCATCATCCCCACCACTCATTCCCATCTTGTTCCACTCAGGCTCCTTTTGAAACAGCAAGTCCTAGTTTATTTTATTCCTACAACTTTTCTTTCATTTTTAAGTTAAATTTATTGGGGTGACTTTGGGTGGTGGGGACACAGTGCCATATACAGATCTTATATCATAGAAATCTGCACTTGAAAGCTATATGAACCTGTAGAACTTTTCATAACTTATACCCATCTCACTTATCTTAAATTCCTGGTTAATCTCCATTTCGCCCACTATGGGCAAACTTTGTGAGGGCAAAATCATCTGTCTTTTTCACTGTTGCCATGTACAATCCTGCCACATAAAAGAGAGGGAATGAAGCAAACTATAAAAAAAAGCACAAGAGATATACACAATAGAGAATGAAGAAGCCTGTAGTTAGGAGAACTCAGCTGACATACAGAGAATATGTGAGTTGGGTTAATCCTATTTGCATTGCAAAGGAAGATTATAATCTCTTGCCCTTAACACCGAAAAATCTTTTCAACCCAGAACACTGTTTCTTCATAAGACCCAGCCTAATTATATATACTATACTTAATTTCAGTGAGATTCTGCCTCCTCTCCTCTCTCATATGTATCTATAGTATAATATGCTTCTCTTTAGCTAAACTGGATGTCTTCAAGTTAAATAACATAACCAATCTACTGGGATACCTTATTTGATTCATGAGTTTCTCCCTTAGTGACTTGTGTCACAATATCTGTGACACAGGATAAGTGTTAAAAATCCTCTCCTCAGAGAAATGACATATTTTTCTTAACAGTATTAACTCGGTAAGAAATGAAATCAGTCAAGTTATGTGAAACTATTAGTTCAAAATCATTGTAGACTATGTTGCTTATCTTGTGTGTGATCTGGAGGTATCAGAATATTTCCTGGTGGTAATTTATATCACAATCACAGAACCATAATATCCATGTTGGGTTCTAGTCATCAGCAAGAGGAAGAGATTGGATGAAATAGGAAATGCATTTTGGCTACTCTGTGCTCAACCGAGTTATTCTCATCTGACAGCCAGTTCCAGTTATGAGGCTTAAGCTCTAAGGGATTTAGAGGTTAATTATTTCAGAAATTACCTGTCCTCTTGGTGGCCACACAGTGGCTGAAGATTGCTCCATTTTAAAGATAACAGATTCTAATTTTTATATTTAGGTACAAGGAATAGAGTATTTTATCAAGTGCTCTACATTGTAATGGAACTTCTAAGCATCAACTATATTGAGGCCTAAACATTCCACTCATAAACATTGACGGTATTTTTGGATTTATATAAACTTTAGAGAAATTTGTCATGAGTTTATTTCTAATGTACATTTGGAGGATTTGTGAGACCTGTGACTTGCATGTAATTTCAGAGATTAATTTTTAGAAGCAGTGTAGGAAATACCTCTTGGTTGGCATTTTCATTTCTAAGACATCAAATTTTCAAAAATAATTATAAAGAATGCTCTTGATTGAATAAGTTTTATCTCTGGAGATCTGGTATAATGAGGAAATATAATGGTGAGCAAGTTGTTGGACATTATGATTCCAGGTAAGGGCAGATATAGCAGCTATAACTAGGTCAAAAATGAAATGTCTTTCTCAAATATGGTCTTGGCAGGGATATCTTCTTTGTCCGGCAAAAGAAACAGCAATGTCCCCATCATCACCTGTACAAGACATCAAACGACTTGCACTGGTCTTCTCAATGTCACTATAGATGCCTCTTACTTATCTCGCTTGGGTTCTGAATCCCATCCACTCTTACCCTCTGAAAAGCATTGCTTTTGTGATATTCTCCTGAATGATTTTTCTTTCTCAAGAACCCCATCCTTACTGACTTATATTTTAACTTAATAAAATTAAACCAGTAAGCCTGAGAATTATTCTAGAGAGGTAAAAAGACTTATTTTACAAGTATCAACATATAAATAACCAGCAGTATGTTACATCCTAAAAGCAAACAAAACTTTTTTTGGCTCAGTGTTGTATATACAGTACATGCTAGCCAATGTTAAACACATTTTCTAGGGGCTTGGGGGAGGGGGAAGAGCCTAGCGTTTAGCATTTTTCTGTGGCATAAACACTCTCACCCTGACTGATTTCAAGTTATCGGCAAAATGTCATTATTGAACACTGAGTTTCAGGAAATGCATAGTATCACACCATTATCAATAGACTTTCCACCATACGGACATAGATGTAAATAACCTGAAGGGCATGTGTTATTAATGAAGATTGTGATCCCCCTCAAATTCATATATTGAAGTCCTAATCCCCTATGTGATGATATTAGGGGATGGGAACTTTGGGAGGTAATTCGGTTTAGGTGACATCATGAGGATGGGGCCCCCATGGTGGGATGGGCATCCTTCTTATAAGGACACTAATTTATTTCCATTCTTAAACAATATAAACTCACTCTACCTCAGAACCTTTGCACTAGCCCTACCCTCTTCTCAGAATGATTTTACAGCAAAAGTTAAAGGCTGGCTGCTTCCCACCATCCGGATCCCGGGTAAAGTACCATTCCCTCAGAGAGGCTCCTCTTCCCAGGAACTGGAAGTAACCGCCCTGTCACACCCTCACATCACTTTGTTAAACTCTCTACAAACCAGGCACCCTTATATATTTATCTGCTATTTTATTTATTTGTTTAAAAAACCATTGTGCCTCACTCTCAAGAACAAATATTCAATAAAAATTATGACCTTGTTTGTCTTGTTTGCTTGGTGATCCCAGGGCATTCAAATGGTACTTTTTGAATGAATCAGTAAACAAATTTAGTGTTTTGTGTGGAAGTGTTTTATGTGCTCTTCTCATTGTGAGTAAAGAAACAGCATGATATCCAGACAGCGTGTTAACATGAGGTGGAAATCGAGTGAGGTTGCTTTTTGATCTCTGAGCAGCAGTTTGAAGAATGTTTTTCCTCCGTGACAGTGCAGGTTACTGAGGGAATGAGTTCCTACTCTCTGCAACAGAATATGTCCTGACGGAGAGATGAGAGCAAAGCTGAGTGTTAAGGATTTTTTTCCTTCTCTGTTGTTCATATTTCCCAGCTGCACAGGGAAAATAAGAGGGAATAAAAGGGGATTTAATTATGGGAGCAGAGAAGGAGAAATGTCACGAGCGAGTTAGGTCAGTGTATACACTATCATGCATGAATTAAATGTTTGTTTTTTAAGTAGAAGGTTTCCAAGCTGCTCTGATCCTAGATCTCCTCTCCCAAGCCCCACTCTTCCACCCATGACAGCAAACCTATCAGTTCCGCGGGCAGCTGCATGGAACTAATAAGTCAATGAGAGTATATCTCTCCCTCATGGAGCGTAGTACAGTGCCCTGCACAGAGTAAATGACCCTAAAACAATGTGTTCATTGTCTCCAAATAGCTGACAAGGGAGATTATTCATAAGCACGTGTGTTAATGTAAACAAATTAATCCGTTTTGTGGGAAATCAGCATCGGTATCTGTCCCAAAGATGTCTGGACCAGGATTAGGTTGGGGATGGAGTAGAGAGAACTGGTAGGAGCTGATAATTATAAGCACTAAATATATATTTTTAAAGAGCTCTTAAGTTTACATCTGATAAAATATGATTGATCATCGTGCCAAGCAGATAGGAAAAATAACTCCTATTAGTGTAGCTTTCACATCTGTGGGTGCATCGCTGTGGATAATGCATGTTTCATCAAGATTTTTATGGAAACAATAAGAAATGAAGAAGAATAAAATGAATATGATAGGATAGTCTTAGCAACCAAACTACATTCTTGCTAAATAGATGGAAGGCTCAAAAGAGAAAACACAAGCAGAATGGAAGGACCACTATAGAATTCTGGAAAATATCAGTGATAGCACCAAGAAATTTAGCCTATTATGATTATCTAAAGATTGTTTCCTCATTTTTGAACTGTTCATGAATTTAAAAAGAAAATATAAAAAGAAAGGTCTGATCATTCTAAGAAAAGCTGAATGAAAAGGAAAAAGAATAAAACTGAAAATGTCAGATGTTTGGTGAATATGAGGAAATAGGGAAATACACTATAAATGTTACTATTCAAGGGAAATTACTAAGTAGCAAGTTGGGACCTCAAAATCCCACTGGAGGTGAAACAGAGATGGACTGGGCGCTTCTGAAGAGAATACATCAGGCTCCTCACAAGCACTGGTGTTGCGTACTGCTGTGGCGCAGGGACTGAGGGGGTTTTTAGAACATAGATAAGGCACTAAGTGCAGCCCTTAGAGGGATAAAAAGGTTTTGACACCTAAGGAGCCTACTTCACACCACGTTTTGATATCATTTGTCTCAGAAAATAATTAGTATTTAGAAACTGCCACCTTAGAAAAGTGTGAGAATGCTTTCAGGTACTGAGGAGAGGGAGCTAGCAGGTCAATCCAAGATTGAGTGTTAAGCAAATACTGGAACATGTGTGACAAAAGGCAGAGTAAGGTAAATGTTGATAATCTTTATTTTCTAGGCAGACTTTATTAAAATATGAAGGTTGTCATTTTTGCTATTATTGTAGTTGAATCAAATTTATCTCAGATCAGGGATCAGTTCTCCATGATTAGTTATAACAATTTTTAAAAAGTTATACCATTTTAGGGACCATAACAATTTGTTTAGTATACTGTTTTTTTTTCACCCCAAAACACATTAAATAAATATGCTATAAAAAGTAATAAGTTGCCCTAGTGGGTATTGATCAAGGGCACATACCTCAGTTGCAGGCTCAATCCCTGGCCCTTGTCTAGGTGTGCAGGAGGCAACCAATCCATGTGTCTCTCTCGACTGGATGTTTCTCTTTCTGTCTCTCCCCTCCCTTCCACTTCTCTAAAAATCAATTGAAAAATATCCTCAGGTAAGGATTAACAATAACAACAAAAAGTAATAATTCATCCTTAGGCTTTTAGGCAGAAAAACAATAGTTACCAATTAACTTTATATTACTTTCACAAACAGAAAATATCATAAGGAAGAAAAATTAAGTTGTGCCTCATATTTGGCTGATCCCCTTGCTTTATACAATAAGCAAGAATAATTAAGGGATAGCAACTTCTATTATGTCCGCATATTTGAAGTATGCCTTTGCTTCTGGCTTTATTTTGCCATAAGGTTGTTTTTCCCCTCCTCGGTTTTAAATGTTGTTGAAAGTACAGTAACCAGGAGCCCCAACTAGTTAAGAAAGGGATGCAGAAAGAGGACCATATCTTACCAGGAATAACTCTGTACTCCTTCAGACCTAGAATCAGGTCTTACCTTCCTCCTGGACTGAGTGCGTGTAATAACCATGTTTTCTAGTTTTTGTATTTGATGCTTGGTCATCTTGGGACCTTGTTGACTCTAGGGGGACCTTCTTGACTCTATGATCCTATCAATAAATGCAAAAAAAAAAGCATGGGACAAAATTCAACATGCATTTGTGATTAAAACTCTAAACAAACTGGGTATAATGGGAATGCATCTCAATATAATAAAGTCCCTGACCAGGAATCCAAACGGCAACCTTTCTGCATGCATGGGACGGCATCCAATTAACTGAGCCCCAACAGCTAGGACTAGTTCTTCTTTCCTTCCTTCCTTTTTTCCTTTCCTCTTACTTCCCTTCTAGTCTTTCGTCTTTCCTTCCTTTCTCCATTTTCCCATCCCTCCCTCCTTTCCTTCCCCTTTCTGTCCTTCCCTCTCCCCTGTTTTGCTCCTTCCTTTTCTTCCTCCCTTTATTCTTCCTCCCCTCACTTCCTCTAACCCTTTTTTCCCTCCTTGGGTCATATAGTCTCCCCAGTAAGTATTTATTTGGTTTGGGTAGATGCTGTAGTGAAAAAGACCAATATAGTTTCTCTCCTTGTGGACCTACCAGGTTTATGATGAAGAATGGCAGTAAGCATTATAGAGTAAGGAAGATATAGTTAGCCAATTATTAAAATAGGAGAAGATGCTTAGGAACTTGTACCTGAGGACCTGACCTAGACCAGGGTTCAAAAGAATCTTTTCCTCAGGTCAAAATCATTTAACACATAGAGACATAATGAAATGCAGCTAAATTAATTTAATTGATTCTGTCTGAGATTAAATTTTCATATTAAATAATTTAATGTGACTTTGATATAGTCACTTATGCAGAACATTATACTCACCTAGGGTCATTTTAAAGATGTATTCAAATTTTTTATTCATATTAAAATTAAGACTTTTTTAAAAATCAACACCAACTGTATCTTTCAGTGTCTGATTATTTTATATTCATTTTCCCATTCTGAAAATGCACTTAAAATATCAATGAAGAAATAATACTTGATTTACAAAATTGAGCTTTTACAAAAGGAATCTTATATTATATTGCTTAATTCAAAAATATTTTAGAAGTTGGCTTGTAGCATCAAAATCCTCATACAGAAAATAACCCTCATCATATTATTGAGTGAGTCATAGATATTATCATGATTGGAAAACAGAAGGACAAGTGATTTTTCTCAGCACAGCAAGTCAGTCATATTTTTAATCATGTCCTTAGCCTATCATCTCTCAGTAATCAATCCCTGGGGTATTTGAATTGGTTGGTCCAGTTGAAATTGAATGTTTGAAATGAATGTATTTGACAATATTATATTTTATAGTTTGAGGAATTTTGGAAATGAAAAAACAAAAACAAACAAACAAACAAAAAAAAAAACACCTCCAGTTAAATATCTTAGGAGAAAATCAGGATGTGACCTAAACCTACTGGATAGAGGACTAATATACATTATTGGCTTCCTACCACTGATTTTATGGTCATTTTTTTCTTCTTATCCTTTTTTAATATTTCTGTTTCCTGATTTGGGGCTTGATTGAGAATTAAAATTTCAATTACACCATTTTGTTGTGTGAACTGGGAAAGGATAAGTAGCTCTGAAGGTGAAAAGAGTGGCTACTTAATGACAATAAAGGAGTGTGAAAGTTCACCAGTGATGATTTTCTTCCTACACTAATACAAAGAGCACACATTAAACTTTTATTGTTTAGTACCAGAGAAAATAGTTGTAGCTTGGTCTAAGAGTTCTCTATTGCTGTGTAACAAATAACCAGAAAGGTACTGGTTAAAATCAACACAAATTTATCATCTTACAGTTTCCCTGGGTGAGGACTCTGAGTATAGGCTCCAGGTCTCATGAGGTGGAAATCTAGTTGTCACCTGGGGCTGTGATTCCATTTAAAGTTTTAGGGTCTCTTCTAAGCTTACTGGCTGTTGACAGAATTGAGTTCCTTGAGCCTGTAGGACTGAGGCCCTCAGCTCCTAATAGCCACCCACTGTTCCTTGTCTCCCCACAATTTGGCAGTTTACTTCTATAAGAAAAGGACTCTGCCGTTTCGAATCTTTTCTGTCTCTGACTGTTAAGAGTTTATTTAAGTGGATTCTGATTAGGTCAGGACCACCAGAATAATCTCCCTTTTAATTAATTTAAAGTCAACAGTTTAAAGATCTTAATTCCACATGCAAAATCTCTTCACCTTCTCCATTTAACCTTTCCCTGGTAGGCAAGCAGGTTATACAGGGCATGTGACTCCAGGGAGCCAGAATTAGAGGCACAAGAGCATTCTGTCTACCACAAGAGGCTTCCCCAGGATCATTTTCACTTTATAACATGTAGAAAGAATACTATCAGAAGAGAGTAATACTACTTCAAATAAGTTATACAGCAAATTGCCTGTCTTCAAAAATTAATTGAAAAATAAATAGTTTTTAGTAAACTTTATAGCTACAGAGATACAACTTAAGTTAACTCATTTTATTTAATTAGAAAAAAGTTCAAAAGGCACTGAAACACACGTTGTATATTTTTGGTATAAAAATTAAAATATTAACAATATTTTTTATGAGAAGGTATTTTAAACAATCAGGATTATTGGTGCACTGAATTGTTGCATGAGGTACAGCAGAATGGCTGTTCCTATATTTTGCTCTCATCGTGGCATATCAGGAAAGCAGTTTCACACGGCACTTTCACACTAGGAAGGAAGACAACAAAGTGACATTTGCAATGCCCTCTACTTAGGCTGCTCCCTAAGTCATTCGTTGTTTCATCTTAGGCTGCTTACTTACCATTGGTTGGAAATCAGAGGATGTAATGTGCATTCTTTATTTGAAATATGCTGACTTATATGCACAGTTTTAGAACCATAAGATTTCACATTTAAATACTATATCTTAGTGCCTTGGATCAATGAAGAATATGTTTTTATAAAATGAACACTAAGTATATAGTAAACAATAAAAATGTCACAAATGTTGACATTATAAAGAAAATGCCCAGCAAATCTATATAATAAAAGCCTGAGTGACCGGAACGACCAGAATGACTGGTTACTATGATGTGCACTGACCATCAGGGGGCAGACACTCAATGCAGGAGCTGCCCCCTGGTGGTCAGTGCACTTACACAGGGGGAGAGTCGTTCAACCAGATGCTGGGCTCACAGCGGGCAAGTGCAGCAGCAGTGGTGGGAGCCTCTCTCGCCTCTGCAGCAGCGCTAAGGAGCAGTGAGCTGAGCAGTAAGGAGCAGCCAGCAGGCAGGTGGTAAGGAGCAAGGGGTCCCAGACTGCGAGAGGGCACAGGCTGGGCTGAGGGATGCCCCTCCCCACCCCCAGTGCATGAATTTCGTGCACCGGGCCTCTAGTATTAACAATAATAATGAAGGCAATAATATACCTAATCTCGAGCATCAGAAATGTTTCCTGGCACCCATACTCAAAGAGAGCATCAGGGCTTCCTGTTCATCTATTGTATCATGCACAACATGTAGCTTTCTAGCTACTTATTCCCTAAACACTTACTAACAAAGTATACACACAAGTTTAGTCACTTTTAAAGGTGAATCTAATGGTCATTTTAGAAGAAAGAGATTCCTAGTTTCTATTCTATTTATTTACTTTTACATTGACTTATGTATGCTTTAGGAATGACTCCTAACATCACTATGGAGTTAAATGCAGAAAGCCTGGCCATAAGAAATTCTTTATGTGCTGTACCAGATATACAAGACCTAATATGGCGGTCCTTTACCAGCCTACTCTGTAATAATATGTATTAAAATGCATATGAATGTACTAAAGACCATGATCACAGACTTTGGAGACAAACAGAACCTAAAGGTACTTCCGGTGGTTCAGGCACCTCCCAGCAATGACCTTGGCCTGTTATTTAATCTCTCTGAAGGTAAATTTTTCATCTCTAAAGTCAGATAATACAGAAATGATAAATAAAATTGATTAGCATAATGTCTGACATGAATTTTGATCTGAGCAAGAAGTAGTTAATATTGTCGTTATTAGAATATAGGCTTCCTATATTTTCTGATAATCAAAAGTAAAGTTTTGGCTCCCATTTTACCCTTGCTTTATGAAGCCTGGGAAGAAAATGTAACCACAGTTTAAATAAAACAACACATGCGATGTTATTAACCAATTTACACCCAATAAATTTAATTTAAAAAACACAAGCCCTGGCTGGGTGGTTCAGTTGGTTAGAGTATCCTCCCCCACACCACAAAGGTTGTGGGTTTGATCCCTCATCAGGGCACATACACGAGGCAAACAGTAGATATTTCTCTCTCTCTCTCTCTCCCTCCCCTACCCATCCCTTGCTCTGTCTCTGTAAAATCAATAAAAAAGCATATCCTGGGATGAGAATTAAAATAGAAACAAAAACACAAGAGCTCATATTTTTGCATAAGATGCAATTAGTTAAACAAATAAAAGGTCTATATTCACTTGACTATCTGCATATCAGTCTCATACTGATAATACAATGTAGTCTACATTGTTTCTGCAATTTGGGAAACTGGGCATCATTTCAATGCTTCATGTTAAGAATCAGAAGGAAAATTACATTATGTCAATAGGACTCATTCCCAATTTGTGATCATTTTATTTTGGTGGTATTTGTATTTTTCTCTTAAGCTTGAGGGGGGGGGGGGGGAATATGATACATGCAATCGAGGATTTGAAATGACTTAGAAATCATCACTTTAAAAAATTCCCCTCAATCCAGGACAGAGATCATCTAAGTTTTGCCAGATTTTTAACTCTGGGGGAATGCTGTTGACAGTCTCAGTCTGCTACAGTTCATCAGAACATGCTATGTCTTTAGCAGAGACAGATGTCTGCCCGACCTTCTGCTCTACTTGCTGATCCCTGCTTTGCACATTTTCTGCCAACCAGTTGATCTTCACACAGAAGTCAATGATCACAGTCAATTATGTGCCAACATTTCCTTTATGCTAAAATACATCTAGAGCTTTTGAAATAAATATACTGGGGTCTAGTCACAACAGTGGTTAGCCATTCTACATTTATTCAGTGAAATCTAAATTTTGTATACTGTTCCTTTTAATACTGCTCTTGTCCCACCAAAAGAAACAAATATATTGTTGAGATAATGTTAGAATAGGCTGATTTATTGACTCAGTCAATATATTTTCATTGAGAGCCTACTCTGTTTACAGAAGTTCTGAAGGAAACTGGGATAAGACACAAATGCAGAAGAAAAAGAAAACAATGAAAAATAATTAGAATCTCTTCCTAAAAAATGTGATAACATACCTTCATCCATCAAAAACCACCATAATTGAAGCTGTTATTTTTCTTGAGAGATCTTGTTTTCTCTAATGACCTAAAGTATTGTAAAGAGTTGAGTCCCTACCTTGTTAAAACATGAAAAATTTCCTAGTGGAGAATTCACTACTTATAATTCAAGTCTATTTACCTTTTCTAAGTTAGAAACAAGTATTTCTCATTTGCTTTTTACACATTTCAAATTATATACTTTCTTGTTTTTAGTATTTCACAGTTACCTTGTATACTCTAGGATTCTGTATCCTAAAAGACTCTTTTTCCTGCTTTGTTGAAGTCTTGAGAACTTCATTCACTATTACCTTACTAGCAATGATTCTCTTTTAAGTCATTAAAGTTCTCTTGTAAAGAATATACAGGACTGAGAAGATTTCAAATATAGGATTTGGAAATCCAAATGTATCAGTAGTCTTTCAGAACCTTACAGAACCATGACTCCTTTACAATATTTTCTTAAATTTTGGGGGAAACTATATCACATTACTCTTGAATAATCCAGTTTTCCATGACTCAAGAAGGAAACAATAGATATAAACACAGGCATAGAAAGATAGATCGAAGTAGAGGTCTCCCTGTTTCTTCCAATAGGTATATACAGATAGACTGAAAGACAAGTTCACGAGTCACTATCTCTGCCACCTTTGTTGCTAATTTTAGATGAAAAGGAGTTTGTAAAATTCACTTCACCATCACCCGGTCAACCTCACCCACACCCACACCCCAGCACCTGCCTTTTTCACTTTTCTTTTTTTAACTCTTCTTGTGATGTTCCCTTTAAGGAAAGTTCAGCCCTCTTTTTCCCTAGTCCAGAGAAAGTGGGCTGGGGAGTGCAGTATTAGCTGAATATGACTTGACTTCTAAGCAAAAACCTTATTTATCATCAAACAAAAGTACTCAAACCTTATTTGTAGAGGTTACTCCATTAAGGTTGCTGTCTTGAGGACTTTGAAACAACATTTTCAGTTGCTTTAATTAAGCCCATTTTGCACAACATTTAGGAGAAATGGGGTTACTTCTCTGGGAGGCTGATGGAGTGTATTCCTCTTCCTTGTCATGTTTCTGTGTGCCAATGATAAGCTTCACAGCTGTAAATCATTTTCCCGTGTTTCTTGCTTGGGATCTTAGCAAACTGTCTCTCTAGACTGATAAGAAGCTGTTCTATGTTATATGTTGAAAGTAGTTTATATAAGTTAGAACTGCTTTACCAAACATAAATTACGGTAAACAGAATTCATCCTTGCCATATGGAGCTGCATTGTAAAATAACTTGATCTATATCACAGTATGTACGTCACTTCAGAAACTGATCTGCTCCTTCTGTTTGTGTTTTACAATATTGAGAGGAACATCCTCATCCCTTTATATGTTACTAGTAGCCCTGTGCATGGATCTCTGCGTGAGTAGCTTGCTGCCTCTTGCCTCAGCTGGCCAAGCGCCCACCACCTTTGGTAGCTCTCCCCTGCTTGTAGCTCGCTGCCCCGCCCTCATGGAGCTCTCCGCCTGCTGCCTCACCCTCCTGGAGCTCCCCCCTCCTGCCCCCCTCACTCCTCCCCCGCCTCATAGCTCCCCCCTCCTGCCCCCTCCTGTAGCTTTTCGCCACCCCCGTGTAGCTCACTGCCCCACCCTCCTGCAGATCCGAGATCTGATCTTAAGTGGTTGGTTGTTACGCCTCAAGGAGTAATGGATAATTAGCATATTCCTCTCTTATTATATAGGATAATCCATACTTCATTTTATATTTTATTATCACCTGTATCTTAATATATACATATTATACTCATTTTTCCTGTATACATATACATATATGAATATACACTTCAGTAGGGGGGCTGGACAATGAACAAATACATTCATATATATGTATATATAAATATATAAATAGATGAGACTATATGAGAAAAGATTCCGAAAATACATAAAATAAATACAATGCATGTATTCACTGATTTAAAGCATATCAAATGCAAAACACATTTAAGTCCAAACTTCAAAACAAGTCGAGATACTAAAAAATTGAAAGAAAAGAAAAAAAAAACCACAACAGTTTCTCTTATTTTAACCCACAAAGGAAGAACAACTGCTGTGTTCAAAGTTCTTTTTATTCCTTTAAAAAAAAGCTTTATAAAAGGCCAAGAAACAAAGATGAAAATTGTTTGATACTATTTAAATGGCTGTGCTATGGGGAGCAAAGTCTTCTCCACACCAAAAGCCCCAGAGATCGGTCAGCATTAGAAAACTCCTACAGGTCAGCCCCAGAGACTCAAAGCTTCTGAAGGCCGGAGTCTCCTTGAAGTAGAGGAAATGCTTCTCTTCTGAATCACCTTCTTAAGCATTTCTGTTCTCATTTTTTTCCTTCAACTTCCATAACGTGTTGCCCTTAGCCACCTTTAGGACATGCTTGCTCATATGCAAACCACCTACCCTAATATTCGTAGGAATGACTGAATTAACACATGAGGCCCCTTAAAACCTCTCTTTTTAATATTCCTTGGAAACTACATATATTTAAATTGTCATTTCAAATGCTCTGAGAACCATATATATCTTAAAAGAACTACCAGAAGTCTACTCTAGAATGGTTACATTAAAATTTTTTTAAAATATATTTTAAAAGTATGAGAAGAGATTAATGAATTATGATTCATTAAAAAAAAGCAGAAGTGAAGTCATAAGTGGTTCTTCAAAAAAAGTGATAAAAAGGTCACATCAGTGGAAAATATATTTAAGAAACTAAAATTGACAATATAAAACTAGAGATGTCAAAGCGAATATAGCAAGAGATGTAGAGAAAATTTTTAAAAAGCGACCCTTGTATATTTAGATTTAAGTACTTTGTTAGTCTCATCCTGGGTCAAACATAAGGCTGAAATGAGTGGGAGGAAGGAGAATCAGACCTATTGCAGGAGAGCCACTGAAGAGGAGAGTATCCAGTGGTCGGCAAACTCAGTCAACAGAGCCAAATATCAACAGTACAACGATTGAAATTTCTTTTGAGAGCCAAATTTTTTAAACTTAAGCTTCTTCTAACGCCACTTCTTCAAAATAGACTCGCCCAGGCCGTGGTATTTAGTGGAAGAGCCACACTCAAGGGGCCAAAGAGCCGCATGTGGCTCGTGAGCCGCAGTTTGCCGACCATGGGTATAGACCAACAAGGGAAGATGGTGCCGGCCTAGTGCTCTGTTTGATAGACAGGAAGAAAAGCTTCTGTCTTGGGTATACACTTTGGTAGGGGGCTGGACAATGAACAAGCAGTTCCAATGTAGTGTAATAAGCATTACATTGGCGGTAGGGGTGAGGGGTGAGTAGGTGGGAGTGGATTGAGGTGAGGGAGGTGGGTACAGAGAGCTATCAGAATAAATCTGCTTAGATGAATAGGAGGTTGCCCTGTGATGGCCTATAAACCAGGGAAGGATGAGGAATATGACTTGAGGGGTAAGCAGAGCCTAGAGGATTAAGTACCATTACAAAAACAGTAGCCTCTATCTTGCTTTTTCTCTTGAAGCAATCTTTCTGAGTGTCCTTGATCTTTTATAGTATGGTATGAACTATTACCATGCTAACCCAAGTTACTCTAACTTTCTGACTTTTAACTCACTTAATTCTCTTTTCCTACTTAATTAACTATTCATAACACTTTAACTTAAAATTTCTGTATTGGTCAGTTAATACCCCACACACAAACTATCCTAGATTTGACAGCATCAGAAAACCTGGATTTACATCCCAGCTCTACTATTGAAAAGTGGGTATTAATCTGACTGGTGACAGAGTGGCATACTCATGGAGGGCAAGATGGCATACTATGAGAAGTAGATAGTTTTTGGAAACAAATTTCAGTGGGTCTTTTATAGTCCAGAGTATCATTGATTTTTTTCTTTTTAATCCTCACACAAGGATATTTTTCCTTTGATTTTTAGAGAGAGTGGAAGAGAGAAATACTGATGTGAGAGAAACACATCGATTGGTTGCCTCGTGCACAAGCTCCGACCAGGGCCCAAGCTGGGGAGGAGCCTGCAACAGAGGTACATGCTCTTGACCAGAATTGAACCCAGGACCATTCGGTCCACAAGCTGATGCTCTATTCACTGAGCCAAATTGGCTAGGGCTAGAGTATCTTTCAATAATGCTTATATTGTAAACATCCTTGGAATATAGAGTGAGTGTCTTTCTTGGGAGAAGAGTAAAATAAAATAAAGAAAAAGAAAGTCAGTAAAATAAAAGCAAAGTCTCTCTCTGGATCAAAGGCCAGGCAGGTTATCTGACTGTCCACTATAAATTACCAGGTTCTCTAGATTAGTGTTTCCTCAGTAGTAACACCAACCTATTATGTGCACATCATCCAATTGAATCCCTCTGTGTTGCCCAAATGGAACTTAGGAACAAAGAAACTGTCACAAATATGAGACTCATGCTGCTTAATGTAGAACAAATAATAAAGTCCTTTGTCTCTGACCCAAGAATCTGTGTCTTCTGTCAGAACCTACAAAACTGTGACAGGCTGACTTGCAACTTTAGAGCATTCATAGTTCCTCAGTGAAATTCTAAAACCATTGTATTCTTTAATATTTTACTTTGTAAAATCAAAATGAATGTAGAAATAGTCACACTTAAGGTCATTGGGAGGCTTTTCATGAAGATGGCACCAAAAGCCAAGAAGGAAGCCCCATGCCCCTCCCAAAGCTGAAGCCAAAGCAAAGGCTTTTAAGGAAATGAAAAGAGTGCTGAAAGGCATCCACATCACACACACACACACACACACACACACACACACACACACACACACACACAAAGATGTGCATGTCACCCATTTTCTGATGGCCCAAGACACTGCAGATCTAAATATCTCCCAGAGAGTACCCCCAGGAGAAACAGGCTTGACCATGGTGACATTAACTTCTCCTGCTGGTATCTTTCCCTGCATCTTCTAGGGTTCAGGAATCTGGAGAAGGGGCTGTGCATTAATGAATGAAGAGACTAGAGAAAAAATATGAATTTGGAAGGCATTTTGGGGTGCCAGACAGAAACTTAGTTCTAGTGACTAGGCTCTCCCAGGACTTTTTATTCACACATTTTTCCCTCTAGCAAAGCAGATACACATATCAAAGGTAAGGTTTGGTAAACAGTCAAGGACCATCAGGTTGGGGAAATTGCCTTTGGCTGTTCCAGCAGCAGGTAATAACATGCAGATTTTCAGCCCTGCTAAATATGTCCATTCAACCTTTTGAGGACTTCTTGCATTTATTATGACCCACTGGACTTAGCCTCCAGCATTCTCCCTGACTACCATGAAGAAGTAGAAGACAATAATACACTTGTATTCATTATGAATATCAAGGCTGATGAGCAACAGATCAAACAGGCTGTGAAGAAGCTTTATAACATTGAGGTGGCCATGGTCAATAGCCTGATCAAGCCTGATGGTGAAAAGAAGGCATATGTTCGACTGGCTCCTGACAATGATGCTTTGGATGTTGCCAACACAATTGGGATCATCTAAACTGAATCCAGCTGCCTAATTCTAAAGATAAAATTTTTCACTGTAAAAAAAAAAAAAAAAAAAGAGATTGTGGAGAATTAAATGAGATAACTTTAAATGACCTAATCTAATGCTTGCCATACATTAACACAATAAAGATTACTTAGTATTCCCTAACTCTTATACATCATAAACCAACAGTGCTTTAATATGATTAGGGTTACATAGTCATAGCCTCTTTCTACCAAAACAAAAAAGAAAACTCCTTCCTTTGTCCACAATTTTTGATTTTTGAAACCTGCTAAATTTCCTAAATTCTTCCACAGGAATTTTCTCTATGGTGTCTTGAATTTTCCTATTTATTTCACCTCAGTTTAAAAATAAACATTTATTGAACAGCATTGGAAATACTTGGTTATAGAGTTTATAACACTGAGTAGAGGAGATAACAAACTGTTCATACTCATGACCTCCCTTAAATCAATTTTTAATAATTATATTTAAAAAGTCAAAGCAAAACAAAACATTTATTCACCCTTGAAAAGTGCAGGAACCAAGCACACCTTGAACTGCACATACATATTCAATAACTGATTTGAAATCAGAATGTCCTTATGGCTCTTCCCCTGCCTACAGGTCCCAGCAGGTCACCCTAATCTAAATTCCAAAATATTGCTGGCTTGTTTTCTGCATAATTTGAGGAAATCAATGTCTACTTCTAAATCTCTCCTGGTTGTTCTGGGGAGTCTCTGGAACGTGTCTGAGGGGAATGAGAATGAAGTGTGCTGTGGTTCTGCTGTCCTCTGCAGAACCGCTTTGCTGGGCATACCAGGGACTGTTGGTCACTGCCACTCCTCCAGTGGCAATGCCTCACCTCCCACTGCAGGCAAGGCTGTGGAGATGCCTGGGGCAGAGTAGGGCTGTTTTAAAAGTTTATGGGTTAGAGATAGTGTGCTAAAGTTGGTGCAGCCACAGGAGGAAACAAGAACAATGCTTGTAAGGAAAATGCTTATTATTCTCACAGGTCCCAGAGAAGGAAGTCAACACAGGCCATGGCACCGGCATAGGTCAGAAGGCAGAAGGAGTAGGAGAAAGACTACACTTAGAGAATAGTCTTTATTGGGGTTTCTGCAGAAAAACTCAAGCAAGGCAGGGAAAACAGTTTAGAATTGGCTAATTTAAATAATTCCAGCAGGTTTGGCTACAGATGATCTCTAATAGTCCTGGGATGATTGAGGCTAGGAATATTGCCTCCAGCAATGACCAGGCCAGCTGGAGGAGGTAAGGCTCTGGTTTGGTTTGTTTGCATATCAAAGGCATGCTCCCAAGTGGGCTCTTGGCTATCTCTAGAAATTGGCTAGTTCTAGGAGGGACAATCTCTACCAAGCAAAACTGTTCTTTTTTGTTTGTATTTTTAAAAATATTTTTATTGATTTTAGAGAGAGAGGAAGGGAGAGGGATAGAAAGATAGAAACATCCCTGAGAGAGAAACATGGATTGGCTGTCGAACCGGTGACCTCTTCGTTTGTGGTTCACTGCTCAACCTCTGAGCCATACCAGCTGGGCCCAGCACCAATTTTTTTTTAAGATGTCAAATATCACAATATACAGAAAACAAAAACATACAATACAGGGGGGAAAGGGCCACTTCCCAACTCTGGATTGTATGTCAGCACATGGACTCTGAATAAGCACTGCTTTCTCAGTGGTTAGAGCCTCGGCCCTTGGACCAAAGGGTCCCAGGTTCCATATCCCTTGCTCAGACTGGGTCGGGGGCACGTGTGGTAACCAATCCATGTGTCTCTCTCCGAGCAGTGTCTCTCTCCCTCTCTCTCACATTGCCTGCTCTCTGTCTCTCTCTTTCTCTCTCTCCCTCTCTCTCACATTGCCTGCTCTCTGTCTCTCTCTTTCTCTCTCTCCCTCTCTCTCACATTGCCTGCTCTCTGTCTCTCTCTTTCTCTCTCTCTAGCTGGGTCTCTCCCTCCCTCCCTTCCACTCTCTCTCTAAAAAAAAAAAAAAAAAATCAATGGAAAAATATCCTGGGTGAGGATTAAAAAAAAACAAAAAAAAAAACTTCAAAATGTCCCTTCTGAAAAAACGGTTTCTTTACTTTCTGCCCTATTTCTTCTCTCTATGGTGAGTCAAGTTTCCTCAATGAAGTCTGACTGAGGGGAGGCATTATATTATTTATCATGTCCCTTTTACTGTGACACATTACCCACCTCCAAAAATTTTGAAAGCTTTATTCCCAACATTTATATCATCTTTGTGGATTTAAAAAAAAAAAAGGGGGGGGGGGGAGGCTCCATGGAAAGTAACCTCACAGAGTGATCTGATTATCAATTCTTAAATGGGCAGGTCATAGTGGGCAGTTACACCCCAGGCCTTACCTTTGCCTTTAGCAAGCCTCTCATTGTTTCTGACTATTCTTAGAGAGCACTTAATCTCCTTAATTATCTGTAATCCAATCCTCACCTAGTTTTTTTCCCACCTTCTTGTAATCTTCCTTATAGCTTCTCCTGAATTTCAAATGTATAAAAAAGGCTGCAAAACTGTTATTCTTTGGAGCATTTGAGATCTTGCTCCTCAACATATGCTGTCAGTTTGGCTCAAATAAACTTTCTCTCTCTCGCTTTCCTTTTTGTTTAAAGAGAGGGATAGAGAGATAGAAACATAGATTAAAAAATATATATATCACTGATTGGCTGCCTCCTACATACCTGTTCCCATGGATTGAGCCTGCAACCTGGGCATGTACCCTGACTGCAAATTAAACCTGTGACCTCTTAGTTTATGGGTAGACCGTCAGCCACTGAGCGGCACCAGCCTGGCTCAAATAAATTCATAAAAATTCTCTACAGGTATGGGTGTATTTTAACTCGACACCTCAAACAGTTAGATAAAGATATTTAGAACACAGCAGTTTCTTAGATCAAATTCTAATATCCATTAATTGGTTGTTAAATTTGAGGCACAGAGGACTGACTTCTTTCCATCTTTCTAATTCATTGCTTAAGAATCCATCAACATTGTCTTCAGAACCCATGAATTGTCCGGTATCCTAATCACTCACACAATTCAAAAGCAAGCATTTCAACTTCTGCAGATAAATGAAGAAAGCCTTGAAGTCTGATCAATCCACTCTTGATATTGTTTTGATGCCAAAATATGTTACTGCTGAGCTTTTAGCCCAATATAATTAGATAGGCCCTTATAAATTGTGCTGTGACTTTCCACTGGTCACAGGACCTCCTCCATTCCAACCAAAGTTGGAGCTCTCAGTACAGCGACTTTTTTATTTCTCATAGACAGTCATACTTAAGGACACTAACTGGTTCTAAGGATACCCCCTACAAAGAGATCCAGAACATGAATTTAGTCTGTAGGTGTTCCTCCTCTTCACCCTCACCCCCTACCCTATCTAGTGGCTTGAAAGATTTTCATGTTCAACCCTTAGAACATGAAAGGATTAATGATGTCTCTTTCTTTTCAAACATTCTAAGGATGTCTACTTTGAATGAGCCCAAGATATTTTTTCTGGCAATTTTTTTCCACTAGAAAAGAGGAATAAATTCAACTTGAATCTCTGGCAGGATACCCCCTCTAGAGTACCAGTAACACAGCAGACTCTGAATACCAGGTAAGGCTCAGTCTCGACCCTGACTAAATATTTGTTACTGTTATTAAGATAGCATTCCAGATTGTCTACAGAGTCAGAAGTCACAGAATATATGTGAAATCCAATGGAAGGTCATCTCCATAAGTGTAAAAGTTGTCGACTTGCAAGACAGGAAAAAAATATATGGAAAGTAAGATAGAGTTCTTGCTAGATAAATGAGGCAAAAGACTGCAAAATGATTTAAAACGATGACATAAGCTTGTGAGGTGTACAACAGAAAGAAGTGTTTAAATGGAGACAAGGCATTAACATGTTCTCAAAGCTAATTAAATTAAAATGCAATCTAAATAATTAGCAGAAAATGATAGTTATAATCTGGGAATGAGGTTGAAGATTCAAATGAAAATTAGGTAAAGTATAAATTAACTCAAAGGGACAGCAGCTAAGAGATCAACCCTTTGGTACTGAAACAAAATAAAGAGAACGAAGCCCTTCATCCAGAAGGAGAAGAAGAAAGCCCAAAGGGAATAGAAAAACAATAAGGAAGGAGGGGGGAGAACCTCACATGTCCCATGTGAGGTTCAACCTTTGAGCCCAGGAGTTACTATGGTAACCAGTCAAAGGGAATAGTGGCCAATCAGAGGGGATATCAAGGCACCAGGATCTGCAGCCTTTATAAGCTGCAGGGAAAAGGAACTCAGTGGGACCCTTTCCCCCTCCCTACATGGGAGTCCATTCTGTGGGACTCTTTCCCTCTCCCCATGTGGGAGTCTGTACTTGTTCTTCAATAAATTTTCACTTTTGCTATACCACTTTCTGTCCCTGGATTCATTCTTCGATTCCAGAGGACAAAGAATCAGGTTTCCAGTCCAAAAATTCCCTTTCAATATCAGATTTAAAATTGACTAGATGTATGAATTCCCAATGATAGCAAATCTAATGTGGATGTTAAAATTACAGTAAATACAAATGGTCCTTTTATTATACTTGAACACCAAAACAACTTACTATAAATATATATGGTAAAAGATTTTAATAAAAAGATATAAGAAAGATGAATCCCATATAATGAGGTAAATTGGTGGAAAATCCTATAATTAAAAGTCTACTCTGGAGAATTTATTTTTCAGATTTGATAATCAAATAAAAATATTATTCAAAAAAGTAATGACCTACATTATTTAAGATTCTTTTATAACTAATAGATACCTTTTGATGTAAATAAAATACTTTTAAATAATAGCTTGGAGAATTTTTTTAAGTGGATTTGTTTAAATTAATTTGAAGTACTTCCTGAAGATTTATTTTCTTAGGTTTCTGGAAATGTTGATTAAATTTTTCCTCATTGAATTTCACAGTATTTTATTCTTATTTATTATTAATCTACTTTCAGACTTGACTGACATTAGAAAAGAAAGGATTATTAAATGGTAGTTTCTCTGTAAAAACAGCATGGACTTGAGAATAATTTCTTCCTTAACACTGACTTGTGCTCTTAGACTCACTTATATCTCTGATCCCTAGTGCTACACCTTTTATAGCAAAGCATCTGTGCTGACCTTCACTCTATTAATGTCCATTATGAAGACAAAAAAATGAATTGCTCAAAGCGCAACATCAAAGAACTGTTTGCTAAGAACACAGGAAGAATGGCAAACATTCCAAGATAAATATATGCATGCCCTAAATTAAGTATACGTTTAAAGTATAAAATAGCAGTCTATGGATGACTATAAGTAATGGGGAGGTGTTTAAAATTATTACCGTAATGTAAGTAAGTTGCTCCTCTATTTATTGTATTTACATTTTTATATAAAACAAATAGATGAAGCTACCTATTTAAATAAATTCTTACTAGTTGCCTGAGATAAAGACATTTGGATTTTGTTAAAAATAACCATGAAGACACAAAACAGGAGAATCATACTAGCAAAACCAAAAGCTAGGACTGAGAGTCAATTTATTGGCAGACTCTGGGAGAATTTTCCACTAATTAGAAGGCTGGCCCTAACATGTGTGGACTTATATCAAGAGTACAAAAGGGTAGATTGATTGCAAAAAATGGCTCCAGTTTTCTATATCCTCCCCTTTTAATTTGAATTTGTAGTTCCTCTCTTCAAGAGGTAGTTTCTTTCTCTATCACTTGCATTCAACTGACCTTTTGATGTGTTTTGCCAATAGAGCAAGTGTAATAATACAGAATTCTGACACTTACGTTTCAAGAGACCTTGCATGCATCTACTTTTTCTCTTCAAACTCTGCCACCACCAGGAAGCCAGCATGGGCTAGAAAGCCTCATGGAAGAGTTCTACCATGTCAGTTGATACATTCTAAGCTAGCTACCCCACAGCCAAGCAACTAGCTGATTACCTATAGATCTGCCAAACCCAGCCTGTATTGAAAAATTGCCAGGTGAACCAAATAGTCTTTGGAGAAGTAATAAAAGGCCATTTTTTAAGCCACTAAATTTGGGAAATTTTGTTACACTGATAATTAATATATAAATCAGTTTTATATGTAGATTCCATTTTTCTTCTGAAATTACTATTCTCTATTATCTGAAATACTAGAGGCCCAGTGCACGGATTTGTGAACCAGTGGGGTCCCTCGGCCTAGCCTGCACCCTCTCACAATCCAGGACCCCTTGGGGAATGTTAGAGAGCCAGTTTCGGCCCGAACCCCACAGGCCAGGCCAAGGGACCCCACCAGTGCATGAATCTGGGCCTCTAGTATGCATATAAGATCTTTGGTTAATCTCTTCCTGCCCTTCCCACTCCCCCTTTCCTCTGAGATTCATCAGTCTGTTCCATGTTTCCATGCCTGTGGTTTCCGCTCCTGCATTGAGCATCTGCCCCATGGTGGTCAGTGCGCATCATAGCTACCGGCCAGCTGGTTGGCTGGTCGCTTAGGCCAGTGGTCGGCAAACCATGGCTTGCGAGCCACTTGCGGCTCTTTGGCCCCTTGAGTGTGGCTCTTCCACAAAATACCACGTGTGGGCGTGCACGTACAATGCAATTGAAACTTCGTGGCCCATACGCAGAAGTTGGTTTTCGGCCTCGGCGAGTCTATTTTGAAGAAGTGGCGTTAGAACATTCAAGGGGCCAAAGAACTGCATGTGGCACGCGAGCCGCGGTTTGCCAACCACTGGCTTAGGCTTTTACAAATATAGATATTAACCACAGGTATTTTAAACTTCATGTCTGATATCTTCAATGGGCTCATTTCTATTATCCAGGTTTGTTCTCTTGGCTTTGTCATTTAGTGTCACCTGTGGTGTGCTTGGATATTTGCTTGAATGTAGGAACCTCTGAAATTGTAAAGATAATTTGAGGTTCTGGTTGATGGCTACTTCCTCCAGAGAGGAATTATTATTTTTTTTTTTGCAGGCAGTTAACAGAAGGAAGAGCTTCCTAATCCAAATAGTTCATTTAAGGCAGAGTTAAAGTCTTTGTGAGGACAGGTCTATAATTTAGTTTTCCTATCCCTAGATCTTATTCCTGTTGAGAGGTTTCAGTTTTTCTGTGGACCAATATATTTCCATATTCCCTTACTTATAGGATACAGACCTTCAAGGTATCTGGCTGACAATCTGGAATATTTTCCAAAGCCCTTTCTCCTTGCCACGTCCTACATTTCTTATTTTTGTCTCCTAACCCCATTCAACTTTCAAAATCTGCTCAACTCTTTAACCTCTTTACCAGAGAGGTATCAAATTGGCAAATGTATTGAGAGGGCTGTGGGGGAGTGAGAGACAAGTGCTTGGAATGCTGGGTTTATGTCATTATACTTTTCTCTTGGATCTTGATTCCCATTGGTTGCCAGTATCTCAGTAATATTTTCAAATAGATGTTTCTCACATGTTCTATGGATTCTTTAGTTCTTTTCAGCAGAAGGATTAGTCTTGCTTTAAGCTAATTCATCATAGCTAAAAGTGAAAAAGTCATCTTTTCATCTAGTTTAATCCATCGATTCAACTTCCCTTTACAAATTATCTCATTAAACTTTAAGATTCATATCAAATAAACTGCCATTCACTGTTCCATCATTATCATTATTTGTTCTTTTCCTAATTATATATCCCAATGCCACTCCTCCATGCATCCTTAAAAATTGTGTATGAGAGCACAAGTGCTGTGTCTTTTCATGGATAGATGTAACCTGCTTTGATGTCTGGCACAGAGTCCTTTCCTCATTTGCACCTACTTGTTGCAAATTAAGTTATTCCAAATATAAAATGATTAAGAGGACCACCTAGAAATCTCCATCTTTGAAAGTCACTCAGGCAAGATCAATAGACGATATCATATATCAAAGAAATGAAAAGGGTATTTAAAATTTACTGCATTTTAGAATTGAATGGATGATATTCAGAGATATAGGTCAGAAAAAAATAGGTTTTATGGTACTATTGATTATTGGGAAAAAAAGAAAAAGAAAAATGGAATGAGATTATCCTCAATAGGACTTCCCAGGATTATTTACATGTATACATTTCAGGATCTCTATTATTATATTTACTTTAATTTTAAAACATTTAGCCTTGGCCCGTGTGGCTTAGTTGGTTGGGTGTCATCCTGTGTACTGAAGAATGGCTGGTTCGATTCCCAGTCAGGGCACGTGCCTGGGTGGCAGGCTTGATCCCCGGTAGGGCATGCAGGAGGCACCAGATTCATGTTTCCCTCTCTCGCCCTTTTCCCCTTCCTCTCTCTCTAAAACTAAATAAAACTCTTTTAAAAATAAATTAATTAATTAATAAAAATGCTTCTCAATATTATAGAAAAACTAAATAGCTAAAATAATACATGAATATTCTTGATCATGCCATGTTACTTCTCAATTGGTAGTATGATATAGTTTTTCTACAAATAGTATACTGATTTTCTCAGATAGAAGCTGATTTTGAGATGTGATGAAATGTGTTACATAGCATATTGGATTATACTATTAAGATAACTGAAATAACTAGATAAAATATTTTTTATTTAATTTTTTATTACTTAGGTAGTGGTTTAGTAATAAAAGTCAACTAAAACAATAGTATTTAATATATTCTCCATTCATAAAAATTCTGACAAAAGAAACAGCACCAGAAAAGTTATTGAATTATAACATTCATGTATTTGAAGCAAATATATGCTTTAGATAATACAGATATAATTTAATCATTTCTATACAAACCTTACTTTGAACTGTCACCTGGTTCACAATTTGCCATTAGCAAATAATTTTAATAAGTTCAATTCATACGGATTTATCTAAACTCCCCTTGATTCTGTTTCCTAAGTATATCATTTTAAGCATTTCTGACAATGAACAAAGTGAAATTCAATATGTCTAATGACACCGCAATTTTTTTTAAACAAAATTATGAGACAGTGATGGATAAATTAATTATCCTGTCTAAATGTCCTAAGTTTATAGCAAGAAGTCTATGGTATCTGCTACCAGCATTTTAATAATTAGGAAGATAAATAAGAACATGCTATCACAGGCATACCTCAGATATACTGCAACTTCGGTTCCAGACCACTGCAATAAAGTGAGTGTCACAAGAAAGCGTGCCATAATATTTTTGCTGGTGGAGGGTCTTGCCTTCAATTTGTAAAAATCACTTTTGTGAAGCGCAATAAAGTGAAGTGCAATAAAACAAGGTATTCCTGTAGTAAACTATTTTTTATGAAGCAGAACACAAGACTTTGAATATTTTAACATGCTAATGTTAAAGCTACTGCTCACTTATTTTGCATATTGCATCTTAGACTTTATTCTAATTTTAAAATTATTTTACATTGAAATACAGGTGTACAGCATTATAATACTAGTAAACTCCTCAAAGTAATGTCTGTTTGTTTTTTTTTCTCATTTAATATAATGCACTCTGTCAAATCCATTTATATTACTTAAAATAAGCAGTTATTGACTATGGCTAAGCATATTGCATGTAGTTCTGGGAACCATGTAGCCCAAAGATTTTAGATAATCTAAGACACCTCATAGAAGGAATAAAAACGGAGAATGAAATCTAGAATCTATGTTATACTAAAAATTATCAGCAAAGCTGCCTAGCATGAGAAAGAAATGCTCAAGTCTACTATATGAAATAGGAATGATATCCCTTTTGCATGGCTCCTTTAGAGAAAAAAATATAGTAAATCAATGCATAGCACTGAGAAATAGAATTAATTTTACATAAGAAAATGTAGTTCTAAAAATAGGAGTTGTCTAATTTATCTAATGATGAAATGAGATTCTGAGAATTCAAATGCCAGGTTTGTGAGGAAGATGAGAGTAGGAAAAAAGTATAATGGTCATGAATGTTCATTGTAACACTTATAAGCTGTTATGAACAATGATCAGATAATCTATAAACTATTAAAAATGTAGTTGTAATCCCTATTAAGATTATACAATGATTTAAATCATCTTATACACTAAAAACAGAGTCACAGTGTTTTTAACACTAAAAAATGTTAAAGCTTATCTAATCCAACTCTTTCATTTAACAGATAAGAAAAACAAGTTATAAGGGGTCAATGGGAGAAAAAAGGGGACCTATGTAATACTTTCAACAATAAAGGATTAAATTTAAAAAAAGAAAAACAAAGCCAAACTATATAAAGCGACAACTTGCTAAAGATGATGGTATAATTAGAATGAGAAAATTCCCTGAACACAGGGGATTTGCCAGTAGAGTGATTAAGAACACTGGAATTGGTTTGTAATAAGATATAGTTGTAATATGATAAGAAGACCCACCATCTTAGGTACAAGTTTTGAGATGTTGAGTAAATTATTTAATCATACTAACTCTTAGTTTTCACTTACATGAAATTGGGATTAGAGAAAAGAAATAAAACTTTCTAAAACATAATATAATAAGGGTAGATAAATAAGAAATATAACAGTGAAGAAAAATATTGTCATTTCTTCATTTTTCTATTACTGTATTCCCTTTTGGAGCTTTTTGAAATATCTGTATGTTATTATTTTTGCTTCTCTAATATTTCTTTTACATTGACATGAATTAAGACATTGATAGTCAAAACATAGCTTTATTTCCTTATTATTTGTACAACTTCATTGACTTTTTATTGTCTTTAGGCTGTCATTTTAGAAACAGTTTAAATTTATGGATTAATATTCATGTAATTTACTAATTTTACTTACTAAATGTATTTTCTTGTTTACTTTTAAAATTCTTTTGTGCACTTTAGGAAAAGTTTTTCTTTTGTATTTTAGCTAATAAATATATGCAATATATTTAGCTAACAAATATATGCAAGATTTGAACACTGTGCTATTCATCATAAGTGTTAAAAGCAATGAAATAAAGTGCTTAGAAATATACTATTTATGACTTCTCTAAAACTCAGGAAAGGCTATAAATTAATTTAAACATATTTAATATTGAACTAAAATTATATTTCAGATAGAATTTGCCAGACTAGACTAATTCCATGTGGCTTGCATTTTTAAAATTGTTTTTTATTGACTTCAGAAAGAGGGAGAGAGAGAGATATAGAAACCTCAATGATGAGAGAGAATCATCAATCAGCTGCCTTCTGCATGCCCCCTACTGTGGTTGAGCTGCAACCGGGGCATGTGCCCTGACTGGGAACCAAACCAGTGACCTCCTGGTTCATTGGTTGACACTCAACCACTGAACCACACTGGTCAGGCTGTGGCTTGCCTTTTTTTTTTTTATAGTAAATCCCCACATAATTTTTTTTGTAAACTACAAATATCATAAAAATACTAAGACATGGTTTTTAGATCACTTGTGGATAACAATTTGTTTTTAAATAGTTGATGGTTCAAACATGCCTGAATACCAAGATAGTACATGATTTAACCTAATATTACATCAATATTTTTGACTTCTCATGGAATCATTAACCTTTCAAAGCAGAGCTATATCTAATAGCTCTTCCCAGAAGATTATCTAAAGTTCATCCATGATCTGAATTTATTATGAGTTGGTTATGTGTTTGTGCTCGGATAAGTTATGTTTCCCGCTTACAGAAGAAACATGCACTGGGCTTCTCTAACATAACCAGGTCCATTGCAACTCCTGAAGTGCTCCTGACAATACTCAGTTCTAGTCTATTTATTTAAATAGTTTTCTTCTAATAAGCCTTATCCATTATGATTTTTTTAAAGAGTAAAGAAAAACTTTACTGTACTCTCCAAAGTTATTTATAGGCTTGAAAATGATATTTCCATTGTTATTAAAAAGAGACTCTGAATGTTACTTTATACAGTGGGCTAACCTCAGGAACTTGATATTTCTTTAATTCATTTGATTTGCCTTTACTTTTGCTAATGGAATACGTAGCTTTGTGATATAATATCATTTTTAATTAAAAAGTACACAAATCTATCCAGATTTTCTATACTAGATAAAGTTACATATCTCCTTAGCATCTCTATATATAAAAGCTTAAGCAACCATTACAATGGAACAACCTGAATGACCAGTCCCTATGACACACACTGACCACCAGGGGGCAGATGCTCAACACAGGAGCTGCCCCCAGCCTGCAGGCCCCGATTGCCAATGGGGCCTGCTGGCCAACCTCCCGGTCCCTCCTCCCGGCCAACAGGCCCCGATCTGCATGGTGGCAGCACGTGGGCTGCAAGGGAAGGAGGAGGTAGGGAGGTGGGGAACCAGATCAGCCCTGATTTCCGGCCAGGCCTAGGGACCCCACCGATGCATGAATTTCATGCACCAGGATCCTAGTTCTTAATAAGTAAAGCTGTTCTGGATGAAAATGAATATACCTAAAAATAAATTTTAAGCAACTGTTATAGAACCATTCATTATCCCAATTTGAAATAACATTTCAAATAATCTTTAAATAACTTTGCTTATGGAATTAAAGGAGACAATTTCAAATTGATGGGCATAGAGAGCTAAAATAAATCATCTATGTACAATTAGTACATTATATTCTGTTTAGTTAACAAGAGTCACACATTTCTGTTGTGTGAGTTGGATGTCCCCAGATACTTTGCAACAATATATTCTATGGCATCACAAAATAGAATTTGATGTTTGACTTTTTTTTCCCCACTTAAAGTAGGAGGTTTAGTATATTATATTGTTGAGTTCTATATTCATTTCATTAATTAGTAATTATCTCATTACTAATTAATCAATTTATTCATTCTGACATTTAATAGCCAATAACCAATAGTAAATCAAAGCACATATTTTATTGAAGTCTTAATACATGAAACATATGTCAAATATATAAGATAAATATAAAAAGTTAATTATTATTCATCCTAATATATAAAAACACAGGATACGTAACATCCACAATGACTGGAGGCTCGACAGATCTGAAGTCAGTGCTGGGTTGCTGTGGTCACCTAGCACTGACTGCCGTGACTGCGGGGGCCCGGACCCAGCACTGACTGCCGAGGGGCTATGGATTAGGCCTGGAGAAAGGCCTGGGGAGAGAGAAGCAGGGTCTGATCCATAGCCTTCGTGGCAGCTGTTGATCAGCACTTGCCTCTCTCTTTTGCTCCAGGCCTGGCCAGCAGACACGCCTCTCCTTCTCTCTGGCCTCTGCTGGGGCTGCTGATCAGCCCCGCTTCTCTGATCAGGCCCAATTTATAGGCCCGGAGACGTTGACTGGCATAGAAACAGATCAATCAGAACCAAATCTGGGTGAAGTGCGAGGAGCCAATGGCTGCCTAGGAGGTGGAGCTTTTGACGCTGACTGGCATAGAAACCGACCAATCAGAACCTAATCTGGGTGAACTGTGAAGGCAGAACCTAAGGTGGGGACTGAGGAGGGGTTTTAAGGGCAACAGCTGTTTGGTGTAAGGTGTAAGAAAGCGTTTCAATTTTTTAATGACCGGTTTGGGAGTATAGTGCATATTGCTGGCTATCAGTCCAGATATAGGGATTATGTATTTTTGTCTGTCAAGAGCAACTCCTCCTGCTGAAAAAGCCTCCCCACCCCCATTTAAGCAATCCTATCCTATATAATCTATCTATTCTACTAAAAGGGTAATATGCTAATTAGACTGGGTCGACCAGCCATCTTATGGATGTCCGACTTCCTTCCCAACAAAGCCATGGTGGTAGGGGCTGAGGCAGAGGCCATTAGGGGCGATCAGGCTGGCAGGGGAGGGCAGGTGGGGGTGAGATAAGGCTGGCAGGGGAGGGAAGTTGGGGGTGAGATCAGGTGGGCAGGGGAGGGCAGTTAGGGGCAATCAGGCAGGCAGGAAGAGGCAGTTAGGGGTGATCAGGCAGGCAGGCAGGCAGGTGAGTGGTTAGGAGCCAGCGGTCCCAGATTGCTAGAGGGATGTCCGACCACCGGTTTAGGCCCGATCCCACAGGGGATCGGGCCTAAACCGGTGGTCGGACATCCCTCAAGGGGTCCCCGATTGGAGAGGGTGCAGGCTGGGCTGAGGGAACCCCCCATGCATGAATTTCATGCACCAGGCCACTAGTTTATATATAGGAGTTGTTGCTTTTGTCCCACTAAGAAACAAAAGATGAACTTAGAGTCATAGAAAATGGTAGATCATATATAAAAGTAGAATCTATGGTCAAAGAAGAAGATACAAGAATATTCATGAATTTTTTTAGAAATAGGTATCAGAGAAAAACTGTGGCTTAGGTAGTTAATGGATCGTATATCCCAATGGTAGAGAGACAGGAAAAAAAACATATCCTTGATTCCTCAGTGGGTCAAGAGAATTCACCAAGTACCCAGCTCAATCCAAGGGATAAAGGAAGAAATATAATAAGAGAAAGAGAATATACTCTTTAGTTTTTACTTATAGAAAATTTCAAACACAGACAAAATAAGCAAGACTATAACAAAGACATTTATTCCTACCACTCAACTTGAATATTACCACCATTTTTCTAATCTTTATTTTAAGGGCTTGCATGTTTTGGTTCAGGGAAGTTTAAAAGTAAAGTCAGACATCATATCATTTTCCTCTTAACTGTTTCAGTGTACATCTTTGCTGCAGGAAAACAAAACAAAACAAACCCTACTTACATACCACTGTGGCATTGTTACAACAAACACAACTAACAACAGCGTATTTTTTTTTTCCTTTCAGAGCTCAATCCATATTCAAATTTCATCAAGTTGTCTTTTTTGCTCTGCTCATTTGGTTGTTATGGAAAATTCTAATTCTATCATTCCTTTTATCTTTAATACCTACATTTTTCTATATAATTCTTATACATTTGTCAACTAATTTGTCATCTTGAAATAAAATACTCCTACAAAGGTAAAATGAATGCTTGATTCTTTGCCCAAAAAGACAAATAGGTAAAAAGATAAATGTGTAGATGTCTTCATTTGGTTATTAATTTGATTGATAAAAAGGCCTGTAGCTTGATAGGCACCCTAGGAAAGAATTAAATATATTTATATTTAAATTTTTATACACACACACCTATTTTCAAGTAAAAGACTCATCCCTGGGAATCCATGAGGACTTAAATGTCAAAGTTTAAAGTTATGGCTGAGATCACTGTCTTGTTTAATTGCTCTATCAGTATAAGGAAATAGGGAAAGCCTATCTGCTTTCCTGCATATTTTGTATATTCTGTTCTTCATATGAACTGTGCATCTCTTTCTCTACTTCAAGTTTCAAATACTCCAAAGATGAGTTCCCCATTCTCAGAGATTTTATGCTGGATCACTCATCCAGGGTAATTGTGTATATGGGCCCAACCTGACAATTCACTTGTAAAAAATCACTTATTAATAGACTGTGCACACAATAATATGAATCAAAGAAAAAATATCTTGCTAGTGAATAAAAGAAGCTAAACCCCCCCCCCCCAATGAGTAACTCTTTGTGTAAAGTTCTAGAAAATGCAAACTAATCCATAGTGACATAAAGCAGACTAGTAGTTGACTAGAAGAGGAAGAAGAGAGAGATTAAATGAGGCAAAAGGAAACTTCAGTAGGTGATGAATATGTTTACTATTTTGATTGTTCATTGGAGACCAATCTGAAGACAAAATTGCCTCTCTAGTGACTTATAAGGAAGACTTACTGGAATGAGAGAAAAAGAGAAGGATTTTGAGTATTGAGTGCTGCATTAAGGAATTAGTCTTTCTTGCCTGGCTAGTGTTGCTCAGTGGTTGAGCATCAACTTATGAAACGGAAGGTTAAGGTTTAATTACAGATCAGGGCAGATGCCTGAGTTGCAGGCTCTCGCCCCAGTAGAGGGTGTGCAGAGGCAGCCAATCAATTATTCTCTTTCATCACTGATGTTTCTATCTCTCTCTCCCACTCCCTTCCTCTCTCTGAAATCAATAAAAACATATTTAAAAAGAAAAAGAAATTAGCCTTCCACCATAATATCTAAAGCTGTTCTTGCAATCCTTTGTGACATAGGATGTTTAACAAGAGCATAAATGTAAGGTTTAAAGTCACTGTGGCAGGGAAGTCAAACAAGTAGTTATGTGGCTCTCTGTCCTTGCCTCTAGTTTCCCCTGACAATCACTCTTCCTCGACTTAAATTTAGAGGATTTCATCTAAAGTTTTCTCCATTTGACATTAAGTTGTCTTGAGAATTGAAAAGATTTTATTCTTACAGAAGGTTGCATTGAAATTGATTTCATTTTAGCTTACATTCAATTTTGACTTTATTTGACCTGGGCTTGAATGTACTTAACACTGAATAGACACATTCTTATGGAAGACTACCTTGATTAACTTGATATTTTAGCAAAATATTGCACAAATTGAAACTATATACAGTGTGTAATATAGTTGAATTTAGAGATGATTATTCTAGTGCTGTTGACTGGCAAAAATGGTTAGAAGATTGTTCTTCTCATTCCCAAAAGAAAAGGTCAGAAATTTCAATTGAATTCTTTTTTCATCCACTAAATATTTTACTAGCAAACAATTCAAGATATCAACAAAAGAAGAGGAAAAGAAATATTTACTTTTTACTTATGGAATCATCCCTGTTTTAAAAACAGCACAACAAAATATTTTATTCATGAATAACAACTCAGAAAGATTAGACAAAGAGGAAGGGGGAGACTGAACTTTGCCAGGAAAGGGAGAGGTGGATGCCAGCCTTTTTCTTTCCCTTTCCTTGGGTTTAAAATTCTTCCTCTCATTATAAATGGAAAAGAAAATTTATTTAAAAATTATTAAAGAAATTTTATTTAAAAGTTATTAAAAACGGTTCCCTTTTCTACCTTCATTTTAAGCACAGAGCACTGGAAAACTCCATTTTTTTATACTTTGCTTTCTAGTTGTCTTTAATTTAGTTGAGGATGTTATAAGCTAAGGAGATGGGGTATTGATTTAAGTACCTGTAAATTCCTGTTTCCCATATAATAAGATAAATTTGGATTTTGTTGTCCTATAATGTTGTTGTCCTAGGTGGCTTTATCTTCCTCACTTTTTTTTTATAATAAAAATACAAGAATAAGTGATTCATGATCACTTATTTCAAGATTTTTGTTGCAGTATATAAATGCTTAGAATATCTTAAGATAGAAGCCATTTTTTTCATCTTAGATGCATTAAAAACAATTAAGATTAAAAATTACCAACTCTTAAGAGATGGAAGCAAATTTTCTGAATGTTTTAGATTATGAAACCAATGGACATCAAACTCTATTTTGAAAGAGCAACAGATAGGATTTTTTTATTTGAAACAGAGTAAGAAAGAGTATCCCTTTGTAAATGAATGCTCAGTGGTTGAATCTATCAAAAGATGACTATGAAGGTCAGTATTTTGAAGGCTCAGGAGCAAATGGGTATGAAATTATCACTTTTGTGACCATATAATCAAGATATATGGCCACAGTAATTAGTACCCTGCCTAGTGTTCATTTGAATATGTTGCCTTTGCTGGTCCATAAGAACTGCACCTGTTCTGCCAGTAGCAGCAGGTACGGATCAACTTCATCAGAAGCCATCATCTCCCCAGTCAGTTACCCAGCCAGTGCTACACAAACCTCTGCTATACATGTCTTTACCACATGTTACAAAAAGTATCTATGAAAGCCAAAAAGCCACTCAATTCGTAGTAATTGGTTACAACAACCTCAGGAAACTGAGACAATGGCTTCAAATACTATCTTTCATGAACCCATGAATCGAATGGGCTCAATTTGGCAATTCTTGCTTGGGGTCTTTCATGAAGTTACAGTCAGATTGGCTGGGGCTATATTGAATTAAAGTTTGACTGGGCTGGGCTCCAGGCTGGCTCGCTTACATGGCTGATAATTAGTGCTGGCTATGGTCTTGGAGCTCAGCTAGAGCAATAGACTAGAGCCTCTTTATGTGGCTTCAGCCTCAGACAGCATGGCAGCTGAATTCTAGGAGGGAGTGTCCCAAGAGAATCCTACCAGTAAGAGTGAGATTCCGAGAAGCCTAAGTGGCACTGAAATGCTGCCTAACCTCAGTAATCCCAGACATCATTTCCATTGCGTTCTACTGGCCTGGGAAATTAATAGCAGTCCAAATTCAAAGATAAGTGAATTAACCTCTACCTCTCAATGGGAGAGAAAACAAAGTCTTTGTAACCGTATGTAATTTACTAAACCAGGTTATGCTTCTTAATTTTAGACAATATGGAGCAATTCCCAACATCTGAGTCTATCCAATTTTGTTTTATACTACTCTACACCAAGCATGTCAAACTCCTGGCCTGCAGGCCACATGTGGCCCTCAACGAATATTTTTGCGGCCCAGCCAATATAATGGTATGTAAGAAACATTTTAATAAAAATTTCGTAACTTAATTTTTATAATACCCGGTTATACATAATTATTAATAACAAACTACAATGTTTGCTAATGACTGATTACTATAATCCTGTTGCATTCATTTCCCTTAAGTTCCTTACATGCAGGCGCACCATTTCTCTCCACTGATACTAGCAGCAAATATTTTAGCAGCCGATTGCCATATCATTAGTCTTGGACTGACTTGTTTGGCGTGCGCAACAGGAAATATTTCACTTTCGGAGAACAAGGAAAATAGGTTTATTTGCGTTACGCTTATAAATTTTTGCAGTTATTCAGTGTCTGGTAAGTTAATGTTCAAGAAAAAATATTAATTTTTATTAAAATGTTCTATTATTTTATGTTAATGATTACTCATTTATTTCTGCCCTTTGTATTCAGCATGTCTCTATCGAAATAAATCTACGTTTCTATGAAAATTGAAGCTTTTGTTTTTTTGCGGCCCACATAAACTTAAACCTTGTTTATTTGGCCTGTGTTAGTCTTTGAGTTTGACATGCTTGCTCTATATCATACAACCTGTTGCAGGAATGTGGCTCCTTGATTTTTTTCTATGCTAGCACTATGATAAAATTATTTTTCTAAGCTTAAAACATAGTCCTTCACTTCTGCCAAATTTTTATCTAAATTTTAGGACATAGTTTGTGTTCCTGCTTTTCCATTATTTTTTTTCTTTTTTCTTTTTTTCAAATGCTCCATACTACATCAATTTTTCTGAATTCTTTTTGCAAATTTATCCTAGATCACCCGTATCCTCAATGTGTGTTTGCTGGTGAAGGGAGACCACTTGTGTCTAAACTTTAGATGTGGCAACGGGGTGAGGAGCTGCAGTAGTCCACTATAGCAGCTGGCATTAGCCTTCTGTTTGCTTACTCATGATTACTGCCAATTATGTAAATATAGTTACCCTTAGGGTCATCTGGACCCACTGCCATAGATGTTTGTGGATTTTTCCACACTAATTGTCACCTTTATCTTCTTGTCCACTGATGGAATCATATCTACCTTGTGGCTTATTGTTATGAGAAACCTACTAGACTCTCCCATTCTGCTTTACCATTAGACTCTGATATTTGATAGCAGCAGCCCTGACATTACTACCAACCTCCAGATGGCAGCTTCTAATGAACATCGTACGATGCTGGTACCACCATCACTATTGCATTTCTCACTTCCTTAGTGAAGGCAAGATCATCTAGCAACTCCTAAAGAACATAGTGAAGTCATGGGTTCTCAGGCCATAGACAATTTCATTTTAGCAATCCCACAGGCTTATGATAAGCCAGGCAAAAAAGAATATAAGAAAAAAATGAATAAATATACAGAGAACAAAGATATAAAATGAATTCAAAACATGTAACAGTACAATTGAATAGCTACTTTAGGTTGGATGATAAAGTTAAGGACTCTCTGAAGAAATTATATTTAATCTGAAAACTGAATACAATAAAGGAGCCAATCATTTAGAGTTAAAACTAGAGGTTTTGTTTAAGTAAAGAACTTTATTATCTACATATGCAGATACTTATTTCTTAATCTTCAAATTTCATATTTCTAATTCCTTCTGAATTTCTCCACAATGACCTCAAATACAACTACTATATTATACTATTTACTCTCTTGCTTTGTAGCCTTTGAACTTGCATTTAAAAACTGATTAACTTCTCACCTTTTGTGGGCTAGTTACTTCACATATCTTTAATCCTGTTGGACATAGGTATCGGGAAGATGTTTGACTTCCTAGTCTTAATTAGAGTTTCTCCTTTGGGCACACACCTTCCCAGCATCTATCAACGCCAAGTGCAGCTGTTTTCCTCCATTTCTGCCTGTTTCGATAAGCTATCAGCTCTTTGAAAGCAGGGACCACATCTTATGCTTCTGTCTATTGCCAGCACCTAGCCCAGTGTTCCATGTTCTTGCGATGAATGAAAAGGTAAAAAAAAAAAAAAATGTCTTTCTTCAGAGCAGCTATTTTTGTTACTTGAATTAAGTTCTATGAGAGTACTGACATAACCTGATTGCCGTGTCCAGTCTTAAAATAGAGGTTGACATATAGGAATGCTCAATAAATCCTTGATGATTGTTGAATGTATAGAGAATGACTTCATTTAAATTAGCAAAAATTGAAAGTAAATTTCATTCTGGCTCTTAACAGTAAGCAGGTGTAATCCAAACCTAGAGAGAAAGATGCCTAGCAGTAAATCAAGTTAAGATATGTATTATGCGAACTTGCTTTACTCCTGACCTGACCAGTATTTTTCCCTCCTTCATTTTCCCTAGAATCTTGCTTCCTTCTCTACTTATATGTTCTTCATCCATATATTTTAGAAAACTACTTCAAGTGCTTTCTGGAGTAGGTAAAAAGAAATATAATCTTTATTATTCCTGAGCAAGCAATGCAAACTGAGAAGGAGGTACCTTAATTATCAGCCTAGACACATATACAAATTTTAAACACCTTATGTATTTTTTTTTCTACATGGATTGTTGTTAATGATCTATCCATCTGTAAGATAGATTAAAAATACTCAGCAACTTATTATAAAGAGGAAACATATATTTAATCTTTAAAATCTGGTGTTTTTGTTTTTGGCCATTAACTGAAAATTTTAAACATTTAGTGGGAAATAGTAAATATGCTATTGTAAAATTTTAAATTAAAGAATCAAACATTCACTAAAGTGTGAAACTCATACTATAAACAGAGCTATCAAGATAACAACAACAAAACAAAGTTACACTGAATAAAAATGTGGGTTGTGATACTCTGCGTCTCAGTTTCTCTATTCCTAACCTAAAATGGTTGGGGAAAGATATTACATTTTATCACACTCTGAAATTACATGATTTTGCTAATCAATTTATTCTTCTGATAATATAATTTAAAAGTGAACTTCTTTAACTCATTCTTTATAGCTTTATGAAATTCTTCAATGTGTCTATTATAGTATTCCTACAACAATAACAATAACTAAAAATGAAACTAAAAGTCATAACTCTGCAGAAGTGTAAACTTCCAGGAAGCATACGTATCTATGCTAAAGATTCGTTTGAATACCTACAGCCAATAAAGAAAAAAACATCTCTGAAAGTTCAAGGTCCCAGAACCATGCCTACAAGCTCAGGCAGTCTGGCTGAATTTATATGAAGCAGAACTGCATAAAGTTAGGAAAGATCCATTACAGGAGGAATTCTATTAGTTTTTTAGCTGAGACAAGTTTCAAGAGAAAAATATGGTATGGACTAGGGAGGCAACAAAGTTGAGGGAGTGAAGACAAGCTTTTAGTGAGAAGCGTTGCATCAGGATATTAGGGAAGCAAAGTCAGACTGAAATGATACGGGGACCAGAACAGGATACTTCGTTCACGGGAAGGTGGAAAACTGCTCAGAGGCTCCTTGTTCCTTTTAGGCAAATCCTAGGCTCAGAAATTCCTCAGGGGCTCTCCTGCAGGCCTTTGAGTGCCTACTGTCTCAGAAGTTCAATTTCTAGTGAATGAATAACTTACAATTGTGGATTAATAAAAGGAAATCATATTTGAGAAAACAATGGCTCTTCCATGGAAAGTAATATAAGCGTTAGATTATAATATTTTTTTTAAAGCAAACAAAAACCAGCTTTTAAATTGTTTCCCATAATGCCAAGTTGAAGTATTGGATGGAAATAGGAGGTAGAACTTTTAAGAGTCTAATTTGTGAACACTACCAAACAATGAAGGATTCTTGAGTTAGACATTTGGAGAAAATGTATTTATTTAATCTAAGTAGCATACTCAAAACTCTGCTAAAATGCCATTTCCTCTCAAGAGCATTTCCTGGCTAATGCCCTTTGCTCAACCACAACTCCTGGCCGAAGCGTCCATCTTCTAAACTTGACCTTATTCATATTTTCTAATAGCACTTACTTCTCAGAAATACAATCACTTTTCACTTGCTATCTATATCTCTTACAATGCTGTGTGCTATTTGGGAGAAAGTGGTCATATCTTTTTTATATCTCTGTCCTCGTTGCCTGAACCTTATACTAGTCACATTATAGATACTTAGTAGTTAAGGAATAAATAAATGATCACCAATACAAAAAAAAAAGTATCTATCATCCCATTATGAGTAAGATTTATACCAATTTATATGTAAGAACTTAGTCTCATGGGATATTCTTTCTGATTAATTATGAACTAAAAATCGTTTTGGTTTGAGATAAGATTTTAACTTCTAGAAACCTTGAATGCTTATCAAAACTCCATGAAATCTTTAGAGATTCACTTATCACTTAATTAATAAATCGAAAATCAGTTCTTCATTGCTTAACACACATTGAGATACCTGTATAAATCTCAAAAGGTAAATTTATTAAGGGCTTCTGACATGCTTACTCCTAATTGGATATTATAATTTTGCCCTATGGTTTATTTACTTAAAAAACTAACAAGCACATGTGTAGAATGCATGGAAAAGGCCCAACATGCTTAAACTGCCTTATTATTAATTACTAGGGGCCCAGTGCACGAATTTGTGCACCTTGGAAGGAACTATTGGCCGCTGAGGCTGTGGAGGCTGCAGTGGGCACAGGGGTGGGTCTCAGCCCATCCTCCACACCCCTGCCAGGCCCCTCCCACCATGGCCCCTGGTCACGTCTGCCACAGCCCCTCTCCTGCAGCTCCCTCACACTGACAGCACAGGCCCTGCTCCCACCTGCTGATGGCACAGAGCAATTGGGGCTGGCGCCATCAGTGGGTGCGAGCAGCGGCTGCTGTCTGATCACCCCTCAGGAGCAGGGGGAGGTAGAGAAGCTCACAGGGGCGATCTGGGCCTGCAGCCACCACTCACACCCGCTGACAGCGCCGTGATCGGGACCAGTGCTGGGCGCCAACAGTGGGTGCAAGCGGTGGCACTGGCGCCAGCTGCGGATGCAAGCGGGGGGGCCGGCGCCAGCAGTGGGTATGAGTGGAGCCATTGCCAGCAGCGGGTGCGAGCAGCGGCTGCCAACCCCGATCGCCCCTCAGAAGCAGGGGGCAGTGGAGAAGCCCTGAGTGGGGCTGGCGCCGGCAGCAGGTGCGAGCACCCGCTGGGACTGCAGCACGTGGGAGCAAAGAATTTTCAGTAACCACCAGATGCTCGCCCCAATGACAGCGACCAGTGTCCTGCCTTAGTCTGGCACCCCCACTCACCTGTTCCACCATCCCTCTGCAGCCGACACCCGCCATGTTCCACACTCTGCTGCCTGCTGCCGATGCTCACCATGTTCCACGCGCCCCCCCTGGTAGTCAGTGCATGTCATAGTGACTGGTTGTTCAGTGGTTCGGTTGTTCTGCCATTCAGTCTATTTGCGTATTAGCCTTTTACTATATAGGACTCGGGGCCCAGCGTGTGAAATCGCACATGACCCGGGACCCTACTGGTGCCGCGTGGGACTGCCCCGAGTCCCGGAGTCCCACCCTGCGGGGCCAAGGCCATGTGGAACTCCCCCAAGTCCTACCTCGTGGCCAGCACCGCGGGACTCACCCAATGCACCACCTGGTCAAGTCCCTGCCAGCGCTGTGGGAGGCAAGACCCAGAAAGAGTCCCACAGCCGCCGCCACAGTGGGAGGCAGGACCCAGAAACCCGCCCGCCGCCCTGGCGGGACTCAGAAACCCACCCATGCCTCCGGTCAAGTTCTCCAGAGTCAAGTCCCTGCCCACCTGCGCACAACTTGCCACGTGCATGCAGCCTCCTGCTGATCAGTCATTACGGCATGAGGGCATCATGGCCACAGGCTTTTTATATATATAGATGATAAGCTATTTAAAATTTAGATAATTTAATTTTAAAGTCTACCAGCTGATTAAAATTTAATTCTCTTCTCTCAAATAACTGGCATATGTTCAGGTGTGAAAGGGTTTATTAATGTTTATTAAACTAAAAAATCAAAGGATTTAAAACTAGGCTGTTAGTCTTGTAAATGGATAACCAGGGTTACATGAAAAGTCAACCAGGCATTAATGTGCCTTGGCAGTTATTCCTGGAAGCTATGTGATTCTTTAGCCCTGTATTTATCATGGATTGTATTTATCATGAAGGACAAGCAAGGATTCTTGAGAAAATTAAAAACTGTGCTAGACCAAGAACAGCCAATATACTGTAATTTGACGATTGCATTCTGGCTCATTGGGATCCAACAGCCATATTTGCAGAACCTGGTTATGCCACATAGTGGGTATGTTATTTAACCCTGTGAGACTCAGTATCTTGATCTGCAAAATTAAAAATGCAGCACTTGTAGGACTGTTGTGAATATCAAACTATCTGAACATAAATAAGCCTCAAAAATGTTGAATGCTATTATTACTTTACTGCCTAGCTTTCTTTTATTCTTTCTTCCTTCTACTTTGCCAATCTATTTTTTTATTTTTCCTTTTCATCATGTTTTTTTCTTTCTACTTTTTTGTGTTTGATAGATCCTATTATTTACTGCAAATAGAATTTTTAGTTAAATATTTACTCTAAATAAGATACAAAACTCAAAAAGAGACCTAACCTATTTCCCATTGCCTAACATAGGTCTCTCTCCCTCCCTTCCTCTCTCTCTCCCTCTTCTTCTTCCTTTCTTCCTCTTATCCCCTTTTCACCCTGTTTAATTAGGAAACAAGGTCAATATGTGAAGGGATAAATGTGAAACTAATGATGATACCAAAGAATATACAATGCATATAAAAATGAATAGTTAAATAATTAAAAAATGTATTGAACAAAAGATGTAAGGAACTTGAGGATTTTTTTCAAAATTGAACATGTCTTTATTACAGAAAATAATGGCCAAACCAATGCCAGGAAAACAGATGGGCTCAATGTAAATAATGAATTCATGGACTGAAGGTTTCAACAATGAAGAAAGCTTTAATTTGGGGAAGTGGTATTGCTAAAATCAGAATTTTAGCTTTGTCATTTTAACCTTTGTCAATCTAGTTACTTTCATGGTATTTTATTTCCTCCTTATCCAAATCATAGCCATGACCAATGAAAAGAACAATTTATCCTCAGTCTGTCACTCTCTATCTGTGCTTCAGGTCCATGGCCAGCTTTAAGAGTTGAGAGACCATATTTAAGAGTAAAAACCCAAACAAATTATTTCTAAATTACATAAAAGAAAAATGTTTTCAAATTACCTCTTTATTCTACATTACAGAAATTATTGGCATAACTTCCCAGCCAGTTAAAAGCCACAGGAATTCAATCAAAACTTCTTGGGATGAGGTTATGAGAAATGCTTCCAACTGAATTTTGAGACATTTTATTAGACTTTTGAGATGGCTCTTCTCAAGAAACTCCATTGAAATAAGAACACCAATTTTCCCTCATCTAATCTAATCAGAATTAGATCTAAAAAAAAGTGCTTTGCTAATCTTCATTATCTGAAGCTATAATATAAAACTTTCCACTGACATAGGATATTAACTCCTATATTGTAACTTGGTTGGTTAATGACAGTCTACTTTATACTTTATGGAGAACAAAGTTTTTTGTCTAACCATCTCATTACCAACTTTATGATGAAAGTGGAAAAAATTAAAACATAAACTATAAAAAACTAAAATATTACTAAAAGATACACTTATATAAACATCTGCTTAAGAGAATTAAAAGTGGTGGGAGAACAGGGAGTGCTTTGAAGAAAGGATGTAGTTAGCCTTTCAACTAAATATAGTGCTTCACACATTGATTTTGTGAAAGTCAGTGCATCAGAGGACTATCAGACACTAACTTGTTCTGTTATTTTAACACTTTTAGGACCCTACAGTTGTCCATCCAGTCAAATATAAAAGGTGGGAAAATAAAAGACCGTTGACCTGCTAAACCTTTAACTGTAAATTTGAGGTCTAAGCAAAGGTCAACAGCAGTTTTTTTTATACTAACAGGTAATTTTAGAAAAGTTCAAAAGATGTCAGTCTGGAAAATATGTGAGAGTTCACATTTTATTGAATTTACAGTAAAACATTTATTCCTATAAACTCCTAAAAGAGAGCTGGAGTTTCTCTCACAAAAAAATTTAGAAATTAAACTTTGGACCTTGTGAGGAGAGCACAATAAAAAATAAAACTGTATATTTATAGGAGAGAAAAAGGAGGAAAAGGTTGAATACTACATATATGACCCTGTTTTATCCTGATATTTGTGGGAGATCTTATCCCCGTTTTCAGAGGAGGTGCTTGAGAAAAGATAAATGGGGTAGGTGATTTATCCAGAATAACAGAGCTATGAAAACATGGAAAAGAGTCTGAAATCAAGAAAGGGAGGAAGGTAAATAAGGATGCTGTGAAAGAGAAGCTCATCGAGGTCACTCAAAGCCATGAGTGTTCTCCACAGATAAAACCAAAATCTCAAGAAACAAACATTCTCATTAAAGAGGAAATAAAAAATTTCAAAACATTGAGATAGACCAAAGTATACTTTAAAATGTGTCACAAAAAAGTTTTGGAAGCAAAAATTGGGAGGTTTTTTTTTTTTTTTTTTTTTGGTGTGTGTGCAGGTGTGTCTGTCTGTGTGGGGTGCAATAGCAGTAAGAAACAGCTCATGTTTATTTCTAGCAGACACTCTCGTGCCCTCCAGACATTGGCATCATAGCCCTGCCCTATTGTACCAGAGTAGGTGTCACAAAGGAAAATCCCATTTCCAGGATAAGCTTCCCTAGACTCAAGTCCCCAGCTCGGGCTAATCTCCACCCTTAGGAGAACCTGCCCAACTCCATACTCAGCAGCTTGCTTCTTCAAGGCCAGTAGGAGGCTCTCTAGCTCAAGTCTGCTAAGATGGTGTCTTATGTCAAAAATATAATTTTTTTCCATATGATATATTGTCTAGACGAAGTTACAGGTCCTTCTGTAATCTATTTGAAGGGATCATCCAAGAAAATGACTCACTGAAGGGTCACCATAGGCGTGTCTGCCATCCTGGCCTAAGGAGCATCGTTACAATTTCATGATTAAGTGACATGATCCAACCACCCGGAAACTAAGCACACATTATTTAATGAATTCCCCATATGGCTTGTAAAATTTTTTTGTATGAAAGTATGCATGCCCTAATGGTTTCAGACATATTAAATAACTTTTGCTCTCAATATTTTTTACCTATTTGAATACCAATATTACAAAGCCATTTATTTACTGCATTTCATAAGAAAAACATTCCTTCTAGTTTGTAATTCGTCCTCTTTTCTCCCCCTCCCCTTTTAGTATTATGGAACAGTAAATAAACTTATAATTTGCTCCATTTTGCATTTATTCATATCCTGAGGTCTTCTCTTTTTGCAGAAAAACATATTTTTGATCTTCATAATGGTTTTATCTACAATCATTCCATTTCTGTTTTCTTACAAAAAAAGGAGAGAGGGAGAGAGAGCTCCAGCGCTGGCACCTGCAGTATTCAGAATAACAAAGATAGGCACTGAAAGACTTGGCTGGATTGACATCAAGAGCAAAAACAAAGCATTATTTATGAAGCCTGCCTGGCTAGAATTTTCCAGTGGTAATTTCTATTCCCTTACTCATTCCTCTTTTAGCATGCACATTTAATGAAAACATTATGGAACAAAACCCCAAAACAATCTAATGCCAAAGCACACTCAAGTATTGCTTAGCATGATGAAAAATGTGTTGAGAACAAATCACTGTGACTGGGTTTTTAATGGGACAAGTCAGGACTTCAAAGCAGCTGTGGGTGTTGAATTCGTTGCACCAGGTAAACAAAGCAGCTGCTTTTGTCTTTGTGGGACACAGAAAGCCACACCCTTGTCTAACTGGCTGGCCTAATTGCCCTCCTTTTTCAGTAAAGCTGTGTGTATGTTTGTGTTTGGAAGCAGTTTCCCTGTGGAAATTATCCTGATGGACCAGACAGCTGAGGTAATGATGTAACCAGGGTTACTGAACATTTCACTGCTTGCATTAGCAAGAAGATTATACAGTTAATCAATCCACAAGTACTTCCTGGGTTCTTATTAAATGCAAGACACATGGTGGCAACCCACCCTGTAATCAAATGAGATCATGCAAATGATAGCACAATGTAAACTGTATATCTCTGTTAAAAAGTGAGTTACGATTATTTGAAATAATCAATTATTATGTATATTGTTTTTGTACTTTTATAGATTCTGATGGAAGTGACCCAGGATTATCTGGATTAAAGTGTATTATGGTTAAAGTCAAGCATACTGGGAGCTGGGTCAAAAGGTTAATGGAAAGCAAGTCAGATTCTTAAGAAGCTTCCCCCAAGATTCACTTTATAAGTAGCATGATACGGAATCTTTGCTCTCCACTTAATCAATGTACTGACCTGGGGAGAGAACAATGCATCTGTGGATGCCCAGTATTCCAGAAAAATCTAATTTATTAAACAGTGATCTTAATTAAAGGTGTTTTTCTGCTATGCAAAGTACAATCAACCTCAAGATCATCATGCTATCATCATATGTACCTTTGCTTATAAATGCATAGCCTGGCATAACATCGGTACATTTTATACATAGAGACATTGAGAAATGTCTTTTATACATTTCACTAGTTATGGAAGTTATGATTTAGCCTTAAGCCAGCTTTCCTGGGCTCTAGGCTTTTTTTCCCCTTATTTTCGATTTCTTTATCATTTACTGAGCAGCTCCCGTTATTCTTCATTTCTCTTTCACAAATACAGCCCTGAACTCAAAGCAGCATTTTTAAGAGACAGCACTAATCCCACTTACTTATTAAGTGGGCTTTGAATGCCTATAATTCAATGCTATCGCTTTGACTTGTCAAGTTTAGTGTTGCCTTCAGCTGGAGGGCAAATATGAGAAACCTCTATTTTTTCCCCCTTTTCTTTTTTCTTTGCAGTCAGCAGCAGCAGCAATATCAGAGCATAGACAGCCAATAGCTCCCAAACCAGATGACTTCTGGTACTGCCTTCATGTACTTAAATTAAGGAGGGTGAGACTTTGCAAAGGATTATATCCTTCCAATCTGCACACTGCCATTTTTATTCTACTGCAGTTTTTCTAAAGAATATTCCCCAAACTGCAAGTTGCTAAACAGATGCATTTTTCTTGACATTCCTCTTCAATTCATACGGAGTTTTTAATTTAAAGGCCCATAAAATGGTCTCCTTGCAGTGAAGGCATTTGCTTCTACACTCACCACTTAGAATTGCATACATATAGGAAAAGTTAATGTGTTGGTTTTAAATTTAATTTTCACCTTCTTTCTAATGTCTCCAAGTTAATAATCAAGATACCATTTTTATCACTTTATTATTTTTTAATATAGGAATGTCTGGAGCCCAATACCTTGTGAATTATAAAGGAACTGATCATACTGTAGCCTAAAGCAGATAGGGACTGAGAATCAACCCTTTATAAAACATCTTGTAAAACCCAATAATCCACCTGTCTAGAGGTCACTTGGTCAACATTTTACAACAAGCCCTGAAAATTTAAAGTAGTTTTGGCTTAAGGGAGAGTATCCTACACATGAGTGATTCCACAGTTACTTGGCATTTGTCTCAGAGTATACTGATGTTGTTTGGAAAGTTCTTGATCAAGAGTAGTGATGTCAGATGTCATAGAAAGAAAACCATCAGGCAAGATACAGCAGGTATCACAACCACAATGAGTACACACAAATATTAAAATTCAGAAAAAAATAGTTTCCCAGGGTTACTCTGTTTAAAAATAAAAATGTAGTTTGATGGTTTATTTTATAGAGTTCTTTCATTGTGCGTGTGTGTGTGTGTGTGCGGGGGGGGGGGGGGGGTATGTAATCTTCAAATAGAAACATTTGTTTTAAATCAGTTTAGGTTAAAATTGTATGTGACAAAATAAAATATCTAACATAAAGTAAGTATAAACAGATACTTTTTAAAAATTTCAATTACACTTGATCTTAGCCAAAAGGCAGAGAAGCAATCCCTCTCTCTATTAAAAGTCAACTGAGCAGACCTAGGGGTTGTAGGCTGCACTATCGTATCAGGGATTTAGGAACCTGTTTCATACTCTGACCTTAACCTCAGTACAAAGACAACAGCTTCTGCATTTTAAGCAGCGGGGTAGAAGGAATAGAGGAGGCGAGAGTGTAGGTGTATGCTCACTGTCTCTTGAGAATGGTTTCTGGAAGTCACTGTATATCATTTTGCTTTCTTTATAACTCATTGTCCAGACCATAGTAATTGGGCATATCTAGCTGCAAGAGAGTTGGGGTATGTCATCTTCAAGATTAAAATTAAGGGATTCTATTCTTATGGAAGGAGAATAATACCTGACACAACTGAGAATAGATAGAAATTGAAATAAGGAGTGAAAATTCAAGAAGGAACCCAGACATAGAGAGGGCACCAAAATATTGTGAAATTTACCTCAAGGAGCGCAACCAAGTCCCACAGTAGATATTGAAGGAAAATCCCATCATGCTTCCCTTGGGAGGAAGAAGGGGAGGTGGGAAAGGGAACATTTTGAAATCCTCCAGAGCACTCTGTTCTTAACAAGGCCTACACTCAGGAGAAACTAGTTAAAAAGAGCCTAACCTCCTAAGGTTTTGTCAGAGCCTAACTGACCTCGGGAAATACCCAATGTTAACCCACCCTGGCCATCCCATCCCCTCTATAGAGGAAGAAAAACTGATTAACACTTGGGAAGTTCACAGTCAAGAGGCATAGGGACATGAAAGACTGAGACCTACTTATATGACTACAGAATGCTTGATCTTGCCTCATACCTCAGCACCAAATTACTAAAGTCTGACTTACAGCAAATTTTTTTTTTAATCAATACATCATGTTGGGCTAAAACAAAAGGTATACTAAAATGTACAAAACACAAGTTGAAGAGACAGAGGAGCATCAAAACCAGATATGGCAGAGATGTTGAAATTATAAGACTGAGTATTTAAAACAACCATTATTAGACTAAGAGCTCTCAGGGATAAAGTAGACAGCATGCAAGAACAAATGGGTGATATAAGCAGATAAGTGGAAAATCTAAAAAATGCCAGAGAATAAAGACAGAAAAAAAAAACCCAAAACCACTATACAGCATATCTAAAAACTTTGTGATAACTACAAAACATGTAACATGCATAATACAACTACTAAAAAGAGAGAGAGAAAAAGAAACAGGAGAAATATTTGAAATAATGACTGAAAAATTCCCCAAATTAACATTAAACACCAGCCAACAAATCCCAAAAGCTCAGTAATCACCACGCATGAAAAATGCCGAAAGAAAAAACTATACCTGGACATATCATTTTAAAACTATAGAAAGTCAAAGATAAAGAAAACTTCCTGAAAGAAGCTGGGGTTGGGAACCTTAAATACAGAGAAACAAACATAGCCAATTTCTCCTCAGAAATCTTGCAAAAAAGAAAAAAGTAGAGAGAAATATTTCAGTATTGTGAGAAAAATATTTCACCAGCTTGAGTTCTGTACTCTGTGAAATTATCCTTCAAAAGTGAAGGAAAAATAAAGCCATTGTCAAACAAACAAAAATTGAAAAAAAAAATTATCAGTAGGCCAATCCTAGAAATGAGTAACAACCATAATAGATACAAGAGAGAAAGAAAATAATATATGTAAAAAATTGGCTTTACACAAAGTAAGGAATATCATTGAATAACAGATAACAGATTATTTAAAACTAGAAGCCCGGTGCACGAAATTCGTGCACAGAGGGGGGTTGTCCCTCAGCCCAGCCTGTACCCTCTCCAATCTGGGACTCCTGGAGGGATGTCCGACTGCCTGGTGGGATCGGGCCTAAACGGGCAGTCGGACATCCCTCTCACAATCCAGGACTGCTGGCTCCCAACTGCTTGCCTGCCTGCCTTCCTGATTGCCCCTAACCGCTTCTGCCTGCCAGCCTGATCACCCCCTAACCACTCTGATGCCAGCCTGGTTGATGCCTAACTGCTCCCCTGCCAGCCTGTTTGCCCCATCTTCCCTCCTCTGCCAGCCTGGTCACCCCTAACTGCCCTCTCCTGCAGGGTTGATCACCTCCAACTGCCCTCCCTTGCAAGCCTGGTCCCTCTCAACTGCCCTCCCTTGCAGGCCTGGTCCCTCACAACTGCCCTCCCTTGCAGGCCGGGTGCCTCCCAACTGCCCTCTCCTGCTGGCCATCTTGTAGTGGCCATCTTGTGTCCACATGGGGGCAGGGTCTTTGACCACATGGGGGCAGCTATATTGTGTGTTGCAGTGATAATCAATCTGTATATTACTCTTTTATTAGATAGGATAGAGGCCTGGTACAGGGGTGGGGGCCAGCTGGTTTGCCCTGAAGGGTGTCCCGGATCAGGGTGGGGTTTCCTTGGGGCGTGGGGTGGCCTGAGCAAGGGGCCTGTGGTGGTTTGCAGGCCGGCCACGCCCCCTGGCAACCCAAGGGGAGGCCCTGGTATCTGCAATTTATTTTCCTTCTACAATTGAAACTTTGTAGCCTGGAGAGGAGCCAAGCCTGCTGCTCCCTCCCGGGAGGCAGCCATTTCTGTGGCAGTAAATTCACCTTCTACAATTGAAACTTTGTAGCCTTAAGCGGGTGAGCCCGGCCAGGGTGTGTGGAAAGCTTTGCTTCCCCTGTTGCCGCCGGCAACCCTGGCCTGCTCTCTCAAGCTCCATTCTGCCACCATTTGCTTGAATTTGTTTACCTTCTATAATTGAAACTTTGTAGCTTGAGTGGAGGCTTAGGCCTGCAACGGCTATGGAAAGCTTGGCTTACTCTGTTACCTGGGAAACCTTGCTCTCTGTGGCTGTAGCCATCTTGGATTGGGGTTAATTTGCATACTCGCCCTGATTGGCTGGTGGGCGTGGCTTGGCTGGTGGGCGTGGCTTATGTAGCAGAGTGATGGTTAATTTGCATATTACCATTTTATTAGAGAGGATAATACTAACTATGAACACTTATATCTCTGTGTGTATATCTATAATATGCATGCATGCTTATGTGTAAGTGAAATGAATGATTGCAATGGTACAAAGGATGGCAAAGATTAATTAGCATAATTTTTATTATTATAAAGTATACACAATACCCATGAAGGATTATAGTGTTATTTAAAAACTAGAGGCCCAGTGCATGAATTCGTGCACCAGTGGGGTTCCTTGGCCTGGCCTGTGGGATCAGGCCAAAATCGTCTCTCCGACATCCCCTGAGGGGTCCCAGATTGCGAGAGGGCACAGGCCAGGCCGAGGGACCCCACTGGTGCACGATCAGGGCCTGGGAGAGATGTGGGAGGCTGGCCAACAGGGGAGGAACCGCAGGAGGGCTCCAGGGCATGTCTGGCCTATTTCGCTTGGTCCTGATCAGCTGGACCCCAGCAGCAAGCTAGCCTACCAGTCAGAGCTTAAGCCCCCTGGTGGTCAGTGCACATCATAGTGAGCAGTTGAGCAGCTTTAGCATATTATTAGCATACTAGTGAAACGGTGCACGAAATCGTGCACGGTGGGGGGTTCCCTCAGCCCAGCCTGCTCCCTCTCACAGACTCCCCTCTCACAGACTGGGAGCCCTCAGGAGATGTCCTGATGGCTGAGGCCCGCTCCCCATAGGGAGCGGGCCTCAGCCGCAGTCTGGCCACCCTCTGTGGGAGGTGACTGGGCTGATCAAGGGAAGGCACCATCCCCATCACCCCGCTGCTGCAGCCACTGCCAGCCACTGCAGCTGCCAAGGTGTTTTCATCAACACGGACTCCAGTCCCTTCACCAAGAAAAAAATGACAACTTTCTTTAGGCATTTTCAAGATGTGTCTTTCATAGGATATGACATTTCTTTCTTTCTTTTTTTTATCCTCACCTGAGGATATGTTTCCATTGATTTTTAGAAAGTGTGGAAGAGAGAGGGAGAGACAGAGAGAAACATCAATGTGAGAGGGACACTTAATTTGTTGCCGCCTGAATGAGCCCTGACCTGGGCCCCAGCCAGGGAGGAGCCTGTAACCTAGGTACATGCCCTTGATCAGAATCGAACCCGGACCCTGCGGTCAGCAGGCTGAGGCTCTATCCACTGAGCCAAACCAGCTAGGTCAGGATATGACATTTCTTAGCCCCTCCAGCAGCTGACCTTCATCTTTTCCTCCAGGAGTGTGGTTATAAGAACCCACCTTCTTGGATTCTTATAACCCAAGTTACCAAGAACACTGCAAGTGGTGGTGTACAGGAGCTTAGCCAATGAGTGGTCAGGAAAAGTGCTTACGCTCGAACTGGTTTGGCTCAGTGGATAGACCATGGGCCTGCAGACTGAAGGGTCCCAGGTTTGATTCCTGTTAAACGCATGTACCTTGGTTGGAGGCACATCCCCAGTGGGGCGTGTGCAGGAAGCAGATAATCAATGTTTCTCTCTCATTGAATTTTCCAACTGTCTATCCCTCTCCCCTCTTCTCTGTAAAAAAATCAATAAAATATATATTTTTAAAAAATGGTATTTCCTCTGCAGCTCATGCGGCCCCTGCATTGTATGTACTGGGCTAGGGGGGTGTCCCTGCCACCCGGTGGTGGCCTCAGGGGTCTCCGCACACCCCAGAGACTGGCAGCCAGCCCCCTGTCGTGGGCACTGGGCTGGGGGGCATGCGGAGACCCCTGGGTTGCGTGCAGCGGCGGCCACCAGGGCCTCTGCACACCCCAGAGGCCAGCAGCCAGCCCCCACATTGTGGGCGCTGGGCTGGGGGCATGGACCCGAACCACCGCTTGGCGCCTGAGCACATGCAAGTGGCTGGGGGCGGGGTGGGAACATCCCCGTCTCTAAATGCCCCGGAGGCCAGCAGCCAGCCCTGTCGTGGGCGCCGGGCTGGGGGGCATGCAGAGACCCCTGAGTTGCACACGGTGGCGGCTGCCAGGGTTTCCGCATGCTCCAGAGGCCAGCAGCCAGCTCCCTGTCATAGGCACCGTGCTGGGGGCATGGACCCGAACCGCCGCTTAGTGTCGGAGCACATGCAAGCATCTGGGGGTGGGGCAGGAACATCCCTGTCTCCAAATGCCCCAGAGGCCAGCAGCCAGCCCCATTGTGGGCGCCAGGCTGGGGGCGTGGACCCGAACCGCCAATTAGTGCCAGAGCACGAGCAAGTGGCTGCACCCATAGTCCCGCAGTGGCCGGGGGTGTTCTCGGACCCCTGCCGCTCAGGGCCTAAGTGCAGGCCTACAGGCGAGGAGCAGCCTGGGTCCCAAGTATGTTCCTGGGACCCAGGCCGCTCAGCACCTGCATATGCAAATTAACCGCCATCTTTTTTGGGTTAATTTCCATATTCGCTCCTGATTGGCTGGTGGGCGTGGCTTGTGGGCATAGCGGAGGTATGGTCAATTTGCATGTTTCTCTTTTATTAGATAGGATTATGCTTTGATTGGTTGAACGGCTGCCTGGTTGACCAGACACTTAGCATATTGGGCTTTTATTATGTAGGATGGAATTGAATTATACTGCAACTTTAGAGCAACTACAAAAAAAGTAAAAATGGGTGATATGGAAAGAGAGAAAATAAAATCATATGAACTGATCATTCACACACACATTAACTAATTAATTAATTAAATACTATGTAATAAAGAGGTAATATGCAAATTGACCATCACTCCAACACACAAGATGGCTGTCCCCATGTGGTCAAAGATGGCCACCCCCATGTGGACACAAGATGGCCGCCACAAGATGGCCGGCAGGGGAGGGCAGTTGGGTGAAACTAGGCCTGCAGGGGAGGGCTGTTGGAAGGATCAGGCCAGCAGAGGAGGGAAGTTGGGAGGGACAAGGCCTGCAGGGGAGGCAGTTGGGGGGGACCAGGCCTGCATGGGAGGGCAGTTGGGGGGTGACCAGGCTGGCAGGGGAGGGCAGTTAGGGGCAACCAGGCCAGCAGGGGAGCAGTTAGGCATCGATCAGGCTGGCATGGGAGTGGTTAGGGTGTGATCAGGCTGGCAGGCAGAAGCGGTTAGGGGCAATCAGGCAGGCAGGCAGGCGAGCGGTTGGGAGCCAGCAGTCCTGGATTCTGAGAGGGATGTCCGACTGCCCAAGGGGTCCCAGATTGGACAGGGTTCAGGCTGGGCTGAGGGACACCCCCCATGCATGAATTTCATGCAGCAGGCCTCTAGTAAATAAATAAATAAATCACAAAAATAAAAGAAAAACAACGGAAGTAAAAAATAGGAACAAAGAATAACTAGAAACGAGTAACAACCATAATAGATATTAATACAACTATATCAGTAATTACTTTGAATGTCAATGGTCTAATTCTATAATTTAAAAAAAACAGATTTGTCAGAGTGGATCATAAAACAATACTCAGCTATATATTGTCTACAAGAAACCCACTTTAAATACAAGACACAAAATGATTAAAACTAAATGACCAGCAAAAAAAAAAAATACTATGTAAACACTAATCAAAAGAAAGCAGGAGTAGCTGTATTAATTTCAGAGCAGACTTCAAAGCAAGGAAAGTTATCAGGGACAAGAAGGGCATTGCATAATGATAAAGTTTTCAAATTGCCAAGAAGACGTAACAGTCCTTAATGTGTATGAGTCTAGCGATAGAATGTCAAACACTCTGAGACAAAATCTGATAGAACTACAAGGAGAAACAGATAAATCCACTAGCATAGTTTGGAACTTCAACACAACACCCTTCTCCCAGAGAATCAGTAAGGACATCATTGAATCCAATAATACCATAAATCAGGTGGATATAATTGACATCTATAGACTACATCATCCAACAACAGCAGAATACACATTTTTCTTAAGCTCACATGGAACATTCACCAAGATAAACCATATTCTGCACCATAAAACACACATTAACAAATTTAAAAAGAATAGAAATCATACAGTGTTTGCCCTCAGACCACAGTGGAATTAAACTAGAAACCCCCAAAATTCATAGATATTAAATAACATCCCTCTAAATAACACATGGACTCTCACCATAGTGCACTGCCTTGGAGTAGTTCCCCCACAGAGAAGGGTAACAAAAATATACAGATTGGGAGGAAAGAAAAAACTATCTTTGTTTGCAGATAACATTATCATATATGTTGAAAAACCAAAGAATTAACAAAAATTCCCACCTGGAACTAATAAGCAATTAGAGCAGTGCTGCAGGATAACAGAGATACAAAATTAATATACCGCCTGTATGCCGGTAAAAACAATTGCAATTTGAAATTAAAAACGCAATACCATTTATATTAGCATCCCCCAAAGTGAAATGGTTAGATTTAAACCTAACAAAATATATTAAAAATCTAAATTCTTAGGAAAACTACAGAACTATGATAAAAATATTAAAATAAATAAAGTTATTTTCCCCTCCATGTTCCTGAATAGAAAGATTCAACATCATCAACATGTCAGTTCTTCCTCTAACTTATTCTATAGATTTAATGTATTCCCAATCAAAATCTCAGAAAGTTACTTTTGTGGATTTTAACAAACTGACTCTAAATTTTATAGGGAGAGGCAAAAGACTCAGAATAGCCAACACAATGTTAAAGAACAAAAACAACCCAACTTTAGGAATAAATATAAAGCTACAGTATTCAAGATGGTGTGGTGTTTACAAAATATATCAATGGGACAGAACAGACATCTCAGAAATAGATCCATAAATATATAGTCAACTGATACTTGACAAAGGAGCAAAGATAGTTTTTCCACAAATTGTGCTGTAACAATTGGTTATACACATACAAAATAAATAAATCTAGACAGAGACCTTATATCCTTCACTAAAAATAACTGACTGGATCACAGACCTAAATGTAAAATGAAAATCTATAACTCCTAGAAGATAAGAGGAGAAATCCTAGATGACCTTGGGTATTGGCAGGGCTTTTATGATACATCACCAAAGGCTCAAGCTATGAAAGAAATAATTGATAAGCTGGGCTTCATTAAAATTAAAAATGTATGCTTTTAAAAAGACAATTTTAATAGAATGGGAACACAAGCTATAGACTATTTCCCATATTTACAACAGACATATCTGATAAAGGAATGTCATCCAAAATATAAAAAAAACCAAAAAACTGTTATCACACCATAATAAGAAAACAAAAACTGCCCAGCTGAACCAGGAGGTCGAGGTTGGATTCCGGTCAGGGCACATGCCTGGCTTGGGTTGTGGGCTTGATTCCCAGTGTGGGGCGTGCTGGAGGCAGCCGATCAATGATAGTCTCTCATCATTGATGTTTCTATCTCTCTCCCTTTCCCTTCCTTTCTGAAATCAATAAAAATATATTTAAAAAAAAAAAACACACGAAAAAAAAAAAAAAAACTGGATTGAACAATGGGTAAAAGATGTGAACAGACACCTCACCTGAAAAGTTGTATGGATAGCAAGTAAGCATAGAAAAGGCATTCAACACAACGTGGTCAAAGATAAATGTTACATATTGTTTATATTTAAGAGTTGGTGGCTTATGGGCAGGAAAACTAATTTTGAATGGACTAACTCGGTGGTCGGCAAACCGCGGCTCAAGAGCCACATGCGGCTCTTTGGCCCCTTGAGTGTTCTAACACCACTTCTTCAAAATAGACTCGCCCAGGCCAAAAACTGACTTCTGCGCATGGGCCACGAAGTTTCAATTGCACTGTACATGCACGCCCACACGTGGTATTTTGTGGAAGAGCCACACTCAAGGGGCCAAAGAGCCGCATGTGGCTTGCGAGCCGAGGTTTGCCAACCACTGGACTAACTTTTATGCATATAATATTATAGACTTCAGCATATTTTAATTATGAAATTGGGCCTCATATCCATTTGAATTTAATTATCTGAATCACAAGATTCTTCTTATATTCCTTCATTCATCTCACCATATTTTCAAATTTCATAAGTCTTTTTTTTTTTAAATAACCAGGCAAATGATTTTCTTAAAGTGGCAGGCTAGTAAGTACATTGCTAACAACTTGTTCAATTTAAAAGGTTGTTGGAAAGATGAAAATTGTCAAGAGTATGAGACAATTTTGAATTAACACTAATTTATACTGATTTTGACAGCTTTTCAGTAACATGTCGTTGTAGTAAAATTAATATAAATCATATTTTAAGGTTATTAAAAATGTCCTGAGCCTGTGTCTTTAATAACATTTCTATAAATTGTTCAGGTATCACTAAGATACATGGCTGGGCTATAAAGACTATGATGTAAGTGTGGCATAAGGACTATGTTACATTCATTAATTCATTCATTCATGTAGTCATGTCTCAGTCTTCTAGTTTCTTTTGCCTTTCACCATTTGGTGGCTTCCACATAGAGGAGGATGAACCACCTCTAACATCTCTCACTGAAATACCCTATACGGTAAGCACATGATTTCATCCTTTTAATTCACTTGCTAAAGAATACCTTCTCCATTTTGTTACATTTTGAGGCTGCTAGTCCATGAATCCACCAATTTCTGTCTGTCTGTCAATTCCCTCCTTCACTTATTGCCTTCTTGCATCACCTACATTTTATAATTTATAATAATGATACCCTTGTATTCTGCTCTCTCTGTTTTTCATGCTTGGAACCATGAACTGAATAATCTGGTAAAAACAAAACAAAACAAAACAAAACAAACTCAATCCCGAACACAACCAAATCCCCAAACTGGGAGATTGGTTTCACTATAAAACATTAACCTTTTGCACTCGGATGTCGAGTGTGACTCGACACGGTTAGCATTAGAATAAAGGGATCGAGAAAAAAGCAAGCGAGTGCAAAGGGTTAAAGCTTTTGTCCATCTTCTCTATTATTACCACCTTCTCTTTCCTAGCTCTAGACTAGTTTCCATCCTTTGGTATTATGCATCCCCCGCCCCCCCGCCCCCCCGCAACTATGTAATCTTAGACCAACTTTCACAGTGATCTTTGTAAAATTTAAATCACTTTCTATCACTCCCAAGTTTAAAAGCTTGTAATGGCTTTCAGTTGCCCTTAAGTAGCACCTTAATCCCCATGAGGAGGTTTACATACTGTACTGTACATTACAGAGCCTTTTTATCTGCCTCTCATTCTCCTCTTAGTCTGTCTTTCTCTTCAGCACACTTAATCCACAGTGTCTTCTCACTTCCTCAAACACATCAAGCACTTTCTCACCTGGGGCCTTCATTCCTACAACCAGGCCTCTGAGAAGCCTCACCTCACTTTCAGCAGGCCTTCCCTTTTCTCAAAATCTAAAATTCATTCTCTATTATTATGTCTCAAAGCACCTTGTTCTTCTCATCAGTTCTCACCATGTGGAACTATATATTTTTTTTGTTACTTACGCTTTACTTCTCCCAGTAGACAATGTGCCAGGCAGCAGGAAACGTCACCATATATGCCCACTGCATAGCACAGTCCTTGGAACATAAGAAGAGAATATATCATATAATTCTAATCCAACTTTATTATAAAGAGCCAGAAACTACTGCCACAGAATTTAAATGAATCACTAAATGCCACTCAACTAGCAAGTGGCAAACTGCTATCAGGATCTAAGAGTAAATCTAAAAATCTTCCTTTATACTCTCCAGGTCCCTCCATGCCATTTCAAAGGGTAAGAGATCCTTCTTTTTACTGCTGCATAGTATTCCATGGTGTAAATTTACCACAGCTTTCCTATTTACTCGTCTACTGATGGGCATGAGTAGATAAAAATTCCAGATCTTCGCAATTGTAAATTGTGCTGCTATGAACATAGGGGTGCATATATTCTTTCTGATTGGTGTTTTGGGTTTCTTAGGATATATTCCCAGAAGTGGAATCACTGGGTCTAACAGCAGTTCCATAGTTAATCTTTTTAAGAAACTCCCTGCTGTTTTCCATTGTGGCTATACCAGTCTGCATTCCCACCAGCAAGTGTACTAGAGTTCCCTTTTCTCCACATTCTCTACAGCACTTGTCATTTGTTTATTTGTTGGTGTTAGCCAGTCTGACAGGTGTGATATAAGTCAGTCAGAGAAAGATAAGTATCACATGCTCTGACTCATATGTGGAATCTAAAGAACAAAATAAACTGATGAACAAAATAGATCCAGAAACGTAGAAGCATGGAACAGACTGTTGAATCTCAGAGGGAAAGTGGGGGTAGGTGGGTGGGTGGAAAGAGATTAACCAAAGAGCTTGTATGCATCTATGCATAACCCATGGACACAGACAATAGTGTGGTGAAGGCCTGGGGTGGTGGGCAGAGGCAGGCTAGAAGGGGTCAATGGGGGGAAAAAGGGGACATCTGTAATACTTTCAACAATAAAGATTAAAAAATAAAATATTCCTTTTAATAAAACAGAATGTATAAATCTTCTGGAAGTTGTTTAGGTTTTATTCAGCTATTTATTAAAAATACTAGAGGCCCGGGGCATGAAAGTTCATGCACTAGAGGGGGGGGGGGGGGGGCGTTCCTCAGCCTGGCCTGCCCCCTCTCATAGTCCAGGAGCCCTCAGGGGCAGGAGGTGACCCTGTGATCAGGGGAAGGCGACGCCCCCATCACACCTCTGCTGCTGCCACTGCCGGCACTGCAAGTCTTGGCCAGCCCTGGTTACCTGAGCCTCAGGTGGCCCTGGGTGTCTGGGAGGCTGAGGGGACTGGGAGACTCCAGAGGCAGGTGTGCAGAGCGGCCAGGCCCACCCGGGGGTGGGCCCAGCCTTGCCGCGCGCCTGCCGCCCTGGCGGGGCTAAGGGGACTGGGTGCCACCATCTTGTGGCTGTGGGCACCGCCATCTTTCAGGGCAGGGCAGTCAATTAGTATATTCCCTCCTTATTGGCTGTGGGCACCGCCATATTTGTGATGGAGTGAGGGTCAATTAACATATTCCCTCCTTATTAGATAGGATTATGACAGAGGGCTTTAATAAGGTTCTAAGTTACAGAGTTATCTTGATTCATATGTTCTGGTGGTAGCTAAAAATGACTTCTCAGTGAAATGGAACCCAGTGTCTCTTTTCTGTAATTGGTTTTCACTGAGCTTGAGACATTTCTTATTATTCAGTTCCCTTCCTTAGCACTCCTCACTGTCTTCCTGTACAACTGATACTTGTTTACTAACATGCACACTGATATTTAGACCTATTTAGCCTTCTTTAGCTATCACTTTAAACTTAGTTAAGTTGCATTTAGTTCTTGATTGAAGACTAGAGATAGGATTAGATCTTTTGCCCCAAGACCTCCAGAAAGTGATTTATAGCAGAACTATAAAGAGACAGGCAGCTTCTTAAGTTGAATCTGTATCTGCCCAGAGTAATATAATAGGCAGATTTTGTTATAATTACATTTCTTTCTAAATTGCCCAATAGTTATTAATACATCTAGGCAGCATTTGTTTTTTGTTGTTGTTGTTGTTTTTGCTTGTTTTCTTATTACTTCACTTTCCGAAATCTCTCCTCTTCTTGTCTCATTGTTTCTTCTTCTAGGATACATTATTGTTAACTCACAAGCATATTGGGACTTCAACAGAATAACTGTCACAGAAGTGTTTCCAACAAGGCAGCCTCATTCAATTAAAATAAAGTGAGCTGTATTTCATTGGTATAGGTAATGTTCTAGAGTTCCAAGGCAGAGATAATTGCATCCACAGGTCATGCTGCTTTTATTTATTGGTTTTATTAAATTGCATTGCTTATTACGTGTACAACTCTATAACCCATACTCGTTGTTTTCTTTTTATTTTTCTTTGTTCCTAAAGAATAAGATGCCTCTACATCCATTTCTAACTTCTCATTCATAGGTTGTTTTGTGTCTTTCCCCTTTAGTTTATAGTGATTCTTTCCACTCTGCGAAACCTTTTATGTCGAGATCCCTGAGAGCATTAGCAATCCTGTTCATAGCTCTTGTCTCTGAATGTAAAAGAGGTGCAAATGCAGTTCTCACTGCAATAAACCTGGCTCCTTTCATCTACATGCAGATCACATTGCAAATTTCTTGATCTACAAATTATATAAACCTCAAAATGTACAAGCTTTGTTACCTTGGACAAGTCAAACATTGAAACCTCAATTTCCTTAGGGATAATATTACTCCCCCGTCTATTGTGAAGCTCAAATTATATATTCATTGGAAAGCAATTTGTAATAGATAAAGAGATATAATAAAATGAGCATTATGTCACTATTTATGTTGAAGTAAGAAACATTCAAATAGGTAGATAAATTTTACAAGAGCTTATTTGAACTAAACTAGCTACATATGCCAGAGGGGAGGATGTCAAATGCTCCTGAGTTTTGCAGCTTCTTTTTATGTATTTGAGATTAAAGAGGGAAGGTAAGGAAGCTTGCATGAGGGTAGGAATAAGCAAGGTGGGGATTGGACTATAGGATAGTTAACAAGATTATGTGTTCTCTTGAGAGTGGTTACACTTTTCTCAGAGGTGTGTTAACCCACATGAACAGAGCTAAGGCAAAAATAAACCTTTTACTAAAAAGTTACATGCCTAGGGTGTGACTACCCACCATGACTTGCCCAGTTAGGAATTTATGATCAGATCACCCTTTTTTTTTTTTTTTTTGCCCACATTCACTATTACAGGCAGAAAGCAATACAGATATGGGTTGTTTTCCAATGGTAAATCTCCAAAGAGTTCTAGTGATTTTCCAAATCTTCCTCAGCATCCATTTTACACAAGAAAATGGCAATATAGAGCTGTCTGAAGGTGAACATTTTACTTCAATTTCTAACTTGCCAAGTTAAGTATGTGTGTGTGTGTGTGGTTGTTGCAAACAATGCACAATTTTAGCATGCAAGTGAAAAAAGATGTAGCATTTTCATTTTCTCAGCAGGTCAATTTTCATGTATATATTTTAGAACTTTGTCTCTAAGCTATTTTTCATGCATTTAGTGTTACTATTTGTGACTTTAATATTGTTAGGGCCACAGTAATCTATTTGGAGCCCATTTGCTCAAGCATTGGAACTTATATGTTATCTTAAACATAGTTCTATGTTGCTTAAACATTTTTTACATTAAAATGTGTTTAATTCTTGTAAGAGTCTATTGAAATTAGCATGAGAAGTAAGTTTCTTCTGAGGTGATCTAGAGAAAGATTCACATTTGGTCAGATTTATGCATGCAGTCTTCAGACTTCTTTTCCTGTTGAGTATTTGAGTATTGATGGCAGGGATGTATATACATCTTGACTTGAATCATTAGAATTAATCCATTTTTAAACAACTGACCTTCTAATAAAGTAATAAACAAATCCTTTACAAAATCCTTTTGAGATTATAGTCTGTAATTTTTAAAGCTTGATAATTGAGGGAGGATTAATGGCTGTAATTCTAATATTTAATAAAGATGACAGAATTTGGCCTTTTGGTCTTATTACACAAAGTCATATTTATTTTTGGTAAATGTGGAACCAATACTTTGATTTATCTTTAAACAGTATACATTATGACTCAAATTTAGCTACCTCATATGGAGATTCCTTTTCTCAGTTCTTTCTTTTGTCTACTGTTTGGGTTAAAATTGACACACTATGTGTTATGCTGACAATGCTTTCACTCCTTCCTTAGCAGTCACTTATGAAATCAAGACTTAATGACATTTCCAATTGGTGAAAGCAGACATCCCTATCTTGTTCCCACTCTTAAGGAGAACACTTATAGTTCTTGCCCATTGAGTATGGTGTTGACTATGGGTTTGTTATATATGGCCTTTATTATGTGAGGTATGTTCCCTCTATTCCCACTGCTGAGAGTTTTTATCATAAATTAGGGCCCAGTGCATGGATTTGAGCACTGCAGGAATGGGGCCAAAACCAGCTCTCCAACATCCCCCTAGGGGTCGGTCCTATATTACAAGAGGGCGCAGGCCAAGCCGAGAGATCCCACCGGTGCACGAATCCATGCACCAGGCCTCTAATATGCATAAAAGATCTTTGGTTAATCTCTTCCCACCTTTGAGATTCATCAGTCTGTTCCATGTTTCCATGTCTGTGGTTTCTGCTCCTGTGTTGAGTGTTTGCCTCCTGATGGTCAGTGCACATCATAGCTACCAGTTGGATGGTCAAATGGTTGGACGGTCGAACAGTCAGACAGTCATTTAGGCTTTTATACCAGTATATATAAATGGGTGCTGGATTTTATAAAAAACTTTTTCTGCATCTATTGATATAATAATGTGGTTTTATCCTTCAATTTATGTGGTACATCATGTTTGTTTTGCAGATATTGCACCAACCTTGCATCCCTGAATTAAATCCCACTTGATCATGATGTATGATTATTTATTTAGGTATGTATGTATGTATGTAATTATTAGATTGGGGTGACATTGGTCAACATGAACATATAGCTTTCAGATGTGGATTTCTATGTGACAAGATCTGTGTACTGTGTGCTAATATTTTGTTGAGGAATTTAGCATCTATGTTCATCAGGGATATTGCCCTATAATTTTCTTTCTTTGTAGTGTCTTTATCTGGTTTTGGTATTAGGATAATGCTGGCCTTGTAAAATGAGCTTGGGGGGGTCTTCCCTCCTCTTGAATATTTTTGGGATAGTTTGAGAATGACAGGTGTTAGTTCTTTGAATGTTTGGCATGATTCACCTGTGAAGCCATCAGGTCCAGGACATTTGTTTGTTGGGAGGTTTTTTTGTGTTATTTTTATTTTTTAATTTTTTTTATTAACTGCTTCAATTTCACTACTTGTAATCTGTATGTTGAGATTCTCTGACTCTTCCTGATTCAGTTTTGGAAGTTTGTAGGTTTCTAGAAAATTATCCATTTCATCCAAATTGTCCAATTTGTTGGCATATAGTTGTTCATACAAATATAGGTTTTGTGATGGCTTGCCATCTTAGTGAGAAGCTTGAAGTTGATTTTCTTCCTGGCATGTGTGTTTGTGTGGGGTGAGAAAGGGAACTGATTGGAAGAAGTATGATTATTTCAGTCCCAATGTTTCCTCATAGGCACATAATAACTGCTGTTAGCAATGTACTTTTCCAAAGTTCAAAGTTATAGCATAAATAAAATAAATGTGTATAGATATCAGGCCTTACAGCCAGTAAGATGAAAACAAATATTCTTAAGCTGCTTCTTAGAGATGCACACAATTAATTGAAGACAGATAATTGCACATTTAATGGCTTCTTGTATGCTAAGTACCTGTTTACAAATCAAACTATTCAATTTGGAGTCGCAAGTGTGTGCTGTCTATGCTCAATTAACCCCTTATAGCCTGCATAAACACCTAGTTTGTAAAAATGAAAACTTTAACATTTTAAGATCATTTAAGTTATAATACAAATATATACAACAAAGAGTGAAATAAAAATCTGTTATAATTTCCTAAGCTAAGAGATGTAACATACCAAGTATTGCTCAGGGTTATTTGCTGCTATTGTTTGAGGCTTCCAGGTTTATTTGTGAAACCTGTATTTAGATAAGTTCTCTATGCAAATAATATATATTCTAAATTAAAAGACATTATAAAACATGCCTTATAAAAATCCGAAAGGCAATTTTCTAAAGACCCTTGAGAGTAATAACCAAGCTTCTCTAAAGATCTGCTGCTAAGTGTGAAAGTTATTTGAAAGTTATTTCACAGTGCCCTGGCTGGTTCTTCTCAGTGGTTAGAGTACCAGCCTGTGGACCAAAGGGTTATGGGTTCGATTCCGGACAAGGGCACATACCTCAGTTGCAGGTTTAATACCCAGCCCTGGTTGGGGCTCATGTAGAAGGCAACCAATCCAATTGTCTCTCTCACCTCAATGTTTCTGTCTCTCCTCTTTCTCCTTCTCTCCCTCCCCCCTCCCTTCTACTCTTTCTAAAAATCAATGGAAAAAATATCTTCACTCCTCAGGTGAGGATTAAAACAAATTTTAAAAAAAGAAAAGAAAGCTATTGCACAGTATATGTTAAGTACCGTGGAAGATGTACTGAGAAAAAAGATATGGCCCCTGCATTTGACACAGGATTAGATGAATCTGACCTGCAACTTTAAATGCTGCAGGAGGCATAGGAACAGTGATACAAGTTCAAATGCTGGAGTCACACAGGCTTTACAACCCGCTCCATACCTCAGAAAATGAGCAAACAAGAATATTTACGTCATCACTTTTAGCCTTAGTTTCTTATCTAAAAACGTGGACCATGTTCAGGTAGTACTGTGAGAATAATAAAATGTTTCCCAAACTCTAAAAACTCATAGAAAAACAAAAATACATTTTATTGCTCTCTAAGTTAATGAAAAAACTGTTTCTATTTTGCCATGACTTAATTTCCATGATTTTTCAGATAAGTAAAAGAAGAGAAAAAAATTTATATCATCTGTACAGATGAGTAAAACAAGACTCATACTGAATAATGAATGCCAAGGTACTATAAAATTCTTTTGTAGATAGAATGAAAATAACCAGTGATAAGATTATCATTCATTTGGAGAAGTGTGAACATATGGCTAAATAAATGACAGAATAATATGGTAAGAGGGCAAATTGCAACATGTATACAGTGAATAAAATGATATTTATCACTGTTTTATAGATTTAAAGCTTAGTTTAAAAGCAAAAAAAAAATCATCTTTAAACAAAGACTATGGTAAACACTAGAAAAAATAATTTGGATTTAATTGGCATTTGTTTTCTATTAGACTCTCCAACTTGAAAAAATTGAAATGATTCTTCTCTCCAGATGAAAACAAAGGAAGATCATCATATAGAACATGGGATAAAGATAGATCATATATCTATTTTATTTTTATATTGTCCTTTAAAAATGTTGTTTGATACTAGAATTTAGTTTGCCTTTTAATGTAGTACATAAAAATAAAGATATATTCCTGGCATTGGTAAGCCCAGGTGTAGGAGACTTGATAGAAGATTGTTAATTTGTTGAACATTAGTGATTTTAGTATTCATTTTGGTAACACAATAGTGAATGTTTGAATTGAATGAAGCTTGCTAACTAATCTATATTCATTTTACTTGGCTCCTAAAATATAATTGTATTATATGTGAGGCTTATAGGCTCAGGAAAAATAAGAATTCCAAATATAATTTCTCCTTTGTTTCCTTTCTCTCCCTCCCTCCCTCCCTCCTTTTTTCTTTTTTTATTTCCAAAGAGGAATAAGCAGTGTCCCCTGTTTACATACTGTTCCCTTTAAAGAAACTCTTGAAAAACTTATGACTCATGTCCATGATGATTTGACTACACATGTTTAATATCTACTACAAATTAAATTTAAATAGAAACAACTGGCTGTTTTATTATAAAACTAGAGGCCTGGTGCACAAATTTGTGCAGAGGTGGGGGTCCAGCCGGCCCACCCTGATGGAGGCCAATTGGGCCAGGCTGGGTGGGGGGAGGGGCTGTGGGCGGTTGGCTGGTTGGCCCCGCCCCCTGGTCAAACTCCCGGTTGAGGGGATAATTTGCAGATTAGCCTTTTATTATATAAGACTAGAGGCCCAATGCATGAAATTCGTACAAGGGGCCTGGCCCTCACAGCCCCAGCTTTGTCTGTAAGGTTGTCCAGATGATCATTCTGCTGTTTGGTCTAATTAGCATGTTAGCTTTTTATTATATAGGATAGTCATGGAACTTCTGAACTGTAATTGCATGTGGCCCTATTTTTGTGGTTAGGTAGACTCCACCTACCTGGTAGAGAATATATATTGAAAAATAACCATTCATTCATTGTATGCTTTGTACCACTCTTTGAAAACTACAGTTTAATTGGTAATTGCATATTTCCAGCCATGATCCAAAGTACTAGGCTTCTGTGGCCCTTATGCATCACAGCCTTTTATGACATGTAGAAAGCCCTTGAGTATGCTTTTATTGTAGCCATTTTCTCTGTGTTTTTTTTTTTTTTTTCATGAATGCATTGGGGATGTCAGCTGAAGTGTATTTGTCACATAGCTAACACTAGAAAAGTATATGCCTATACTTCCATTAAATATAAGAAGATTTATGGAAATATTACCAATTGATAAGATGATAACATATTATAATAGCTTTTCAAAATAAGAGGGCATGGCTTTGCTTCTATCTGAAATAGTGGGAAAAAATGGGGAAAAGAAACTCATTTACACATGTCTCATTCAGCACCTATTCCATCCCTTTCTATTAGAACTCACTTTTTCCTGTTGTTTTTGGAAGACAAATATATATATACCGATTAATATTATGCAGCAATAAAAAAGAATGAAATCCTGCCATTGGGTGGATCATGAGGTTATTTTACTAAGTGAAATAAGTTGGGCAGAAAAAGACAAATACCACATTGTTTCATTTATATGTGGAATATAAAAACAAAACAAAACTAACCAACAAAACAAAAACAGACTCATAAGAATGGAAACCAAAGGATTGGATACCAGAAGGGAGGGACTGGGGAAGGTCAAAAGTGGAAAAGGGAAATAGTCATACTATGGTAACTTTACATGATGACAGATGATCACTAGAATTAGTTGGGTGATCACATTGTAAGGTATAAAAATGTCAAGTCACTATGCTGCACACCTGAAACTAACACAACCAATGTAAGATTGTATACCAACCATACTTAAATTAAAGAATAATTTAATAAACATGGATACAGGCAGAATATATTGGTGGACCCAACATTTCTTTTAAAAACGTGGATCAGTTTCGCAGGAAATTGTGACTTGTTGTCAAAGGTATCATGGCAACCTTCATATTATTAACAAATAGACGAGAAATTTGCAGAAGCAGCACAGAGTGTCTGAGTTTTCTAACATAGCATGGTGTCATAGAATTTGACTGTTCTGATTTTTATTTCTTTAAAATATGATACTGGGTTAACCTATTCCACCACTTCTGGTAAATATATAAAAAAATTCTTGCACCAATCTAAAAAAAAAAAATCAAGATATTTAACCTACAGATATCGGCTTATATATATATATATAAAAGCCTAAGTGACCATCCAACCGTTTGACTGCCCGACCGGTAGTTATGATGCACACTGATCACCGGAGGGCAGATGCTCAATGCAGGAGCTGCTGAGCTGCAATGACTTGGCAGCTTCAGTTCTCAGGTGACACACCCGGAACCAGAGAGGAGGGAGCTTGATTCTAGGGTGCATCACCCGAGAACTGCCCTCTTGTAATCCGGGACCCATCGGGGGATGTCAGAGAGCTGGTTTGGGCCCGATCCCTGCAGGCCAGGCCGAGGGACCACACCAGTGCACAAATCCATGCACTGAGCCTCTAGTTTATAAATGAAATACATATTTTCCATATTACCAAAAAGTTAATAAATGAATTTGGCATTTTTCATGTTTATCTGCCACTTATTGTGTATCAGAATTTCTTAGTTTTTAAAAATTTTGTCTTACTTTTTATAGTATTATAGATGTCCTCTCTGTTGCTGTTTTTTTTCCCATTGACCCCCTCCACCAGGAACCCGCCCCTCCAAGGCCTTCACCACACTATTGTCTCTGTCCATGGGCTATGTATACATGCATATGTTTCCAAGTTAATCTCTTCCCATCCACCTCCCCACCCCTGCCTTCCCTCTGAGATTCAACATTTTGTTCCATGGTTCTATGTCTCTGAATCTATTTTGTTCATTAAGAATTTCTTAGTTCTGTTGTTTATTTGTAACAAGACAACGGACAATCTTCTGTGTTTACCTTCATGTGAAAGTGATGTCAAGTTTACGTGAAAGTATTTCCAACACACAAGCAACAGCACAAGTGCTCTGCATTTCTACAGCCACGACGGCTTCAGGTGGCCTGGAAGATTGCATGTGGCTCTCATCAGATTCGTTTTGGCAAAGTTACACATTGGCATCATGTGGGCTTTGGAATGCATGCTACCTTCTGAGATGTGGAACATTCTTTCACCTTGATCCCATCATTATACTCTAAAAAACTAAGCTAACTCAGCAATTTTCAACCTTTTTCAAATTAATAACATTCTGAAGCATACCATAAAATAACTTTTTGCTGATTTGACAAAAATAGGTATAATTTTGATTCATTCACACTGGATGGATATTGTTGTGTTGGCTAGTGTCATTGTTTGGTTTGACAATCTAAGGGAAAAAGAGACCAGTGTCCTTGACTAAATAGTCAGGTATTGCATGTTTTAAAAATTCTTACAGCATACCAGTTGCAAATAGCTGAGCTAACTGCTAGCCATCTTTGTAATATGAATAGAGTATCAGCTTTACACCATGTACTTGGTGTTTTGGTCACTTGATTCATTTTGTTTCTCTTTTTAGGTTTTTGTAAAATCTTGTAAATTCTACTAGATTACAGTAATTCAAATACAGTATAAGTCTATGTATGGAGAATTCCTCTGGGACAGTGGTAAGGCCGTAGGTACAAAGTGTCACATGGGAAAACCTGGGGTAGGTACAGATTCATGGGTTTTTCTAGATCACATCTATACATTTAGTTGTACCCATCAAACAACAACTTTCTGGAAGGTAAGCACCTTGTCTTATTCATCTTTATATCCCTAAAACACAAAAAACAATGCATTTCGAGTAGTGGGAGCTTGAGATATGGTAACTAAATTAGAGAAATTCTAGTTCTGTAGAGGTTCTAGAAAAGATCCTATTTGAAGATATTTTCTGGAATTAGTTTTCTCAGTAAAGCATCTAATAAATTTATTTATTATTTGCCATCAACCTTCCCAGATCTACAAATCATTGTATGATAATTTTATCAGAAAAATCAGATATAGAGCATTTCAGTTTCTCAATTATTTTAATGCAAAACTAGATATATATTAATGACTTTTCACATATTATATATACAACAGAATACATTTAATAGTAAAATTATAGCGTGGAAGGTAAAATTGCCTTAGAATTACAATTTAGGCTCTTAGAGTGCTTGATGGGTTACTGTTATAAGCATGAATTATCCTATTATAATTCAAGAAGCCAAGAACATTTATTTAGCTCTCATTATATGACAGACAGCATGTAGAGGACCTGGAACTACATAGATGGTCAGTAATTTACTTTTATTATTATGTCTCTAGAGTAAAACAAACAAAACAACTCATAGAAGTATTTAAATCTTTGTTTTCTCTATGTGCCAATATTTACTGCCTTTTTCCAATATTTGATAGGAAGTTTTATATCTTTCATTTTAGTAATTGCATTTTTATATTTTTTTTTCTTATAAATGATTTTGTTCTCCTTGTATAGATTTTTAACTTGGAGAAAACTTTATATTAAAATATCTGCCTCATTTTCTAAATCATGCTTTCAAATGGGTAAGATTCTTGTTACTGACCTTTCTTTGTTGATTTTAATTTTTCCCTGGAACCCCAAATTGATTATGGTTTAGGCAATGATGCTATTTTTCTATTTTCATTTTATATTGTTGTTGAACCTTATGATTTACACAACAAACAATGCTGAAGATGTTCATGAGAGATGCATGCTTTGTGCTTAACAAAGAAAAATTCAGTGAGGTGGGCTCAATCAAGATTAAAATATTTTGAGAAAAGATATAGCAGTAGTATTTTGTTCTCTGACAGAACTTAATGGGTTCACATTGATCACAATCTTTGGCATTAATTTACCCTTTCAAAGTCATTCTTATCCTGTTCTGCTAATATAAAAATGCTACAATTTTATATCATTTCCTTTAAAGAGATTACATATCTATTACTTTATATTTGGAAAACAAAATAATTATTTAATATATCAATACATATTTTTTATAAGAAGAATTATCCTTTCTTTTATATTTTTCAGAGAAAAAGTACATAGAGGTCAATTGTATACTGAAATGTTTCTGTGAATCATGAAACAACCTGATAACCTTGAAGCTGTAACGGGGGATAAACACAATGAACAATCAATATATTTAATGTATGACTACCTTCAAGTTGTGACTATCTTCATCAACAGTGAGTTTTTTAAAGTTTTCACTTATATCTGCATCCTAATCCACTGTTTCCTATACTTGAAAAATAAAGTTATAACTTTTAAAGGAAAATAGTCATAAACTCACAGTATTAATATAAAATATTTTAATTATAATGATACTTAAAATAGAACTATGAAAGCAGTAAGTCCCTTATGCTTATAGCTCTTGCAAAATCATAAAGCAAAACAATCTTACAAATTAAAAATGTAAACTATAAAAATAATAAAATTCAAATTAGTAATATCAATTTTGTTTGACAAACAATGTTTTGCTGAACTGAATTGCCTTTCATGATGTGAGTAATAGCTTCTTAGGCATTGGCTCTTCCAAACTGTCATAAAATTTTAATTTCAAACCACACAAAGATTTTTATGTGTAAAACAGTGATACCATTTACTGTTCTCTTGGTATGAATTGTGTTATTGTGCCCACCCCTTATTAGCTTGTGACAAAGCAGTACTATTGCCAACTCAATTATATAACAAACACAAACATAGCCCCTAACTAGACTGATATTTGGTCTTAGGCCTCCAGATGATTCAATATACAGTTATAATAATTTTTAGGGTTTTATTATTGACAACTCAGGAATCTCCAATAATATGCTTGGAAAATCTCAGAGTGCCTGAGACCTCAGTGCAGGATTGTTAAATCAGTTATAAACAAGATACAGAAAAAAATACTTCTAAAATTATAATTTATCAGACTAAATACAATAGATAATGCCACAATAAAATAAAATGAAAAAGCAAAGTAGAAAATTCTCCAAACATAAAGTTATAGTATCAAAATAAAATAAAAATTTAGAAAAAATATATAAAAGAATAAAACTGAATTTATAAAAATGAAAACTATGAAATAGCAATTATAATGCAGGTTTATTTTTATTTTATTTTTAAATAATATTTTTATTGATTTCAGAGAGGAAGGGAGAGGGAGAGAGATATAGAAACACCAATGATGAGAGAGAATCCACTGATCAGCTGCCTCCTACATACCCCACACTGGGGATTGATCTCCAAACCCGGCATGTGCCCTGACCAGGAATCGAACTGTGACCTCCTGGTTCATAGGTTAACACTCAACCACTGAGACATTCAGTCAGGCCTTTTTTTAATTTTTTACTTTAGAAAGAAAAAAACAAACACATGCTCATTTCAGGGATAATGCTGAAAGGAGAGTGCTATCAAGTGAAGGTGGGCTGGGGTTAGGATCAAATGCACAATAACTAGTGCTCAAAAAAGAGTATGCTGCTTCTAATCAATTCAGAATCCCAAACAAATCAAAGTGGGAAGAAAAGGTCAATTATGTTCAAAATTCTTTTAGTTTTGTTTGGCAGGCAAGTCTTTGTCCTTTGATGTGCAGATACAGCCTTCATGGTGTTCAGAGCAGGAGGGTTAACTCTAGAGTAGCCCACACTGGTATTTTTCTTCCGTGGCTTTGGGAATGCTAATTCATTTGTGGTTTAATATGGAATTTTTGTAATAATATCATCATTCATTACTAGAGTTCAACAGATTCTTTTTAAAATTCTTTTCTCGAATGTAAATATTAGGTTGATATTTCGATTAATATTACAATTTAAAGCAAATTCAATTTTCAAACATTTCACTGGACAAGTCTAGTTCCAAAATGCATTTTAATTGAGGTAAAAGGTAAAGCAATAATGAGAGCTTATGAGATATGTACCTGACATTTGGTAAATGTGCAAACTTATAAAAAAATGTATTTACCTGTGTAAACAAATTTTCTATCTATACTAATAAAAGGGTACTATGCTAATTAGACTGGGAGACCTTCCATGAGACCTTATGGATGTTCTTCTGGACAAAACCATGGTGGCGGGGCCGAGGTAGAGGCGGTTAGGGGTCAAGAGGGGAGGGCAGTTGTGGATGATCAGGCCAGGATGGGATGGCAGTTGTGGGTGATCAGGCTGGTGGGGGGGCTGTTGAGGGTGATCAGGCCAGCAGGGAGCAGTTGGGGGCAAGCAGGCCGGTGGGGAGGGCAGGTGGGGGCTACCAGGCCAGCAGGGGGGACAGTTGGGGGTGACCAGGCCGGCAGGCAGAGTGGTTAGAGGTGAACATTTTTATTTACAGGTTTTAGAACTTTTTTTCCCAGTGTACAATCTTTGCCCAGTAATGATGGTAATTAAAAGATGAGTTTAGCCTCCCTGAAATACAGGTGGAATGACTCTAAGATATTGTGGTAGCCCATTCCTATGAGACGTGGGAGCTCACTGTGTCTCTTCTTACTCAATCCTCTTTCTTTTCCTTGTTTTCACCTGCACTGTGGTCTGAAGACTCTCCCTTCTGCCTCCCCTTTATTCTTCACAGGTGTTTAGTCAATAAATCTATTTTATATCTAATCCTTTCTTGGCTGATTTTCAAAAATCCCAAATGGACAAAAGTAGTGCCAGGAGTAGTTTGAGAAAAGAGGAGGTAAAATGGAGTTTTGGGATTGGCCAACTGATCATCAAATGGGCAAGGAGGATGCTATTGGCATAGCAAGAAATCAATTGAACTATAAGCTGCAGCTGCCACCAGGGCACTTTGGACTCCAGTGAAGAAAGGATCTACTATCTTAGCCAGAGTAATTGATGCTCACAAACAGGAAGTGGTAGGGTTGCTTTTACACAGTGGAGAAGGTAGAAGTATATATGGAACCTGGGTGATCCATATCTGCTCTTCATTGCCTACTGCAACTGTGAATGGACATTTGCAACAACTATGGTCAAAGAATTATCATGATTGCCACAGGCGTAGGCCCGCAGGAAAAAAGATTTGGGTCACAACACAAGATTTGTCATGAAAACCCAACAAGGTGGTAGCTTAAGATAAGGTGATTTTAGAATGGATAATGGAGGAGAGAATGAGTATGACCCTGAGACCAACTGAGTAGTGAGTGCTATAGCTGGCATCAGCAATCTCTCTCTCCTAAGTTTCCAAGGAGGGAGGGCAATGGCCACCATGGTAGAGCTATTCTTTAAGCTGGCATTGAGAATTAGATCTGTGCAGTGAAGTGGGTGGACTGTAGAAAACACACTGCTGGAATCTTATGCTGCAAAGAACTTACAGCTCCACCTGCCATCTATGGTAGTATCTAGTGCTCCCAATTGGCCTGCCACTCTTAGAACTGTGCTGCTACTCGAGACTCTTCTGTTGAATCCTCTTTCCTTTCCCCTTCCTTCCACAGGTGTCATACCTGCATTGTATTCTAAATGCTCTCCCTGCCTATTCTTCCTTTGTGTATCCTTCATCACAGTTTCCCCAATACAATTATTATGCATCTAATCTCAACTTGGTGTTTGCTCCTCAGAGTACTCAAACTAACCCAGGCATGTTCTACATCCTATCCCAGGGATTCTCAGGAGGAACGGACCCAGTTGTCCACAGTAATTATGAACATGTCCTGTTAACACATTAACATATCCTGTTTTGAATACTTCCCATCCCATGTTTCATAGCCTTATTCTTCTAACCAGTCCCTCCTGAAATTAAACTGATGTGGGTGGTTTTAAAATAAATTAACCCAGTCTTGATACTAATTTCAAGGGGTGGAGCCTAATTCCTCTCCCCTCAAGTGTGAGCTGGAATTAATCACCCAGGTTTAACGATAACAGAAATGATGGCACATTCTGCTAACAGCCAGCAAGGGAACTAAGGCCTCCAACCAATGGCTACCTGTGTGAGCCCTTTGGAAGCAGGTCCTCTGTCTCAGTTAAGTGCTTACAGTGGTTCTTAACCTTCCTAATGCCGCGACCCTTTAATACAGTTCCTCATGTTGTGGTGACCCCCAACCATAAAATTATTTTCGTTGCTACTTCATAACTGTAATTTTGCTACTGTTATGAATCGTAATGTAAATATCTGTGTTTTCCGATGGTCGTAGGCGACCCTGCTAGCGGTTCTCAACCTATGGGTCGCGACCCACAGGTTGAGAACCGCTGCTGTAGAGCCTAAGACCATCGGAAAACACAGATGTAGCAAAATTACAGTTATGAAGTAGCAACGAAAATAATTTTATGGTTGGGGGTCACCACCACATGAGGGACTGTATTAAAGGGTCGCAGCATTAGAAAGGTTGAGAACCACTGGTTAGATGATGGCCAGACATCGTGACTGCAGCCTCAGGAGACACCCTGAATCAGAACTGTTCAATGAAGCTATTGTTATACTCCCAACTCTCAGAAACTATGAGATAATAATCGTGTGCTGTTTGAGATGCTATGTTTTTAGTAATTTGTTATAAAACAGATATGTAATACAGTCTTAAATTTACCACCTGTACTCAAATCCCTTTCTCAGGATCAGCTTCTGGAGGAATACACACACATACTCACAAACATATATCTACCTAATGTAGATAATATTGTATGTATATGTGGATTTTTCATAATATACACATGAATCATTGGTAATAAGGCTTATTATCATTAATGTATTTTGAATAATTTTCAAAAATATCTATGTATATTGCATCATTATTATTTGCTCATCCTATTATTTGAATGCATAATAATGTGTTTAAACATCATCCCCTTTTTTTAAGAGAAATTTAAAATGTCATTTATAGGCTCTTGTTGTCTACTTATAAAAAATGAAAAATATACTAGTTGATAATCCCTGATTAAAAATGTGAAACATTTAAATCACTTGCGCCTCATTCTGTAATATAATTCATAATTATACTCATCCTGAAATTGTAATTAGAGCAAAGGACAGATGGTAAAGGTTTAAAATGATATGTTTATTAAAATCATGTAGGCTGCCGAGTAATTTCTCACCATCACAAGCGTCTGTTCATTAGCTGATCCACTGAGACAGGGTCGATGAAATTTGAAGGTGCCTAGGCAGAATAACAAACAACTCAAGTGTCTAAATAGAAAGTGCATGTTTACTTCAAAGGGACAGCAAACAATGCCATGGCCAATGGTAACTTACAGTTTTATCTTACTTAAATATGACGAAACTTTCTAAGTCACGGACTATTCATTATATTCCAATAGAAAATAAAAGATAAATTAATAATGTACATAATATTCTAGATATATATATAAGTTTCTCATATCAGGTATGGCATTTCTTCTTGAAAGTAGATATATTGCAAAGAGTGTTAAGCAAAAATAAATTTTAGAATGAGATCAGTGGAACAACTCATAGACTGAGGGAAGAAAGTCACTAGACATTGAAGACAACTGAAGACAAGGGCTCCATGCTATTGGCTTACTTGTTTCTTGATTAACCTTCACTATGCAGGTAGGCTTGCTCTAATTTTTTATCTATAATATACCTAAGCAACAGTGAAACAAAAATAACAACAGTTATTGAGTATGTCCCAAGTGCCAGGCATTCTCCTTATAGTTTATCCTATGTAATCCTCACAGGAACCCAAAGAGATACATAATTTTATTATCAGCAATGTACACAAAAACTGAGAGATGCTCATAACTAACCTCTAGTTATACATCTATTATGTGATAAAGAAAATAATCAACCTTGGCCAACCTTATTTAAGAGGCTCTGTGTATTGCTATTTTTCACACTGCAGCCCAGAATCCCTGGGACTATGTTGACTTCCTGAATACAAAATTTATGTTCATATGAAATGGACTCCTTGCCCTGGGCTGGATCATATTCCCACACCTGATTCAATCAACTGTGGGTAGAGGATTGGACCTCACTATGTTCAAATGGCATTTCCTCTTAAAACACTAGGGATAATGGGATCAGTGAAGGCCTGTTCTATAAATAAAAGTGTTATGTGGATTACAAGGAGAGAATAAAACAAATGAGACAATATGAACAAATACCAAATTTTTGCTAGATATGGAAGAGTAAGTAAGAATAATTTTTCCCATTTTCTATGGATAATTAAATAGTACATGAAAGAGTACATAGTGATTACAGAAAGAAGTGTGACTTCTTATCCAAGAAGTACAATAACAACAGATTCATTTTTAGAAAGAGCTTAATTTTCAAAATGAATATCTTAAAACTATTAGATATTCTTTGCTATGGCACAATTTTAAAGTACATTTTAGGGTTAAAGGGCACAAATTTGTATAATAGTAAACATTCTTGAGAATTACATTTGATGCTGGGTAGAGTGCCTGTAAGAGGGTCCATGGTGAAGTTTTGGCATGGTAGGTTTCAGGATGAATTACAGTGAGAGGCAAATAAAGCATACCATTTAAATGCTTTATATATCTACCTATATAATTGTCTATCCTCAATGAAAATGTTTTAAGTGGTGAGAATTTTGTACTAATATAGCCATGTGCTCTTCCATTATTTCCTTAGTAAGCCAAGAGCATGAATGTGTGTGTATATGTGTCCCCAAAAATGTATATACACACTTTGAATAATTATAAAGACAGTATTTATTAAAATACATTTCATTTTCAAAATTGAGATATCAGCTGTTAAAATGTATACACATTTTTGGGGGGAGGGACACCCTGTATGTATATATATATAAAATTGATAGCCCAGGTTAGGATTATATTTAGACTACAGGTAAAGAAATAATGATAACCAGCAAAGTTGGATATTACTAGTACATGGGAAATTAAAAATTTATCTAGATTCTCTATTCATTTTGATTTGGTATTTTACTTATGTCTTCTTTTTTTATTGATTTTTTCCTGATGATGGTTAATTTTATCCAGTATTTAATACAATTTAATAATAATCCTACCTAATAAAAATGTAATATGCAAATTTACCATACCATCGACACACCCACAAGCCATGCCCACAAGCCACACCCACAAGCCAATCAGAGTAAGTATGCAAATTAACCCAACCAAGATGGCTACAGCCATAGAGAGCAAGGTTTCCCAGGTAACAGAGCAAGCCAAGCTTTCCGCGAGCTGTTGCAGGCCTAAGCCTCCACTCAAGCTACAAAGTTTCAATTATAGAAGGTAAACAAATTCAAACAGAAATGGCGGCAGAACGAAGCTTGAGAGAGCAAGCCAGGGTTGCCGACAGCAACAGGGGAAGCAAAGCTTTCTGCACACCCTATCCGGGCCCAGCCTCCACTTAAGGCTACAAAGTTTCAATTATAGAAGGTGAATTAACTGCCACAGAAATGGCTGCTGGCGGCGGAGGGAGCAGCAGGCTTGGCTCCGCTCCAGGCTACAAAGTTTCAATTGTAGAAGGAAAATAAATTCCAGATACCAGGGCCTCCGCTTGGGTTGCCAGGGGTTGTGGCCGGCCTTCAAACCATCACAGGCCCCTCGCTCAGGCCTCCCCATGCCCCAAGAGAACCCCCACCTGATCCGGGACATCCTTCAGGGCAAACCATCCGGCCCCCACTCCTGTACCAGGCCTCTATCCTATATAATAAAAGAGTAATATGCAAATTGACCATCACTCCAACACACAATATGTCTGCCCCCATGTGGTCAAAGATCCTGTCCCCATGTGGACACAAGATGGCCACTACAAGATGGCCAGCAGAGGGCAGTTGGGAGGCACCCGGCCTGCAAGGGAGGGCAGTTGGGAGGCACCCTGCCTGCAAGAGAGGGCAGTTGAGAGGGACCAAGCCTGCAAGGGAGGGCAGTTGGAGGTGATCAACCCTGCAGGAGAGGGCAGTTAGGGGTGACCAGGCTGGCAGAGGAGGGAAGTTGGGGGCAAACAGGCTGGCAGCAGAGTGGTTAGGGGGTGATCAGGCTGGCAGGCAGAAGCGGTTAGGGGCAATCAGGAAGGCAGGCAGGCAAGCAGTTGGGAGCCAGCAGTCCTGGATTGTGGGATCGGGCCTAAATGGGCAGTCGGACATCCCTCCAGGGGTCCCAGATTGGAGAGGGTACAGGCTGGGCTGAGGGACAACCCCCCTCCATGCACAAATTTCATGCATCGGGCTTCTAGTGTAGATATAATCTACATATATAATGTAGAAATATAATTAAGCTGGCACAGATTATTATTTTTTTAAATAGAAGTAGAATCCTAATAATCTAGATACATTAGATACATTTCAAAATTTAAATAAAGAAAATAAATCAAATTTTTAAAAATAAGGGAATTGAACTTAAAAAGCATAATAAGATGAAAAATCTTTAGTTTGTTTTGGGGATCAAATTGAAAAAATGTATATTATAGAACTCGTATTCAAATTCAAGCCTGTGACCCCAAATACAATTTTTATTTACACTGAAAACAGAATATGGTTCAGACTCAAATATGACTCAAAAATGATTAAGTACCAAAGTGTGCATTATATGTAATAATTTCTTCAGTCTAATTGAGTAAATTTTAAACTTTGGTTGTGTGGAGACTAGAGCTTTTTATTCTTAGAGTGTCTTTAGATACTGCTAAAATTGCACCCACAGAAACACTACTTTTTCTCCATGTGTCTTTTATTGACTTTCATCCTCTATTGCAAATTATTTACATTTGGGAAAATGAAAGTCTAAGTTTTTTATAATTGAATATTAGAGGTGACATAGAATTTATAGATACAGAGTGTTGGGGAGAACACAAGACTTAATTGGAAAGGTCAAGGAATAATTAGGGGTGCTGCCTTCCACACTCCCCTAATGACCAGTTGTCCATTCAACCAATCAAAGCATAATATGCTAATGATATGGCTAAGGCCACTCAACCTCTCGCTCTGATGTGCTCTGACCACCAGGGGGCAGGTGCTCTGACCAGTAGGTTAGCTTGCTGCTGGGGTCCGGCTGATTGGGACTGAGCAAGATAGGCCGGACATGCCCTGGAGCCCTCCAGGAGCCCCTCCCTGGCTGGCCAACGTCTTGCATCTCTTCCCGGTGTGATTGTGCACCAGTGGGGTCCCTTGGCCTGGCCTGAGCCCTCTTGCAATCCGGGACCCCTCAGGGGATGTTGGAGAAGCAGTTATGACTGGTCGCTATGATGTGCACTGACCACCACGGGGCAGATGCTCAATGCAGGAGCTGCCCCCTGGTGGTCAGTGCGCTCCCACAGGGGGAGCACCACTTAGCCAGAAGCCAGGCTCACAGCTGGTGAACACAGCAGTGGTGGCGGGAGCCTCTCCCACCTCCATAGCAGCGCTAAAGATGTCTGACTGATGGTTTAGGAGGGGGGTGGGCCTAAGAAATCAGTTGGATATTCCCCAAGGGCTCCCGGACTGCTGAGGGACCCCCCCCCCCCGAGTGCATGAATTTCGTGCACTGGGCCTCTAGTAGTTAATAATATTATATTGAATATTTAAAAATTACTAAGAGAATAGATCTTAAATGTTCTCATCACTCTTACACACACAAAATTTATAAATATGTGTGATGATGGCTATTAACTAAGCTTATTGTAGTAATCACCTGGCAATATATATATTAAATCAGGTCAAACATCTAAAACAAATGCAATGTTATATGTCAAAAATACCTCACTTAAAAAAAATAAAATAAAAAACAGCCACTTGGCTGGTGTGGGTAAGTGGTTGAGCATCGACCTATGAACCAAGGGGTCACAGTTCAATTCCTGGTCAGGGCATATGCCTGCATTGAGGGCTTGATCCCCAGTGGGGGGTGTGGCAGGAGGCAGCCAATTAATGATTCTCTCTTATCATTGATATTTCTCTCTCTCTCTCCTTCTCCTTTCCTCTCGGAAATCAATAAAAAATATATTTAAAAATAAAATAAAAATTGCCATAATATTGCATAGAGTTCATTTGTATTCTTTGCCCTATTTAATCTAATATTACTTATATCATTATAATAAAATTATCAAGAATAGGAAATTAACACTGGTATAATATTATTAAATAAACTAGAGACCCTACTCAAATATAATTTCATCTAATATCCTTTTCCCATTCCAGAATCTTCTAGAGGATCCTGCATTGTATTTAATTATTTCTCAAATTTTATGATCAAATGCTGTAAGGTAGCCCAAGTCACATAGTGAGAACCACATGAGAAGAACTAAGATGCATCCCTCAGAGCAAGCTGAGTTCTCAGCCACATCCTACACAAACTTGGCAACCATGTTAGTGGATCATCTTGGAAGTAGATCTTTCAGTTCTCAGTTGAGCAGCCCCAGTTAATGCTGAATGGAACAGACCACTGAGGTCTGACCAAATTGCAGTTTTCATAAGAAAAATAAATATTTAAGGTTCTTTTAAAAGCAACTAAGTTTTAGGTTAGCTTGTTGCATAATAGATGACTAGAACAGCCATTTGATATTGCTCTAATGCAACAGCCACAGTTCTCTTTCATCTGTTTTATGCCATGGTTGAAAATCATATGATTCCAGTAAGCATTAGATATTTCTGCTCCTCACTAAGAGGTATATTAATCAGAAAAAAGGAACTAACATGCTCAATAGCAAAAGATGCTCTGGTTTGGTGTCAAGGAATATTAGTCACTTTGTACCTTCTCTCATCCCACCACATTATTATTCCTTTTAGTACACCAAGGAGGCTGGAAGAGATGTGATCATCTTAGCCCTTCTTCTATGACATCAGTTTGCATGCAGGAAATGTCAGTGGGTACTAGATCCTTCTGATAGATATATTTTTATCTCACCCAATTATCAGTCCAAGGGGTTTCTGTCATATCTCTCAGTAACAGCTTTGTAGGAATTAGAAGCCCTTTTGTGAGAACCAGATTTATCAACTAAAGATCTAACAACTGATATTTCTACTCAGAAGACATAGGAAAAAAGATAAGGAACTATCTTATTATTTATATGTTGATTGCCTTCTAGAGAAAACAAATGCTCTAATGCTAAATACACAAATGGATCAGTGGTCAAAATCATTGTTTTCTTTATAATTCTGTTTTTAGCAGGCAGCACTTTACATAATGTGAGGTATGAGAATAAAGAAAAAATACACAAGTCACATAAGATTTATTTCCAATAAACCTTTGGAATTGCCATAATTGATTGTTCAATTAGACCACCTGTTTTGAAGACAGCAAGGAGAAGAACTGGCACATTACTATGTTTTTTGTTCTTTTTCCATAGTTTATTTTCCATGATCTGTTTGAACTTCTCTAAAACAAGTCCCTACTGGCATATTAGCATTTTTTTAGCCTTAAACAGTATCAAATTAATTATATTGTTTTTCTGAATCAAGACCCATTAGTTATATCATTTTCATTCCTTTATGAAAATTTTAGCTTTATCAAAAAATTTTTTAAGCTAAAAAATTTAGCTTTTTCAGAGGAGAGTTTGGGACTCTAAGTAATCTTGCTTGGAAAATTAGGTTAGTCGATATTTTATTAATCTCAACTCACAAGACTTTTATTTTTAAAAATTCTTTATCTCTCCCCCCCCCCCCCCTTATTAAAGATTTAGAATTTCTGAGAAGTCTTTCTACTCAGATCCTGAAAATTTTTCCCTAATGGTTCAGTACTGAGTTGACACACTGTTAATTCAAAGCAGGTCCTGGGCATGTTGCCTTGAGTCAAAGGTTGTGGTTAAAAATCATACCACGAATATTTTCTAAATGGTTTCACTGTATATTATATAACACATTCAGAAGTTTTTTGGAGGCTGAGGCCAAGAGGCAAAAGACATGGTGCCACCAACTTCAGACTCCAATTACTCACTTGTGTCTCTACATTTATACATGACAGTTATGATAAAAATTTTTATAGGCTGTCTCTCTGAAAGGTAAAGGTTCCCTTCATTCTCCCCTTATGAAGGAAATGGAACTAAATTATTGGAGGATTTTTTTGTGTTATACCTTTTGTCAGGTGGTAGAGGAAAGAATGGAATGCAATTATAAATAAGACAGGGACTGCCTCTTGAGAAATTCACAGCTAAATGAGGGAGCAAGATACACACCAGGGTATCCTCGGAGAGATGTTCCAATAGATATTAGAACATGTGCCTATAGAAGGAAAAATGATGAAAATTTAGTGAGAATTCTGAGGGAAGAAAGAGAAGAGAAATTATTTCAATTTTAAGAGAAAAAATATGCTGAAATATAAAAACCCATATCATATCATATAAGGGTATGTGGTGAAGTTAGTTTGTAGCATATAAATACATAATTGTAACACAAACTGACCTTATTCCACTTTTGAATTTGAGGAAGTCTAATGATTTTCTTAATTAGTAATGTATGCCTTAAATTTTCAACATCTAATTGAAAATAGGTCTTTAGGTTTATTTCCTTCATCAGCTTCACAGGTTTCTTTATTTTTCTATTGTTCAGTTCTGTTTCCTTGTACTTCAAACTCAGTTCTGTAGGCCTTTATTTTCTCTACTTACACAGTTGAACTGTATACCTTTAATTGACATATTTTATAGGTATAAGAATAAATCCTTTGTTACTCTTCCAGACTTTTAAATAATACTATTATACTATTTACCACAATGAACACACCTTTATTTTGTCAACAACCCCCATGTATGCCTCATCTGACGAAAAACACTCAGTGGTAGTAAATCAGGATATAGAATCCAGAGAACATTACTTAAAGGGACTAAAAATTAATATTCTGACACAGAATTATAAATTAACCTGAAACAGAAAAAGTGATTTGTATAATAAATGTCACTAAAGATCAATTTTACTAATAGTTGGTGGAAGGTAAGTTGACAAAAATTCATCAACAAGTAACAGCAAATTATTGCGAATTAGCCTTTCCAACAGCTCCATGAATCTTTATTCATGAGGTTTGTATACACTACAAAATCCTAATGGTAGAAACTTATTTTAGGATTGGGATCTAATTTAAAATAATGCCACATAGATTTGACATGTTCACATGATTGGCTTTGTCAGAAATGTTATTTGGAAACTTACCAGGTCAATTGCCTCATTGTCATTTGCAATAATCCAGATGACAGAGTCTGTCAGTAAAATATTTTTCCCAGCATGTGGTAGCATCATCAGCTGCTCCAATGTGGACTATTTTACTATAGGGAGTGGAAATGTTTATCTTTCTTTTTATGTACAGGAAAGTAAACCATATAATCATAAAATTCATTTTCAGTAACCAAGAATTTTGAAACTGAGAAAAGATAATGGAACATAGGGTTCTAATATGAATATTTATGGAAAAAAATAGTGGGGATAAGTCAAAGCTGAATCATCAAATTATACAAACGAGCAAGAAAAGTGTGGATAATATACATCATAAAGACAAAAGGTATAATATAAAAAATTATGGGGCCCCATGTTTTGAAAAAATTGATGTAATGAATAAATTACAATTACTGATTACAATAAATTTATGCTCGTTCTGGGTTTCGTAATCCCAATCATGCAAATATTTACAACTGCCTTTTATATTTGAAAATAACTTTAAACATCCTTTATTATCTTCATAAGTTTCTTGGCCTCTCACTTTTCCAGTGTGGTAACTACTTTGTCCAACATTTCATGATCCAGAGAAAGACATCAACTTCCTCAAGATTGCTAATGGAAGATGGAATGTTTTTAATCTATGGCTTCAACTTTCTCTGCCACTCTTACACATACTTTTATTTCTGTAAACACTAGCTTTACTCTAGATTTCACTGGATCCATTCTTATGGATGCTTAGTTACTGAGAGTAGGTAATATGTAATCAATATAAACTGAGTAGCCTCAAATGTTGCTTGAAACATTCTAAATATATCATTTTTTCTGTAATTAATAAACCAGCAGGTACATGAGAACAGCTGATGAATAACATTTGTTAATGTGTTCATGCATATTGGGGGGAAATATTTCTATTAAATATACATGTATGCTAAAACATGGATAACAATCACTTTAATTTTCTGCTACTATATTGTGAGATTTTAAAGTGAAAGGTCTTAAAACTCTTTGATTGTATTTTAACTCTCAGGCTGCCTTTAATCTTACTTCATTAACCTCTAATATGTTCCACACAGGCAACTTAAAAAACATGTTGTAAGTTCTTTATGTCATCGTATGCAATAGGAAGGGACAATCAACACTAGCTCACTCCTAAAGGACACTGGCCTTTATAGTTAGTAATGACTTCACATGGTGTTCTGAAGGTGTCCAGGAGTGAATATTTTTGAGGCCATCTTTTTAGAAATAGCCTGATTTGCTTATTCTCTAACTCCTGATTCCATTTAGATATAATCATGAGCTAAAGCATAGCTATTTTGATGCTCAGCAGTCTAGCTTTACAAAATCAAGCTGTCTTCTTCCTACATCCTTGCACAAATGGAATGATCATGACTCCTGAACTGAGTTTCAATAATCCATGTGTGGGAGTAATGAGATTTCAAACAAAAGCTCATGATTTTTTTAAGTCATGCTCTTAAAGGAGAAGTCAAAAATAAATTATTTACCGTTCCAGCTCTATTTTCTAATGAATTAAGGTTTAAATTTGTTTTTATTTAGATCCAGGATAGTTTGTTTTCATATATTCATCCACTATGTAATTTTTGTGAGAAAAATTCATAAAGCATATACTTAAGGAAAATAACTTTTCATATTTTTTGCACAGTAGACTGAATGCCTCCAAAACTTGTTTTTGAATAGTATTAGAGTAATAAAAAGTCTCATGTTCTGCTTTAGAATTTTAATTTGAAAATATAGTTGGTAATGTTTTGATGTTTTTTGTTCTTGATCTGGGCAGTTTTATTATTTTCTTGATTCAACTACTTGTAGCAAAAATTTCTGTACTGATTGTGTTCCACATCAACTGAACACACCAGAGCCTTGAGTGCTAATGATCAGAAGAAGAAAGTTAAAAGGTTTAGAGTCTATGGTATGTTCCCCTCCTAGTTGCTGATCATGTCTACTTTGTCACTATTTGCTGCACCGTCACAATGACACATCATATTTGGTAATCTGCTTTGTTCTAAAAGGATTTCATGGACTGATGCACTCACTCATAATTATTTCATAAGGGGACTGATATGAACCTAGGTGTCAATATGATAGGCATATGCTTTTATCCCATTCTTTCTCTCTCCAATATGTGCATTAGAAATCTTTTCTAGCAAATCATTGCTGTAGAATATCCTTGATGAGAGGCTGTATATTAAATAATGCTGCAAACAATTTCCACTTTAACCTTTTACACTCGGATGTCGAGTGTGACTTGACACGGTTAGTATTAGAATAAAGGAATCGAGAAAAAAGCAAGCGAGTGCAAAGGGTTAACCAAGTATTTATTATTAATCTGATTGCAGAATATACCATAGTGTAATGTTTCCTTCCTAAAACTATTTTGTCTGAGAATAATTCAATAACATATCAAAAAATAAAACCAAAGTCTCTTATGGAAACACACACACACACACACACACACACACACACACACACACACACACACGTTGTCCCAGATTGACCCAAGATTTCAGGAAATAATATCCAGGAAATCACATAAAAGACAAAAAAATCTGAATAGAGAAACATAAATAATGCTTGGGTTAATTAATATGTATTGCATTACCAACACAGGAGAAAATCCAGTAAAAACTTAAGTCTTAAGTTATATCTTTCTTAGGGAAAAAGGCTGCTTATTATTCACATATATTTCTCAGCTGAAGATAACACACACTCTTCTTATAATTCCCTTTTAAGGCAGAATCTCTACTTACACAAAACTAAAGCCAGACCTCAGCTTTGCCACAACTGAACAGATAAATATAGCTAAACTAGCTCATGATTTACCACAAAATACTTATACTTCCAGAGTTTTATGATGAAATGTTTTTTTCTAACTCATCCATTAAAATAGAAACTTTATAAACTTGAAGTCCAATTGCATTTCACAATATATATTTTATTTATAATAAACACGAATGTATGAATATATGACTTGTATGATCTTTATTACTACTGATATGGCCAATGTCTCTTATAACCATGTAACCCTAAATCCAGTCTCCTTCTCCAAACTAATTTTAGATTTAAAAAATTAATTATAAGCCAGAAGGCAAAGTAGTAAGGGTTGGGAAAAATATACTCTGTGGAACTATGTAAGTGTGAATACAAAACTGTGTAATCTAAGGCAAATCTCTTAGTACAGGCTTTAGAAATATTATTCTGAGAGGAGGCTGGGACAAGGACATGGGAGAGAGGAAGAGTCATTTGCATGTTTATAAAACATCCTTAATGGAAATAAGAGCGCATAGGTGGAGATCCTTTACTTTCCAAATGTAGTATGACAGCTTTTGTAAAACCAAACTGAGAAACAGACAAGCTTTCAATTCTGAAGGGAGGAAGTTTTAGGTATAATAAATGCCTTAAAAGAGATGAAAGAATAAACTAAATATTGGATGATAAATTTGGCCTCTTTGAAATAAAATAATTAGTAAATTTCTAAGAAATCCTATATAATAAAAGGCTAATATTCAAATCGACCGAATGGCGGAACAACCGGTTGCTATGACACACACTGACCACAAGGGGCCAAATGCTCAACACAGGAGCTGCCTCCTGGTGGTCAGTGCGCTCCCACAGGGGGAGCGCTGCTCAGCCAGAAGCCGGGCTCACGGCTGGTGAGCGCAATAATGGTGGTGGTGGGGGGGGGTCTCTCCCGCAGCTGCAGCAGTCAGACATCCCTGAGGGCTCCCGGATTGTGAGAGGGCACAGGCCAGGCTGAGAGACCTCCCTGAGTTCACGAAATTCATGTACCGGGCTTCTCGTTAAAACAATAAGAGAAAATAACTAACAACCTGGAAGAAAGTAGCTGGAGTGAAAAACCAACATTTATCATGACTCAGAAATGATGTAGATTTTTAATGTACAGTCTACTTTTAATCCCTTGTTGTGTGCAACAAGAATTATGAGACATGTTCCTAAATGCATATGAAACTAGAAAGTTTAAAATATATGAGCAGCATAATAATTTCTTAAGGAACTGTTCATATTACTGGGCCTGTAGGTCATTTATTTTGTTGAATCTTTATATTTTACATTTTTCTTTAATATAGTAAGTAGGAGCAGAAATATAAGCAAGAATTAGAAAGACACAACAATCAAGTATATCCTCATTTCAGCAATTAATTTAAGATAGGAACTTAATAGGTGACCTATCAAAATCTTGTGTAGTCAGAGATAGGAAAGCTTTAAAATGTTTATCATATCAAATACTAATTTGAACAAATATTGCAATGTGCTTTATAAAATTTTATCAGAATCATTAAAGAACATGCATTTCCAATGTAGAACTTAAAACCAACTGGGAATTTTAACTTATTTTTTTCTTCTTTTACTGACAGACTAGGAGTTCAATAAAAATAGTTTTTTCCCCCAATGATATGCTAATATATTTGAGTCTATTTTAAATAAAAAAGATAAAAAGTATAAAAAGTAATATTTATAAAAGGGAAACTAGGAAGCTTATTAAATATTTATAGAGGTCTTTTAATAATATATATGTATTTGAAGGTTTAACTAAACAGGAGGCTATTCTCTATTTTTATCTATCTATTAACTGGATATTTTCCCTTATTAACTGGATTTTAATTACTATATAATTTGTCACAGGATTTCAAAAACCATTTTATTGAAACAACAAGGTTTGGATAGAAACCACTGCTTTGACTACTGAGATTTATAGGATATTGATATGATCTGGCAATCCTTAAGGGACACACTGAAATCCCTCCAAGCCCTCAAATAGCACATCATCCCAGACTATTAGCAGACTTTTTTTTTCCAGTTTTGTTGGTATTTTTAGGAAAGAATAGGAGTGGTATGATGTTTTGGATAAAGTATAAGCCAAATATATTGATGTGCTCATTGGAAGTGCAACCAGAAACTTTTGTGTGTAGGGGGGGTGAGGGGGTTGGAGGAATTTGGCTATCACATCTCAGCATAGTTTTCACTTCCCGTCACTGTTATTTATTTATTATTTATTATTTCTTTTGGAGGTGGAGGCAATCCTATGCACTGCTTTGGTGGCCAGAAGGAACAGCTGGCACTTGCTATTCTGGGAAGAGGTGCCAAAGATAGGAATACTTGGGTAAGTAGTGGTGTAAACGACTTTGAAATCTGTCTCAGCAGCTGTCACTGCAATGGGCACAGTACAAATAGGCAAAATGTGGCTCTACATTGCCAAGGCTTTCTGCACTTTTGGCAGCATATCCTCAACAGTTCTGAACGCTGTGTAGCTGCCCGCAAGGTAGCAGGCTGTGTGGGTCAATGTGAAGGAAGATACTGGATCTCTCATTTCATGGCATGTTTGCCAAAGGAAAAAAGGGGGAAGGCCTTGGTATTTTTGTTTTCACTGGCTTCATGCATGTCCTTTAATTTGATCTTGTCTTATAGTTATGTAAATTTTATATAGCCCATGGACACAGACAACAGTATGGTGAAGGCAGGCGGGGGGGGGGGGGGGGGAAGGTAGGGGGACTGGGAGACATCTATAATAGTGTCAACAATAAAAAGAAATTTACTTATTGGTGATTTTGAGAATTCTGTATCTCTTAAGAAAACCTGATTTGAAGGGGCGAAGCTAAATCTGCCAACTGGCTCAATTATTAAACATAATTTCACCTAGGCAGTACTGTTTCTTTTTTGTCTACAATATAACTTCAAAAATATATATTGTATCAAAGACCATCAAGCGAGAGAATGTGAATGATTTAATGGATCAAATTATATGGTAAGGAAAAGGTCCATAATTACAATCCCATCCTATATAATAAAAGCGTAGTATGCAAATTGTCCCCTCAACCGGGAGTTGTCTGGGAGTTCGACCAGGAGGAGGGGCTGGCTGGGGGAAGGGAGGGAGGCCCCTGTGAGCAACTGGCAGCTGCTAGGGACCCTACCAGTACACAAATTTCATGCACTGGGCCTTTAGTTATATAAATAAAATATTAAATTTAAATAGACATGGGGACATTTAGTTTGCCAAAGTGGTAACTGATAAAACAAATATTTTACCTAACACTTTACATAGAAGATAAATGACACTGATTGGTCCAATACAAGCTGAAACTTTTTAACATGTTATCTGGGCTAGAAGCTGAGCACTTAGAAAGAGCCTTGCTAAAGGCCTGACTCTCTAATCAGCTTTCCTGTACCTCTCTCAATCTAGTCTTGCCAGTAGCTTGTAGAAGCCCGAGTAAGATGTAATATACATTTATGTCTTTAAACTTGAATAGGCCGTATTTTTTAAGTGCATTATATATGTTGCTAAGGGACATATTAAATGAAAATAATACTGCCTTGACTTTGAGCAGTACCATGTTTATAGTAATATCAATGATGAAATTATAAAAAGCACACATTGTGTTAAATTGTATGGAGAGAGATAAAGAAGAAATAACCCATTCCTATGTTGATTATTGCTTTATTTTTATTATATTTTGGTGTATACGGACATACTACAGCTTACTTTAGAAAACTTAAAACAATTTGTATTCATCTTACAGTGTTTTTATTCAATTTATTTTAACATTTTAAAGTTAAATAATTTTTGAAAATCATGATGTAATAAAATATGGCTTATATGTAACAACATATAGTTCAATTCTACAAAGCTTCTCTTGGTAACTTTTCTTACAGATAAAAGAAATTATTTTTCTGGCATCACCATATATTTTCATTAAAGATATAATTGGTATTTCCCTAAAAACGGTGGTAGAATTGCTTCTCCACTAAATCTAAAATTATTTTAGCAACTTCTATATATTTATTCCCTTATAGCATTGGAAAACAGTGCGTTCGTACTTACCTGGCTAGGGAGATATGCCACTAATGAGAGCTACCCATGGATTTTAATGGTATTGATAATGTTATATCTTAAATATTTTCTGAGTTCAAAATATTATTCTCCACATCTTCTACAAGCCAGAAATGATTTATGAAAGTATGCCTATAGCTTTCTAGTCTTTCATTTGATTAGAATATGTTTATGAGAAAAATACCTTGGAGTAAATTTTGGACAAGTATAATAGACAATTAAAATCAACATAAATAATTTATATTCAACTCTATATAAAATTAATGTCTCCATTACACTTTGTATACTTCTGACTTTTCAGTTTTTCTTTATCTTTTGTGTTTGTCTCCATATTTTCATTTAATAAAAATTCATATTTAAAAAATATCTTCCTAAAACTTCTAACCATAATATCTGTTAAATAACTTAATATACCTGTATTTATTTTGCCAATTACTAGATTAAACTTACCAAATTTAAAATTTGACAAAATATGACATAAATTAATTAGTAAAGATATTGACATATACCAGATATAAATACATGAGAGTTTTATGATGTTCATGGAAAACACCAGAAACATATATTTGAGTATGAGCACAGATTTCGATTATTATTATTATTATGAAATATAAAATTCTTAAAATTTGAAAGAGGGAGATATATGATATACTAAATATTAACCTCAGGTTGATGTTATACCATCAATAAATTATTTTGTTGTTAAACATTACCTATAGTGAAAGCAAAACAAATAATTTTGTACAATGTAAATAATAATACTTTTTAAAATCTCAATTATATCATTGATATTTGATTTCTACTTTACATTGTACAATGAGAGATAAATCAAAGATGGGAACTATCCTTTCCAAGATAACAATATATAAAACTTTGTTTCCCCTCAAGAATATGCTAGATAAAAATAGGTCAAATCCTATCTAATAAAAGGGTAATATGCAAATTAACCATCACTCTGTCACAAAGATGGCGGCGCACATAGCCACAAGATGGTGGCACCCAGTCCTCTCTGCTCTTCCAGAGTCCCCCAGTCCAGGGGGGGGCGGCCGCTGAGAGCAGGCAGCATGAACAGTCTGGCAGAATGCTTGCTTCGTTGCTGCGGCGACAAGGCAAGCATTCCACCCCAGCCACAGAGGGCCTCTGGGCAGTGGGCACAGAGCCAGGTGGGGGGGGGGGGTGGAACGCTTCCGCGCCCGGCTACAGATGGGCCTCTGGGCCGCAGAGAGCCTCTGGGCAGTGGGCATGGAGTGGCCAGGCCCCGCTGAGAGCTATTGGCGCACAGATTCGTGCACAGGGCTACTAGTTTTATAATACTTTTCTTACCTCAGAAAATATTATGTAAATGGTGTCAATGTATAGACATTTACTTTCAATGTCAAGTCTGATATGAGCCTATATTAATATACACTCAGTTGTGCATTGTAAATGGGAAGATATCTATATAAAACCCTAATATGCAAATAGACAGGGGACCCAGGGCCGTGGCGGGAGGGGCCAAACGGGGGCACAGAGGATGGGCCAAGACCTGCCCCTGTGTCCACTGCAGCCTTGCGGCCCACCGTTCCTTTCAAGGTGCACAAATTCATGCACTGGGCCCCTAGTAATAACATAAAGGTGAAGATGAAACACTATGATAAAACATTCTCTACAAAGTGGCTGTCTTTGCTTGACTTTGAAAGCTTTTCTATTTCATATCTAAATATAAATTTTCAAAACTAAACATTTTATTTAAGAAACTAAAAGTCTTATGAAATTATCAAAGAAACATACATCTAGAAATTCTAGCACATCAAATTTAACAGGTATTTTCAAAGAGCTGCTTTATTTCATTTGCCACATGATAAAAAGCACTGTGGCTGCTTCAAAGAATGGAAGTGTTACTTTGACTGATTCAGGATGAAGCTCATATTAATAAAAACTATGTATAATACTACAAGGTATGTATTTATTTATATAAAAATTAGTTTAAAAATAAGGTGTTTTTGTCCTGGCCAGTATTGCTAAGTGGTTAGAGCCTTGATCCAAGGACCCAAGGGTTGCAGGTGCCAGAGACAACCAATTGATGTGTCTCAAGTCAATGTTTTTCCTCTTTTTCTTCTCCTTCTCACTCTCTTCCACTCTCTACAGAAATCAATGGAAAACATATCCTCGGGTGAGGAATAAAAAATAAGGTGTTTTTACAAGTTCATAAAAATTTGTTTAGTGATGGGGGAAGAATTAAAAATGAACCAGCAACCAGATGGTGCCATCAGCTAGGAAGCAGAATAGGAAGGAAGCCTCAGACTCTTCTGCACCAACTCAATCACAGTACATGGACCAATCCCTTTTGAGAGAACTTTAGAAACCAATTAAGAGGCTCCTGCATCCCAGGCAAACATGAAGTGAGCCATATCGGAACTGGTGGGAACGTTTGTGGTATTTACTCACCATAGTTCACCCTGTTGGTACACCACAGAGCAATTGGAAGGAAATTCCCCGATTTTGATTGCTCTCTGGGGAAAAAAAAGAGAAGGCTGAAACATGTACATGGCATTCACATTTCAGGGGGCTGTGCATGGGAATTGTTTCGGTCTGGCCGGAATGTAAGCACTGATGGGGAAGGGCACGGGTGGAGGCCTCTGAGAACAGTGGCAGTGTTTGGAGTATCCCTTTGTCACTCACTGTAGTCCCTCCCCCAGGAACTTGAGAAAAACCTCAACACCCAGTTTCTTCCTGAGAAAGGAATGAGTTAGAGTGTGCGCCCAATGTTTCAGACTCTACATTACATTTTTATTAAGATGATGGATTTTATGCTGTGTGTGTTTTTACTATAATTTAAAAAAGAACCAGTTGCTAAAGAAGTTGCTAAATGTACTTGCACTAATTTGAGTTTACATAATATGCTGCTAAAAAACAAAAGTAAATAGTAGAGTCTACTTACTTTGTCAATATATATATTGTTATTTTAGGGGATTTTTAGTGAAGCAGAATATATAAAGTATCTTTTCGTTGGAAAAAAAAATTGTTTAGTGACAGCTATTAGAAAAAACCTTAAAAACAATAGATATTGGTACTTGACCACTGATACAAATCAGAAATACCTAAGCAACTTAAAAATTATGAAAAGATTGATAGATATACAAGGATATATTTTAAATATTTAATTTGTTGTAGTTTGGGTCACTTGGAAGCAGAGACTTGAGACACAGTTTGGTGGAAAAGGTATTCAATAGAGATAAACAATTTTTACCAGAAAAAAATAAGCAGATTGGGCAAAGAAAATTTAAATAAATTACCTTGTTCTATTCTTCTAACAGTCATCTTGGTAAAACTGTCTTCTATGGGAAGGTTTATTTGATACCAGCTATGCTTTCATATATAACCCAAAGTGTGGTTTTATCACTTTTTAGACATTTTATGGTCTTTAAAATTTTTTCTTTAAAAAAACCCTACTTTGAGGTATGATTACTTGCAATCATTTTTATGTAATTTTACTCCCACATTCGTCTTTAAGATACACATTCTGTTTCTAGTCTTTAAAATGTTATTGCTGATATTTTAATTCCATACATGGTTTTGTACAGGATAAAACTTATTAATTTTTATGTTTTAAAATAATTTAAGGACAATAGAAAGCTCTGTCTCAGATCATGTTCCTTATCTTGGCTCAGATGGCATTTTAATCAAATACCATAGTTCTATCTTTCTCCCCTTTTATTTTATCACTAGAGGCCCGATGCACAAAATTTGTGCAAGAGTAGGCCTTCCTTCCCCCAGCTGCTGGCACCAGCTTCCCTCTGGCATCTGGGACCCGGGCTTCCCTCGCAGCCCCAGCTTCGTCCGGAAGGTTGTCCGGAAGGACATCTTGTCTAATTAGCATATTACACTTTTATTATTATAGATGGTGCTATTCTACTAGGAAATAGAAAACTCATCTATTAAACCAAATAGAGTGAAATGACTCTTTGAGACCAGTCAGTAAAGAACAAATCTGAGACCATATTCTAATCGGTACCCTTAAATACTTTATTAGTATATGTTGCTGTTATTAATATGTGAAATGATTGTAAATTACTAAGTGAACAAGTAAAATGTAGGCTGCAAAGAGATTTGCAGATTGTGATTCAATTTTTATGTAGAAATATATATGTGCATTTATAGAGAGAAATGACTATCCAGTGATATGAAAAAATATATCTTGGTATAAATGATTTTTATCTTATAGATTTATATAAAATTTTATATATTTTAGTTTGAAAAACAACTTAATTACATAAGCCTTTTAAAAATATAAAATCCTTTTTTTTATATTTCTGGCATAATGACAAGAGGAATGATCCTGGATTTCTGTGTAAGCTGTCAAAGGAGGATTTGTCTTCTCTACTCAAATAGAGATAGTATGGGAGAAATAAACGGTGCGCACTGGAGGGTGCAGTTTTCTGCTTAATATAATACATTAATGAACCATCCTCTGTGCATAGTGTTTTGGGGAAGATAAAAATGACCTCTGCTCTCAAAGAGTTTCTATTCCAGTGACAAGATGACATACCATAAAGAAAACAGAGCAAAAAGACTGGGCAGATGCTAGGATTGTTGTTTAGATGTGAGACAATAATTTCTCTTAACCCTGCTCCAACTAATGAATATGGGTAAGTCCACTAAAATATCTTTTTGTGATTTTCCTAATTTGTCATTGTCATTACTGCCCTAATTCATGTGGTGTGAGATAAAACTTGGTCACACACAAAATAGTGCCTGACAAAAATCAGAACTGTTTATACAGAGAGGATGCAGTACTAACACTATTCTGGAAAAGGATGAGTTTAGTTACGTGTGGCTTTATTTCTCAGATAGTGAACCTGAGACCTCATTTTTAAATAAAATAACTCCTTTAAAATAACCATATAAATACCTGCAGAAAGGATAATAGTCAACTGGAAGGTAGTCTCACCTGGGTTTCTGTTCATGGACTAAATGTTGAATTTCCAATGGCTGTTCTGAATTTTTTTTAAGTACAAGGACACTGGGGAAGACGAAAGGATCAGCATAATGACTGGGAAAACAGTGTGCCTGCTATCTAAAACCACGTGTAACTAGGTAGGATTTTGTGGCTTGACAAAAGTTGTACCACACCACAACTCACGGGATAAACAGTCCAGTGGTTTTATGGACACTATAAGCAAATGTTTATTGTGATTCTTAGATCTTTGAATTAAAAGTGTTGACAGTTTCCCACTTTCTTCAGTTATTGATATATTTCTATGATCAGCAAGAAAGGGCTTTCCTGACACTGAAGATCAGAAAAGGGTATAAAGTTCAACTATGTGAAAGGTGGTGAATGGACTTTGTTGGCGATCACAATTCAGTGTGTCGCTTGGAATGTCATGGGAGAAGGCATTACATTTGGCTAAATCTTGAAACATTTCCTGAAAACTATGGGTACTTAATGCACATTTTGATTAGTTAATAAATACAACATACTGCACTATGCATTTTGATGCTATATGTCTATATGTAGATAGATATACATAGAGAGAGACACCATCCTCCAAGATCTCACATGCTAGAAAAAAGTCACATGCGGTTTTGGATAGTAGACACATTGTTAATTATATTATGAAGCAGAAATAGATAAGTACCAAGCATATAGAGTAATTTTTATACAAAAACAGAAGATGGAGATGTTACTTTTATTATTTGAAAGTGGGAAAGATTTTATAGATGAGATGACATCTGGATAGAACCTTAAACTTTAAAATAAAAAAGTGGTTAGAGTTGTATGATTAGAGACAAAGGGAAAGGCATTTAAGATTGAAGACATTGGATAATTACCAAGAGAGAAGAAAGAAAACAGTGGGTGGGTAGCAATGTGTAGTATTTTTAAAAAGGGTAGTAGGGAAAGACAAAGAGATTTAAGAAAGGCACTTGCCAGATTACCACTAACCTTCAATATTTAATTAAAATTAAGATGTTCTTATTTTTATAATTGAGACTAATACAAATATAAAAGAGCATAACTTATCATCATGGAAAACTTGCATTGAAGAGAGCTTATAATCAGGGAGAGCAATTGGCAGGCTTTGTGCCAGGGCCCAGATGAAGGAGACAGTGAGGTTGGTATATAGGATGAGGAAAGTAGGAATGGTGAGAATTGGCAAATGTCAAAATGCTAGAGAGAAGGAACTTGGCAACTGTATGGTTTGTACTGCACAGGGTCTTTTGTTGTATACTCTGTGTACTAACTCTATCTTGGATTATTTTTCCCATCCTTTTGTTCCCCTTTTGTTTCCTTACTTATGCTGTCACACTGTTGTCTTAGATGTATATATCTTTTTAGTTTTGGGGAAATGATTTTTAAAAACAGGAAGATATCAAACAATATATTAAATATCTATATTTCTATCACATAGAACTCATCTTTAAAATTTCGTTTTATTTTTAATCTTATTAAAATAAATAAACTAAAGTTTGCATTATTCCCCACCCTCCTAGTTGCAATTATCATCATTAGTATGATGTATATAATTGATGACTTTGTATATACAACTGTAATGTTTGATATTTCTGATATATATTTAAATATACAAATATATAATAACTACAACTTGTTTTTTGACTCAACATTAACAGCCAACTAAATTATAAAAATTATGTGTATGATTTGCAATTAGGATTCTTGGTATTTAAATCAAAGGAGGTGAAAACTTGCTCCCACACAAGCCTACACACATATGTTTATAGCAGCTTTATTCAGAATTGCCCAAACTGGGCAGCAACCAAGATGTCCTTCAGTGGTTGAGCAGATAAACTGTGGTACATACATACATGGAATATTACTCAGTGCTACAAATAAATGAGTTTTCAAGCCATAAAAAGACATGGACAGAATGTAAATGCATATTGCTAAGTGAAAGAAGCTAATTTGAACAGGTTACACATTTTATAAACTTTCAACTATATAGCATTCTTGAAAAGAAAAATCTGTGTACATAGTAAAAAGACTAGAACTTGCCAGAAGCTGGGGGCAAAAAGGGATATATAGGTGGAACAGAGAGAATTTTTAGGGCACTGAAATTACTGTGTCTGATAGTATAATGGTGGCCACATATTATTATAAATGTGTCCAAATCCATATTATGTACAGTGAATCTATTAATAAACTCTACATATATGATGATAATGATGTGTCAATATAGGTTCCTCCATTGTAACAAATGTACCACTCTGGTGTGTGGGGGGGTGCTGTTAAGAGATTAGTCTATAATGTATGAGGGCAGAAGGTATGAGAAATCTAGAACCTTCTGTTCAATATTTCTATGAACCTAAAACTGCTTTAAGAAATAAAGTCTATTAAAAATAAAACGTATACACAAACAGAATTGTGCCAAGGTTTTGAATCTCAGTTACTAAGAAGGTAGTGGTACAATCATCAGGACGATGGTAGAAAATTAAAGTTAAGGGGCAAGTCTGGGTGAGGAGCTGGGTTACGAGTTTAGTTTGGCACCTGCTGAAAACAACGTTGACAAGACATCCTGGTGGAAGGCACCTCAGGCAGGTTGAAATGGGAAACTCTATTTTCCGAAATACACGAGAACTTTGCGGAAGTTATTCCCAATGTAAGTGACTATTGAAGTCATTTAGGATTTTGTAACTTAAAACTACTTTGTTAACCCTCCAAGTTCTCCCGGCTTTTCATTTCCTACACTGATGACTGAAGAAAAGAAATTAATGTAAACTCCCCTTAATATATGTAGACCATTTTTATGTGTTTTAATAGAAAGTAAGGCTGAGACCAAATTGAGACTAAAATGTTTAAATTCTTCTGTTCAGTGTAAACATTAGAAACATTATTATTTTTATATGATACCACTGTAATGTGGACGAAAGGAGCCACATGCTAACCTGACAAGCTCAGGGGAGGCCTGCGTGGCAGTCTTGCAAACTCAGAGACCTGGAATAACCACAAAGGATGGTTTGAAAATTAAATATTTAACTACAAACAGGTTATAGTGGGTAGTCATGTCCTAGTCCGATATCTTCTCTGACAAAGATCAACTTAGATCTTCTTTACTGAGCCCATTTGCCTTTTTGCCTCTAAGATAACATATCTGTGAGATGTCTGTGAGATGTCTGGGTAACTTGTAACTTCCTTTACCCCGGACCCCTCAGGGCACAACAATGGCACCGGGACATTCCCTCATTGTTATCAAGTTAATTGTCAACTGTTAATTACGTTAAAGTATCCTGTATCCATCTCTGTAAGAGAAGCACATGTCCATCATTTCACTTTTTACCCTATCCCAGAGGTTTCCCCGCTTTGCTTTGTCCCACCTCCCTAATCTGTCACCAATGGATTTCATGTAACTCACCTACGTCCCTTTCCTTTGATTTCAATGTATAAATATAGATGTAACCCTGCAGTCTACGGAGCATTATCTCAATTCATTGAGGTTCTGCTTCCCGGCATATGTCGACAGTTTGGCTCAAATAAACTCACAAAATTCTTTACAGGTTTCAATGGTTTTTTTTCGTTAACAGTAACGATTGATAGTTGCTCTGAAGAATATATTGAAATAAATGATGTCTTCTAAACAGGCAATAGGTACTGCTTTCTTTTGAGAATACGTATAGTTTGGTTGTTAAAGTGTGTTTTTAAACAGGGGAATTTCTTTTTTCATACATGTAATTTGTGTTCTTTTATAGTTCTGTATCAGACTTCAATTAAAATTTTATTCACAGTAAGGCATCTCATTCTATTTAAGTTACTTATTTAATCCAAATTGAAGTGTGTGCCTGAGAAGCCATTTCCAAATAATTAGAAAGTGTCTTTAGTTTAACCTAGATCAAGTACTTATATTTTAAAACTCATGTGAATAGGCTTCCTACCAATTACCTGAAATCTGTCCCTGAGCTTTTGACATTAAACAATTAAGCTCTATTTTTTGACTTTCAATTAGTACATTCACCATCCTACGCTGTATTTGATAAATTGATTAATGAATCACCAGAGCAATTTCGGTCGTGTCAAAACAATGGAGGAATTCATGATATTTGTTCTTACTAACTAAATTTAAAATGTTAATTCAGGCTCTGAGGCAGAGCTTACTACCTGGAGTCACAGAGAAAGATGTGGAGTGGGAGAGAGAAGGGTAGTTGTCTCCAGAAAAGTTCTAGAGATCATTCTGCGAGGAGAATTAGATGTGGGCTATCTCAGAGAACTCATCACACTCTGTGTAATCTTTTCTTTTCTTCATGTAAGGTTATATAACATTTCTGATTATTGAAATATTATAAAAATATTTGGTTCAAAAGGTTCCCTTCAATTTTTCAAAATGAATGAACTACTTGAATCATTCTCTTTGGACATCCGATGTTGCCTCCATTCCTGGAGGAACCAATTATTGCTGCCAAAACATTTGTTTGCTGTCATGTAGACATGGGTTAGATGACAGAAATCACAGAATTTCAAAAGAGCCACAACAGGAAAAAACAATCTTTAAAGAGACTTGGGGCAAACATACAAACAATCCACATGAAAAAATTGAACCAACCATCAGAAATTCCTCCTTTGATGTTTTGCAGAGGCAAATAAAATGTGGGAATAACATTGCTCAAAATAAATTTTCTTTTGTAGTTTTTTTAAAGTACTTCTATATAGGATTATATATGGTATGAGTGAAAGGTCAAAAAGGATTTGTGCAGCAAATGTTTTATCATGTAGTCACATTTACCGAAGTCTCATATGACAGGATACGGTGCCACTGGCTATTTTGGAGACTAATGAAGTTTTTAGAGCATCAAGATCAGAAGGTCCCCTAGACCTAAAATATTTTAAGCACTAATGAATGTGAAAGAGGATTTTAAAGAATTCTAAAATTAATGCTGGCTAGTACCTCTCTTTGGGTCCCATGGAAATACAGGCAAGTCCAGTTTTAGAGTTCAGTACTATCACTACAGTCGTTAGCCAGCCTTCCTCTCCCACTCAAATATCCAGGTAATAGCTATGTCCCAGGACTATTCTAACCTTCCTTCCAAAGTGCTACTCTTCACTCTCAGCCTCTCTAGCATGCGGGCACCCAGCTATTCATGTCCTGCTAAATGGAAACCATTTGTCCTTCAATTTTTTTCCCATGAACACTTTTTGGCTAGACCATTTTTCTGCTATTTATCCTTCACACAACTCCCAACTTCTGGTTGTTGTTTGTTACTGGCTAAACTTGACCTTTGGCACAATTCTCGCCCTTTGCTTTTTCCCCCTGAACTGTCCTTTTGGCCATGATGAATCTCTCTATCCCTTCTCTCTGCTGCAAACCAGGGCACTTATTGTAAATGAGCAAATTCTCTCCACTACACCACCTACCTAGGAGAACAACATTTCTTCTCCAGATATATTCTTCCCAATGTCTCTTTTATCAAATCTCCTTGTTGAAATCCACAGTGTCTTCCAAAATAGCACTTTCCCACAGAGCCAGCCCCAAGGGAGGATTTACCTTTTTCATAGCCTATGACTTTCTCAAAGAGAAGGCAAATGAGCCTGGTCCCTGCTCACCAATTCCAGATCGCGGTTCTGTTTTCTTAGTTACTCCTTCAATATTTTCAAGCCCAAGGTTCCATCATGGAGTCAAACACTGAAGTTCTGAGTGTGAATACCACAGTTTCTCCACATCTGAATCACCATTTACTTCCCTTAATTTCCACAGTGCCCTTCTACCTCCCCCAACAACTGCAACATTTGGGTCCAGATTTCTCCTTCTTACTTTTTATCTGTTATAGTATTAGTTGAGTATCATCCACATTGGTGAAAAATTGTGCACTTGATATCCAAGTTCTTTGACTAAATTCCCCATCAGTCTTTCAAAAAGACTCATATACCAATATCTAATTGTATATCTTCCATTACCACATACATTTTATTTAGAGATTTGATTCCTAAAAATTTTAGAACATTCCTAACTTATGATATATCTGCCCTTTCAATGGTTGGTTACCCCCAGCATTTCAGTCACATGTATTTTCTTACTGAACATAAATTTCTTTACCATACTTCTACATCATAATAATATGACAACCAAGTCCTCACTACCACTCAGCTGCTAATTACAGCACCTCTAATTTTTGTGCTCTGCCAACACATTTACTACAATGTATTAAAATAACAGGTTACTAACTTAAAAATAATTATTTAAATATTAATCGTTATAATGGGTGGAAATTGTCTACCTCTTGATGCTTTGAAACTATTAAAGAGTATTCACACATATTAAATATATCTATAAACATTTCTATTCAACTCTAAAAAATGCCATTTATTTATTTATTTATTTATTTATTTATTTATTTATGTTCTTGAAAAGGGGGAAAAGTCTTCCTATTAGCTGTTCATATTTTGTATTCCCCCGTTCTGCCTAGGAGAAAACATCTTTTCTTGAATACTAAGGAAAGCATATTAACTTGTCTGTTACTTTCAACCAGGCAGAGGTTAACTAGGCTCTAGGTCTCTCAGTTGCTATGGGTGTCTGATTACAATGTTCTGAAAGACCTTGTAGTGGTGATTTCAGAGTTAGAGGACACTGTGGAGTAGCCATGTCACTCTGAAGAATACTTTGTAATTTGGCTCCATGAACATCCTGCTTATATCTTTAAAAGGTAATGAACTCATGTACATGTGGATATGTAGAAAGTAGATATGCGCAATCATACAGGAATGTAAATGTAAAAAATGCTGAAAAGCAAAAAAGTTTCCCTACTGTGAAACTTTGCAATGGCTTAAGACATATAAGCAATAGTTGAAAGTCTTAAAAGGTCATTTACAATTCATATTGAAGCCTATATCTCTATTGCAGGCATCTTAAAAGGTTGTGGGCATCAGAGTAGAAAAAGAAATTGCTTTAATCTAAATATGGTCTTGCTATAACCATCTAGGACAAAAATATGAAATTGGATTCTCTCAAATTCAGTATGTTCTGCCTTTGACCATATTTACAACCCCAGAGGCACAGTTTCAAAAGTACAGAGGGAATCTATGTTTTAATAATCAGGAATCACAAAAATAATATATTATGGCAAGTAAAAGTCATGGTCAATAGTTTTAATGTCTAATGCGACTTATCCTTAATCTCTTTATTTGAATCCAAGCTAATAAAAAATCAAAACACAACTCAATTTATTTAAGTTTTGGCTTGGATGTATATGAAAGAAGTTTCCCTTAAGAAGTCAACAATAGCCCTGGCTGGTGTGGCTCAGTTGGTTGGAGTGTCGTCCTGTACACCAAAAGGTCTCTGGTTAGATTCCAGGTCAGGGCACATTCCTAGGTTGTGGGTTTGATCCCTAACCTAGGGCCGGGGTTGTGCGGGAGGCAAACAATGGATGTTTTTCTCTCATGTAGATGCTTCTCTCTCTCCTTTACCCTCTCTCTAAAATATCAATGAACATATCCGCTGGTGAGGATTAAAAAAATAATAATAAAACTCAAAGGTGAAGAACATATATTTTTCTAATTTAAAATTTAATTGTAATAAAATTACTATAGTGAGCTGCATTCAAATGTAACAAAAACTGACAACTAATATAATAAAATGCATGTGAAATTTAACAGTCTTCAGTATTTTAGTTTTATTAATTTATAACTGAATTAGGCTTTAATATTTGGGGACATTACTTTTTCCTGTATCTGCTTATTTTGAACTTGTTTATTGAAGTTATCCTATTTTTGAACTTGTCAAATTTCCTTTATTTACATAGTTTAAAGTATTAATGATATGCTTTAGTTTTGGGAATGTCACATTTATGCTATGCATTAGTTTTAGTTTCCAGTTCATTTATTGTCTCAGAGGTTTTCACAGTGTCATAGGGATTAAAATATTTGGGTAATGATAGTAATAATTGAAGCTATTCTATTGACACTATTGTACTGAATGTTTAATCACTTCCAACTAATATAGAGCTGAGCGTGATTCCTACAATGGGAAGAAGACATAATGGAAGTAATCAGGCTACCTATCCTAAAATTATTCTATTGTTTAACACCTCTTTTCTAACCAGGTTTTGTCAATTAAGAAAAAATGCAGCAACATAATCTGTGACTTCTCTGATAAAAACAGAACACTGTGCAGAGTATATTGGTTTCTGAATTTTCTGATATGGACATCCCTAGAACAGAAGAGGCAAATACTATTTCCTTGTCATTTTTTTCGTCCCAAATAGGTTCGTGTGATACTGAAGTTGTCATTTATTTTAACAATAAGACTATTGTTTCGGCTATTTGGGGCACAGGTGAAAAAGGGATATATAAAGTAGCTCTGGGAGGTATATCCTTGATGCTAGCTGCAAAAGAGATCTTTTGATTGGCCAGAAACTTTCCTGTCCTTTTTCCTTTTTTTTGCATTTTGGCATACCCTGTTCTAACAAACACACAACACACCTTGTGTTCTTGGTCATTCTCCTGCCCATCCCCATGCAACATTACTGAGCCTTCATGGATGCTGGGTCAGTGATGAGTTTTTGCTGCTTGAGGAACAAGCCCTGATAGGGAGAATAATCCCATGATTATAGCTAATCATAGTTGATTAATGAGTGTCCTTCACTGGAAAGTGGTTGCCTTTATGACAGGAATTCAAGAATCCAGGGAAAACATCTGAGTTACCTAAATAAAATGCATCTCTTTTTTTTCCTGATTCAATTTTGGAATCTCTGAACAGTTCAATGCCTTTCATTATATCATTTTAAAAGGTTTTAAAATGGAAAGAGCTCTTATTCTTCCTAAGTATGTACTAAATATAAATACGTAAAACCAAAGAAAGAGGGGCAATGAGAGCTAAGTGACATTGGTTTTGTAACATTTAAAAAGGGAGGGTAAAGTAAGAATAAAAAGGATACTTTCAAAATAAAAAATGCAATAAGCATAGATTTAAAAATCTGCCATTTCTTTTTCTTTTATTCTGCTTTGTTATGAGTGTATGGCAACTGGTTGATTTCCCTCAGTTACTAAGTAACTTTCCCTTTAGTCTTCATTTCCTTCGATCAGACCTTCAGTGTGACTTAACAGACAGATGCAAACACTGGTTTGTTATCAAGCTGCTTGCTCTACAGGCAGCAACCCAGTTTACTACACCGACAGATGTAAGTGTATAGATTGGAAACTATTAAAAATAGGGGTTTCCTTGATGGCCGGTGACTGGCTAAAGGCAAACAAGGAGGAAGATAAAATAGCAGTCTTTGAATTATGAGAGAATCTTTTAAAATTGGTAGTAAAAGAAAGTATATTGCAAGTATTGGTGATATAGTTTTATAAGTCCTTTTTCTTCCTTCCCTACCTCCTCCCTTCTTCCCAATTTTCTTCTTTCCTCTCCTTTATCCAGTTTTTCTCCCCTTCTTAGTGTTTTTTTTTTCTTTAAAAAACATGGCCACATTCTACCATAATGTTCTTTCTATAAAGCTGTAGGAAAGTATTAAATGGCAACTCAAAACTCCTGAAAAATTGTTTCCTTTGAAATTTGTCGAGGTTTTCTGTTTTCTTGCCGACAGGAACATGCCAAAAGCAGCTATCAAAATAACCCAGGCAGCAGACACTGATCTGCAATTTTGATGGTTAATTAGTCGACTGTGTGTCAACAAGAAGTGTGTAATTATTATGGCATGTGAAAAGTAAGTCCGTTGCTATGTTCTTTACCTATTATTTAAGCTACAGCACATGGCTCTAATGACTGCAATGTGTAGAGAGCTTCATTTCTAAGCATAATAAATAGAAATCAGATGCAATTATTTTTGATTCTTCACAGAGTTGTGCTGAGAGCATGTGTTTAGCCAGTGATGCTCTGCTGAGTGCTTTTTGTTTGGGGCACTAGAGCTTCCATTATTAAAATTTTTAGATTATGGTTCATTTTGCATTTCAGCTGTTGACAATAATAATGGCTGTTGTCATCAAGAAAACCTTCAAGTGACAATAATTTTAATGCTCATCTCCCTGAGGTGGCATTAGAGTTTTCAGGACATGTAATTGTGTATAACTGTCTGGTTTTGTTGTTATAGACATATGTTCTTTGGAAAATATTAAATGTTTAGACTGGAGAAATAGTATGGTATTCACTTATTATACAGAGAATTTACTTATACAATGTATAGCTGAAAGAAGGACATTTTAGCCTTTCCCTTTTGTTTCTCTATCCAGAGTTTTCTACTTCATGTCCATAAATAAAAACAAAGTGCTTAAGCCACTCCATGATATTATAATAGTAAAATGTTTGTACAATTGGCCCTCCAGATCTACAGGTTCCACATTTGTGGAGTCAACCTACTGCGGATCAAAAATATTTTTAAAAATGCTACATTGTTTCTGATAGGTACTATGTAGTTAGACCTAAGGTGGTTGTGTCTATAGAGAAGATGGACAGAATTATCCCTCTTGTTGTTTATTCATTAAACAACACAGTACAACTATTTCCACAGTATTGTATTAGGCATTATAAGTAAACTAGAGGTGATTTAAAGTATATGGGAGGTTACATCCAGACACTATTTTACATAAGGGGCTTGGACATCTGAGGATTTGGGTATTTTCAGGGCTCCTAGAACCAGTCCTCTGTTGAAACTGAGGAAGGACTATATCTTAAAACAAAAAGTACTTCCTCTCTAAAAGGAACAGCTGACTGGGGTCCTAGAGAGCATTTTTTTTTTCTATCTGAAATGTAAGATCTTCATGATCAGTCCCCAAGAATAAATCAAAATATATTTGGAGAATTAAAATTGTTGCTTTCCTTCCACCTCACCTAATTCAATGATCTTAAAATTGGGACATATCTAATTTCTGTAATTTTTGTCTACCATAATAAAATCTTTCTCTATAATATATTATGTTTTATGTCCATCACATTTGCAAATTAATTAATACAGAGTACAAATGAGATTCTGGTTATAAAGAAAAGCATTTAAAAATAGTTTAAATTTTAACAAAAATAAAATTTCTTCTTATTTTGACTTTTCTCTTTTTAATCTCTTTCTACCAACTGTATTGCTTGGTTTACTGATGAAGGAGATATATGCAAAATAACATTTAATCTAATAATAGACAAATATGCAAATTGACCGCACCTTCGCTATGCCCAAGCCACGCCCACCAGCCAAGCCACGCCCACCAACCAATCAGGATGAATATGCAAATTACCCCAACAAAGATGGCGGCTAATTTGCATATCGCGACAGCTAGAAAGAAGCCAAGGGCTGCAGAAGGGAGCAAAGCTGCAGAGAAGCAAGCAAGCCGGGGGGAGGAGAAGGGAGGAGCGGAGGCGGGGCCGGGGGAGAAGGAAGTTGAGCAGGCGGGGCCGGGGGAGAAGGGGCGGGGCCGGGGGAGAAGGGAGGAGCGGAGGCGGGGCCAGGGGAGAAGGGAGGAGCGGAGGCGGGGCCAGGGGAGAAGGGAGGAGAGCGGGCTGGAGGAGAAGTTAGAAAAACAGGGGGGCTGGCGGAGATCTCGGGGTGGGGGACAAGGGAGGAGAGCAGGCAGGGTGGGGTAGAGTGCAGCAGGAAACCCTATTGCAGGATTTTTCCTGCAACAGGAACGCTAGTGAAATATATAAGCAATGACTTAGATTCTTCATAAAGTGAATGTTCATAGTAAGTAAAATTGAGCTTTGGCCTGTATCTGGGAGAAAAAAAAGCTTACTGTATCTGGGAGAAAAAAAAAAGCTTAATTCCCAGAAAGAAAAAGTAACAAAAAATAAAAAATAAAATAAATGAAGGCCTGATTTGACCAAAGGTATTAAGAATAAAAGATGGAAGATGAAAGAGGGTTCTTAGATGTCTAACACTAAAGTATTCTAAATAGGCTGTAACCATCTCACTTTATATATGAAAGTGTGCTACAAAGTTTTCCATCAGCTTTTCATAAATTTTAGTTGTGCTTCATTTTGAAAATGCAAAATCCGACATGTTCATTTGAGAAGGAGGTATGGAGAGATAGCACTACATTCACTCGAGTTGAAAAGCATCAAGAAGGGCTTTGAAATATAGCCAGGCTACCAACAATGCACTGCTAATAATTTTTAACATTTTCTGAATTTTTAGACACTCTACTCTTCTCTGACCATTTCATTTCTTTCTGTTATCATATAGCTATTTGTGGTTATATATAGTCATATATGTGTATTACATATAATATGTCATATACGGTGATATATATATGAAAATACATACATAATATGTACATGGCTATAAATAGATATTTATAGATATTATATAAGCATATATTAGGATTAATTTGACTTCAAATTCTCATCTCCTCATACATAAAATACTACATCTTTTGTTTTAGGATGCTTTCGATGTTAACTTTCTATATAAAATGGTTTGAGGCTACTGACATTTAACACAGAATGTCTTCTAATATAAAAATTAGAATATAGGATTCTAAGTAAAGTTTATCTGTTACTATATGATTTTTGTGTGCATTCTATTAAATTAATGTATTTAAATATATTATACATGTTTTAGAAGATATTTAAATTTTTTAACTTTATTGTGTGTGTACTAAGACAGAGAAAGATGAAATATAGAAAAGATAAAAAAGAAAATACCAGTGGATGAAGAGAAAAATACAATACAGATTATAAATCCTATACCTGGAAAAAAAGAAACATAATCATTTCTTGAACTTAAAAATAGGTTCAGTTCAAAGTATGTTAAAAGTTTCTTATGTAAGTGTGGTCTCTAACACAAATCAATTTTTTACTTGCATGAACAATTTGGATGATCTGCTTGAGGGACAGTTTGACTAATACAAAAAAAAAAAGTGTCCTGAAAACTTAATTTAAAAAAGTCAGCGAGCTCTCTGAAGTTGTTAATGGGCATGACAACATAAGGCTGAGAATCTGAATACATGTACCAGCTTTGTTCATGAAACTTCCAACTCCCTGAGTGCTAGTAAAAAAAGAAAGTTTAAGAGTGTTTTATAATAAAAATTTTAAAATTTGAAAACCTCTTTTTGTGAAGTTGAGTATATTTAAAATGTTGATAAATATGATATGTCCAGAAATACTTTAAACTATAAATACTGAATGAGTTTCCATAACTAAATAATTTCTGTGGATATAAACTGACATCATTCAAAATTTTTATCTTTTTTCTTTCTTCTACCTTAATCAAAACATCTAGGCAAAGATGGGATGTTAGGGCAATTAGCAAAATTAAAATTGGTTTAGCTATTTTGAGACCCACATATTAAATATACTACTTCAGAATTTACTTACACAGCTTATACCTAGAACCTGCTTAGCTACCATAAGAATATCTATAATTTACAAAGGTAGAGATATTAGATCTCTTTCAATGGCAAGTATAAAGATATATTAAATACTATATTATACATTCAATGTTCAGATTTAACATTTTAATAGCTTTTGATGTTATCTAAAGTCCACAGGATTTATGAGTCTTAGACCAATACATTTAAATAAGCTTTAAGGCCAGAAATCTATACTATCTGAAAATATACTTAGTTTGACAGTTAAAATCATAATAGAATCCACACACCTGACTTTCTTTTATGTCAAATACATTTAACCTGATTAATCTCCCCCACAAGCAAGGACAGATAGGCTGGATGCTCTGTATTCCTTTTTCCACTTAACCAAGGTCATAATTGAACTTTAAGAATAATCTTAAATACCACATTTTTTGCAAGCTCTACTTTAAAGTCCGAGTTTATTAATCTCTTCTCTGAGTTTGCATAGTCTTCTATCCACCTCTAGCATAACACTTGCACAATATTGTAAATTATTTGATCTCAAAATCTGCCTCTTCACCAGACAGCTAACTCTATAGCTAGAAATAGTATCTCGTATTGGAAAATGTATAATGGATGATCAAAAGATGTAGGTCACAAACAGATATTAAAAGAACCACTCATTCATCGTCTCTAAGGAATATCTCCCTCAGAATTGGGAGTCACATAAAAGGGTTTCTGATTGTTATAGCACTAGGGCCAAAGATTATGATTTTGCCCTAAGGACCAAAGTATACTCTTCTTGAACTACCACTAACTTTAAGTCCACACATATTGGCCCTGTTTCCCTATTGTTTAAGGCAATGTTCTGATGTCCATTAAATGTTTTATTTATATATACAGAAATTCCAGCCTTCCCACACCCTAGGACTCTCATTAAGATCCCTGGTTGGCAGGGCTTTGAAGGTTTGGATTCTTGTAGAATGCCTAGCCAGAGAAGTGTTAGTGCTGTTTGCGCTGACTTCAGTTTTCTCCCTCTGGGAGAATGATTCAGTCACTCCTGGTAGAAAAGGGATCAGAAGGAGCTCAGTGTATGGATTGAGTACGGAATTATGAAGAGATGAGAAATTTGGCCCACAGAGGTTGTAACTTACCTAAGACTACTCACGCCCTAGTCCTGAATCTAAAACTGTATTTCTACCACATACTAGAATGTATATTTAAAACTTACTTTATGAGAGTAGGGTAATCTAGAATATTGTCTTTTCTTTTTTAGGTTAACTATTGCTGTGTAACAAACTACCTCAATGTGTTGTTAGTTAGGACAATTATGACATTATTTCTTACTAGGAGCCAGTTGCACGAAGTTTCGTGCAATAGACTTTTCCTTCACCTGGCTGCCGGCACCAGTTTTCCGCCAGCAGCAGTTTTCCTCTGGCCACCCGCCAATCAGAGCGCCTCTTGCCAGCACGATCAGCCACCCCGAGAGGAACTCCGATCGGGAGGCGCTCCGATCGGGCAGGTGGCCAGAGGAAAACTGCTTCTGGCGGAAAACTGGTGCCAGCAGCCATGCAATTGGCCACCCGAGTTCCGCCACCAGCGTCTTCCGCAGCACCGGCCTAAGCAGCGCTGGCCGTTTAAGCCGGCGGGAGGAGCGGGGGTCGGGGACTCGTGAGTCCCTGCTCCCCCTCCTACCGCCAGCCAATCGGCCACCCTGAGTCCCGCCCCCCGCGCCTCCTGCCAGCCCAATTGTGGGCATAGCGGAGTGATGGTAATTAGCATATTACCATTTTATTAGGTATGATGATTCTACTAGAGGCCCAATGCATGAAGATTCGTGTAAGAATGGGCCTTCCTTCCCCTGGCTGCCGGTACCACCTTTGCTCTGGCCAGAGCCGCCTTTCCGCCTTCCCACGCCGCCCAGAGGCCCGGAGCTGCTGGGGCAGTGCAGAATGCCTGCATCATCGCCATGGCGACAACACACGTGCCCCTCCCTGCCCCCAGCTGCTGGGTGCCTACATATGCAAATTAACCCACCATCTTTGTTGGGTTAATTTGCATACTCACTCCTGATTGGCTGGTGGGCATATTTCTCTTTTATTAATGTAGATCAGTTGGTTGGGCTGTTTGTCTTTTGATTTTGTTTGGGTTCACTCATGTCAACATGTCTGGTATTTAACACTGCCTGATGGCTGGGGCACCTCATATCTCTTCCACATGGCCTGTCATCCTTCCATAGCATAGACTGTCTTCCTTAGAGATCTCAGGGCAATGTTCCACAAGGGCAAGAGTAAAAGCCATAAAGCCTCTTAAAGACTAATTTTTGGGAACTCACACAGTGTCGATGTCATTTCTGCCACATACAATGAGTCGAAGTAGGTCACAAGGCAAGCCAGAATTTAAAGGGTGGAGATATAGAGAACATCTCTCAATGAGGGAAGCTACAAACTAATGCAGCTATGTTTTCAATCTATGACAAGATTCTATTACACACATAGTGGTTTTCAGTATCCAATATCACATTTATTCTCAAGGTCAATTACTATTCATGCACAGAGGTTAAAATGTTATCGCTTGCTATCATTGTGCTTAATGTTTTTCTAATGTTTCCTTTATTGATTTGCATGAATAATTTGCTATGACCAAGTCACCCACTGTTATTTTTATAATTCTGGTTATTCTACCTCACTTTATAAAATGGAGTTATGTCAAAAGATTTGCCTATTTTTTAAATGAACATTTTAAATGAGTAAAACAAATTTCTAATCATTGTTTCAAGTGATTATAAAAAAATGATACAGAAGAGAAAAAATTCAAAATAATAATGAAAAGCACTTTGAACAGGATGCGGAATCGGGATTTTTCTGTTTTCTCGTGATTTTCCTAAGGTAAAGGAAATAGAACATAAGTAGACCATTATTTTAAAGATGGCTCCAAGGAGTTGCTAGATGCCCCTAAGTTTCATAAAGACATTGGCAGTCCAGTACCCTTATCCCTCCCAACCAAAACAATCTATCAAAAGACCCTGAGAAGACAGTTCACTAAGCAACTGTTTATAGAAGCACTGTTTGTAGTATGATAGCTAATGTTGTGTTTCAGGTAAACAAACTTATCAGAGGGTTAGAGTGGTGAGAGGGAGGCTCCAAAAGAATCAATGAATGGGACTGCCAGCCAGAGAGATTTGCTGGGTGCTTTGTGCTGTCCACAATGTTTACTATATGCCATCTACTGTTTTAATGGTTTACATATATTAACTCATTTAATCCTTACAACAACACTGTGAGATAAGTAGATTGCTGTCCTCCTTTAAAAATGAGGAAACTTACAGAAGGCCAAGAGACATATGAAAACATGCTCAAAGTCACTAATCATCTGAGAGATGCAAATCAAAAAGACAATAAGGTACCATCTCACACCTGTCAGAATGGCTATCATCAACAAATGACAAGTGCTGGCGAGGATGCGGAGAAAAAGGAACTCTCCTGCACTGCTGGTGGGACTGAAGACTGGTACAGCCACTGTGGAGAACAGTATGGAGTTTCCTCAAAAAACTAAAAATGGAACTCCCATTTGACCCAGTGCTCCCACTTCTAGGAATATATTCCAAGAAACTAGAAACACCAATCAGAAAGGATATATGCACCCCTATGTTCATAGTATCACAATTTACAATAGCTAAGATTTGGAAACAGCCTAAATGCCCATCAGCAGATGAGTGGATTAGAAAGCTATGGTACATCTACACAATGGAATACTACGCTGCTGCAAAAAGTAAGGAACTCCTACCATTCTCAACAGCATGGATGGACCTGGAGAGCATTATGCTAAGCGAAATAAAGTCAGTCAGAGAAAGATAAATATCACATGATCTCACTAATTTGTGGAATATAATGAACAACATAAAGTGATGAACAAAAACAGACCCAGAGACAGAGAAGCATTGATCAGATGCTCAAACCTCAGAGGAAAGGTAGGGGAGGGTGGGGGGAAGGGGAAGAGATCAACCAAAGGACTTGAATGCATGAATATAAGCATAACCAATAGACACAGACACTAGGGGTTGAGTGCATGAGCGGGGGACAGGGCGGGAGGGGATGGGGAGATAAGTACACATATGTAATACCTTAATAAAAAATAAAAAATAAAAATGAGGAAACTGAACCATAGATATAAATATGTGGTGATTTCATGCATTTACTTATTCATCATACCAAATTTAGAGAATATAAAGAAAATATAATTCATTGATGATTACAAACAAATTGGGAAAAATATGAAATATTGAAATCACAAACTAAAGAGATACGATGACAACAAATAAGTGTAATAGACATTAAAATTATTAGCATTCAGGAAAATTCAAATAAATTTGTAAGCAATCATTTTCTTTAGAGTTAAAAGTTTTCATTATCAATACCATCCCTGCCAATAATAGAGGGCAGATAGAACTTTCTCTTGGAGGTTTTTAAACAGGAAGTTGGATGGTTGGGCAAGAAGAACATGAGGCATATACTAGAAACGAATTGGAGTGGGTTGACTCCATTGGGAATAGTTATGAGAGGACACTTGTGAGAGTTATAGTGAAAGCATCATCAAGGCTTAGCAAGCACACATGAGATCAGACATTGTCATAGGAAATTACAAGGGAGAGGCAGAAACGTGTCTGGTGTTTGGAACAGTGGGTGATGCTTTAGACTGTTGGTGTTACTGACAGAATTAAGGTAGAGGGGGATTAAGGATAATAATAAAAACTTTTAGAAACACCCTGTTTGTGGATGGCAGAATTACCAGGTGGGAGAGGTAGGGTGGGGAGAGGTATAGGAGGGTATACCTCAATGGTGATGGACACTTGACTTGGTGTGGTGAACACACAAACCAGTTTACAGATGATATGTTACAGAATTATAACATCTGAAACCTATATGACTTTAGTAGCCAATGTCACCCCAATAAATTCAATAAAAGGGGGAAAAAGAAGGTTGTTTTAGTTAGTTGGCTCAATATACTTCACATATATTTCTTTATACAATTCTCTAATTCAATAACATTAAATATGAAATAATTAAATATATTATCTTCTACTACAAACTCAATATGCAGCAACTAGAGACTCATGCATACCAATTGTACCTGACCAATTGGGTACAGATCCTTTCTCAGGTTCTGTGTAGCATTTACTTGAGTAATGGCTAGCACCTACTGCCCACGTATCACTTCATATTCTGTTCTCCAACCTACAGTCTCAGAGTCATTTTCAAATGATTCTTAGTGGTCCCATTCAATTTGCAAGCTGATTTACATGCCTCAGGTCTGTGGGAAATGACATGATATTTCTAAGGTTTCCCTTAACAAATTGTCTCACAATAGGAAAGCTACACCAATCATTCTTTCATGATATAAATTTCATAGAAAGGAGATGACCCATATTAGTCTTTTGAAGGTTGTGGGTTTCACCTATCTTCACTAATGAAACAATGTTAAGCAAGTTTTAAAGAAATTTTATTTCTCTTTTATCTCTTCTTATGGTTTACAGATTTTTAATGCATGCTGTGTAAGCACATTAGAGGGATTTTAGGTATTACAAACAAATACAGGGTGGGGCAAAAGTAGGTTTATAGTTGTTCTTATGGAAAAAAATACATAACTAATAAATAATAATACAAGAATAAACTGTGTTTCACTTATTCACAACTGCCCCACCCTGATATATGCCACTTTTTGTACTCACCAACATTAAGTATATTTCTCATACCAGCAGGAAATAACTTGTCCTCTTCCTTACCTTTAGAAATGTAAGGATCTGAGATTGAATCTTTTGTCTCCAGGTTCCTTCCACTACATTATGATCAAGTAGTATTTCCTTATAACCCTCCCTCTCTACATGTATTTGTCTCCTTCATATCCCTTGCCTAATTATCTGAATAGAATTTTAGATATATTGTTTAATTGGAAACAGCCATTAACATAACATAAAAAATTCACAATAGAATAGAAAATCCCAAAGCCTAATACAATCAGATTTACCTGGCTTCTCTGTGTATGTCTTGAAAAGTAAACTTTTCATAAGGTGTGACTTGTAGATAAACAATGGTCATCTGATATCTCATGCTTAAATTTAACTTTATGCTTTCATCAGCATTAAAATAAAAATCTCCCTGTAGTTGGTGCATATTTAACGAATTATTCTTTTATTTCTACATTCACATAAATGCAGACTTGAGGTTGAAAGATAAAAGCCCGATGAAACAGGTCTTTTAAAACTAAGGGGGTTAGAGCTGTGGCTGGGATGGAGAAAATAAGCAAACTGGTTACTAGAGAAACCAAGAATAATGCCACCTGCTGAGAATAATGTGGATATTAAGTAATGACTTAGATGATAAATGCTCCATTTCCATGACTCTAAGACACCATCAATTTAATAACAACCTTTCAGAAGTGATGTGTCACAATTTTTGAAATGTTAAAATATGCAACTCAGAGGGGAGAGAAATAACTAGATGCTTTTAAAAAGGTTGTGGCAAATAGGGTAAAACTCAGGCTAAAACTCATTTTTCTAGCCCTTTTAATAAGTTTGTAAATACCCAACTCCTGCATTAAATGTCTCTCCATTAAAATAAATGCATAAAGTGATTCCCACTGTTCACTAAAACCTACCTGATTAAGTGCTTGGTACTACGTGTGTTTTCTACCAGCAGATGATGTTGAATCGCTTTTCATGTGAAAATGGTACACTGGAAGTCCACAGAAAGAGATGGGCTTATGGGTTTCTTAAATTATTGTTTGTGATCACCTGGAATGAAGTACCTACTAGAAAGGAAGCATTTGTGAACCAAGTGGCTGTTGCCACAGATCATCAGGGTAGGAATGATGATTACAAGTACTGTGGGATGGGCCAACAGCTGAGACATAAGAAAATAAAATAAAACTGATGTAATAATTGAGATGGGTGGAAGGAAAGCAAAGGGCCAAGGATAAATTCTAGGTTTCGGTCTTGTATTTAAGAGTTGGTGCTATTCATAATAAATGCAGTAAGAAATAACTGAAGTAAAAAAATAAAAGAATACTTGTGGTCCTAATAATGATTTTTTAAATTATATGCTATACTGGACTAAGACATTAAACATAAAGCTTTTGTATTCTTACGGTTGGAAAAACATTTCATGGTAAATTAGCATGCAAAAAATTATAGCTGCCTCGTCTTTTTAAATACTTAATCCCAGCAGGTGTGCTTGCAAGTATAGTAAATGCCCTCTCCCATTATATCATACTATATAATAAAAGCCTAATATGCAAATTGTCCTCTTGACCAGGAGTTCGAGCGGGAGTTTGACCCAGAGTCCGGGAGTTTATGGGTTTTTTTTTTTTTATATATATATTTTTTATTGATGTCAGAGAGGAAGGGAGAGGGAGAGAGAGATAGAAATATCAATGATGAGAGAGAATCATTGATTGGCTGCCTCCTGCATGCCCCCTACTGGGGATCGTGCCCACAACCCGAGCATGTGCCCTTGACTGGAATCGAATCTGGGACCCTTTAGTCCGCAGGCCGGCGCTCTATCCACTGAGCCAAACCAGCCAGGGCGAGACCGGGAGTTTGACCACTCGCTATAACGTGTGCTGACCTCCAGGAGGCGGTGCAGAACATGGTGGACATCAGTGATGCGGCACTGGCTGAGGGCAGCAGTGGAGGTGCTCCTGGCCCTCGTGGGCCCCAATGAGAGCAGGACCGCAATGAGAGCAGGACCGCGGTGGGGTGGTGGAATAGGTAAGTGGGTGGTGCCAGGACAAGGCGGGTGAGAGCGGGGGGGGGGGGGGGGCGATCACCCTACAGACAGTGGCAGCAGGGGGCGGGGCCACAACCCGGCATCCTGCCGATCGCCCTGCATACTGTGACCAGCGTTGGCAGTGAGGGAGAAAGGGCAAATAGCAATATTAAATTATTTCTTCTAATTATTTTCCTTTCAATGTGCACGAATCCATGAACCGGGCCACTAGTTGTCTATAAAGAGCTAAGGCCAGTTTTATTAGAGACAGAAGCCTTATAGTAAGTGGATTCTATATCTGTCAATGTCATGTGTAACCAAACAAAAGATCAGTGGATGCAGGATTATGATTATTTAATGTGATCAAATGTATCTAATATAAACAAAACCCATTCATTCATTCATTCATTCATTCATTCATTCATTCTCAGAGGGCAGATTTGGCAACCTGACTATATCATAGCAAGATTCTGATTCAAAACAATTTAATTGGAAACAATTTTGATTAAAAAAAATTTGGCCAATAAATGGAGTAGGCATTAAATGTTAGTGAAGAGAAGACGTAGACCACAAGCCATTCATATTCCTTGTTCTGTGATGTCATGTCCAGAGTTTTGTCAATGTGAAAAATATTCTTTCTTTAAAAATGAATTAGATTATGATGTCTCATAGGAAAATAATACAATATATTTTGGAGAGAGTGAATTATTTACCAAGCAAAAAATCAGTGAGTCATACTCTTGCTGGTAGAAAAATTGGACTAGAATTTGAGATCCTACTTACTGCTTGTCCACAGCCTAAAATCTCCAAGGAATTTATTAAATGAGTAGAGGAACATGTCATTGCATATGCAGGTGAATTATAGGTATTGGTCTGAAATGAGAATTCAGGAGAGACCCTATAAATGTTCCTATAAATAAGGTAGATATTTTCCCAAAGAAAGAGAATGTATTCTACTGGACAAAGACATTTGAAGAGTTAGGTGCACTGGTAGAGACATGAAAATCAAAGGACGGGTGAATACACTCTTCTTTTAAAGGCCCTTATCTTCTCTCCTTATATGCTACTAGGAAAAGTTTAAGTTAACTAGAATTTCCACCTAGTTTCTCCTATATTGTAGTTCTCTTTCATGTATTAGCAATGAGTTTTATATTTGAATTGCAGTCCAATCATTGGTATTGTGAATGTTGATGTAATAAAATGGCTTGCTTCTGCTCCATCCAATTTCCTTCAGGACTCAGTGGAAGAAGGGTATTTACCTAGTCAGTGGTCTACAACATGAAGACTAGTGGCTATATCATTAGTGATGGGAAGACTTACAGCCTGGAAAGCATCGGAGGGCAAATATGTAGGAGAGACAAGGGAATTAAAACGTCTAGTTCACTGGTAGGTTAGGGAAGACTACACCTAGAAAAGGGAATGGTAGATATTAGAGTGACACATTAAATAAACATTCTTCTGAACCAGGCCAGGTGCTTAGTGGGATGAATACATGGAAAGAGAAAAGAAATCCTATCCTCAAAGACATTGCAGTTTGTTAGTAAAGTAAATAATATAATCAATTATTAAAATGAACTGTTGTAAGTATGATGAAGGTGATATGCACCAAGAGTTATTAGAGCTCATAGAATGGGACACTGAACATCTGGTGGGCAGGAATAAGACAATGTGGTTTGAAGAGGATTTAAAATGAGCAATATCTTAAATAATATGATCTAAAATCTTGTAAGTAATAAAAATATAGCCCTTACTCGTTGATAGGCAAGATATTGAAATTGTAAAGAAATTTATGTAAACAATAAACTTGTATTTGAAAATGTTGTTACCCTAAAGAATACCTGAATTACCATATTAGTTAATACTTGGTTTCTCAATTTTTACCCCAATTTGTATCTTACACAGAACCTAGATAGTGGCCAGCCAGCCACTATCTCATACTTGATATTCTCTACTTTATGGAAGATATCTAGTCTTTTATGGTTTTCCTTCTACTTTTATGGTCTTTCATTCTTAAGTCTTCTCAAAGCCCTCGATTTTTCCAGGGCAGTAGCTTCAGAGTTTAACATTTTGTTATCTTATCCACATTTTGGGTTTAAATGCCTCTTTGTGGGCAAATCAATTCCAAATTCTTCTCTTGGCTTCAGATCTTAATATCATCTTGCTCAAAACCAAAATTTGCCTCCAAACTCATTCTTCATTTTGTATTGCTTCTCTTAATTGAATTGTCACTATTATCTCCATTATTTCAGTAAAAAACTTTATACTGAAATTATTTCCTTCATCTCTCAAATACCGTAAATCATGTAAGACTCTCTCTCTTAAATCTCTTTTCAATCTTATCCTCATCTTAATTCTCACTGCCTTTACTTTAATTTAGGTCCTTAATATCTTATGCTTAAAGAATTAGAATAATTGATTAGTATCTGTGACATCATTCACTTCCACTTATAATCCATCTTCTCCTCTTCCACAAGAGTGATCTTAATGAAAGTTGAAATGCTATTCTCTCTTGCTTGAAACCCTTCATCAACTCCCATTTACTAGCCTAAGTTCCTTAGCAAACCACTCCAGGTCCAGGTCCTACATACAGTGTCCACTGCATTCCTTTCCAACTTTAGATTAAAACATACTGGGCCCCCACTAAGGTTTATGCTCTATCAAATTTGAAATATGTAGTGCTCCTTTCTTCTCCTTGTAGTAAACACACACTCTGACAGAGCACTTCTATTTATCACCTTGGTTTTGATTACCATTTCTATGTTGATGATTCTAAATCTGTAACTCCCTCCAGTACATATTTCCTGGACTCCAGACAAGGATATCCAACTCAAATGTTGATTTCTGCTAACACGTACCACAGACATCTCAGACTCAACATTTCTACAAACTGGATTTATAATCTCCTACAAATCTACAGCATATAGCACTTTAAAGGATTTGTAGTTATTTTAGGAAAATCTACAAATTATGGCAATATTTCACTTTATACATGTGAAAACAGGCTCAGGAAGGTTTGTCATGATGCTTGGTATTTCAAAAACTCCAACACTAATTTAGTAAAAAGGACATGAATTGTATCCTATATTTGAAAGGTTAAGTTCAAATCACTAGGGGCCCAGATGATTACTTTAGTTTATTATTTATATGCTTTCATTCATCTCTACCATTCAGTTTAGGTTTTCTGCATTGCCTCCTTTGTAAAATAGATGTTCAACCTTTTGGGGGGCAATATAGACCCAAATGCTTTAGATTTGTATCACCTCCTTTCAGCAGTGATCAGATAAAAATAGAGTTTCTTTGCCACTGGTTCAAAAAATTCTCCCATGGAAAATGTTGAACATGCACCTTTTCTGAAATAAGCACTGTGATCCCAGGGGTGGGTTATGTTTAGATATGTGTCACCCCAGAAGCCAGAAGATGGAATCCCAATGAAATATCATAGACTAAATGGTTGAAGTTGTCTAAGAGTTGCAAATGGGGGATTATGGCACTGTTACCAGAAGGAAAAATGGATGCTAACTAGGTTAAAGCAATAGCTATTTCTTATAGTTACTTAGCAAATAATAGTCTGGCAGGAACTAAAAACTTAGGCCATTTAGTTCTCACTCTTTGCTTTTTTATGGTCTACAACAATTTTGTCAACTGTAACTTAGCAACTGGAGACAGAGAGAGATGTAAGACACAGAGCCCTTGTTCCTAGGGAACCACAAATCTTAAGTTGCAGTCAGTAATTCTCAACCATTTCATCATCCACAATTTATAGTAGTTGCTCTTATTCCCGGGAGATATGTTCCAAGACCCCCAGTGGATGCCTAAACCACAAATAGTGTCAATCCCTATGTAGACTATGTTTTTTCTACACATACATACTTACAATAAAATTTAATTTATAAATTAGGCCGAGTAAGAGATTAACAATAGCTAATAATAAAATAGAGTAAATATAACAATATAATGAAATAAAAGTTATGTGAATATGGCCTTTGTCTGTTCATTCTTCCACCAATAAACTAAATGCCTTTTCCATTTTCAGCACTTATCACTCACTGTGACCATAAGTTTTGCAGGCTGAAGTATAACAGCAAAAGTAACAAACATTTTTTTTTTTTACTTCACAATTTCACTGGTAGAAGATTTGTTCTTACTGTGGATCTTAGCAACCTCAGCATACATTTTTTTTCTTTCCTTGTTAAGTCCAGAACTTTCACTCTTTTATTTAAAGGAAACACTTTAAGGTTTCTACATGGCTTATCCAAATACCCAGCATCACTACTCTTGCACTTTGGGGACATTATTTAGTAAAATAAGGGTTACTTGAACACACACAAGCACTATGATACTGAGACAGTCGACCTGAAAACCAAGACTGCTACTAAGCAACTAATGGGCTGGTATGTATATTCTGGACAAAGGGATGATTCATATTAGTCAGACAGTGTGGGGTGGCACAAGATTTCATCACTCTACTTAGAATGGCATGCAATTTATAAGTCATGAATTGCTTATTTCTGGAATTTTTCAGTTAATATTTTCAGACTGTGATTGACCACAGGTAAATGAAACCACGGAAAGCAAAACCGTGGACAAGGGGGGACTACTACATAGTGTTTCCTCCTAAGATAGCTATGGTTTTAAAAGCCTAAAAATGGCATTTACTATGAAACCAGTAATGCTTTGCTGCCAACACTGGGACTCACTTTGGCTGACCAATTATGAGCAGTATCAGGTGCCACTTCTCAAAGGAATTTTGAATCCAATGTGTAGAATCCAATGTCTTCCTTTTCCCAGTTACAGCAGTCATGGAAAGCATTAAACATGAATGTACAAAGCCCTCTGCCACATCAGACTTGTACCGTGAGAGATAAACACAGTTTTTGTGGTGCTTGGTCACTGAGATTGTAGAGGTTGTCTATTATTGTAGCATAGCACAGACATGCAGACTGAATCAAATGCATTTACTAAATCACCCAGATATGTACCCCTTCCAAAGATATTTACAACCAAAGGACATGCACAATGGGGGAATTTTGGAATTTGGTTCTGAGTCTCTCTGCTCCTGTTCAAATTCTGTTCAGAAGGAAAGAACATGATAAACTGCCCTTGAAATGTTGTGAAAGGGAAATAAAACTTTATTATCTCTCTGTAAAGTTAGCTAGGGGAGGTTCTTCAGCTTGTCATGGGAAACGGGAGGCAGGCAGGAGTGAATGAACTACTTGCAAAGCGATGGGCCTCTCTGAATGGAGCTGTGCTTCTCCATAGTGAAGCCGCCAGAAAGGCAGAATCAGCATGGCAGCAGGACGCACCATAATTAATAAGGAGCCCACGACAGAATGCTGTTTAATCGAACATGACTACTATGCAGACAATAACAGCATGAGTGTTCATTTACAACGGTCATCTATCACATTTCCTCCCCAGAAAATGAGAAAGTATCAATCTCATCAGAAACTCAAACTTAAAATATTGCAGAAAAAATAGACTTCGTAGAACAAAACAAAACAAAACAAAAAAAAAGTGGTTTAAAAGATGTGGAGACAAATGTGAGAGAGAAATTTAATCTCCGTATCTCAGATGCAGTAGACAGTGAAAATGTCATTTACCATCTGTGACTAGATATTCTAATGCTACACTTCTCTCAGTAGTACCTTTAAGTGGCCTGTGGCTTATTATCTAAAGGCATGGGAGTGATAAGTTCCCTCTAATGACTTGCTAATAGAGGTAAAGGATGGCTTCAAATATTTCTTAAGGGAATAACTGAATCATGAAGAGACAAAATTTGGATTCTTCAAATTTGCATTCTGAGACTATGGGAAAGGAAGAGTTCTAGGAAGTGTGAGCTCCTTTGCACCCTTTTACTCAGGTGCCCAGGTTTATTTCCTTTTTATAATATCACTTCCTTTCCCTAGACCACTTTGTAAGTAACTGAATTCTGAAGATGCACTGTACACCAAAAGTAAGAAATCAAAGATTACAAAAAGTATGGTGTGGGCTTCCTCTTACTTTAAAAGAAAAGTTTATCTTTGTTCTACAGAAAATAAATATATAAAGATACAAGTAATCTGAATTAACATGAGGCAACTCAATTTATTAATAAGTATTAGCACTAATCAAGATAGCTTGCACAGACTCACATTGGAAGATTAAAAATATAAAAATTTTCTTAGAAGCAATGACCTCCATTATGGACACACAGCGGTTTCACTTTTATTAAAGCATGTTTTATAGCACATATTTTGCATTAAAATCTATTTGCAAATGGAATATTTTAAAAAATGGTTGTATGTATGTGAGAGGAGGTTATAATTGCTAGTAAATTAGATTTAATTCTTGTCAATTAGTGTTAGAAAGGTAGGGTCAAAGAAAGTATAGTTTTAAACACCACACTTTGCTTTGAATTTTCTTTCATTATCAATATTGTTTTCAGAGTTCCCTGTATAAAATCCTTCTCTGGAAGAAAATTAATGTAAGGAATTATCAAAAACAGTCTGTCAAATTTTTATTAACCTTTCTAATTATCTCCAGGGAAGCTGAAATAAATCAAATTTCAAGTTTGAAATAGGAATTTTAAAAACATGTTCTTGATAATTTGATACAGTTTAGTTTTTCAGCAAATTTGGTCCCTATTTTTTATTTACATTTTTATGTCAAGTGCCTGATTCTTTAAAAAAAAAAAGTTTTTTAAAGTTTGATTTTAAGCTTCCTGAATGCAAAGCAGAGAAAGACAGGCAATTGCAAAATTCCCAATATCCAGGAGATAAAGAGACTCTTAGATAAAAAAATAGAGAAGAAAACACAATCAGTTGCATGATTCTAAGTCCAAAGAATAGAAAGCAAATAGCTACTAAAAGTGAGCATTCTCTAAAGTATGGGAGCGAAAATTTCCCCTGAGGGCCTTCTTCAAAAAAAGACATTGTACAATACACTGCAGGATATTCTCAACAGCATCTACAAAACAGACTGAATTATAAGTTTATAGCTTTTACTATTCCCATGTTTTTCAGTGTTGGTTGGTAGCATAAAATCAGAACGCAATTTGATACTAATTGCTTTTATCAAAAAAGGCTCAAATGGTGCAATCCAAAACTAAAGCTATTGAATGGTGTAGCCTGATCCAAGGATAAGGTGAAGTTTATCAAACGAATTGGAGGAGCTGAGTACAGCGGTATATCTCAAGAGTCAGAGAAAACTCCTCATGTGGAAGATCCTCTTACTGGGTGAGGATGTACTGTCATTATTGATTAATGTCACTTATGCTTCATTTGTGTGAAACATAATAGCTTCAGTCAATAAATAAATAAATAAATAAAATTCTAAATTCCCATTCTTCTAAACTCTATGAAAAAAAATATAAACATTTCTAATATGTTCACCTGCTTTCATCGATATGAAAGGAGACACTGTCTTGGTAAGTAGGAGAAATTCACACTCTGCATGTGGTATCATTATGTTGAAATACCAGAGCGAATTCCCCCACATGAAATGTCTAAGCCTTGAAACAACCCAATTGTAAATATTGAGACAAAAAGCACATAAGATCTAGGAATAGTGTCAAACATAAATTATGGATTCATTCTCTCAAAGCAAAACATAGCTTTAAATCTTAGTATAATGAAAGTGATGAAAATTAAGGAAAATATCGTGGCTCAAGTTTTAACAAGCCTGCTTGTTTACTTCTTTATTCACTATATCACTGCCAGTCATCGTGCCTAGTGCCATGAGCTTGGTATGAATACACAGACAGTGAGCTTACATTTTATTGGATGGGACAATCAATAATAAAGCAACAACAACAACATGATCCTGACAAGGGCTATGGTGAAAATGCTGATTATTATATAATTAGTTTAACTTAATATAAAATATTGAAGGATGATGTGTCAGCAAAGAAACTGATAACCTGAATAAAGATTCCTGAATCATAATATCAGTTGTTATGATATCTTTTATAACTTACTAGAGGCCCGGTGCATGAAATTCGTGCATGGGGGCGGGGTGTCCTTCAGCCCTGTCTGCACCCTCTCCAATCTGGGACCCCTTGAGGGATGTCTGACTGCCCATTTAGGCCGGATCCCACCATTGGACATCCCTCTCACAATCCAGGACTGCAGGCTCCCAACTGCCCGCCTGCCTCTGCCTGATTGCCCCTAACTGCTTTTGCCTGCCAGCCTGATAACCCCCTAACCATTCCTCTGCCAGCCTGATTGACACTTAACTGCTCCCTGGCCAGCCCGATTGCCCCTAACTGCCCTCCCCTCTTGGCCTGGTCACCCCTAACTTCCCTTCCCTGCCAGTCTGGTAACCCCAAACAGTCCTCCCCTGCAGGCCTGGTCACCTCCAACTGCCCTCCCCTGCCTGCCCAGTCACCCCTAACTGCCCTCCCTGCTGGCCTGGGTTCCCCGCAACTGCCCTCCCCTGCAGGCCTGGTCCTCCCCTAACTGCTCTCTCCTGCAGGCCTGGTCCCCCCACAACTGCCCTCCCCTGCTGACCTGGTCTCCCCGAAATGCCTTCCTCTGCTGGCCTGGTCCCCCCACAACTGCCCTCCCCTGCAAACCTGGTCTCCCCCAAATGCCCTCCTCTGATGGCCTGGTCACCCCTAACTGCCCTCCCTGCTGGCCTGATTGCCCACAACTGCCCTCCCCTGCAAACCTGGTCTCCCCCAACTGCCCTCCTCTGCCAGCCCAGTCACCCCTAACTGCCCTTCCTGCTTGCCTGATCACCCCCAACTGCCCTCCCCTGCGGCCTAGTCCCCCCAACTGCCCTCTCTTGCTGGCCTGGTCACCCCCTGCTGGCCTGATTACTCACAACTGCCCTCCCCTGAAGGCCTGGTCCCCCCACTGCCCTCGCCTGCTGGCCTGGTTCCCCCCAACTGCCTTCCCCTGCAGGCCTGGGTATCCCCCAACTGTCCTCCACTACAGGCCTGGTCACCCCCCCAACTGCCCTCCTCTGCAGGCCTAGGTCCCCCTCCCCCAACTGCCCTCTCTTCCTGGCCTGGTCTCCCTCAACTGCCCTCCTCTGCTGGCCTGGTCACCCCTAACTGCCCACAACTGCCTTCCCCTGCAGACTATCTTGTGGCGGCCATCTTGTGTCCACATAGGGGCAGCCATCTTTGACTGCATGGGGCGGCCATTTTGTGTCTTGGAGTAATGGTCAATTTGCATATTACTCTTTTATTAGATAGGATAATTCATTTTAGGCCAGGCCTAATTTTGTCTGGGCTAAAAAACCTGCAGGTCTCCAATAATTTGCATTATTTTAAAAGAAACTTTCATTCTCTTTTTGAGCATGATAGAAAAAAGAAATCAGCTGAAATTGTTCTCTAGGAGGTTGCTTCAGGCCAAACATGGAATAATAAGGCCATAAATAAGACTCTATCTGACTTCATAGAAAGAACTCACTGGAAGAAGACTATATTCCACTCCAGAAGTTCTCTCCTAGGCAGTATGCAAAGCAGAATTTTAGATTTTTAGATGATAATTGCTCTGATGTTGAGAGCCTGGCTGTCTTTGTGATATAGTTTATTGTAATTAAATAAAGTGAGATGTGAATTCATCTTTTTAAATGTCATTTTTCTCTTTTACATCTTTTTTAATATGATTCTTTAGTGAGCCTAACTGTTAATGTAAGTGTCATTTTAGTAAATGATACATCCATCAGTGTTGCAGTACCAATACAGATTTACTCATTTTCAAAATCGATTAATGAAATGTTCCGATTCTCTGAGGAAAAAATAAATCTACAATTTTTCTTTTGTATGTGAGATTTACCAACACCAGTAGAACTGTTTCTTGATTTATTTTGTATGAGCCCATTTTGTTTTTGTAATACCCATGAAAAAGCATTTTCTCTGCTTCATTATTGAGCAATAAGACATCAATAGCAAGTGTCTTTTTGGTCTCCATAGAACATTTACAAACATGAAGGCTGAAGTGTAAGAGATATCTATCCTCAGAACATTCAATAATCTCAAAGAAAAATATATATTTGTAATATATCAATGCTATTAAAAATGGAGACAATAAAAACAAAAACACAACTACGGGATTCTTTCAGTGGGTAGTAATTTGGGGATGCTATTCTTGGCAGCAAATCAGAGAATTTCATTTGCATCAAGAGTCCTGAAGCTATTCCACAATAAGAAGTTTCTTATTTCTTTATTGACATTCCCAAAGAAAATGGCTTATCCCTGCAATTCATTTGATAGTAAAACTATGCAAATATATCCCAGGAGAATTCAGTAAGTCTGGAGAAAGGAAATCTCATTGATTATTTGGAAAGCTGAAGAATGAGCTTCAGTCTCTGGTAGAAAACACCCCATTTGGGTCCTTTTATTTATCACTGAGCTGCAAAAGTCCATATTTGTTATTACTACTTCTAATAAAATACTTAAGTGAAATCATATTCTGTTCTACATATAGTCATTATCAGCAGGCACAGTATAGGGCAGGAATCTAAAGCTGTGTTTGTTTATTGAGCCTGAAATAACTCAAACACAAATTATTTGTGAATACTTTAAAGATTTAAAAAATATTTAGAGATTATTCAAATGTAGATAAAAAGATAATGCTAAGACAGAAAAATCAGGGTATTTACCATAATCTTTCCAGGGGGAAAAAAAATGTTACCTGCAATCTTGATTTTTTTTCCAATTAGTTAAATGGTTGTCAGGGAGGAAGACAGTTGTAGTAAAAGCTGTTTTGAAGAACCAGAAATGTACAAGATTATGAGAGCTGAGCCACTATTGTACAGTTGGCACTAACAAAAACTACTAAGTCCATCGGAGCCTTGAGGTCCTGAGAGTCTGCTGGCCTCTCCAGGACAGGCCAGTGGTAATTCTCTTGTCTTGCTCAACATAGCAACACGTGTGTAATAAAGTTGGAGATTAGTGAGCTCACTACTCTTACTGAAGCAACTGAGACATAAGGGAGGGTTTAGTTAGTATTTGCAGGGCCTTAAACATATATTTAAGTCTTTAATAAAGAGTTATGAATTAAGCCACAAATTTTAAGTAAATCATGTTTTATTCTCCCTCCTAGACAATCTAGAAATACTAAAATAATCTTCTAAAACCTATGACTTTAATGTAAATTAAACTTGATAAAATATTCTAAACATTTGAATTTAATGATTACTGCACATGTGTGGGTATTCTGTTGGGGTCTGGGTGAGTAATAAAATTAATAATTCATATTATGGTTTTATATTTCCATTAAATTTAGGTGTCTTTGTATTCATTTTAGAAAAAAAATCAAATTTTTGTTGTGATAATTAAGATTTTCATGTAACTCATGCTTTGTTGAAGATAATATCACATAATGAAAACTTTCCTGAGTGACTAGTTATTAAATAGTTTTTAAATGTTAATTTCAGTATGGCAAAACTATGCTCTACTGAAAACTGCAACTGAAAGTAATATAAAAGTGGCATTTGGAAAAAGCCATTCATTTTATAATGGATGTTAAGGGCTCAGTCCTACAAGATTGTCAAACATTATAAGGTGTAAACATTGTAATGAGCTCCTATATGATAAATTCATTATTAAAGAAAACATTTTAATATTTTCCAATGATGTTGATGTTGCTTAAAGAACCACATGTTATTTCTGAACCTCTTCTTTCAAACTTTAATGCTGGGACATTATAAAGAAAATTTTAAAATGCAATATGTTAATGACTTTGTTCAAATTTCTCTTCAGCTAGGAATATGCCTTAATATATGTGATATGATTTATAATAACAAATACATATATGACTTTCATCCCTTTCCTGGCCAGACTTCCTAAAACCCTTGGAATTTCCTAAATGATAAGAACCTTAAAGGTGTCCTTTATATTCATATCAAGCCCCTTTCAACCACACCTGAATTTACGTTAATGAGGTGAATTTTTTATATCCCCTAAGGATGGGGGCTGATTGTCAGGGGAACCTACCTTTTGATTAGAGGGTTGGTACTTTCAACACCACCTCTCACAATTGGGAAGGAGAGAGGAGCTGGAGATTAACTTTCTCACCAATGGCCAGTGATTCACTCAATCATGCCTACTTAATAAAACCTCCATAAAAATCCCTTACGGACAGGGTTTAGAGAGCTTCTGGGTTGGTGAATATGTGAAAGAATTATTTGGGTATTTAGTGTTCCCAGAGAGGACATGAGAGGTCCAATATCTTTCATCTGGCTATTTCTGAATTATATCCTTTTATAATAAGCTTGTATATTATGGAATATGGGAACCTCCAATTTATAAGCAGTCCACCAGAAGTACAGGTGACAATCTGGACTTGTAATTGGCATCCGAAGTGGTGGGGACAGTCTTGTGGGATCCCTTAAGCTGTGGGATCTGATCTTTCCCCAGGTAGACAATGTCAGAAGTGAACTGAATTGACCCAGCTGATGTTCAGAGTTGGAAAAATGGTTTAGTGTGGAAAAATCACACATTTGGTGGCCAAAAGTGTCAAAAGTGAACTACTGAGAGTAGCACTAGCCTATAGAGAGGAACTCAACTGGATTTTTCTTAATAATATATAATGGCAAAATGATTTGTGTATATAGTAATTAATTTTAGCATTACTCATATAAGAATTTTCTCTAATACAGTCAGACATGTTTGTGCCCTTGCTCTGTTCTCCTTATATTGGAAGAAAAATTGTCATGTATTGTATTTTTCTAAAACAATCTAATTTATGAAACATTTTATAATTATTTTAAGTACAATTGTCAAAAATAGCTCTCTGTTCATATAAGTTTTTACTAATATTAATAGCAAGTAGTAGTTCACATCCAATGACTATGGGTGTGAATAGAATAAAAATTAGCATCCTATATAACAAAAGCCTAATATGCAAATAGACTAAATGGTGGAATGACGAATGATCTGTCATTATGATCACACTGACCACCAGGGGGCAGACGCTCAATGCAGGAGCTGCCCCTAGCCCGCAGGCTCCAGGTCAGCCAAGGTGGGTGCCAGCGGGTCCCCTCCCACCCCCACCCCCGATCGCCCCACCAGTCACCCCACAGATCGGCCCTGATCGCCGGCCAGGCCTAGGGACACTACCCATGCATGAATTTCATGCATCGGGCCTCTAGTAAATTAATAATGAGCATAATTTCCCAGTTACAGAACCATAATTTGCTCTTATTTATCAACTGTCATTTCTGTAACTTTTCTTATGCCATTTGATAAACATAAGTTGCTTTAAAAGCGTATTTTGTGAATGAGAGTGTCTGTAAGGTCAAGTTTTACATGTGTTTTGTTCATTAAGATATTTCACCTTTGGACTGGTTCATATTGCATTGCATTCAATCTATGAATTGTTCCAGAAAATATTATCATTTATATGCACAACTGAGGCCATTACTCCTAAGAGAAAGTTTAAACTAAATGCTTATACATGGCACATACATATAGGTAAAATATGCTTCTAGATTTGGAGCCAAAATGTCCACAAAGTCAATGACATTGTCATAAATTGTGGTTAATAATATTTTAAATTATTTAAATAGTTCTGAGTTTTTTCAGTTGGTTATAATTAAATTTAATTTTATCAGATACAAATTAGTTTTCATTTCCAGTGTTCAACATTCATCTAGTTACCAATGTAAAGATTGGTATCATTCTTCATGTATGTTAAAACTACCTACATATATACAAATTTAAGAATAATACAAATTACTCAACTATACCAAACATTCCTTAGCCATCATATGCTGCCACTGAGAATGTGCATTGATTTGTTGTTCCTCCAGAACCATAAAAGAAAGGCAAGGAAAATGGACATGGCACTACTAGAAAATGACACTTCTTTAATGGAAGATTCTACTGCATTCACACTCTCTGAAAGGAGGAACTTGACAAGTTAATTTGTCTTTTATCTATACACTTCTCCTATTTCTGCCCTCCCTACACTCTGAAGCAGTGTCCATCTCCTACTCTGGCAGCGGCACAACCTGCACATCTTCACCTCATTTGCATACTGTTGTCTTGTGCTAAAGTTACAGGGCAAGAAAAGTTGTGAAGTGTTTCTGGGTTTCTTTTAGGCATTTAAATACCTGTGATGCTAGTGTCCCAGAGCAGAGTCTAAAAGTAAAACTGCCCAGAGGAAATGGATTTAATCACTCAAAATCTCTCACAGACAATTTGTAATATAGTTTCCCTACTCCCTGCACAATGATATTTTTTTCTGTGACCTTCTATTTCCAGTGTAAAGCCTATATAAAACTATTTTAATAAAAGTCCCTAATTTTTTCATTCCAAGAAAGCATAAGATTTACGATAAGCTTTGTTGTGACTTTGCCTAAACAGAATCTACAGTAAACTGCATTCTATGAGTCCAGGAAATCAAGGGATCATAGAAATTAAAATTGGCATTTTATATATTGATATTACATACTAACTATAAAGAAAAATCTATAGGAGGAAAGACCAATGAACTCAGAGCCAAGAAACCTTGATCTTAAGCTCAGCTATATAAGTGGCTACTGAAGACATTCTAGCTCTCTTAAGCAAAACAAATAAATGAGAAAACATGAAACATAAGATTTTGTAAAACTCCAAGAGCCTATGAATATGTATAGTTTATGGAGAGTAAGTTTAACAACACAGTAAAAATAATAACCACTCTTTAATTTCATGTTGGCAGAGATGTTTTTATCTTCAAAGAAGAGAACTGTTTTGGCACTTTTTCCAGAGGTGTATTTCCAAAATGGGCCTCCAGATAGAGCATCATTTACTTTATCCGAGCACTTGCTAGAAAAGTAAAATGTCAAGTTAGAGAACCACAGCTTTAGATTCATTCAGATTTGGAAAAAAGGCTTAAATAAAAAGTGGTATAATTTGAAGTGAACTAGTTATAGAAGCATTTGGCAGATGAAGCAATGAGTTAAATGTGTATAAATAAAGCTGTTTAAATGTAACTTTAACAATATGGGAAAAGAGATAATTAAATGCTAACGCTTATCACCTTTGTTTCTGAGAAAATGATTAAACATTAGAAGCATTAAGTGCCTTTCTGTTAATAGCAAGTCTAGTCCTTTAGGTAATTCAAAAGGGATTTACAATGTCCCATTTGTAACCCCAAACCAAAATGTGTCAGAGTAAATGCTGCAAGTAAAATAGAGGCCCCAAGAGCTTCTATTTAAATATACAGAGGACCAGTAAGTACTCTTCAACCATTTAACAAGGAAATAAAGCAGACAATATTTGCAACTTTTTTTTTTTACAGAAAGCAACATTTTCAGAGAAATTAATGATTCTGTTTTAAAAAATAAAATGTTGAGAAACTGCAAAAGTAAAGTCCAAGAGCTAAGTTCTAAGAAAAGCAGCATATTCAGTATGCATGGCTTCTGATCCTCAGACCCTGGAAGAATACCATCTCAACATCCCTTTTAATCTCCCCATTCAAGTTAATCATGAGTTCAATCAGAAAAAGAAGCTTCCCACTGATACTGGAAATCATGTGTCATGGAGCAGGACGTTTAGAAAGCTCATTTTACTGTGTTCTACTCATTTGATGCTAATTGGGGAGCATTTTTATAAAGACACTAAGACCAAAAAAAATCCCTTTAGAATATGCTTATTTATAAACATATGAATTGGGTGGATCCTAGCAGGCTATTTTAGTTCACAGAATGCTTGAACAGACTACTATAACAAGGTATATTTCTTTCTGTGCATGCAGCATGCTACATTAGCATGACAGTAGAGAGAAGAGACATGGAAGAAATGCATTTATGTACTAAGGTGCTAAAAACAACAAAATATATTAAAATAAAATAAAGATAACTTTTTGTTGTTGTTGTTGTTGTTGTTGTTGTTAATTCTCACCCGAGGATATTTTTCTATTGTTTTTTTAGAGAGATTGGAAGGGAGAGGGACAGAGAGGGAGAAACATTGATGTGAGAGAGATACATTGATTGCTATGTGTTTCCCTACCAGGGCTCGGGATATAGTCTGCAACTGAGGTACATGCCTTTGATCAAAATTGAACTCAGGACTCTTTAGTCCTCCGACTGAAGCTCTAACCACTGAGCAAAACCAGCTATAGCAAGATGACCTCTAAGAAATACAAGAAGATTTAAAAATTTTGGGAATACACTGATATGCCATTAATGAAGTATGGATTAGAGCCATTTATTCTAATTATTAGAGTTATTAAAAACTAGGGAAATATAAAGTCCTTAAAAAAACAAATGAGGAAGAAAGAAATACAATATGGAAACATTACAAATAAATATGTAAAAGAAATGCATAGTTTAGTTTTCAACAACAGCAACAACAAAAAAACGTTAGTAGAGGTGATTTGTAGACAGAACTTTTTTTTTTCCTTTTGAAGCATAAAGAGAAAAAAGTTAACCAAGTAATATTATTCCATAGATTTTATTACTATCAACTTCTGCTTAGTACATGGGTCAAAAGAGAAATCTCAAAAGAAATTTCAAACTATTTTGAACTAAATGAAAATAAAAATATAGTTATCACAATTTGTGGGATGTAGTAAAAGCAGTGCTTAATGGGAGGTTTACTGTATAACTTCTACCTTAGAAAACTGGGGGGGGGGGGGGGGAAAGGGTAGAAGAAGAGAAATGATAAGAATTAGAGCAGAAATCAGTGAAATCAAGAACAGGAAATCAATAGAAAAATCAATAAAACCTAAAATTTATTCTTTGAAAAGATCAGTAAAATTGATAAGCCTTTACTCACACTACAGGAAAAAAAGATATCACGCAAATTACTAATATCAGAAATGAAAGAGAGGGCATGACCATAGATCCCATTGACTTTAAGAGACTAAATAATAAATACTATGATCAACTCTATGACCACAAATTTGATACCTAAATGCAATGGACCAATTGCCAAAACTCACACAAGACAAAATAGTCTAAATAGGCCTATAGCTACTTAGATGAAAAATTACAAATTTTAGATTACAATTTCAACATATATACTAGAGGCCTGGTGCACAAAATTCATGTACAGGGGCGGGGGGGTTCCTCCACCCGGCCTGCGCCCTCTCACTGTCCGGGAGCTCTTGGGGGATGTCCCACTGATGGCTTAGGCTTGCTCCCCACCTAAACTGTCAGTCAGACATCCTTAGGGCTGCCGCGGAGGCGGGAGAGGCTCCTGCCACTGCCACTCGGTAGCCCAGCTTCTGGCTGAGTGCTGCTTCCCCTGTGGGAGTGCACTGACCATCAGGGGGCATCTCCTGCATTGAGCATCTGCCCCCTGGTGGTCAGTGCCCATCATAGCAACCAGTCGTTCAGCCATTTGGTCGATTTGCATATTAGCCTTTTATTATATAGGATTCTTTTATAAAAATATTTCTTTTCTTTTTAAAATATAAAGTACTAGTATATTTAAATATTACCATTATATAAAATATTTATCTTTACCTCCAATATGTCTAGCCCAGCTCTCATATAATGGGGATTCAACTTATGTGTTACAAATAAACATATAAACCATCTCATGTGAGTTTTATGTAATTCTAGATTAAGCACAGTTTAGAGAACAGGAAAGACAATATCTCTAGAGGCATAGAGAAATAGTTAATTTTGGCATCAGAATAGGTAAAGGAGCCAACTATTGGCCTCCAAGCTCCAAAGCAGTCAGAAGTAACTGAAATGGAAATAGCGATGATATTGAAGCTAATATAATACATATCTTCAATGTGGGATAAGGAATTTCATATTTCTTTGGAAATCTCACTTTTACAATAATACGTATTCCCTATTTCATTTTGCTGGTACCTTTGGATGTTAAAACCTGTAAGAGAGCTGCTTTACAAGCCCAAGACTCCTAGACAGAACTCAGCAATGTCTGTTCAACTTGGTATAAGTCTTATTTTTGAATAGTTTGTCCTTTCAGAAACACCCAGGAACAAGTATTCTTAAATGAAAGAGAAGAACTGAATTGCTCAAATTTCATCAAGACTAATTACTATCCAGTTTAATGTTGTGAATGTTTAAAGTATAAATAATATGACAAAAATGTAGTTAGATAAATGGAGAAAAACTTACCTAATAATAGACAAACATGTAAATTGACCGTGCCTTCGCTACGCCCATAGCCAATCAGAGTGACTATGCAAATTAACCCAAAAAAGATGGCGGTTAATTTGCATACATAGGCGCACAGCACCTGTGTCCCAGGAACATCCTGGCACCCAGGTCATTGTGAGGTAAGGCCTGGTGCAGGAGCGGACCCTGTGCGATCAATCGCAGTGAGCTGGGGCTCCACACTTGCACAAGGCCGAAAGTGGACCCCCTGCGATCATTTGCAAGGAGCTGGGGCTCCACTGCTGCTCCAGGCCGAAAGCATCTTTGGCCTGGAGCAGGAGTGGACCCCCAGCGATCGATCGCAGGGAGCAGGAGCGGACCCCCAGCGATCGATTGCAGGGAGCTGGGGCTCTGCTCCTGCACAAGGTCGAAAGCGGACCCCCTGCAATCGATCGGCCTGGTGCCAGAGCAGACTCTCTGAGATCGATCGCGGGGAGCTGGGGTCCGCTCGTGCCCAGGCGATCGATCGCAGGGGGTCTGCTCGTGCACCAGGCCGAAAGCCTCCGGATTTCGCCTGGAGCAGGAGCGGACCCCAGCTCCCTGCGATCGATCTCAGAGGGTCTCAGCCTGGGGCAGGAGCTTTCGGCCTGGGGCAGGAGCAGACCCCCTGCGATTGATGGCAGGGAGCTGGGGCTCCGCTCCTGCCCTAGAGGCTTTTGGCCTGGGCAGGCCTGGGCAGGGGTGGAGCCCATGATCAGAGGGAGCTGGAGGGCCCCTGCCCAGGCCTAAAGCTTTTGGCCAGAGGCTTTAGGTCTCGGCAGGGCACAGCCCGCAATTGGTGTGAACTATAGAGGAAACACCTTTTCTGACTGCACATTGGCTAAGCTTCCTGTATGACACTGGTAATATTCTTAGTAACTTGGGTAATAAGAATCCAAAAAGGTGATCTAGGGTTTTTCCACCACACTTCTGGAGAAAAAAAATGAAGGTCCGCTCCTGGAAGGCTAAGAAATGTCATATCCTGCCCTAGCCAGTTTGACTCAGTGGATAGAGCCCAGGCCTGCCGACAGCAGGGCCTGGGTTCGATTCTGATCAAGGGCATGTACCTAGTTTGCAGGCTTCTCCCTGGCCGGGGCCCAGATCAGGGCTCATGCAGGAGGCAACCAATCAAAGTGTTCCTCTCACTTTGATGTTTCTCTCTGTCTTTCCCTTTCTCTTCTACATTCTCTAAAAGTCAATGGAAACATATCCTCAGGTGAGGATAAAAAAAATAAAATAAAAAAAGAAATGCATATCCTATGAAAGACATCTTGAAAATGCCTAAAGAAAATTGTCATTTTTTCTTGGTGAAGGGACTGGAGTCTGTGTTGATGAAAACACCTTGGTGGCTGTGGTGACTGGCCGTGGCTGAAGCAGTGGGGTGATAGGGCTGGTGTCTTCCCCTGATCAGCCCGGTTGCCTCCCACAAAGGGAAGCCAGACTGCGGCTTAGGCCCGCTCCACACGGGGAGCGGGCCTAAGCCATCAGTAGGACATCCCCTGAGGGCTCCCAGTATGTGAGAGGGGACAGGATGGGCTAAGGGACCCCCCCACCCCCAGTACACGAATTTCGTGCACTGGGCTCCTAGTATTTTAATAATCTATAAATCTTCTATCCAAAAATATACTTCTTCGATATAGATAATCATGGATACGCTTAAGGGAAATGACATCAATAAGCTATGAAGTCTGCTAATGCAAATGTGTTGCAGTTTTCATTCTGAATGGAATACTTAGTCTTAGTGAGAAAGGAAAGTGAACAGTCTAAGACCCAGAATAAGCAAGAGGAGAATAACATAACAAAGGGGGCACACATAATGGGATGGAATAGGAGGGATTCTTAAATTAGTGCTGGCAGCCAGCGTGGCAGAATCCAGTGGATCATGGTGGCCTCTTCCACCATGACCATTATAGTGATTGATATGGGGTCTGTTTAATCACCTCTCTATTTGAGGTTCTAAACAAACAAACAAACAAACAAACTAAAATGAAATTATATCCATTATACATTTTTTTGTAAACAGTGCTCTCCCCAGATGCTTTTGATACTTGAGGAAATATATATGGTAATATATATAATATATATTATGTATCATATATAAGTCTATGCTTCATGTTAAATTATAAATTGTTTATTTGAATACCCTGTTCTAAATCTCAACAGAGTGCAAATGATGAGTATGAAAATGTTTGGTTTCCTAACTCTAGATAACCTTTTAAGCTTAATTTAATGTATTAAATGTGGATTTTAAGATTAGTTTAAATATTGTTTTATCCAGAGTTCTTGGTGCCTTCATCCAAATGAAGGTCTCAAATGAGAATGTTAGATGCAAAGACATATCCCTGGCAGACAGAGGAGGAATGTTATGGTTTTGGTGCCTATTCTGCTTACATGGAAAGAGAAGCACCAAAATCATTTCCTGAAGAGTAGCTAGCTTCTTTGGATTCTTCCAAGGTCAATGTAGGATGGCCATGAGTGAAGTCACTAAAGTAGAAATGGAAAGGATGACCAGCATAGACAAAGGCTGACATTTTAACCAGTCGAGAGTTCTACTGTATAAACCTAGAGGCCACATGGATTAATGGTTTGATGTCTGGAAAGACCAACTTGCTAGTAGTGATTGCAGAAAATTGGTGGCTAGAAAGAGGATGCACACATAACTCAGTTCACAGTTCACTTCTCTGAGCAAAAACATGAGATTTAGGGTCCCTATCAGAATAATCTTTACAGGACTATGAAACTCTCCTGGGTAACATCAGTTTTAAATTTTTGTTCCTATGTCGAACTACTCTGTATCTGAATTCACATACATTTTTGAAGATTAAAAACATCCAGTGAAATGGAGATGGTTGGGAAGATTATCACGATTACCTTGACCTATGGGGCACCCTCACAGAATTTTCAAGCCCAGACTTCCTGTGATTTAAGACACCTTTCACAGGTAAAGGATGTTGCAAATGGGGTTTCTATTTCTCCATGGAACAGCCTCTGTAAATTTCCTGGGAAATCCAGCAAGTTAATCTCTGCTGTTGCTGTTTTGTGGTAGGCCTCTCAAGTACCAGATAGGTAATCTAGGATGATTCATTCTTCTCTGGCTCTCATATGTGCTGTTTGTGATGAATGTTCAAGAAATGCACTGATGCTCTGCCCTGATAATAAAGTTTTTGGACTGGTTTTGCAAATCTTTTACTTTAACCCAAGAAACACTATAATACTCAAATGCCAGACAGCATCACAGTCAAATTAGATTGTCTAGAGCTGGAAAGCAATTTTTGCCAGTAAGATATAGGCTGACATAAATGAGGTGAAAGACAAATGGAGATATGCATGTTTTCTGTTTGGAGTGTATATTAGCAGTTGTGATGTAGTGTTTTCTATGCATAGCTTTAAAAATGGACTTTTTTATGGTTTTAATCTAAGTTAAGGTTGGGAGGACCTGAGGCAGATAAAAACAAAGCATTTGAGTAATTGAGTGATATTCAGACAAGCCTGAACAATGAATAAAGTAGTGAAATCCAGTCAGATCTGTGAAGAAGTGGAATAAATCTTTCAGGCTTTCCTTATAAATATTAATTTACAGACTACACCAAGTACTATATATGTTCATATGTCTGTATATATATCAAACGTCAAAACTCAACTAGCTAATCTCCATAGGATGCTAGCCATTAGGTAATTCCTCCTTCCCCTTTAAGTTCTGTTCACTAATTTTTAGGTAGCCATTTGTGTTAGCTCTCAATGGTGTATGTTTGTGTTCCTGAGAATGTGGTAAGTTATATTTATGTTGCTTTTTTTGTTGTCAAGGTTTGGTTGTTTGTTACACATTTATTAAGTGACTGCTATGTCAGGATTGAAGGACAAAAAAAAAAAAAAAAAAAGATAACCAAAACAGAAATGGACCCTCCTATTTACTATTTAGGAGTCATAGACAAAAGGGAGCTGTAAAAGGTAACAGAATAGCAAGATGTGATTCACACTTGGGGTTGAAAACAATTCAAACCATTTATCTATTATTTGAACATCTTACTACTTCCTAATGATTTAAAAACCACCAAAGTGAGATCTATATAATTGAGTGAGTGCTCTATATATGATTGTTGATATATCTCAATCGACATGTCGAATTTTGGATTGAGCTTCAATTTTAGTTTAGAGAGAGGGATGCTCTCTGAGAGGACTGAATGTCCTGAATCTGGGGTTAAAATCATTAGGAAAGATTCCATTCTACCTTTCTTTATGTGGAGTTTTAGTCCTTTAATATGAATAACTCTTGTGATTTAAACAAAAAAAGAGCATAGCATTTACTGCATATTGGGTCATCTTATCTCAAAATTTCATTATTTTTCTTGATAAACTTTCTACTCCTGTCAAAATACCATGTAAGATTAATACAAAAATTAATTTAAAAGATTACCTACTGCTATATTTACTTTCTTCACGAAGGAAAATTTTTTCTTTCATATGAAAGCATTATATTTTGCTTGTTAATGAAAAGCTGGGAGGAAGTTAGTTTATTCTGGAGTTTGAAAATAAATCTCAGAAATTAAAGAGAAGGGTTTTTTTGTTTGATTTTTAGCTATAATTTCACCACAGTGCATTATTGTAAATAATTCAAGTAGATAACACTTCTTTTAAATGATCACTGAAAGGAGATAAATATTACTTAGTTTAAATTATAGAACACAAATTTCTTGATTTTGTAAAAAATAGCCCTAAAGTTAATGAACCATTCTATATACAACAAAATTCATTTTTAGACACAGCATGGATCAATAAAAAATGCTAAGGGAGACTTCCATTCAGATAAAAGGAGTAGCTCATTCACCAATATTTCTGAACCCTTAATTTATGTACTAAGTTCTTATTCAGTTTTATGGTTGACCCTCTGTAAAGTTCTCCAGTGTATTTTTTCACATGCATTTACATTTAAAAAAATGAAGAAATAATTTATGTCTATTTACAATTCAGTTTTTTTTATCTGAGCTCATTACATTAATTGATATCACTGATATATTTTTATTGCACTTCCAAATTATCATACTTTAGATTCTAAAAAAGAAATTATTCCTTGATTTAACAGTTTCATATACATATGTGTATGTGTACATATATGGGTTTCATACATATAAATAATATATGAAAGTTTACATATATATGTAAATATATAGGGTGTCGCAAAAATATATACACTTTAACAGCTGATTTCTATTATATTTTTAAAAATATATATTTTACCTATTTTTTACAGAGAGGAAGGGAGAAGGATAGAGAGTTAGAAACATCGATGAGAGAGAAACATTGATCAGCTGCCTCCTGCACACCTCCTACTAGGAATGTGCCTGCAACCAAGGTACATGCCCTTGACCAGAAACGAACCTGGGACCTTTCAGTGCGCAGGCTGATGCTCTATCCACTGAGCCAAACCGGTTAGGGGTTCTATTACATTTTGAAAATGAAATGTATTTTAATAAACAATGACTTTGTAATTATTCAAAGTATAATACATTTTTGGGGACACCCTGTATATAATTATAGTTATACACAAATGCATATTTTATTATCTCATAAAGTACCTATATTTATAAAAATAACTATTTTCTTCTGTAACATTCCATTAGAAATCTATATGAAATGATATGGGTTTCACAGCAAGATTAGATATAACAACTCTCAAAGGGTATAGTAATGAATTACATCAAACAAAAAAGATTGTAAAAATATATTTTCTGTTTCTTTTTAGAAGCCCATTACAGTTGTATTCTTTACATTTCTGTTTATGATCAATCTCAAATAATAGCATATGGTATAAGGTAGGGGCCAAGGTTCATTTTTCCTTTGGGGATATACAGGTATGAAAATGGAAAGAAATCTCCTTAAACTTTAAATTATGTTGGCAACTTTGTTAAAACATTAATTTACTGAATATGTGTCAGAGTATGTCTGGACCATCTGTTTTTTACTCTGGTCTTTCCTATTCTCCTAGTAGTTTTATACTCTCTTGATTTCTGTAGCTTTATAATAGGCTTTAAGATCAGATATTGTATCTTCCAACTAATAGATGTCTATGCCTCCAGTTTATTGGTTCCAAACCCTTTGGCAACTTATAATACAGTAAAATGTCTCTCAGATAATAATTTTTGTGGTTATTCTTAAAAATCTGACTATATGAAATGATTTTAAATTTTAAGTAGAATAAAATAGCTCCAAAGATATGGATCAAAACATAAATAGGCACATTGACTAGATTCATGTTTGGCTGAATTATAGATAAAACATTTGGTAATCCTAACAGACCCCAGCACAATCTACTTCATCATATAGCAAAAATAATTATGATATATGATGATGAGTAAAAAGCGTTTTTTTAGTATTGCTTTTGCTCCTTAAATCTCCTGTCCAAGGTTTTCAAAAATGATTTCCTTCCCTGGCCTCCAATCCTTCACAAACTCATCTCATTCCTCCCAAACCTGGTACCTTTAGTTTTTCCTTCTCACCTGTGTATCTTTAACTTCCTGCTTTGACACCTGTTTCCTGCTCTTTGTATAGAAATATATTCAAATCATGCATGCCTAAAAACAAAGCAAAACAACACAACAAACTAACCTCTCTTAATATTAATAAAATCCTCAATTCTGCCTCTAATTTACTACCTTATCTCTTCCATTTTCACAATTATGTTTCTTGAAATATCGATTTATATTTATTTATGCCATACACATAATCATCTGTCCTCATTCTATTCTGAAACACTGGTCAATGTCATTCTAGATAGTCTCTCTTTCAGTGGCTAGAAAACTCCACTTTCTCATATGTTTTCTTCTATCATTCTATTCCTCCTCAGCTTGTCTCACCCTTGATTACTCTATTTGTCATTAAAGCAGCACTTTGAAAATAAACTGAATATATGAAATTGCTCCTAAACAAATGGTGCATGATTTGGAAAACAGAATGCCTGAATCGAAAGTAGTAGGTGAAACCCACCAATATAAAACAGAGGCCTTTTTTAAAAAAGCTATTAAATAACAGTTGAGTTCAAAACAGTATCATAAACTGAACAATAAGAAAGTATTTTCCATGCGGTGTATATAAAATTAATGTATTTTCCCAAAAGTAAAATTTAAAAAAATTAGAATTTTAAAATTAATACAAGAGTCTAAAAGACCATTAATTTAAAATGCTTATAGACTCCTAAAAATAGTGTCTAAATTTTAGCACCTCAGATTTTTGCCTCCTTAATCTACTCAACTCATTCCCTTTTTTAGTAAACATTTCATGATTCTGTAGCTGTTTTATGAATTCTCCTATAATTGTAAACCAAAATTCATAAAATATGTCTTGCTTTCAAGAAATTCACACTAATGGAAGACTGAGTAATTTAATTATTAAATATCACATGTTTAACATTCCATATGTAATATTAATATTTAATTTACATAATTTACTGAGACAATGTCACAAGTGCTACAACAGATGTGGAACACAGTGGAACTCAACTAAATTTGTCAAATGCAAAAGAAAAAAATGAGGTCTAAGTGGAAAAGAATGTTGACCTGATTCTTTTTATTTTTTTCAACCTTGCACTGTTTTTATTCCTCTCCAAAAATATTCTCTCCGGGTGTTACAACACAAAACCAAATCTGCAATGCCAGCTTCAGTTCTATCGTCCATGCAACTCAGAGAGGTTTATATTTAACAGGACCTTAGAAATCACCTGGTTGAGTTTCCTCACTTGATGAGGTCACCAAAACAAAAATAAAATTATAACCCATATTTTTCTGATTGTCAGTCTAACAATATTTGTTTTTCTTTAAATTTTTTTTATTGATTAAGGTATCACATATGTGTCCATATCCCCCTATTACTCCCCCACCCCACTCCCAGACATGCCCTCACCCTCCTGCTGTCTCTGTTTATTGGTTAGGCTTATATGCATGCATACAAGTCTTTTGGTTGATCTCTTCCCCTTACCCCCACCCTCCCCTACCTTCCCTCTGAGGTGTTGATCTGATTCTTAATGGATCATTGTTTTTTCCAGCTGATTGAAAGGTCAAATAGTTGTCAAAACAGAGGACATATATGTGCATAAAAGATAGAGAAAACAAATCAAACTATTAAAATATCTGATAACTTCTGAGAACATTCTAGAGTTTAGTTGATCAGTCAATGAAAGACACATATGTGTGTGTGTGCATGTGTATTCATTCAGAAGGTTCAGGAGATGGTGGCAGAGATCTCAATTAATAACAAAAAGCAAAAATGATTACACAAATATCTAAGAACTATAACATCTTATTTATTGAAGTATTTAAGTAAGGGAAGAATTAGAAAGCTATAAAATTTGAATTTTCTTGGAGGGTAGAGGGAATGATAAATCTGGCAGGAATGTAGAAAAAAAATGACTAAAGTTCTAGGAAACAAGCAGGAAGAATATTTATAAGCATAATCTTCAAACATCTCTGGTCATAATATTTAGCTAAGGCACTAGTTTAAGGAATAGTAGTTACTCAGGGCCCTGGCTCTAAGCTTATGACCCAGTGGTTTGGGGGTGGGACATAGGATTTGGAGTTCAACAGTTTTTCTTTATGATCATGCATACTGGAAAGCACCAATTTAGGTATTTTTGAAATTATTATTACTTTTATTGATTTCAGAGAAGAAGGAAGAGGGAGAGAGAGATAGAAACATCAATGATGAGAGAGAATCATTGATCGGCTGCCTCCTGCACTTCCCACACTGGAGATTGAGCCTGCAACCTGGGCATGTGCCCTGACCAGGAATCAACAGTGACCTCCTGGTTCATAGGTTGATGCTCATCACAACTACTGAGCAACACATGCTGGGCAAGAGGTATTTTTTACTGATAAATTAATAAAAACAAAGATTGATATAATCTTTAAGACTCAAGCAAATGAACCTTAAATGTTCCTATTTCAGGCTCATTTATAGGTGAGTTTTGGTGTAGAGGGTCTGCCTTTTCTATTGTTGACAGACAAACACCCATTTGAAATTCCCACTCAAATAAATGTTATATATTATACTTGAAAAATAAATGACCTGCAAATATTAAAGATCTCTGAAAAATCCACTTGACTCACTAAAGCAAGTTTTAGCTTTCACATTTAGTGTTATTTCTAGTGTAACCACTGTAACATAAAATGGATGGCTCCTCTAAGGGATTGTCCAAATGAGTTAAAATTTTAGCTTCAATCTGGGTCTCCTTTAACTCAGTTCTTCCCCCCCACCCCCCAAGAAATGTTCTTAAATTAAAATGATCCCTAGGAATTTTTGTGTAAAATATGGACAGATTTGATATCACTTTAAAAAGAGCCCTGAGACTTAGACAGTTTTCTAAGTATATTTGGTTTGTGGGAAATCATAGATCTCAACAGTATAGATGCCGAAATGTGTTTTGAATAAAATATACAAGTATTGATTTATTCTAAGGGTTAATGAGCCAGAATTTTGCAATTTCACATGAGATTGTAGGCTGCAACAATAAATTTATTTTAATAAATAAAATAAATAGTACTGATGGAAGTTTTTTTAAAGGAAACAACCTACAACAAATAGGGACAATTCCTGAAAAATCTGTGTTATGTATTTATATATATAAAAATATCATTTATAGTACAGCTGCTTTCTAAAAAGCCAGAAATATAAATGTTTTTGAGAGCTTAGGTACTTTAAATAGATATATTTTCAAATATAGGACACAAATTGAGCCTGGTTTTATATAATACATTTAAATATTCATAGAAAGTCCACATTCCAGAAACGCTCTAAGTATGCAAATTATAGTTTATAAATGTAGACCTCAAAGTGAATCTCAATTATAACATGAAAAGAAATTTTCATATAAGGCTATAGCTTTAAGAGAATAAATTTAAGTAGTGTTTTTGGAAAAAGAGAAAGAATGTGTGGGGCAAATCTCCAATCATTTAAAAAAGGGTTTCAGGAACTCATTCCAATCAGTACAAATATTTGTTTACTTTACACAGTCAGAATCAGATGAGAAAGTCTTATAAAATAATTTGTTAGCTTATATACTTTCTACTGAAGGAACATTTGCAACAAGAAAATTTAGTAGTAAATATGATGACAGATACTTTTTACTTGCCTGAGCTATAATGAATGCAGAAATGGGACAGAGGAATTTCATAAATTAGAAAAAGGGGCAGGATAGAAAATTGAATACCTGTGTATTCATCCAGAATAATTCACTTATTCACTTATTAAGTATTAAACATATCATCTAAGTATAATTACCTTATGGTTTGCACAGTTCTGAGAACTTGGAAAATTATATATTTTCATATTTCTTCATGAATTTCTTCAATTCTGATTAAGAAGTAATTAGAATTGGACTTGTCCTGCTACCCTAAACAAATACAAAACTAGATGAAATATATCAAGTAACCATTTTCAGGCACTGAATAATAGGAAGTACAGGACCGAAATTGTTGAGTGAAGGGAAGCCTGAGATGAGCTCTATATTCATTTTAGATCCCGACTGTGGCACCTGGAGGTAGAACCAAAGAATAGTCTCACGGAGCTGTGCAGGCAGAGACTGGAGCTTGGGGCTGCTAACGAGTGGGAATTTGTGATGAGAGAAGAGAGAGCCAAGCAGAAAAGCAGCCCAAAGTTTGTGTGGGGATTCCTGTGGGCTCCAGATGAAGGGCAGGACTAGTACTTTGAGCCCTGGAAAAGAGCAGCTGCTTCAAGACTGCGAACAGAATGAAAACACTAGAGGTCTTAACACTGGTGGGAAACTCGGAAGTTCTCCTCCAGGCAGAGTAGAGGAGCCTCACTAATACCCTATCATTTAGATAAGACACCAAAGAGGCCAGTGTGGGAACGATGATTATGCCTCGGAATAAGCGCTACTCTTGACTTACCTTTACAGAGCTTAAACCCAATCTTTATAACAAAGGGAGTAGTGACTTTTTCAGAAAATATTCAAACCTCTTTAAAAAAAAAAGATGACTCCTTTAAGATACCATAAACAAAATGACACCATATATGTAAGATAAGCAAATAAACAAAAATATGTGCTCTATGAAAGAAAAAAAAATTAATAGAAACAGACCCTAAGACCTTACAAAGGTTAGAAATAGAAGAAAAACATTTAAGAATCATATGCATTTTAAATTTTAATTATAAGTATAGTAAACATATTTTTTCAACTTCCATAAATCTAAGAGATAACCTAGAACCATTTATATTTGCTACAAAGAAATTAAGTTCATTATTGGTTTATAAAAAAAAAGAAAAAAAGAAAAAAAGAAAACCCTGTAAACTTAAAGTATTCTTTGTACCCATCATTACTGCAATTATTAAAATGCTAGTTCCTACACTCAAGAAATTGTCTCCAGAAGAAAAGAGTATAGGTAGATGCCATCAAATGTGAAGAGTGATAAGAGAGCTCAGGAATGTTCTTTGGAAAGGTATCTTAAAGGAAACCTCCTGCTGTGTATCAAACCTGAACACAAACTGGAACAAGCTGAAATTTCATGATTATTGAACAAAGACAAAAATGGCTTTGTCTCAAAAGTGCATTTTGATACTTCATGCTAAAATGCAAAATATATTGGGTTTATTCAAAGTGATTACTGAACTCATGTTTATTCGAAGTTTGATTTGATAGACTTCCTTCTTTAAATTATTGAAGCAGATCAGATAAAATAAATAATTGACCAAAATAGCACAATGATTTGAAAATATTTCATGCCAAAGGAGTGTAAATGCTAAGTCAAAGTAACTCCTTTTTTTTAGTAAATTATTATGATATTTAGTTAATTTCTTTTCAAAATTTGTATCTGCTTAGAACTGAAATGTATTATTAGGAAAGCATCATTGGAGACTGCAGTTGCTAAACAGAAAGTTATTCAGAAGGCCAGTATGATACCTGTTGTCCAATCTCTGAAAATAAATGGCTTGAAAGTAAAATGAGGGGTGTTATGTTTAAATATAAATCATTGACATCACTCCCAGAAGACAGTGCTTCTCTTCAGTGACAGGAGTCACAGTAGAGTATAAACTAGGTATTTTTAAAAATGCTTCTGGGTAGGTAACTTAGTCCTGCTTTTCTGGATAATCTCAAAGTACTCATTAAATGAAAACCTTCACATATTATACTACGAATGATTTCTGAAATGCTAGAAAAGTCAATCTCAACACTCACTGCTTGTCCACTCCATTTGATACTGTGGTCTTGGCTTGAAGCAGCTGATATAAGTCAGTACCTTGACAGATAAATGGCATTTGTTTAATTTAAATGACAGTCATCATGCTGCCTTTTGTTCCAAAGCTCTATGAGGTTAATTGAGCAGATATGAAAAATTAGCCAGGCTAAAATTGCCTCTGCTCTAAGTCAGAATTATTAATCTACTGGCCTTAATTTAGAGCTTCTTCATTTGCTATGATAGAGTGAATTATGTAGACTGTTTAAGGGAGAAATGTTAATAATAATAACCTAATTTAAAATTTTCATGTGACCAGAAATTTCAGGATAATAAATTTAACAGATTTCAAGTTCTTACCATGGAAATATGGCTCTTCTATAGAATCTGTTTATGCCACTACATGGGAAGGAAAATGTGACAGTAGGTCTTACCAGTGACTTTTAATTTGCAAGTTTGCTTATGACCTTCAAAACCATTTCCCACTAAATATCTTAGATTTCATGAATGCACAGTGTCTTTCCACTTTCTGTACAATGTGTGGCAGACTTTGTATCCTATAGCAGAGTAATTAAGGCCATATCCATTGCGTTTCTATATAGCAAGTAATTACAGAGGTGATTGGAACATTTCTACAGAGGATTAGCTTAATTTATCAAGCAGTGGCTCTTGTGGAATAAATGAACAGAGGCACCCTTCAGCTAAATTGTCTTCCATCCTCTACCTATAGAATATCAATGAGATGATTTACAACAGTCCAATGAATTCTATGCCCAATAGTTAAGTGCAGCTCCCAAAGTGGGGACCACAGGGAAAGCTAGGAGCCTATGGAGAGAAAGTACTATTTTCTAATGCATCTCCTGCATACAAATCTACTTCTTTCCCTTCTAAACTGTGTACTTTCAGTTTCCATGTACAATAAAAGAATATCTTATGTGTGAATTAGGTACTAAATTTGGACAGCTTTCATAGTCAGAATTACACTTTGAAATCCCTTAAATCTCAAAGATACAACCTCTGAATGCTCAGAAGGCAAATCATAATTTCTTTCAAGGTGTAAGGTGACATCATTTATTTATAGTAATTATTTTAACAGCTGTATTTAATTTTTTCATGTGTATTTTATATTTCAAAAAATATTTTGCCTATGTATATTTTGTTCTTATTAACCAGAAATAATGATTTTCTAGAAGAGAAGAACTCTGGCACTTAATCCATTAATACCTATAACACAGGCACCCCCTGCCCTCACTTCATTTATTACAATGGAATTTAGTTGTGAACATGAGCTTGATACACTAATCAAGCCACAGAGAACTTGAAGCTGATATTGTAAGCAAAAGTGCATAGTGAACTCTGTGTATGGATGACATAATATATTAGGAATTATCTGATGGTAATATTCCTATAAGGACAAAGCGGCTTCTTTGAAGTTACCTGAATACAGACTGAATTTTTAATGAATGAGGGAAAAAGAGCACTAGGTTAAGGTGAACACCAAATAATATGTTGTCTGTACAGATATTATTTCCATCAATGGCAAGTTTTGGAAGACAAGATAAAAAATAATAAAGCAAAATAAAACAAAAGCAATGTTTGGCCTTTTCCAGAGTTTTACTCTAATTTTGTTAATGGTGGGCAGGCCTGGAGATCCAATATACCCAATGTAATGTGTTTTGTTAAATTGTTAAATCTGTGTTTCCTGATTCATGGTCCAAGTTGTTTAGATAGTATTCCTGTTATCAGAAAATATCAATGTTGCCTAGTTGATGACAATTGTGAAACTATGAACTATTTTTCCTTTTTTTTCAATACTTTTTCAACTTACGTTTTCTTATTTAAAGTAAATTCAGGCCTGTAATTCAGTTTAATGTATTACATCAACTTTAGAATGTTATTAAAAATGTTAATAAGGAATTTGTTCAGCCTCTATTCATAGACTTCAAAATCTTCCATCCTGAAGTATCTACTGGTATGTGCATACCTGTATATTAAAATGGGAAATAACCAAACAATTTACATATGGATATTTTTTATATGCACACTGAAGAGAAAGAAATCATACAGAAGGGCTTTAATTATCTGTAACTTTGCAGAAATTAATTTATGATCCAATATAGATTGTTTGTGCTTAGAGATAATTTAGATTCTTTAAAATGCAGGATATTTATATACTCTGATAACAGCAATTAGAATATAGAATATTCTGCATACTGAAAAAAAAAATCAACTAGAGAGAAACATAATAAGAAATACATGGGAGAGTAGAAGCAATGAGTAACAAATTCAATTCAACACTCCTGAAAGAAACTTTGAGAATAGTTAACTGAAAGGAAGCATTGTCAAGAAAGATAATGTTCTTGGATAAAATGATTCAAACATCATAGAATGTCAAAGATCACCAGTATTATTCTATTAAACTATAAATATGATCAATCATTAAAAATTGCATTAAAAAAGCTGAACAAGCTGATTTTTTAAATTCATTTGGAAGAATAAATATGCAAGAATAGTCTTGAAAACAGATGGAGAGTGATATATTAATGTATATACCAATGGTCGGCAAACTCATTAGTCAACAGAGCCAAATATCAACAGTACAACGATTGAAATTTCTTTTGAGAGCCAATTTTTTTAAACTTAAACTTCTTCTAACGCCACTTCTTCAAAATAGACTCTCCCAGGCCATGGTATTTTGTGGAAGAGCCACACTCAAGGGGCCAAAGAGCCGCATGTGGCTCACGAGCCGCAGTTTGCCGACCACAGGTATAGACTATAAATTAACAAGTGTGCTTATAAGTTAAAAATTAGTACATTAATACACAAAAGGTATATTTTAAAAGATTAAAAATAGATTTAAATGCGTAAGGGAATTTCATTTATGGCAAAGGTGGGGAGGAGTTAATTTTGTTAAGTACAGCAGGGACAAATGTATATCCAGGCAGGGAAGTATAAAACTGTACTAAATTCTATAATACAATAATATAAACATCAAATGCATTTAAAGTCTAAAAGTAAGATAAAAATCAAACTATGCAAACAACATATCAGGTTGTAGTTAGGGAATGTAGAAAACTTTTCTATGACTTAAAGTTCAAAATACATAAAGAAAAAGCTTTATACACATATGTATCTATCTATACACATTTAACATATATATATATATATATATATATGTTAAATGCATTCATTAAAATTAAAATTTTTTGACAAAAATTATAAAATAATGCATTCATTAAAAATAAAATGAAAATGACAAAAAGAAAAGATGTATTTACAACATAGAAAGGTTTAATATTCCTAATATATGCAATGTTCCTAAATATTGAGACCAACAACTTGATAAAAAATGAGTTTAGTGTATAAATATAAAGTTCAAAGAATAAGTAATGAAAATATTCCCAAGAGTATGAAAAGGTGTTTAGTCTAGCTCATATTAATAATATGATACAAATTAAAAAACTGCATTGATATGCCATTTATCATATATCAAATTCAGAATGTTCAAACTTGAATAACATACTATGATTTTAAGGTTGTTCCAAAGGGAGACTGAAACTTTCTCACATTGTTGGTGGAGATGCAAAATGGTACAATCACTACTGTTGCTGCAATACCTCGCTAAATTATGTATAAATCCAAATTCTAGGAATCTCCTCTAACATACAATGTAAAAATATAAAATATAAAAATTTTGCATCATTCATAGAAAAAAAAAAGACCAGGACCTATGTTATGTCCACCCAATAGAATATTATGTAGCCTTTATTTTATTTTTTAAATATATTTTTATTGATTTCAGAGAAGAAGGGAGAGGAAGAGAGAGAGAGAGAAACATCAATGATGAGACAGAATTACTGATTGGCTGCCTCCTGCACATCCCTCACTGGGTATTGAGCCAATAACCCAGGCATGTCCCCTTGACTGGAATCAAACCAGGGACCCTTCACTCCATAGGCCAACTCTCTATCCACTGAGCCAACCAGCTAGGGCTGTATCTTTTAAAGCAGGGGTCCTCAAACTTTTTAAACAGGGGGCCAGTTCACTGTCCCTCAGACCATTGGAGGGCCGGACTATAGTTTAAAAAAAACTATGAGCAAATTCCTATGCACACTGCACATATCTTTATTTTGAAGTAAAAAAACAAAAACGGCAAAAACACCCGCATGTGGCCCGCGGGCCATAGCTGGAGGATGCCTGTTTTAAAGGAATATGGAAGGAAGATCTATACCACTGATTGTGTAAAAAGAGGCAGGGAAATATGAAAAGAGCAAAGTAGATAATAATACAAGAGAATAAACTATTTTAAGAGGGAATAGATAATTTAACTCATTCCAAACATTTATTCTGAAGCAGTAATCAGAATAAACTTTCTACAGATTGCTTGCCATGTGGTTCAGTAACTAAAAACTTCTGTCAATATACAAAATGGTCAGGGTTCCAGTCCCACTGCATAGTTAGAAATGTGTGAATATTGACCAGGACAAACTGAAATCACCTTCCCACATTTCCATTTTACAGTAGATAGTGCCCTTCCTAACCCTTTATAAATATATTAATGTGCATTGAAGCTGCCAAAAAACAATTCAATATTTTAAATATAAGATTAGGACAGCAATTATGGCTTCTTGCAGATAATGTAAAAAATTTTCACAGTCAATTTAATAAACACTTGTGTTTTCAATGTGACACCATCATTTTTGTGTTCATGCATCCTGGCTGGCAATTCTGTTGAATGTGCATTCCCAATACAGGTATAAGTAGTGAACTGAATACAATGTACTGTTAGGTGAGGCAATCTTGACAGTTTAATGCTATGTATTACAAAACGCTTGAAGAACAAATTTCTTTTATTGGAAAAATATCTCCTTATGACTTACAATCCAGGGCCGTCCTTTTATTTTTTTCTAAGCCAGCAAATAAACTAAAATCCAATAGGACAGAAAATTAAGCAACTGTGTCAAGGACAGCCCTTCCCTTTAGTTCTATATCAGAGGTTGGTGACCAGGTCAAGTAAGAAAGTATAAATCATTTATTGGCCAGATGTGTAGCTTTTCTTGCTGATCAGATTAGTGTTCCTAAACTGGGGTTTGGGATTAGATATGTGTGGGTCAGACATACTTTGTGCTCCATTTGCAGAGTTGGGGTCTGGTCAGTAAAACAAGGACTCTGCTGGAACATTGCTCTTCTACAATGACATACATTTGTGGCTGAAGAGTTGTGCTAATCAGGAACCTACCTCAGCTGGCAAAGATCAGAACAAATCGGTTATTTGCAATAAGAAGTCAATGTTTAATCATGAAAATAGGCAACTGGAGAAGATCAACACAGACAGGCTAGTAAGAGAGAAGTCTGAGGAAATGTAAGAGATGAAAAACTTTTCCTCAGTATATACACGTTTGTTCTCAGGCAAGGGGAAGGCTTAGTATACACTGAGTGGCCAGATTATTATGATCTCTGAACGCATAATAATCTGGCCACTCAGTCACTCAGTGCATGTATGTGTGTGTGTGTGTGTGTGTGTGTATATATATATATATATATATATATATATATACACATATATACACACACATATATATACACATATATATACACACACACACATATATATATATATATATATATATATATATATATATATATATATATATTAGAGGCCCAGTGCATGAATTCATGCATGGGTGGGGTCTGGCCAGCCTGGCCAAGGCAGGGGGAGGGGACATGGGCAGTTGGCCGGCCTGCCTGCTGGCCAAACTCCTGGTAGAGGGGACAATTTGCAGATTAGCCTTTTGTTATATAGGATATACACTGAGTGGCCAGATTATTATGCGTTCAGAGATCATAATAATCTGGCCACTCAGTGTATATATACCATTTGTTGAAAAGACCAGGACTCTACAATCTATATATATAAAAGGCTAATATGCTAAGTGTCCCTCTGCCAATCCGATTGGTCATTATGACACGCACTGATCACCAAGGGGCAGATGCTCAACGCAGAGGCTGCTGTGATGTGCACTGGCCATTTAAAGAGAAACAGCACTGTAGACCTGGCGCCCACAAAGCAACTCTCGGCTTTTCCCAAGTGGGACACAGGCCCCACCATGACCCCAGAGCAATACCCCACCAAATTGCAGCCGATGCTGCCAAGACCCCATGGCCAGCCTAGAAATGGCCGCTGTGGACGTCGGGTAATTACCTCACATAGCAACACCCGGCTTCCTCTCCCTAGTGACTAGCCTCCTTGCAGTTTCTTTAGACCAGGAACACAACTTGCTTTATAGCCAGGTGCAAACATTTCCACTTTAACTAAATGTCTGTGAAGTGTTTTCCCGTGCCTCATCTCATTTGATCCTCACAGAAATCCTGGAATAGGTAGATAGGAGACTCAGTGGAATCCTATTTTCTTTTCATTAGATGGAAAATGGAGATTTAGAAAGCTTAGTAACTTGACCCAACTAAAAAGAAGTGGTGGACCTTGAAAATGACTTCAGGTTTTCTCACTGTGCAGAATATAGACAAACACTGCTGCAGTGAAATATTTTACCCTTTGTTCTCCCTGTGTGATCTACAATAATAATCTGCTTCGTGTTGATATTTACTGCTGTGTTGCTGACAATTACCTGAAAGAGAAGTTGAGGTGCTTCACTGAGTTGGAAAAAGTTTAGCTAAATCAGAAAGCAGTTTATTCTATATCTATAAAAGGCTAAGTTGACTCACACATGTGAATACATATAAAGCTCCTGCTGGCGCCAATTGCACGCATGTGTTTCCATCTGTCATTGTCAATCATGAATTTGGTTGACATTTCTATTATAGAGAAAGGGCAAATAGCGATATTAAAATATTTCTTCTAATTAATTTCCTTTCAATGTGCATGAATTCGTGTACTGGGCCACTAGTGTCATCATAAAATAGATACATTTTCTCCACACCTGTTGTTACCATCTGCTCTGTTGGGACAGATTTTATCTCACTCTACAATAAAACCTCAAGCTAGTCCCAAAGCTTATTAGCTACCTCTTAGATCACAAGAAACCCACAGATCAGCCTTAAGACAAAATACTGCCATTCACAACAACATGGATGAATATTATGCTAACTGAAATAAGTCAGAAAAAGCTAAGAACCATATAGTTTTACTCATATGTGGAATACAAAATTGAAACTTGTGCATACAGACAGCAGTGCTGTGGTTACAGAGGGAAAAGGGATGGAGGTGGGGGAGAGGGGGCCCAACATATGGTGACAGATGATGGTTTGCCTTAGGGTAGTGGGCACACAGGGCAATATATAGATCTTGTATCATAGAAATGTAGACTTGAAACCTAAATGAACACTTGAAACCTATATGATCCTATTAACCAAAATCATCCCAATAAATTAAATATTTTTAAAGATTCAGTTTTGTAACTAATGTATCCAGTCCAGTATGATAATCAAAACTCTGAAATTATTCCATGATAATTTCTCCTCTCACTCAAGTCTGGTGCAGTTTAGAAACGGGAAGTGAGGAAGGGACCACGCTCAGCTTTTCCTGCTTTCCCAGCCGTAGAGAGGGAAGGAGAGAGCCCTATTGCACTGGTTTGAGTAGCTGCAGGTTCAGTGGAATATGTTTACAGCCGATTTTATTTGGCTTTTGCTGAACACTCTGTCACTAGGGAGCTAATCTCATTAGCAAGAGGTAAAAGATGAGAAACTAGCACCCTTCCTCCATCATGGCAAGAGAGGTTCAAATTCTCTTCTCCGTTTCTAATACGATTCTTTATAACCCCAGGTGTTTAGGGCCAATGGGCACAAAAAGGACTTTAGGCACCTGCTTTGCATGTACTGAATAGATGGTCTAGCACCTCAATTTGGGCCCTGGAACTATTTCTCATGTATTGTTTTGAGGTAAGCAGTCCCCAAGGAGTACATTGCAAAAAAATACTCATCACCTGATTTTGCTTAAAGATCATTCTTAAAATACACACACTTTCTGTTTGACTAGACAGTGCCTTCAATTGTATTTATTTCATTTTAGATATTTCTGTTTCTCTTCTCTCTTCCAGTACTGCAGTGATGAATTCAAGTTCCCTCTGTGCTCTGCAAAACGCCTGCAGCAAACTCCGCATAAAAGAATTCTACAAAAAAAAAATGCATTCTACAGCTGAGGTCAGAGTAGATTTTGAGACATTCTGTAACTGAGAGGGGAACAGCAGAACAAAACCTTTCAAGCTGTTTATGACCTGCGAGCGTCTCCCACTAGTGTGTATGTAAGATTGTTCCTTATCTTCTTCTACCAGACACCTCCCTTTTGAAAACGTTGAGACTAACATTTCTCCTCTCTGTGTTGTTTGGGTGTTGTTGCTCTTTTACTTGTGATTGCTTAAAATTTATCTTCAGGTATGTGCAGAGTGCATATCTTGTTTCAAAATTCTCCAAGATATAGAAAATTGCTGACTGGGAAGAAATGTCCAATAATCAATCTATGTAATTATGAAAAAAAAAAAAAGAGAAAAATCCTATCCCTCACTCACTCCTCACTTCACTACAATTTCTTTTCTGTTTCTACAAATTCCAGAAACTGCTCTCACCGACATCATTACCTCTACCTTTCTAAACCTTAGCCTTTTGTCCCCTCTGTGCCAGCTCACATTATCGGCCATCTGACCCTTCCTCACAATCATTCTTTTTACTGCATGCCATATTCCCATCTCCTATATATTTATTTTTGATCTGACAATTTTCATTAGTCACATAAATTTGGCCCTTGTTCTCTGTTCATCTTAAGCGTGCTGCTGTCTCTCTTTAACCCATGAAGAGTAACAAATGAAAATGTTGTTTTATTCTTAATTGACACCCATGGTATCGATTACCACATTTACGGCAATAATGCCCGTGATGCTATTATGGAGTGGCAGTTTAGCATCCATTCAAACCCTATTTTAGTAAGCCTTCTTGACTATAGAGATTCAAAAGCTAAATGCTACATTTATCAGATTCTATTACAGCTAGATACATGAATATGATATATAAAAGCTCATCAGTAGGTCAATATGTAAACAAAAAATAGTGTATACGTACAATGGAATATTATTCAGCCTAAAAAAGAGGAGGATATTCTGATATATACAACAGGGATAAATCTTGAAGTAAGATGAAATAAGCCAGTCATAAAAAAGACAAATACTGTATGATTTCACTTACATGAGGTGTCTAAAGTAGTCAAATCATGGAGACAGAAAGTAGAATGGTTGTTGCCAGGAGTTGAGGGGAGGGAAGGGATAGGGAGGTAGTGTTTAATGGGTACAGAGTTTCCGTTTGTAAGATGAAAAAGAGTTCTGGAGCTTGGTTGCACAACATTATACTGTGAATATACTAAACACTAATGAACTGTACACTTAAAATATAATGAAGATGGTAAAGTCTGCACTGTGCATATTTTAGCACAATTAAAAATTAAAACAACAACAGATAATAGACACATGCCCCCACTTCTTAAATTTACCTTAGAGTTCTTCAGGTTGGAAGTCCAACCTAGGTCTCACCGGGGAAAAGTCGAGGTGGCAGCGGGTCTTGGTTCCTTTATGGAGGTTCCAGTGGAGAATGTTTCCTCTGGAAACAGCTTCCGAAGACCTTCACATTCCTCGTCTGTGGCCGCCTTCCTCCGTTTCTAAAGCCAGCAGCAGGTGGGTTGAGTCTTCTGATGTTGAATCTCTGACTGCTTGCAGCTGAGAAAGGTTCTGCACTTGTAAGAATCCACGTGACTAGATGAGTGTTGGTTAGTAAACTCAGGAGTTCTTTGGGTGAAATCTGAAACTGGCCCCGTATGGAGAGGGAGGAGAAACTGAAGCAAGGCAGGCTGCTTCAGGTTTGAAGGTGGCGTTTTAATAAGCCAGGGAATGTACCTAAGAAAGCAGTGGAGAGAAAAGCTAATCTTCACACCTGCCCGCCAACATCTTCAAGTCTATATAGAGGCCGTAACTGGGCTCAGTCCGGTATTCAGTCAGCTGGTCTCAACAACCCCTTACTGTCTCAATTCTAGGTTCTTGAGACAGCTCCTACTGTGGGAATGGTGGGTGAAACATACGGTACATTTCAAGGACAGGGGAGGGAGTGAGGAGCCTTTGATTGTCCAGGTCAGGCTTGAGGGCAACCAGCGGTCACATTCCCTCGGTGACCACCTCCAACAAGTGGGCCCACCTGGGTAACCGGAATGATCTCCCCCATCAAGGTCCATACCCTTAATTACCATCTGCAAAGCCTTTATGATTATTATTTTGTCATGTTAGGTGATATATTTACAGGTTCCAAGGGTTATGGTGTAGAATTTGGGATGTTGTCCTTCTTCCCCCCACAGTAAGTTAGGGGCAGGCTGGGTAATAAGCCCTGGTTTTGCTGCCATGAGCACTGGTTACACTAGCATGGTCCGTGGTAAATAATCCTCGTGGCAGCTTTGACACTAGTGGCCCAGTACACGAATTCATGCACATTGGGAGTGCGGTTCTGTTACAAGCCGTGGTACAGTGGCTTCCTGATCCAGTAGTTTTCTGATCATGACTAACTTGTCCCTAGAAGCTCAGCCCAGAGTCTGTTCACTTTAGACAATTTATCAGTTAGGTATGCAAAATAAAAGTCTGTAATAAAACCCTTTTTACAAAAATCAGCGAGATTGGATTATATTATCCTGAAACTGAGCCCTGTTTAGGTTAACTCCCACAACTCTACTGCCAGCCAGCGAACCTGCTTAAAACATTTAAATGTCCTTTTTTACCTGTTGGATATCTATTTTGGGGACATCTTCAGGGATGGACCTGGAAAACATGCTTAAGTAAGCCAGTCGGAGAAAGACAAGTACCATATGATTTCACTCATATGTGGAATTTAATGAACAAACTGAACTACCAAGCAAAATAGAAATAGACTCATAGATACAGAGCATGCAGACAGCTCTGGGGGGTGGAGCGTGTTGGAGTGTGTGTGCAGGATGTCAGCAAAAAAGAAAAAAAAATACAGAGAACTTATGGACATGGACAATAGTGATTGTGGGGGGGGTGTGGGTGGAGGTGGAAGATAGCATAGAGAGGATAAATGATGATTAAAAAAATAAAATTACATTAAATTTAGAAAATATGATTTGGTTGTTATATCCAATAAATTACTATGAAGGAGCGACTGAAAAGGAGCTTTTTCCTCTATGTTTTCTTCAGAGCTCTCACCAAAGGCTTTCTAAAATATATATCAGATTATGAGTCCTTTGTTAGAAATCTTTCAAATAAAAAATATTTTTGCCTATAATAACATCCACCTGTAACTTACAATTTCATCTCTGCTGACTTCTACAGCTTTATTTTTCATCGCGGTTCCAAACGCAGCCCAGGCTGAGGCTACCTTTGGCTTCCTGAAACAACACGCTCCCTCTTTCATATGACATGCCATCTACTTCATTTGAAACAGTGTTTACTCACACATGCTCCAGCTACCTGACTCTAACTTTCAAGCCTCAATTTCTTAACCCTTGTTGCACATCACTTTTTTTAATGGGGAGATGCCTTGTTTTGTTTTTAACTACCTTCAGTCAAGGCAGAGTCCCTGAAATTTTTCACTCGTTTTATGTGCAGTAAATTATTGCACACTTCAGAAATACAAAACTGAAATCAAACAATGTGTAATTTATAGGAAAGAAAACAAAAGATTATAGAAAATGTAGAATGGCAGAAAATAGTATACTTGCAAATACTAACCCAAAGAAAGTTGATGGAGCTATATTATTATGAAGATAGAATTTTAAAAGTGAAAAAAGTACATCATATATAAAAGTGGACTTTTCATCTTGAAAAAAATTAAATTCTGAAAAATAATAAAAATGTATATACTTTTAAAATATAATATCAAAATATACAAAACAAATATACAAAACAAAATATACAAAACAAATATAGTATCAAAATATACAAAACAAATTTGCAAAACAAATTGGAGATCTGAAAGGAAATATAAACAAACACAGAACTATAAATATAAACAAACACAGAATATTTTAGTTACTGATGGGAGAAGTGGACATATTCCTAGAAATAATGTATTAACTTTGAACAGAAATATTAATAAATTACTTAACTTATGTAAATACTATCATATATTAATTTTCATATGCTATAATATATATCTATTTACATATGTAGAATTCTGATCCTAACAACAAAATCAAGAGTCTTTTAAAGCACATATGGCCTTTTACAGAAATGACCATATGCTAGCATATTTCAGTAAAATTTAAGAGACTGAATTTATACAGACAATATTCTCTAAATGCCTTGTCATTAACTTAGAAACACATTTTCCATATGTTGAGAAATAAAAAAAAAAAAAAACACAATAAACCCCACACATGCTTTTAAATAATATATGGGTCAAAAAAAGGTCACAAGTAAAAATTAAAAAATGATTTGAGCTAAATGATAATGAAAATACTACAAATCAAACCACTGAGATAAAAATAAAGCCATCCTTGGAGAAGAATTTATAGTTCTAATTATAGGAAAGAAGGAAAGATAAAAATTAATGGACTCTCTCAGAAAAAAAATAAAAATAATAATATACAAGGAATATAGAAAACAACATAAAGCTGAAATTAATGATGCAACAAAAATATATATAAAGAAAGACTGATTATGAAAAAAGAGAGACGGCACAAATAAGATATAAGAATGAAAAGGGGAGGATTACTACAGATTCTACAGAATTTGGTGTTAATTATAAGAATATCAATAAGTTTAAGTCAAGAAATTATAAAATATTCATGAGATGGGCAAAATCAAAGGAATACTAACGTTGATGGAAACTGGCACAGCAAGAAATAGAAAATCTTCATGGACCTATAACCATTAAAAAACTCAAATCAATTATTAATAAAGCCATCTCATCATGATATCTCTAAGCTCATCTGAGTTCACTAGCGAATGCAAGTATAAATTTATTTTTTAAAAATTACAAATATTACAAAACTTCTGGAAGAATGAAATACATTTTTAAAAAATGAGCTTAATAAATTGGATTGAATACTCAAAGAGATCATTTTAAGAAAGGAAAATTACATGCCAATATCATTAATAAATATAAATCCACAGATCGGAAAATATTGAAAAACAAAATCCAGAAAAGATAATACAAAGGTTAATGAAAACATTGGATTTGCTTCAGTAATGTAAGGTCAGCATGACATTAGAAAATCATTTTATATAATTTACCACATTAATAAATGTAGGAGAAATTATATCTGATCATCTTAATAGATGCAGAAAACTTTTTGGTAAAATAAACATGTATTCATAATTTTAAAGTGTGTAAAATATGAAATACAACAAAACATCATTAATCTGAATGAGCTGACCTACAAAAACTTACAGAAATGTGATTAAATATAATGATAGAATCTTGAAAACTTTTTCTTTGGGATTGAGAAGACAGTCCTGCTCTCTCTCACCACTTTTATTAAACATTGAACTGGTATAACCAACCAGTACAGGTGGCAGGAAAAATAAATGGGTTAAGGATCAGAGAGGCAGATATACAGGATTAACTATTTATAGATGGCATGACTATACACATAAAAAAATCAAAAGGTTCTGATAAATTATTGAAATAAATATATCAGATTAACAACTTTCTCCAGAAAAAGCTCAGAATGTCAAAATTCATTTGTGTTACCACACACTAATAAAATTTTCTAGAAATAAAATTTTAACAAAAAACAATTTATAACATTAAATAACACCAAATATCTATTATTAGATCTAAAAAACGTGTGAAAGACTTCTCTGCAGGCATATACAGTATATATTTAACATTAAACAAAAAAGAAAACCTAGATAAATAGGTGGATATACAACTGTAGAGACATCAATTCTCCACACTCATCTATTCATACAATGTGATACAAATAAAAATCTCCACAGGTTTTAAAGAAGATTCACAAATTAATTCTAAAATTTACATGGAAATATAAAGAAAGGGTCTGTCAGAGTCAAGACCTTTTTAAAGAACTAGGTAAAATGATTTATTCTACTGGATATTAAAACTTGCTAGACAGCACAGAACAGCTTAGTGTACTAGAATTCGCCAGTGTAGAACTGGACCCCAGTCATGCATGAGAGTTGATGTGTAACAAAGTCCGCATTGCAGGACAGTGAAGAAGCACTCATCCTTTTAATAAATGCCATTAGGAAAACTGGATATTCACATGGAAAACATGACTTCTAAAACACAGCACATCCGAATTTCAATATCAGTTACATTGTAGGCTTTTATAAAAGGTTAATAATAAAGTCCCTAGAACATAATATAAGAAAATAACATCATTAACTATGGGAGAGAAAGAGTTCTTGAGGAGAGGAATAGAAGGCATGCTTTACTTAGTATCATTAGAGAGTTTGGTGTATCTTTCTTTCCTCTTTTATTGCAAAATAAATGATTATTTGGACATTAAAACTAAGAACTCAGTTCATCAAAAGCATCATTAAGAGAGAAAAAAGGCAAGCCAGACAGTAGAAGATATGAAAAACAGTTAACTAATAAGGAATGTATATTTTTTAAATCTTAAGAAATCACAAATAAAAAATTAGAATGAAATATGAATATTTACTCTAACAGACAAGATACCAATGTCTATGGCACTTTGAGGAAGAAGTTACCCAATATATAGTAATTATATGAGAAGCTGCTCAATGTCATTCATGACCTAAAAAATGTAAATTGATACCAAATAAGAATTTACAATTCAGATGGCTAAACTTAAATAGCACTGATAGTGCAATCCTTTGGTGACAGTGGAAATACATGTACACTGCTGATAGGAGTGAGGAGTGCTACCAATCTGGGAGACAGTGGCATCACCTAATAAAGTTGAAGTTTCATATATTCAGTGAGCAAATAATTGTACTCCTGGAATTTAACAAAACCAATTGCATATCAAGAATGTTCATAATGACATTTTTATGTAATACCTCCCCCCCCCAAAGAAGAAACAATCTAATGTCCAACAAGAATAGAATGTACAAATAAAATGTTATATTTCCACCGTATTATTAAAACAAAGCAAGATAAATGAACAACATAAACACATATTTTAAGTGAAAGAAAATAAACTTGAAGGATTCCACTTATGTAGTTTCAAAAAACAGGAATATAATTCGTACACATAGTAGGTGTGTGTTAAAGGTAAAAAGATAGAAAATAAGGAAATAGTAGCTATAAAATTCAAGATAGTAATTACCTTTGCATGGCATGAAAGAAGTCATAATTTCAAAAGGGATATAAAGAGATAACTTCTGGGAATATACTTTCTTTTGACCTCAGTATAAATTATGTAAGTACTCACTCTGTAATAACTTATTGATCTCTACATTTATATTTTATGCATTTTCCTATATGTGTAGTATATTTCACCTTGAAGAAACTTTAGGAACTTAAGTAAAACAGGATTTCAATTATGAATAAAGGCAAAAAAGGAAAAAAGTAGAGAAAATAATGAAGTAAACTTGGAAAAAGCAGAACTTGAAGAAAAATGATGATATAATGATAAGTTTAGACATAGCTGTAATAATAATTTAAAATCTGGAAAATACATTCTGAAGAACCTACCCAGCAGCAGAGTAAGATAGAGGCAGAAACTATGCAAGAGCAACTGAGAGCCAAGGAGGATGCTGCGGAAAGAAAAGGAGAGACGTTAGGAGAGAAAAATATTAACTAAGAAGTTTGCAGAACTAATTAATGAAACACATTACACTTCAATTCCAGGAATTGGAGTGAATCCAAGTTGTTAAATAAAAAAGAATTCACATGTAGACTCCTCACTATGAGACCTCAGAATACAATAGAAAAAATAAATTCTAATGGTGTTCAAAATTTAAGGAAGCTGCCTATATCATATCTATATCTATCTATCTATCTATCAAACATAGGTATATTGTAAATTTATTAAGAAATTAAATATAAGCAAAAATATAATTATTCTATTTCCTAAGCCTCCAGATAAAAATAACATACCAAAACAAAAGATAGTTACAACTCAGGCATTCCTTCCTTATAGGAAAACTTGTTGGGTTTTCTCTGGAATTGATGTACAATATTTACTCCAATTGCTGACTCCAGCACTTTGTTCCATCTCATTAATTCAAGGAGTAAGAAACATCAAGGAACATCAGGAACATCATTAATCCAGGACCACTTCTAGCAATGCCTAAGTGAAGCTATTAAATATATTTCAAGATCTGACAAAAATAGTTATTAATAAGCCTAGCCACTATGTCTCCATTTATTTTCCTAGATAATTGTAACATCTTTGTCTTGGGTCATGGGTTGATGTATATCTCTGGGTTTCATTTGCTACATTATTTTTAGGCCAAGGTGAAAAGATAAGATAAGCCATAATTAAAAACACTGTAAGATTTTTTTTTTCAAGCTAGGTTTAAGAATCCTTTCATATATGATATCATGGTCCTAGTAGAAGGCATGCTTTACTTAGTATGATTGGATAGTTTGGTGTATCTTTCCTCTGTCTTTTATTGTCTTCAATAAGACGATTTTTCTTAAGAATCATAATTATTCAACTCTAGTTTAATAAGAAATTCAACAATGCAATAAAGTTACATATGTGAGCAGGAACAAAACCTTGCTGAATTAATATTCTTTTAAGTGTATACTACTTTCTGTTTTTAGTATAATTTTATCCCTGCATTTGTAATTGTGCATTTATTTATTTTTTTAATTTGTAAAAATATTTCTATTGATTTCAGAGAGGAAGGAAGAGGGAGAGAGAGGTAGAAACATCAATGATGAGAGGGAGTCATTGCTCGGCTGCCTCCTGCATGCTCCATACTAGGGATCAAACCTGCAACCCGGGGATGTGCCTCGACCGGTAATCGAACCCTGACCTCCTGGTTCATAGGTTGACACTCAAACCCTGAGCTATGTCGGATGGACTGTACTTTCAGTCTTGTCTTTTAGGATTTCTTAAAGCAATTGAAATTGCCATCTTATATTTTCCCAAACCTTCATCATAAAAATAACTGAAGCTCATTTCCCACGTAGCACTCTATAGACCCTGCATCTATAATAGTTCAGGGATCCAACCTGCTCTGGACCAAAGCCAGCAAAGGCACTTTGAACCTAGAGGCAGCACTCTAGAGAAGAAATAGAAACATCAACTGCAGTGGTTGTAAGACTTAGGGTTCATTTCCAATTTTGACCTTCAGAAGTTACATAAGCATGTGTATTCTCTTGACATTTCTGATCCTGGCATTTCTTGCAAATGGTAATAATTCTATATTAAGAAATGATAAAACTTACCTTAACATTTGCATGCTATGTGTATTTAAGTTATTATTCAGATAAGTCATTCTAATGATTTATTGTTAGATAACATTAGAATAACTAATTGTTAGCTGAGTACAAGACCTTTAAAAAGCAACAAAAACATAGTGTCATTTGGGAATGATGCCATTAAAAAGAAGATGAAGAGCATTACAAAAACAAATTTTGCCTGATCAAAATTTTCTAAGGGATTTCTCTGGTTAAAAAAGTGTCATGATAGCATAATCTTGCATTAAGTTCATTTTTTAACAATATGACTGGAATAATTTACTCTACAATTCTGAGAGCAAGAGACTCCCCTTTAACCCAATCATACCACTATTTTTATATTAACAGAAAAATATTTTAATCAAATTACAGAGCTAAATAGTCTAGAACATCTAGTTCCAAATATTTTTAGCTAATAAAATAACTGAGATAGAGGGTATCCATGACTTTCTGATGGTCTCATAAATAGTTTCATTCAGAGAAGCATAAAGTCAAAGCTCTTCATTCCTTCTAGCATGCTAGCATTGATTTTCTAAGATCTTGTTCCCTTCCATTCTCCAACTCCTGTTAAAAATCCTAAATCCTAATACCAAATGATTATCTTGCAAAACTACAATGACTCAGCCATTTTCAAGTTCAGAATCTTCTTCAAAAGAAAGTAGCTACAGTACAGTCCTTGTGGTTTACATATTAATCATAACATTCGCATAACTTGTATTTGATGTGCATCACTGGAGGAAAGTATGAGTGTTGGTGACTGTGGAGACACCGTATTGGTGGTAAAAGAAAGAAAAGAAAAGAAAAGAAAAGAAAAGAAAAGAAAAGAAAAGAAAAGAAAAGAAAAGAAAAGAAAAGAAAAGAAAAGAAAAGAAAAGAAAAGAAAAGAACAGAAAAGAAAAGAAAAGAAAAGACAGTAGTAGGTTAGAAATCCTCTGAAAAGAAATAGTCAGAAATTCAAAAGTAGGTATAGACTTCAGAATTTATCTGCAGATCCCACTCCTTTAGTATTTATAATCTAATCTGCTGGATTTTATGAGGCAGAATGAAAAATGTGAGGCACTGCTTAAGGCTAAAAATAAGAGTGAGACATTCTGACTAACAAGACTAAGAGGCCAATAAAGCTAATGTGAGAAACACCATCCTTTAAAACCTCCCTGGCCCGTGTGCTCAGTTGTTTGGGCATCATCCAGTGCACCAAGAGGTTGCCTGTTCGATTCCTATTCCCCATCCCTGGCCAGGTCCTGCTCTTACACCAATGTTTCTCTCCCCCTCTGCCTTCATCTTTCTTTAGAGGTAAATTAAAAATAATTAAATACAAATAAAAAAAATAAAAATGAATACATGTTCATTTATGAGTTTGATCTCTAAAGAGAATCTTGTTTTGAGAAACAAATTTGAAATTTTTGTCCATGGGTTTGCTCACATTCTCTACAATTATGTATTTGATGCTGGGAAGTGTAAAATTATCATCTCACTAGTCACCAAATCTAAGGAATGTTAGATATTAAAAGGCAATTTCATTTGACCATGACATGTTGCTGAGGAGATGACTAAAAAAAAAAACAACAGATACCATATCCCTATTGAGGGGCACTCTTTAGAAATATAAAGTTTATTTTGAATATTTCCCAGTAAGGGATTTTAAACTGCATGTGCAAAATGAGAACGAGGTGACTTGGAAATTTTGTGATTATATTTATTTTCCCATTTTAAATGATCAATTACATATTCTCATAATAAATTATCTTAAAAACAAAGAAAATATTTAAAACTAATCATTTCCTAATTATTTAACTAAGCTTTCCTATTATACATGCTCTAGGAGTTATTACTTCTATTGTATCAATGTGGTAAAAATGCCATGTAATGGTGGATTACTACATATCTCTTCCCAAACTTACATTCAGGGTTATCATGTTGGTATCATAAAATTGACCATGGGTGGGTGTGTCTACAACACATAAATTGTCTAATGCTATAACTCAGTGATTGATATATTCAGTAATTATTGTGTCATTTTATAAAATGATAGGGAAAGTTTCATAATGAAGATAAATCTTAAAATGATGTTGTATCCTGTAGCTGTTACACTGTGAATAGCACAAAAAAAATGTGGACTTTTTTTTCCCCAGTATTCAAAAACTATTAAGTGATTTACCAAAGAAGTCACTCATTTCATTGATTAATGAGGGAAGTTTGAACATGCACATGTCTTCAGTGTTCCACTTTTGTTTTACTCTGAACATAAACAAAAATATCAACCAGCATTTCTGTCAGAACTACCCATGTTTTTCAATGATGTGAATGACAACTTTGTTGAGTAGGCTAGTGATAAACATTTATTCATAACCTGAATTTGAGAGACTAGTGTTCATAATAGAATTATTAAATAGTAGATTTTTAAAGAAATAGCAATTCAATTTGAAGTTATGTCGATAGAACTTTTGATAAAGAATACTGCGTATTTTATTATTATTTTTGTAATGTTTTACATGTCCCTTATATTAGCAAACTTTATAATAAACCAATATATGTATATATTCATACCCCCCAGACCTAATTTTTAAATATTTATCAGCTGAAAGAATAAGCCTTAATGACAGAGTTATTACTGCCAACTTTTGTTTTTTTATCTGGGTAAAATTGGAGCTGTTAATAAAAGTGTTGAATAGAAGAATGGCAAGGTCTGACTAATAGTTTATAAGAATAATTTTCTGCTATTGTATTGATAATAGATTGATGGTCATTACCTAATATCACTTACCCTGTATTTTTAGATTGTATAAAACTCTAGATAAAAAAAAAAATAAACAAACACATTGCCTAGACAATGCCTGACCAATGATTTGTGGGTAGAAGTCATGGGAATACCTTTCAGAATATGGCTTTAGAAAGGAGAAGTCAATTATGTTTCTGTTTTACAGATAAGGAAACTGAGACAGGTGAGTTTAAGTAATTTATCAAATGTTATATAATCAGTAAATAACAAACATGTTCCAAACTCTAGAATCTATGCTGGAAGCCACTATCTGATGGTGCCTTACAGTGCGTGAAGATTTTCTTTTATACCAGTGTGGGAAGCACACCAGGGTCCCCAGATAGTCAAGGCCAATGGGAGCACAGAGGCCTTGTTGTCAATACACCAGAATGGTCAAGGCTGCTCTGAGTATGAGCCTAATTGGGGTGCCCAAGGCCAAGATATAAACAGCTACAAGGCCACAGTGATCACACGGTACACTATGCCCTTCCGTAACCCAAATATGATTGATGTAACTATTGGCACGAATCCTTCTTTGTCTCGGAGCATATACAGGTTACTGACCAGGAGTCTGCTACAAGCAGAAGAGTGTGAAGATGAAGCTGGGAGTGAAACAGAGGTGGTAGGCACAGAGAAGGAAGCTCCTATGTGTGCAGAAGAGGCTAGAGAGCTCAAAAGGAGCTGAGAGCTGCTCCTGCTACGATGTAAGGTGAAGAGCTCAAAGAGAGCTTAGATATAGCTACCATATAACCAGCCAGTGTGCCGGGGAGGGGAGACAGGAGAGGCTGCTGAGACAGAGAGCTTGGGTACCGCTATGATGTGCGGCGGTGAGTCTAGGGGGACAGCATGGAACTGCTCAGATAAGGACTGTGGGTACAGAGACTAATGCTGCTTTGTAGGAGAGATATGTATTCACCAGCCAGTGTCTGGCTGCCTGCCTGTATGGACTTTGCTGTGAAGGATTGTCTTGTCTGATGGCTGTGTGGCCACTGGCTTCAGCAATAAAGACTCATTCTTATACACCCACAACTTCTCATGGCTTCTCTGTCTAAGACCCGGCGTCCTAGGAGGTCCAGCCCTAGGCAGAGGGGCTCGGACTCAGCACCTGTCACTAGTGAGCAGAGGCTAAAAGAGGAACTTGGACTAAGTTCCCAACAGTTAGTACAGTGGGCAGGGTTTAAGAAAGACCTGCCCTGGCATAGTCGGGAAGAATTTAGAGGAATACATGGAGTCAGAGCAAGTCAGAGCAGCAGTGCTAAGAGTGCGCCTGCTGCCTCTGACAACCAGTATGTGTGAGACTGTGGTTTAAAACCAGTTGAGAATTTTAATTTCCAGTGTACACATTAATTGGTCAATATAAGTTTATTTCAAGTCAAGATGGGTGGGTATATGGATGACTTGCTTTATGGATCAGAAACTGCTGCAAGATATGTAACAGCCTCTGTCTTCTTAGGTACCTTATATTTCACACTGGCATATATGTAATTTGAAGTAAATGAAACTTAATATTTGGTTGGGAGTGTGTAATTGTACACACATTAATATAAATATACACATTTTATAAGTAGGTGTGTTTGTGTGTAACTACGTGTTGCTAACAAATTAGATAATTTCCAAAATGTATATGCCTAAGTGATTATTTTTAGTTTATCCCAAATTTAGTTTATGTAATTTTAATTCAGAATTGATGAAGCTGTTATTCTAAGTTTCAAATGTTATTCAAAATAAAAAATATAACTTAGTTGGCTTTATTTCTAAAGAAATATAAAGGCATGCTTAGAACTATTAAGTGATTTAAAAACTTTCAGAATGCATAGTTATTTTCCTCCAAAATGTAAAAATAATAGACACAACCATGGATCTTGACTTTCTGAATGATAAATAAGGGTCTCTGAAGTCTAACTCCTTTGCATTTGCTTTCTGTAGGCTCAGCACAATCACTGCCAACAGTCTCAAAATATGAAATATTTCAAGGAACTTTATACAAAACCTGTCAATAATTTAATTTGTAGATAAGATGAAACCAGGAGAGCAGCAAAAATTGACAACATTTCTGAAAGAACACTATATTGTTATAAAATGCCAAAGTCTAAGCCTGAAAAAGCATGTTAGGAGAAAGTTTTTAAATTACCACAGCTATCCTGCTTTAATTTAATGTGTACCTCTCTGTTGCTATAAATGATTTGAGTGGGTAGACGTTGCTTGACAAGCCCGTTTTAGCATCAGAATAGGTCATCAAAGAGAAAGTTATTGAAGGCACCCTCTTTTACAAAACTTCAAATTGGATGAAGACATTTGAGGAAAGAAGAATTCAATATTTCTCTAAAGCACCAAAACAGGTTTTTTATTGAATCAGTGAGAAAGTAAAGCACAGGCCTTGTGTAATATACCTATGATAACATGTGTGGCTTCCTATGGAAAGAAGAAAGCAATTTTTGCAAGACAGGGCTGTTTTGCTGGAGAGTTTAAGAAGGTTGCCTCTGGAGTCAGATCCCACTAACATCATGGATTAGCCCCTTATTAGTCATGAGAAAATGGGCAAATTGCTTAAAATCACTAAGCTTCATTTATATAACTTTAAAAATTAAAACAAATGGCAAGTAAAATATTTAACATGGTTTTCGACGCATAGTACATGATCCCCCCTCCCAATAATAAATAGTGACATTGGAACTAGTAAAAACTGATGTGGTGGAGTTAACGTGTTCTTTTGGAGTTTAGTAAGAAATAAATAAGTTCTTTAAGAAACAGTAATAGCAGAGGATCTTAAAATACCATGCAGTATAAGGCACATTTCATTTCAGAATACAATTTGAGTTCAAATACAGAACTCCCTGAAGATTTAAAAGGCAGTTACCTTAGTAATCACCACAGCTGAATCATAATGTGCATTTCTAGACATTTCTTACTAAATGGTCTGAATAAATGTTAATGGGTGTGAGACACTAAGTTTAGTTCTACACACAAGTGCAGGTACATGTAAATCAAATTATTTATTAAAGTTAGTTGAAGTCAATTTGTCCTTCTGTATATCCTGTGGGTGCTGAGTTGAAAGCTGGAAATTAGGCCATGCTCATGTGTCCAGAGCTGTGGTTTAGATTCCATTAGAGTACTAGGGGTTTGGATGAAGTAGCTCGAGGCTCACAGAAGTGACATTCAGGAATATCATCCTTACAGGTAACTTCAATGTAAATGAACATAGTTCTTTTTATGATATCACGTATAACATCTGACTTTCCTTTTCAGAAAGTTATCACAAAAATATATTAAATACAAAAAAGCATTTTTGTTTATTTTTATTACTTATTTTTATCTGGCAATTACATATAGTTAGGTAATATGCATTGTGCATACACACATACACCTATACATATATGCACATGGAATTGGGGGAAATAATAAGGAATAAATAAAAAACAATCACAAGATTTCATTCTAAATCAAGCAAAACAAAATATCAACTTAAATAAATAATGGATCTATTTATCTCACACAGAAAGGTAGATGTAGAAAACTCAAGCTAGTACCATGGATTAAGTGGATCTCAGGATCCAGGTTTTCTTTTTCCTACTCTGCTGCCTTCACATATCACAATGGTCTACCAGTAAAGTTGGCTTCCAAGGATCAGATCTCGAATCCAGGCAAAAAGTGATAAAGCTAAATAGAGGGGAAACAAGTGTTCTGCTGATTCCATCCATCTTTAAAGTGATTACCTGGAGTTTCAACAAGCATTTCTGCTTATGGTTCATCTTTTAGAACTGGGCCCTTGGGGACCCTAGCTAGTTGGGAGAGTAGATGGAGGTCAGGGTTAGGGTTAGCATTTTACAATTTTACCTAATAATAGATAAACATGTAAATTGACTGTACCTCCGCTACACCCACAGCCAATCAGAGTGAGTATGCAAATTAGAAGGCCAAAGATGGCGGCTGCCCAGCTGCTCTAGGCTCGGAGTGGCCAGGCGGGGCAGGATGCCTGCTATGAGCAGGAGGGCGGGAGCAGCAAAGGGATCTACAGGAACGGAGTGCCACAGTGAAGACAAGACTGCAGACTCTGGAGTCTGTAGCAAAGACGAAGATGGCAGACTCCAGCCGGAGCGAAGGCCTGGGTCCCGGGTGCCAGAGGAAAACGGGTGCTGGAAGCCAAGGGAAGGAAGGCCTAATGGTCCTCTAGTGTTATAATAAAGAAACCCAAGGCAGGCCAGGGCTGTGGATGACTTTGGATAGCCAATCATTATGCCTGTCACAGTAAATCTATCATTCAGATATTTCAAATTAAGGAGGTATTTCCTTATTTATATACCTTTAGAAGTGAAACATACTATTTTATATTAATTTTGTCAACATTACTATAGTTTAGATATTGAATTATAACATAAAATTAAATACAAGCAAGTAAACAAAGACATTTCCTTGTATTTAGAGTGATCCTCTCATTCCCAAAGTCATTTGTAACCAATGTCTAATTTGTCCAAAAGAACAATTATATTTTTTGAAAATTAAAAACATTTATTTTTCTTGATGATTTCAGTAATTCTATAGGCTAGTAAAGGAGATTCTTAACTCTTATCATTGAAAACCTTTAAAGGATTCTTCATTTTATTTGTTGTGACTAAAACCATGAAATATTTAATAGTGTAGAAAGCATTAAATGATGATCCATTGCTTCCTATATCCAGGATGTCCCCCAAAAGTGAATACACACTTTAACAGCTGATAGCTCAATTTTGAAAATGAAATTTACTTTAATAAACACTACCTTTATAATTATTCAAAGTGTGTGTATACACTTTTGGGGGACACCCTATAGTTTATAACTCAGAGTTCCTATCTGTGGAACTCCAACAACAAATAATTTCAAAATCCTTCTCCCAATCTCTCAGAATCATTACCACAGAACTTTTTAATTCAAAGAGTTTCTCCATTAAATGACACAAATTAAATAGGCTAAATTGTAGCTAATTGTAGACCCCAGATTTCCACGGGATTCAGTATCAGAACTGAAAATACATAATTCTGATGGGAAATGTATGCTAGAAAGTAAAGAAATAGTATTATCTTGGTTATATTTAAATCACCATAGTTCCTTATGTAGTGTGGTAGGTAGAATAATGGTCCCTTCCAATATGTCCATGCACTTATCCCTGGAACCTATGAATATGTTACTGTGTATGATTTTATAGATGTGATTAAATTAAGGATCTTGTAATGATGATATTATTCTTAATTATCCAGGTGTGCTCAGCCTAATTATATAGGTTCTTATCAAGAAAGCAGTTGGGAAGTCAGTCAGAAAAAAAGATGCGAAGATAAAAAGAGGTCGGAGAAGAAAGAAGATGCTGTACTATTGGCTTTGAACATAGAGGAAGGGACCACAGGCCAAAGAATTCAGGTGATCTCTAGGAAGTGGAAAAGACAAGGAAATGAATTCCCTCATTGAGCCTCCAGGGGGAATGCAGTACTGCCCCACCTTGACTTTAAGATTTGTGACCTCTGAAATTGTGAGATTATAATTTATATTGTTTTAAGCCACTATATTTGTGTTAATTTGTTACAGCAGCAACAGGAAACTAATACATATATTTTGAGACTTGTAGAACTATAAGAATTAATTTTTGTGGGTGGTATATCTTAGATTCTAACATTTGTTTGTTTTCCTTCACCTGAATGGTGCAGTATTTGTGAAGGGCTTTCTTACTATAACATTTCCCCCTCCTCCAATGTGACCTTATTGCTAAAGTGTAAGTACATCATTAGCATTTCCATTCAGGAAAAACTGAATCTTTCTAATTTCTATTTTTGTTTTCCTTCATAACTAACACAGGTACTTTCATCATTACTGCTACTGGGCAAGTATTTCTGTAGGAAGTCTGTAGGAAGTATTATTCAATTGTTTATGGGCAAGCCAAATACAGGTTTATTGTATTCTAAAGGTCAGTGCACAATTATTGGGGTTACTAATTGACTTTAATTTTTTATGGGACTTTCAGAAACTTGTAGTATATTTTCAGTATGCACATGCTATACAAATGATTTAACAACTGGCAGTATTTCAGAAGTCCTGAAGAAAACCGCCTGGATAAAAGCCACTCGTGAACTATGGAATGTCTCATCAAGGCTAGGTTCCACACAGATTGCAACGAGAAATTTCTATGTTGTAGAACAATCTTTGTGATGGAAAAAAAGGAAAAAATAAAGGAATAATGTTGTGGTTATAATCTGGGGGAGGGGGGAAGTGTGCTTTGGTGATTTTACTTCTGCCATTTGTTTGGCTTTAAATAAATTGAAAATTTAACAGAGAACTGTATCATTTTAATTAAAGATACTGTACTCTATTGTTTATTGACAGATCATAGATGTAGCAAAAATCATTCTATAAACTTATTCTACAAAATTATTTCAATCTCTGCTACTTTCTAACAATAATTTTTATTGTGTATGTTCACAGGCTTTTTTTCTTTCATCATTAGCAGACTTTAGCAGGGGTTCTACACAACAAAGTTTTCTCTAAGACACGAGGTTCTGCAGACCTTTGCAATCACTCCACTGCTGTTCTTAACAAGCGTGCTTTCTGCTACAGTGACTATAAAGAACCAACTTATAAAAGAGTAATCTTTTAAGCATGTAGAAACCAGTGTCCAAATTGTTCATATAGTTAAGAAAATATTTGTATATCCTATATGTTTCTCTCTCTCTATTTTTCCCCTAATGTTACAGTTGATGTTTAATTTCATTTGCTTCTTCATTATGAAGCGAAATTTAATTTTATTTGGGCAAAATTTCAATATTATGGTATGGTACTTGATGAATAAATCATATATGTATTTTAAAAGTATATATTTCTTGTATATATTTAATGTATATATAAATGCATATGTATATATGTGTGCACTTGTATACATTTATATGTTTACTAGAAGCCCGGTGCACGAAATTCGTGCACGGCGGGGGGTTGTCCCTCAGTCCAGCCTGTACCCTCTCCAATCTGGGATTCCTGGAGGGATGTCCGACTGCCCGTTTAGGCCCGATCCTACCAGGATCGGGCCTAAACGGGCAGTCGGACATCCCTCTCACAATCCAGGACTGCTGGCTCCCAACTGCTTGCCTGCCTGCCTTCCTGATTGCCCCTAACTGCTTCTGCCTGCCAGCCTGATCACCCCCTAACCACTCTGCTGCCAGCCTGGTTGATGCTTAACTGCTCCCCTACTAGCCTGTTTGCCCCCAACTTCCCTCCTCTGCCAGCCTGGTCACCCCTAACTGCCCTCTCCTGCAGGGTTGATCACCTCCAACTGCCCTCCTCTGCCGGCCTGGTCACCCCTAACTGCCCGCTCCTGCAGGGTTGATCACCTCCAACTGCCCTCCCTTGCAGGCCGGGTGCCTCCCAACTGCCCTCCCCTGCTGGCCATCTTGTAGTGGCCATCTTGTCCACATGGGGGCAGGATCTTTGACCACATGGGGGCAGCTATATTGTGTGTTGCAGTGATGATCAATCTGTATATTACTCTTTTATTAGATAAGATAGAGGCCTGGTGCACGGGTGGGGGCCAGCTGGTTTGCCCTGAAGGGTGTCCCGGATCAGGGTGGGGTTCCCTTGGGACATGGGGTGGCCTGAGCGAGGGGCCTGTGGTGGTTTGCAGGCCGGCCATGCCCCCTGGCAACCCAAGCAGAGGCCCTGGTATCTGAAATTTATTTTCCTTCTACAATTGAAACTTTGTAGCCTGGAGCAGAGCCAAGCCTGCTGCTCCCTCCGGGGCGGCAGCCATTTTCTGTGGCAGTTAATTCACCTTCTACAATTGAAACTTTGTAGCCTTAAGCGGGTGGGCCCGGCCAGGGTGTGTGGAAAGCTTTGCTTCCCCTGTTGCCGCCGGCAACCCTGGCCTGCTCTCTCAAGCTCCATTCTGCTGCCATTTGTTTGAATTTGTTTACCTTCTATAATTGAAACTTTGTAGCTTGAGTGGAGGCTTAGGCCTGCAATGGCTATGGAAAGCTTGGCTTGCTGTTACCTGGGAAACCTTGCTCTCTGTGGCTGTAGCCATCTTGGTTTGGGTTAATTTGCATACTCGCCCTGATTGGCTGATGGGCGTGGCTTGGCTGGTGGGTGTGTCTTATGTAGCGGAGTGATGGTTAATTTGCATATTACCATTTTATTAGAGATGTGTGTGTGTGCATATACATATATATATAGAATTGTCCAATAAACCCAAGATAAAATGTCCAACATTATTAATCATCAGAGAAATGCAGACTAAAAGAACAATAAGATACTATTACACACCCATGAGAATGAAGAAAAGTAATGAGGCTGACAATACAAGGTGTTGATGAGGATATGAAGCAAGTGGAAATCTCATACCAAGTTGGTGACAATATAAAATAGTATAATTTCATAAAGTCATTTGGCATTATCCTAAAATGTTAAGCATATACCTATCTTATGGCCCTACCATTTGACTCCTAGGTATTTACCAAAGGTAATAAAAACTTATGTAAATACAAAAACATATAAGTAAATGTACATAGCTGTTGTAATAACAATAGCTCAAAGTTGGAAATGAATAGAATGTACTCTAATAGATAACTTAGTTGAAACTCATTGTATATCTATAAAATTAATAAAACATAACCTGAAACACATTCTAAGTTTGTTATAAATTAAAGTGAGAGCCAAGTTCAATGCATATCCTAGCAAAACTGAAAAAAAGTGAATATTGTTTTTTAATCTGAGTTCCTCTTTTTAAAATATTTTATAGTATATTACCAGAGGGACACATCTAATAGTTTTCCTGCCTATATTCAAACCACATGAATGCCAGAAATAATTGAAATCTTTTCTAAATACATTTGAGTCACTGTTTTTCTGATTCTGTACATGGATTCTGTTTAATCATATATCCCAACATAGAATTATGCAAAAAGCTGTAAAAAGTCAGTTCCCATGTGAGATACTATCTGTGCCTAACTACAAAGAACTTAAATGATGTAAATGTCAATTTACCTATGTCTAAATAACTTGTTTTTATGCACAGTGAGATTCCTATTAAATCCTTTTTCTAAAAGAAGTTAGATTTCAGCACAACAATTTCCTGCTGCTTTTTCGTATCACTCATTTTCTTCTACCATTATATTTGAAACTGCATCATTACTGTTTCAGAACATGAAATCATGATATGTGATAATGCTTTGAGGTAGAAGCCCTGCAAATGAGAGTTTAAAGTCATAATACTTCTTTAGCCTTGTCTTCAGTTTGGGGATTGAATATATGTTTTCTCTTTTCCCCTCCATTAGTATGTGGCTATAAAAGACCTCTGTGCTTTGGGCTTGAATCTTTATTTTTTTTCAAATTTAATTGGAAATATTATATTTTCATCTCTATTTTATGTCTAAGCCTTCTTTCTGATATATAAATTCAGGGTTAAATTTGAAATTGTATACAGAATTTTTTCATAAGTAATAAAATGAAATAATATAAGCATTTTACATGACAAATAGAAATTTCTTGTTACCTTTCCAGAAATACCAGGAAAAATTTCAAGAGAGGCCATATCAGAAAATAAAACTGATATCTACAATAAATCACCCTCAGTTCTTCAATGCCAAACAATGTCATGACAAAAACTGGAAGGATATTACTCAAGTGCTCCAGTGTATAATAATTTTGGTACTTTTCCTCCACATCTAGTAATAAAATCCTACTAGTATTTAAAATTGTACACTAGATTTTTACTTTTGTAAAAGAAAATTCAATCTATGTTTTTCAAAAGTCAAAAAGAAGAAAAAAAATAATAAAAGTCAAAAAAGCAAGATTTCATCTTCTTTGCACATATTAAATTAGAACACAATAAAACTATTAGATATCTGTCATGAAAATGACTTTTAATAAAATTGTTTTTAAGCTTCCATCTGTCAAATTAGTAGAAGTACAACTTTCTAATCTCATAGATTTTTAATAGCTAACATATATTGAGTGCTTACTATAGAAACATAACTTTAGCAATTAATACTACCTGATGTTTTAATAATCTAATAAAGAGTGAATCAGTTTTTATAAACTAAAGGAATTAAATTTGGACATACGTTAAAGACATTTAGATGGAATTGCTATCAATGATAATCTTGCAATCTAAATCAATTCTGAATCAGATATTCCACATTGCTATTACTGATATTTAGAGATGTAAAAATTAACACATGCTGACTAGGACAAATGGGACTGTTGTTATCTTGAGCTCTTCATTTATTTTACCTTGATTTATTTGGAATGGAGACCTTGTTGTGTGTGTGTGTTTTGTTGTTTGTTTGTTTTTTTAAGTCATATATGTTGTCCAAAATAAAATGCATTTGAACTCATTTGAGAGAATGCCTCTTAGTTTAATACTTAGTTCAATACATCCTGTGTAGTGTCCTGAGGAAGCTAGAGCCTGGTTGTAGGGCACTACTGTAGAGCAAAAGACTGTCTTCAGATAACTCCTACAGTGAAAACTGCTTCTGGGACTGGAATATGAAAAGCAAGGATCAAAAGACTTAATTCTGTGTTGAAGGAAATGGAAAGACCATGCTCACAGCAGAGCCAAAATTAAAGTGAATTCCTCAGACATTTTATCACATACAAATGGAAATAGTTAAATTGGGTAGAGAGTACTAAAAGAATAAAAAAGGCTAATACAGCTGTATAAAAAATTAAGTTGGACAAGATCACGGAGCTTGTAAGTAAAATGTTAAAATTGAAATCCAGGTCTATCTGGCTCCAGGACTCAGGAACTTCTAGTTGCTAATTGTATATTCAAGACTTCATTTGTCCCTGGAAATAACATTTACACTAACAAGGATATTACTTTTGTTCTTCATATTTACCAATGTGTATTTCATTTTTCAAGCCATGGCCTACTCATGTAATTAAAACCATGTAACAATAAAAACAATGACATACACCTATCACCATTTATTAAAATATGTGATAAATGCTTTTAAAAATAATTTTATTTGATACTAAAAGCTACCTTACAATTTCCACTTTAAATAAAAGATAACAAAAATTTAGAGAGGTAAAAGTCCCAGAACAGTATTATTCAAGAGAACTTGTTAGAGATCGGATGTAAATTAAGTTCATGTTATGCAAAGTCCAAACAGGCTTTCAATCACTACGGCTTCATTGCCTCAGACAGTGATCCACTGAAAAAATATTTCCTACCTTCCCCTTCTCAATTGCTTAGATGTGACTCCCTTTTTGGTCTAATGATACATGTTTTCATTTCTGCAATCAAAGTATATCCATATATATCTGAAATTCTCTTTGCAAGAGGCCATGCAATACAGCTGTAAAAATATGGGTCAGGATAGCAGTAGACTAGACCTGGGGTTGAATCCATCTTCCCCACTAGCTTATTATTCACTACAGATAGGATAGTTGGCTTGTCTATATCCTAGTTCCCTGGTCAGCAAACTGCGGCTCGCGAGCCACATGCGGCTCTTTGGCCCCTTGAGTGTGGTTCTTCCACAAAATACCACGGCCTGGGCGAGTCTATTTTGAAGAAGTGGCATTAGAAGTTTGAGTTTAAAAAATCTGGCTCTCAAAAGAAATTTCAGTCGTTGTACTGTTGATATTTGGCTCTGTTGACTAATGAGTTTGCCGACCACTGTCCTAGTTTCCTCATTTTAAAAGGGAAACATAATAGTTATCTGATTCAGTTTGACCATTAACTGAAATAACACATACAAAATTTAAGGATAGTGCCTGGGGCCTATTAAGATTTGCATCATGATTTGCTTTTTCCTTCCACCCCACATTTCTTTATCTCTCACATGTGTTTCTTACTTTCTTCCAAGGACAACAACTTCCAGACCTTTAGACACTAGACCTTCCAGCTAATAAAATTATAGTGTCCTAAATATATTTGGCATTATGTAGACTATGTATATGGGTACTAGACACATCTATTTCTCCAGAGAGTCAAACGTGTGTGTGTGTGTGTGTGTGTGTGTGTGTGTGTGTGTGTGTGTGTGGTGTTGTTGTGGCTTTGTAAGAATATTGGCAGATTATATTAATTTTATTTTATCTATTATAATAGTTATCATCTACCAAGTCATTGTAATTTGCCAGGTTCTGTTTTGAAAGCTTATTCTTCACTGTTTGCTATGATCCTACCAAAAACTTTGAGGAACAGTTGCAATTATTATTTCCACTTTTCAAATAAAGAAACTTAATTTTAGGAAATTTAAATAAATTTTTCTAAGGTCTCATAGCTCCTATGTGGTAGAGTTTACATTCATTTTTAACCACTACAAATTCTACCTGCTAAACTTTTTCATTTACATGTCATGTTCCACAAAAATTTAGATTTATAGTCTTGGCATAGTTTCTCTCTCTCTCTCTCTCTCTCTCTCTCTCTCTCTCTCTCTCTCTCTTTCTCCTCTCTCTTTCTTTTGCTAATCCTCACCCAAGAGTATTTTTCCCATTGATTCTTACAGTGTAGAAGGAAAGGAGGAGGAGGAGGAGAAAAAAAAAAAAAAAATATATATATATATATATATATATATATATATATATATATGTCAACGTGAGAGAGACACATTGATTGGTTGCCTCCTGCAAGCATCCTGAGCAGGCTGGGGATCGAACCTGCAGCCCAGGTACATGCCCTTGACCTGGAATCAAATGCTCGACCCTTCATTGCACAAGCCAATGCTCTAACCACTGTTACAATAGCCAGAGAAATGGAGAGAGAGGGAGAGGAGAGAGAGAGAGAAACATTGAGGTGAGAGGTTGCCTCTCAGGGCCCACAGAACAACTCTCCAACCAACCAAGCCACATGGGCCAGAGTGAAACTTTTATCGGTTGCCTCCTGTATGCACCCTGGGGGGTTGAACACCCACGGCCTGAGTATGTGCCCTGATGGGGAATCCAACCCATGACCTTTCAGTGTACAGGTGCACATTCCAACCAACTGAGCCCCACCAATCAGGGCTATTTCTTTTAATATCATTTACTTAATGTTTAGCATTCAAATATTCTGGCAGTATAGATAGGGAGAACCTTGGCCATATACAGATATCAGATGGTGTTACCTATTATTTTTTTTTTCCAGAAGAAAAATACCATGGCCATTTTCCACAATGAGTTTTCCTAAATTTGAGATATATCTGTATTGTAAGGGATAATCAGTGTAAAACATTGTGTTAAAACTATTTGTGATTATACAAACAATATGAATACCAAGAAAAATCTGTAAAAATGTTTTTTTCATAAAGAAATAAATCATAACATATCAATTCATTATAATATAGGTAGAGTTTTTTTGAGCCAGATATTAACACCCAATATAAAGTTGTTTGTTCAATGATGAATTTACATTTTTTAACTGGATGCCACAGATAATGAATCTACTGTTCAAGGAAATAGTTTTCCCTTCTGATTTGAAATTTATAATAGTTAAACAATGCCCATGCATATTTTCTTAGACCATCATTTATCCTTGTAATGTTTTCCTTCAATTAGTATATAAAAATTAGTAAAATTTTAGAAAATACACTGAAAAGCTCTTTTGCATTGTTATGCACATTCAATAGTTACTTAGTGAGAGCATTTTAAAATAGTCATATGCTTTATAATAATGCCAAACTAGAACATGCCTCATAATAATAATGACTTTCATTTTACCATGACAACCTGTATGATCCCCCTTTCATTATTTATTATTTTATAAGGAATGTTTTTAAAACTGATATTTGCTGAACTTCAGTGTTTTTAAGGGCTTTCACATAAAGTATTACTTCATTTACATTATAATAATACTTTTAGTAGGGGTTCCTATCTTGGTTTAATAGATGGGGAAGCTGAGGCTCTAAAAAAATTTAAGGGATTTCTCATTTTCATTCAAATATGAGAAAAAGATCTATAACTGAAATCCTGAAAATTCAACCTCAATTCCTGTCTGTTGATCATGTCACTGAAGGACGGTAGAATACGTAGTTCCAAAACATGCCACTTTGACATGAGGATGATTTTGATCTAAGGAACTTGATCCACAGCAGCTGCAAGAAGAAAGCTCTGACTTCCCCTCTTCCTTCTTAGAGCAGGAGACAAATCTCCTGTATTAAAGATGCCCTCCCCATACCAGACGGAAAGAAACATTTTCACCAGTATTGGGGAATCCAGGCTGAGAAAATTGTGTCTAAACATCATTAAAATGACTCTTACCTTTTTTCAGTATCCCTATATGTTTCACTTAACTTTCCAAAATTGCCTATTTTTATGTAATTTACACTAATAAAAGAGAAAGATGCAAATTGACTGTACCTTCATGATGTCCACTAGCCAATCAGGAGTGAGTATGCAAATTAACCCAACAAAGATGACGGGTTAATTTACATACACAGGCGCCTAGCGGCCAGGGGTGGGACCCTTGCGTCATTGCCATGGCAACAATGCAGGCATTCTGTACCGCCCCAGCTGCTCCGGGCCTCTGGGCAGCATGGGAAGGTGGAAAGGTAGCTCTGGGCCGGAGCAAAGGCAGTGCCGGCAGCCAGGGGAAGGAAGACCCATTCTTACACGAATCTTCCTGCATCAGGCATCTAGTTTAATATGTAAGTACTTAGGTTTGTCACTGCTTTGGGTCTTCCCCTTCTTATGAAGCCTCCCTTGTAATGTGAAACCTATTAAATAAATTTGTATGCTTTTCTTTAGTTAATCTATTTGTTACAGAATCCCAAGACCTAAGATAGGTAAAGATTTTCCTCCCCGTCCCCATTCTAGGACATCTTTTTAAGACATGCTTACTCAATTGATTATTCTCCCTGATTAGATCTCTTTAGAAGAGCAATAAAACCATAAATTGTGTTAAAATTGAATTAGAATTACTTTTGTATATGAAAAAAGGATTTGAATAATTAAAGTTAATAAATTGTGACAGGCCAAAACACATGCAATTTCACTAGTGCCACTCAGGACCATACTAGCTATCTGACAAAAGTCACATATGCATGTCACTTGTATAGATGAATAAAATGATAGCACAAATATGAATCATGTCACTGTAAAAACAAGTCCCATGAATGCAATTATTTCTTAAAGGAAGAAATAATTTTAGTTTAGGAAAGCAGGAAAAAAAATGATTGACAGAAAGAAAAAGAAATTCAGATATCCGTCACACCTCAAAGCTTTCAGCTTGTGTAGGGACTTAAGTTTAAGCTTGATGCTGGCTCTGGTGCACTCTAAAGGGATGAGCCTGTCTCTATTTTGCTTGGTAGTTCAGTCAGTTCATTAAATTCCACATATGAGTGAAATCAGAGAGCAGGCAGGATTGTGTGGAAGGACTGAGCAAAAAAGAAAAATAAAAGAGAGAGAACTCATAGACAACAGTGTGGTGAATGTGGTGCGGGGGGAGGGGATGGTGGGAGAGGGCATAGAAGGGCTAAATGGTGATGGGAAAAAATAAAAATAAAGAAAGAAATGAGTCAAACACTAGAGATGTTATATTATTGACATTTCATTAGACATGCATCTTTCCTTCTTTTTAGTAGAGCCAAGAAAAAGTCACAGATCCTACAGCTCCCTTCAAAATGAGTCAGTGGTAGTGTTAGACTAGGCAGTTAGTTAGATAATTAACAAAAGAGGAGGAAACAAACAGAATAGTCACCCCAGGGTGAAATAACCAGCATCCTTCCCTATGATTATGAGGGGGGCGGGCAGGAGAAAAGGGAGAGGGGGGATTCCTTTTCCTGAGTGCATGCACAGTAGAAGCCAAAATGGTGACCATAAAGTGGGGAGTGCAAAGTCTGGGGAAAAGATCGAATAGGGTAAGGGCAGGAGCCCTGGAAAATCCAGGAAAGAGATTGGATAGGAGGAGGGCATAGGCACAAACTAGGGGAAAGGCCAGTAAAGAGACTGGGTAGTTTGAAAGAAAGCCTATTCCTTCCCAAACCCAAGGAAATATAGGGAAGCTAAACAAAGAACACAGCACACCCTCGTTGGAGCGCTCAGGTGCCCTTCCTTCTCTCAGGCACTAACTTTGCACTTTTTGCCTTCTTTTCTCCTAAAACCCAAGGGTCCCCACAAGACATGCAACCAGGGGAGCAGTGACCAGTGGCAGAGGACTCTCCTTAGCCTTTGTAACTTCCTTTCCAGAGTCCATGCAGCCGCTGCCCAGTGTCTCTCTGAGTGTACTTTTTGTTCTATTAAATCTTGCTGGTTTTCTTGGTTTCAATATTTTGATGACCTTATTCTATCACTTTCATGCTTTTCATACCTGTACTTTACACTTTCCAATGAAAACTTGTTCATTTATTTTTCTTGTTAATCTTCACCTGAGGATATCATTGATTTTTAGTGGAGGGGAAAAGCGAGACAGAGAGAGAGAGAGACAGAGAGAAAGAGAGAGAGAGAAAGAGAGAGAGAGAGAGAGAGAGAGAGAGAGAGAGAGAGAGAGAGATGGATGTGAGAGAGCCATATTGATTGGCTGTCTCCTGCACACACACTTAGTAGGACCATGGTTTGATCCTGAAACCGAGATATGTGCCTTTGACTGAGATAGGTGCCTTACCCTTCAGTCCACGGACAGACGTTCCAACTACTGAGTGAAACCAGCTAGTGCTCATTTTTTTATTATTTTTGTTCACTATGCAAAAATCTTGACCATCTCTCTGATTCACAAATGTAGTTCACAAGCCCATTTTGGAAACAAACACTGTGCCCAATAGGATATCAGCTAAAAGGTAAACATATCAGCCAGTGCAGTGATATGTTCACCACTGATTCAATCATTATGGCAAGGGGATGGATACCAATGCTACTACAGCTGGGGGAGAGGTCAACTTTTCCAAACTCCCTGGCTTCTTCAAAATAGAGGACAGTCCAGCTGGTGATTTCATGGGAAATATGTTTAGGTGACATTTATTTATTTCCCACACTAAGAGGGGAGATGAAGTGAGTCTAATTTTGTTTTCCCTTTGTAGAATACCTATGCAGACACTTGTACAGATCATTCTATTTATCTCATTAAAGAGAAAAAATATGTGTGTAGATATAAGCTTCTAATGGCTGTTCACTCATTCTTTTTCATTTCATTGGTATGACATTTTCAAGTTTTGTGGTAATTGTGCACTTTCCAAAATAACATCAACTCATAGGTACAATTATTACGGTTCAGTGTAATATTATGAGAAACTCCACAATCCCACAATAACACATCAATAATCACTGTAATAAATTAGTAAATGTTCTTAATTAAATACTTCCATATTTTCATATAGTTACCTATATTTTCACATGCACTTAGATATTAAACACACATAGACACTCATATACATGCCAATTCATTGAATTTTGCAATGAAAACTTATTCTTTGCGTTTGAAGAGTTTGCTCCTTTAAATATTTTATTATTTTAATAAGTGGGTGTTTTCTTGTACAAGTAATTTTAAATTTAAAAAGAAAATAATTATTTTAAATAAAAGTTTGAGAAATTTATAAACAAGAATCTCAACAATTTCCCTACCAAGTTGTCTAGTTAAGCACTGATTTATGAGAAAGATCTTCATAGGATGAATAAAGGGAAAGAATGCAAGTAATACGATCCATAAAACTCAGTGTGGAGTCTATTAAGGGCTTGAAGACTTTTTACTAGTTTGGAAAATGAAGCAGATGTTTCAGTGAACAGGAGACAATAAAGAGGATACTAAAAATATGCGGCAGCACAGTTGCATCTGTGCCAGTTTTTCTGACCTGTTATTTTTGAGAAAATTAAGTCCATTTTTATATTCCACCTGATTTAAGTATGTCTTCTGTAATTGTGACATTGAATTCAAATTTGTAAATCATAAAAATGGGGCTTGGGTGTCGATCTGAAATAGCAGGGATAACTCAGGTTTGATACCTTAATTGATTGGCCAATCATACAACACAGGCAAAATGAGTGTGAAGATTACAATTTTCTTGTTACTAAAGATAAAATAAAAAATCAATCAAGTTACATATTTCTGGAAAGTAATGAAATGATTTTCTTCCTAAAAGAAGATCTTTACACTTGAATTGTTTAAATTAATGCACTTAACTTTCTGGATGTAATTCATGACTTAAATATTTCCCTTAAAATGAGAGCATTCTTAGTTGTCATGTAAGTGTGCCTCATAAATCACTGCATTCAAAATATCTTGTATAATATCATGGGAAATTCACAACAAAGGAGTGCAAGTTGGTTGCCTTTGTGTCATTACTATAATAATAGTCACCATAACTTTATATTTATAGACTTCTATGTTGTGTATGAAGCACATTCCTAAGACATAGAGATAAGCATATGCAAATATATATTTTCTTATTTTAGAGAAAAGAATTAATAGAAACAAATTTTAAATTTTCCCATTATTAAAGTTATTTAGAGTTAAAAAATGATTTAAGTGTAATCTTTTCATTTGGGCACATGCTTTTGAAAATAAAGAAAATAATTTCAAATTATTAGAAACTATCCAAAGGGAGCTTATAATAATTCAACTGGTAAAAACAACAACAACAAAAGATTTCATTAAAATTTACTATTTAAATATTCATCAAAGTACTGCATTTATGATTTGATTAAATTACTTAAAATCAAGATAAACATATGCTAAGGAATATATTCCCTAATATAAATCAGATGCCTTAAAAAAGAAGTACTGGAGATGTAGAAATAAATTGCTTATGAAATATGATCAGGTCTACAAATCCTTTTCCAATGCCAGTGGCCAGATGTATCCCAGATGGAGTTTTGTTTGAATTTTTTAAGGTAATCTTTTGCATGTGGGAAGCACTTCCTAATCAGACATGTCAATACTTCAAAATATATACATAATGTGAATATTTTATTTAAGTATGGAAAAGATCAATAAATAACCATATACCAGGATAGGTATAGTTCTCTTATTATCTGAAAATCCCTCTATGAGAGTTCTTTGAATACTGGAATTGCAGATGAGGAATTTTGAAAATGTATTACAACACACGCTAATTTTCCGGTGCCTGTGTTTTCTCTGCCTTGGGGCTCTGATCCATGTCAATGTTCCTGGGTCCCAGCCATTTGACGACAGCCATGAGCACTTACCAATGTATATAATCACAGTGGTATTTGGACTATTACAAGCTTTTAACTTTACTAAAATATTAGAAACTTCAGTAAGCAGTTCTGTAAATATGAAGAATATTATTAGGTGAAAGATTCTTTATTGTGAAAGGGATACCCAAACCCATGCTGAACTTGATCAGATGTGTTTACATTTATTTATATTTCTATAATCTCATAATTATTAAATTCCTTACCTGGAGTTATTTTCCTATATTTTCAATTATTTTATTGAAGGTGTTCACATTACCTATCGTATCTTTATGATTACACTAGAGGCCCGGTGCACGAATTCGTGCATGGGTGGGGTCCCTTGGCCTGGCCAGCCGGGGGGTGGGGGGGGTGGGGGGGGCAGGGACCACAGGAGGTTGGCCGGCCGCAGGAGGTTGGCTGTGGGAGCGCACTGACCATTAAGGGGCAGCTCCTGTGTTGAGCATCTGCCCCCTGGTGGCCAGTGCATATCATAGCTACTGGCCAGTCATCATGTCCTCCATTCATAAAAATCGCTATATATATATAGATGTTTCTGTAAACATATCTATATAGCCTGCTCCAAGTGTTTCTCAATCTTTAGATTGAATAAAATGATTTCCATTTTCTTTGTTTCTTTGTTTCTTTTTTTTTTCCAGCATATACTCAGTGTTTATACCAAATATGAGCAAATCTGTTAGAAAATTACTTGTTTTTTTTTCTGGCTGTCTGGTTCCCAGAGGAGTGAAACATCCAAGAACTCTCAGTTAGATGAATAAAACACAATAGAGGAAAAAAGTGTCCTAAAGATTAATCTCAGTAGTCTCCACTGTGGGCAGCAAAGGACAAGGAAGAATACATGATAGTCACTGATCCTAGGATACAATACACCTGAAGTAATATATTTTGATTATGGAATTCAGGAGGAGAAGGGCAAGAGACATCACCAAGACAGGCTACTAATATCCAGTGAGCCTAGGAGCTTGACAAGGACATTCTAAGAAGAGGTTATAGAACTGTAGGAGATGGAGGACTCAGCCAGGCTCCCTAAAAAGATTTTAGACCTCCGAAATGTTAGTCTTTTTCCCCCTTGGCTGATTCAATGAGCTCTGTGACCATTCAAGCTAGAAAGTTACCCTTGCACTTGCTTTCAGGTCAGAGTATCTTCCAAGCACATGTGACCAAATCTGCATCTTTCTGAATATCCTTGGATCCTGCATATGCCTGGATGGTCATCTTTCAGAGGCAAACTAAGTTAACCCTGTTGACTTCTATATTTGGGTCCTCTTTATGAAACCGTGATAATAATAGTTTTCCCTCCTTTCTTCAAGGCTTGCTGCAACCTATGAGAGTATTCTCATTTTACAGATGAGAAAACATGAGCTTAGAGAAGCTAATTAGCTTGCGCTACACACAAACTTGAAAATGGTAGAGTAAGAACTTAAAGATGAAGGAAATAGCTAAAGAATATATGCATATCTCATGGACACAGACAATAATTTGGTGAAGGCCAAGGAAGGAGGAGGTGGGGGAAGGTGAACGTGGGCAAAGGAGGGGGTGATGGGGAATCCTGCAATAATGTCAATATTAAATAACCTATAATAATAAAAGCATAATATACTAATTAGACCAGACGTCCTTCCAGATGACCTTCTGGACGAAGCCGGGGCTGTGAGGGAAGCCCGGGTCCCAGGTGCCAGAGGGAAGCCGGTGCCGGCAGTTGGGGGAAGGAAGGCCTACTCTTGTACAAATTTCGTGTAGGAGGCCTCTAGTGTTTTGATAAAAATAAAATAAGTTGAAGACAAGTTCTGTGATGCCCAATATTCAGCTCCCTTTTTCCATAATACCATGGATATTTCAAAAGGTACATTTACGTGACTGAAGTTTTTTATTACCTCAAAATAATTTTATTTCCATGACTGGATTTTTATTTGATTAAATCAGTTAAATGTCATACATATGATTTTGCCCCACCTCTGCTAGGCAAATAGTCAATAAATCAGTAAACAAGAAAATTAAGTGGCTTAACTGCAATTATGGACTTCAACCAAAATGACTGAGAAAGAATCTGTACCAGTTCCAGGAACTGTCCTGGAAGCTGCACCTCCTCACACTCACATGTATTCATATACTGTTCCTACAGCGTGGCCTTACAGGAATGCCTTTCAACCTCATACATTTCAGAATCTTGCTACTGACTGCTGTAAAATGAATGGACTGTCGTTCCTGCGATCTCAATTTCACTTAGAAAAAATGGACTTACTCTGTACTACGAAAAGGGAGAAAGCGAAGAACAAGATGTTCTTCAACCGTTTCAATAAGGGGAAAAGGAGTTGCATGAGCCTCGAGAGAAAAGAAAAACATGTTTGAAAATTCCTTGAATAAGTTAACATTTTTATTGTTACCTACACTAAAGAATATTCTCCAATAGAGAAATAGTAGGTATAACTGAATCACTTTTAAATGTGTTCCAATTATTCCTTTTTAGATGAGGTATTAGAATAATTTTTATTATAATTTCATAACATTTTATTTTTGTTTTGTCTACCTGTCAAACTTGAGATGACTGATAAAAAGAATGCTTCAAATAAAATATTTCTTGCTATAAAAATTCAAAGATTCTCAGAAATTAGGCTTCTGTAGATATAAATTTGGTCTTTATTTTTTTAAAGTTTAAAAATATTTCTTAAAATAAGAAGACTTGAAATCTAATGATACTTCTTTAAGCAAGAAGACAGTGAATCTATCAGAAGGTAAATATTTTAAATATATTTAAAATTTTTAAATATAATAAAAAATGTTCAGGGAAAACATTACAAGAATAGATTTCCCAAATTATATTAAATCTGATAATAAATGGAATATAATTTGAAATAGAAAAAATTAAAATAAAAATAATTTTTGTTTTAAATATTTTCATAATGTTGAGAAACATTATTAAATAAGCTGGGCGTTTATTTATAATTATTGTTTCATTTTGGATTCACAACTGCATTTCAATTATTTTGGATTGTGTTCAGAGAATTTCTCATAATCCCTTTTCTTGAAAATACAATTGCCTTAAAAACAAAAACAAAAAGTCTAAATCATCTAAAATCTAGTAAATTTTATGCTTGATGTGGAATCTACTTTTTCCTAAAAATCACATTTGGTGAAATGTTTACCATTTCAAGATAAGATAAATATCAACTGAAGTACCCCCTTTACACACATTTGAGATCTGCACGCTTCCCAGCATCTCCATAATTCCAAGTCTGAGGTAAGGAGTTGGCTTTACTTCCTTCTTATCACCTCTGGCTTCTATGGCTTCATGGATCATCTTTCATTCCCAACAGTCCTCTTGTTTTGGGTCACATTGTCCCAGATGTGAAACATGGAGTGCTTTATGTGATTTATACATTATCATCAAAATAACAAGAAAGCAAACAAAAAAGTAAAAGAAAGCCAACTAATATAATTTTCATGTATGTCTAGAAAATTCAATAGGGCTGTTTGCATAAGAACACAAGAGCATACATATTAAATGTTAAAAGCTTAGCTTTTCAAAGTTCATTGACCACAATTCACAAGTTCTTGGGTATCACCTAACCAAGTGGTCGGCAAACCGCGGCTCACGAGCCACATGTGGCTCTTTGGCCCCTTGAGTGTTCTAACGCCACTTCTTCAAAATAGACTCGCCCAGGCCGAAAACAGACTTCTGCACATGGGCCATGAAGTTTCAATTGCACTGTGCGTGTGCGCCCACACATGGTATTTTGTGGAAGAGCCACACTCAAGGGGCCAAAGAGCCACATGTGGCTCGCGAGCCGCGGTTTGCCAACCACTGACCTAACCCATCTATCTTGGGTTTGTTTCATTTAATTTAAAACTACTAATTTTCTTTCTGTCTGCTTCCAATCTGTCTGTCTTCTGAAAATATCACATCTTAGATGATTTTCTCAAGTTATTCTTGACTAAAATACCTTCCCAAATGAAACTTAGTACTAATTAAATAATGTTTTAATAATAATTACAATAGTTTATAGTTATAAAAATATAATATTATTAAAATTCTAACTCAGCTTTTCCTGTATTAAAATTATGTGGGTCTTGCTAAACTGTATGTGTTCATTCCAATATGATGTAATTGTGACAAAGTACATTATGTAATTGAAACATTATGCAGTTGAAAGATATTTTCCTCAACCAGTTTTCTGAGGATGGTTGATGTTGCATATCAAAGAGAGGTGAACAATAAAAATGATATGCTTCCCATGTGGCCCAGGGACATTATAAGTAAAATAAGTCTTTTCTGCCCTTCAGAGGGTGTGCATACATGTTATGTTTATGTTATGTTACGTTACGTTACGTTACGTTACGTTATGTTATGTTTGCTATCTGTTAAAGTTATTCTATACTATCTCTTTCTCTTAGACGTTTGCTTCCCCATTCATTGAAGGCCTCTCTAGGTGGACTGTTTAATTTAACATGCCCTGAGTTTAGATAAGTTTTGTGGTAAATGAAAGAGAGACTGGTTCCTCTAGGACACCCACTTTTGTGTCTTTCACCTCTGCCCCTTTATCTTCCAGTTGGTGGTGAATTCTATTCATGTACACAGGTAGAAGAATGCTATTCCACTTTCCCCTAATATGTTAGCTCTTCACACTAAATCTCAACCATTGTGCAGCCTTCTTTAAAGCTGGATTGACTGTGCCAGGCAAAATTTCTATGCATCACAGAGAGTCTCTTTGTTTGTTTGTTTGTTCTTTCCACACATAATTATCCTCTGTGGTAACACAAGCATTGGTGATTCATTATTTCCTAAAAGGATGCTATACTATTTTCTCCAGAATTATTTTCTAAGCAGCTGACATCATTCTATAACTTTAATACACAGGTGCAAGCAATAACAGCTACAGCACACCTGCTCTTGGGTGACAACAATTGTAAGTCGCTCAAATTAAAATGTTAAATTATGAAAAAATGCATTCATTAATTACTGTAGTTGCATTTTATCTGGAAATTTCAGGTTATCAGTTGCCAAACTAAAGGATGGCCATTTTGATTCTAAACATCCAGGGTTCATTGTCATAAGTACTCCTGACTCAGCATTGGCACAGTGCTGGTGGTCAATAAAAAAAAAACACACATGTATCACTGAATCCCTAGTAGCACCAGGGTGCCTTTTGCCTAGAAAACCTTGCTTCCCCAGAACCATAACAAAAAGATGAGCATTTCTGATGTCTTCCAGTCTTGGGTTCTGCCTCACTAATCACTCCTTGCCCAGAGCTGGGGAAATTTCCAGAACACTGTGCTGTAATTCATTGCATCATGGTGTGTGTGGTATCTAGGCCCACTGCATTTCCACACATTCTTGGATACCCTCCTTGACACATACACTCACAATTATTATAACATTTTCCATCTTCAATAGAGATATCTGTCAGCAGATTATAGAAGATTACATTTTTTGTGACAGTCATCAGCCTACAGTGGTAGCAAACCAACAGGTTTAATAATTGACAAGTATCTTAGAATAAGCAAAGAGGGTCAGTCATATATGTCCACAATAACTCTGATTCCCCAAGTTTGTCACCCCAAAGTAAAACATGATCCCTGCTTTCCTTGATTTTTTTCAAAGAAACTCTGAAAGTACTTGTATTTTTAGCCAACTTTACAGAAGATTTGAAGAGATGAAGAAAAAACAAAATGTAAGAAACAGATTAAATTAAATATTCTTCATTTTTATCTTCAGCAACAATTCCTGGCGATAAACTCTGGTCTATTTCTAAGCTGCCTGACTCCCATCTTTCTCTCCAAAAATGCTTTCTTCATCCTCTGTTCTCTTTCACACCATTAATTACCTTCTTTCCTTACCTAGCGAAGTTTAATGATTCCCTCTCTGTTTCCCCAATTCATATTTATCCTTCAAAGGGCTCAACAAGGTTGAAAATATTTAAATAGAAATCAAGGTAGTCAAATATACCATGACCATCTCCAAGGCTCCATGGAAGGGTTATGCTTGAATTGAAATTTTAAGTACAGATAAAAATGAGAAGAATCAGAAAGAAATTCTGGGCAGGAAGTCAGAAGAAGTAACAGAAGCATGAGGGAGAACTCTGTCTCACTTATTTGGAGAAATCCTCTTTCTATAATTACCTTTAACCTGTTGGAGACTAACTGCCAGCCCTCTGCTTCACTCTAACACGTTTGCTTCTGCCATCAGTCCTCAGGAGAAAAGCAGATACTCATTCAGATCAATTCATGGGCCAGGCTGCCCTAGGGAGCATCTCTCCCTTTTCACTCTGATTTCCCAAGCCTCGCCTCCCCAGGTTTGTATTAATAGCTTCTGTAGTCGATGCTGTCAATATACAATGTTATTCATTTTAAAGTTCCTAGATGACTTAGTGAACATCCAGACTAGTAAATTACTACACTAAAATCATTTAATTACATGATATAATATTTAAAACAGTCATTCTGGAAAGAAAACATCTTTCTCAGGGAGGAACAAGTAATAGAACAAGGATAACATTTTGAAAGGGAGTGGCAAAGGGAGGCATCACAATGCAGGCACTTGGAGATACATATTGAATTTAAGTCTGAAGGTAGAGGGCACTTACAGCATAGAAAAATAAATAAAATTTGAGATTTAGAAGTTTTTCCAAAGAAAAGAAACATATTTGCTACTTTGCTTAGGTACCTTCAGAAAATATAAATATCTGCATGCATCTGAAAATCATCTCATTGTCATTATTATCACAGGTAGAGATGCGATGGCGGGCCGGGCTGGGGCGGGGGGTGGGGGGGGGGAGGAGAAGGGCTTTTTAGAGCTTTCCTATTGCTTGTGTGTTGCAAAACCCATGATTCTTTTAAAGGAAATAAAGCATCTTCTCTGATGGAATTAAACCATCCATGTTTCTGCAAAAGATTTCTAGCTCTCCCTGGTTCTCTGTCCAAGGTCTCTGTTGGGGGAACAACACACTAATATGTTTTAATCTCAGGCTCTCTCTTAAAAACCTGCTTTTGTTTCATTGGTATCCAATAGTGCTTGACAGATAGTTAGTGTGTAATAAATAACTTCTGAATGCATGATTGAATGAATCATTGAATGTTAAGCAAGCTCATCCTGAAGAAGGAAGGAAAGAAAGAGTTGTACTCTCCATTAAGCTCTCCAGAATTCTTGGAATGGTCAAAATCAGATTTCTTATGTGTACCACCTGACTGATAAATAAAATTCTAACTTTTCCCATAGTCTTTTGCACATATGGTATTTTTTAATTCTTACAGAACATCTACTACAACCACAGTTATATTAGTTACAGCTAATATTCGTATATTACTATATTTCAGAGATTTGTAGGAGCCAAAATTCTGCCTCTTCTTTTGGCCATATGAACATTTTTTTATTTATTTTTTGCAACAGGAGAGTGCTTGGAGAAGGTAGTATGCTTGCCTCTGTACATCCATATGATGAGGGCCAACCTTGGTGAACTAGTGTTTCTACAGGGTATTGACCATTTCCAAGGAATTTAAAACAAGACTTTCCCCATAATGGAACTTTTCAACTTAGTTTTCCTTCTACTTAACTGCAACTTGGCAATATATTCTAATGAGAAGGCAGTTTTACCTCAGGAAACTATGTAGTTTTCAGATAATATCATGTCTATTATCTTGCATTTGGTCCCATTTCCTCAAGGTATGATAAATCATTTTCCCTTTGGGAAGGTCAGTCACACTATTTTTAGTTATAATGTAAAGAATAATTGCTGGTGATAAAGACTGAATGGTATGTATGTGAATGTTGAATAACTCTTCCAAATTCTGTTCTTTGGAGTGATACATATTATGTGCACAGATAAGAGAAGGCAATATTTAGCAAACTTAACAGTATTCATAAATCAACCAATGCACGTGTCTAAATCACATTTTATTTCTTCCTTAAATTTGTTCTGATTATTTTTGTTGTCTATATTTCTTATTATTCATGAAATTTTAAAATTGAGGAATAAGGATTTGAGGTGGGGAAATGACCTCTGCAATTTCAAAACTTTATGTGGACCAAAGAAGGAAGTAATCTTACTCTCAAACCGGTCTTTAGGGGAGACATTTCTGTTAATGCCATGGCCTAAATGATATGATATATAGTTTTCTGCCATCATGACAAATCAATGAATAGTTAATTCATATGCCCTATCAGGTCATGACTGATAATGTAGTAATCTTAACTAGGCAAATCTCACCTGCTCTGAACAGCTTCATTACTTGACTGAAGAAAGGCCAGTATTTAATATTTTCCTTAACATTTCCAGCAATTGGCTAGAGGTTCTCTCACATATTCCTGATTATGCCTGGTTGTTCTGTGATGGCATCAGACTCACAACCTCTTTACATATCATAAATACTTATGTTCCTGTGGTTATATGATAATTGATCTTGCCTGCTACTTATTCTGAAATATTTGGGGTTATTTCACATTTTTTATATTATAAATTGTGGCAAATGACCATTAGACAGAAAACCCATCATCTAGGATGGAGGTCTTTGAAAGGTCACTACTGATTTGTCCCTTCCCTCCTCCAGGATCTCAGGCATCATCCTTCCTTTGTTCCTATTGCAGTGTTAGTGCACTAGAAAATACTTGGAAACAAATTTCATAGAAAATTATGTCTACTTAAAATTATTTGCTTAGCTTCACATCAATTATGACTAAAGTCAGAATGAAGGTCTTTTCAGACATGCATAATGTCAAAAAATTATCTCTCATTATCTTTTCCAGGAATCTATGTGATGTGCTTCAACCAAAGTAAGGGAGTAACTTAGACAGAAGAAAAAAAAAAACCTACATAAAGCACGATTCCATTTCAGGAGGGAAATAAACCAAAAAATACATGAGCTTCTGGTGAAGGGGAAATGACTGATGACAAATGCTTACAAGATTTAGAAGAAATGTAGTTTGGTCTACAGAGAGTTAGATGCCTCTGGGAGTTCCTCAATAATTTTCAAGTTCTTCAAGAAGATTTAATTGATAATTTTTGATGTGTATGAATATTGAGAAAATATTTAGACAATTGAAAGAAAGTTGGGAGTTGAATTAGTGACATGCTCAGAGAAACATCAGCAAAGGTTTAAAAATAATAATTGCAGGGAGAAATTATATGAAAAGTGAAAATCAACTATAACATATATACTCAAGACAGAAAAGTCTTTACAGAATAATCAAAGTAATCTTAACAGATACTGTTTGTCCATACTGCATGCAACCAAAAGAATGATAAGGCCTTATTGGGAATATATATGAACGGAGAGAAGGTTGGGGGTAATACATTTTTTTGGTTATATGTCTTATAGAATTTTTAAGTCCTTAAACTCTGTTTAAGTAACTAAGGTGTGCATTCTTCCTGTTTGCCAGGGACTCTCTCTGTTTATGTCTGTAGTCTTGGTATAATTATTAATAGTACACCTTTCGTTCTCGAACAATCCCTGCTCTGGATAATAAAAGATGGTGTCACCATGGCCTAGAGGAAAAGAGTTTATGTTAAATGCTGAGGTCATTGGTGGTTGCACTAATGCTCCTTGCTTTTCATTTATTCCAGGACCTAGGCTGAAGGAGCAGCTCCCAGTAGGATATGTTGTTCTATGACAGATGGGAATGAGCAAAAAGACAACAAAGGAACATAATGGCTTTACAGCTTCTGCTGGAAAAGAACACACTGTCACTTTTGCTCACATTAATTGGTCACATGCCCAAGACTGCTGTGAGGGGTGTGGGTGACAAAGAAGGCACTCCTTGCCACGTGGCAATAAGGACGAGGAGTGCAAATAGTGGGGAACAATAATAAAATAGGTCATGGTACATAACAAAAGTAATACCTGATAAAAATACAAACCAGTAAATAATATATAAAAAATAGCTGAATACCTTCTGTGAGGATATATATATATATAGTTAATATGCAAAGTGTCCCCTCCAGAGTTTGACCCCTCGCTATGCGCTATGATGTGTGCGGTCCACCACGGGATGGTGTGGAATGAAGGAAGGCTCCAGCCAGCAGCCGGCAGCTGGGGAAAGGAGGCCCCAGCCAGCAGCTGGAAGGCCCCGATCTGCCCTGATCGCCAGCCAGGCCTAGAAACCCTACCCATGCATGAATTTCATGCACGAGGCCTCTAGTTCTCATATAAAATAATAATAGGTAACACTTGTATTCTACTATTTACTTTATCCTAAGCTTAATATACATAATCACATTTGACACATAAGATGGAGATATTTTTATCTGAATTTTACAGATGATGAAATTGATATTAAAAAGTTAAATAACTTGATAAATTAATAACTTGATATAAATAACAAGAAACTCTTGCTACATATTTGGTTGTTTTGATATATGTAGCAGTGTAGCTACTTCTAGTACTGTATGCTACATGTATTTATGCGAAACAAAGGACGTGTAGAACCATGATTTGCTTTAAGATTAGTAAATCTGAAGTAGTTTGTAATGAGGTTATATTTCTTTTTTACTGGCAGGTTGAACTTTGTAAATGCAATAATAAATCCAGATTCCTTGATTCCTTCTTTTGTAAAAAATAAAATCTGGTCCTACTGCAAAGTTGTGTCAGATGGTAAGTGAATGATTATGGAATGAAAAGTAGGACAGATATGTGATTACAGTTCAATATACAGACTCAAAATATCAGTTTAATACTCAACGATTAAAGCATTTTGAGTATGAGCATTGTCTAAGACCAATCTTCTATAGGGATAAAACATACTGTTTACTAACAAATATGTGGTAGCACATAGAAAATAATGATAATCACCTTTATAGATTTTTATCCTCAAATTGAATTTCTGTCCACAATCATTCACTTGAGCATTCATTTATCACTGTTTTATTAATGACTTGTGAGAGTGAGAAAAATTTCTTGTGCTTTAAATCATGTGGTAGAGGCAGAAATATACACCAGTAATTGCTAATGAGTGAGATAAGTGTTAATACACGCATATGCAAAAGGCTAAAACAACACTTAGGTTGTGCCTGTGGGTTTGTGACATTTCAGTCAAGCAGAGTTAGAGTGTGAATATGCCAGGTCCTTCTAGAGAGAAAGAGGCGGGGATGCAGGTGGAGAGCGGAGGCGAGAGAACATTCTTCACAGTGAAAGAATGAATAAACCCAAACATATGTATCCTCTTTGCAGTTTCCTCTGAGTCAAAGTGATGTCATTGTATTTAACCCAGTTATTAATTACCTGGAAAGGAAAAAGGGAGGCTCAAATAGACTCACGCCTAGTGGGGTTTGGGTGATGTAGGGAAGATGATTATCTGTCAGTCCCACCTGAAAGCAGGTAATCGGGCAGAATGGGCATGGCCACTGCAAGGGTTCAAATTCTGAGATAAGATCCCAAACAAAGGGCTTCCCTCTCTTGGCTCTCTTGTCGCTCACCCATGACTCTGGTTTGTGGGCTTCTCACACTCTACACTCACCTACATTGCCCACAGCCATGTGGACCCCACATACAATGGACTGATGGACTAAAATTAGCCTGTTGCTGTGTGGGACTCAACTCCACTATTGAATGGAAACTCTGGACACTGGTTTTGCTTTTAGCTCTGCTGGTTCCCCAGCCGCACTTCTTCAAGGACTGAACTGAGGGAAAGGGACTATACAACTCAAGGGATGGAATTTTCAAACAAAGCTTTCTACCACATCTCATCCTCCCGTGGGGGCCTCCAAAAATCCTTATTCCAGCTGCACTCCAAAAACCCCACTCTTGTTTTAAAATATATTTCTTTATTGATTTCAGAATGGAAAGAAGAGGGAGAGAGAGATAGAAACATCAATGATGAGAGAGAATCATTGATCAGCTGCCTCCTGCACGACCCCCACGGGGGATCGAGCTCACAACCCGGGCGTGTGCCCTTGGCCAGAATCGAACCTGGGACCCTTCGGTCCACAGGCCGACGCTCTATCCATGGAGCCAAACTGGCTGGGGCCAAGAACCCCACTCTTACTACCAGCAGAGAAGGGAAACCCATGCAATTCTCCGATAACAGAATCTTACCAACTTGAAATTGTATACCAGCAAATCTTACATCTTACTATTGATTCTGCTTTAATCTTCACTTTCAAATGCTACACATAAAAGTCTATGCTAAAGAAATCTCTAACTAGAAGTACCAGAGAAAATAGGCATGATAGCTTCAATGCATAATGAAAAAAAGAACACTTAAGACTCTCAATGCCTTCGGCAATAATTTGAAAACACACAGTAGGAATACAAGCAGCGAAAGTAGGGAGAGCCAGAAACTCTGGGGACAGTAAAGGCATTGAAAAGATAGGTAGGGTCAATCACAATAGGGCTTCCAATGTGGAAGTTTTCATTCCAGTCAGGGAGGCCTAGAATAACCAAGAAGCACATCTGCTGTATGAGATCAGTGCCATCTTTAAAGCACCGGGATAAATTGGACTAAATTGAGTCTCCTGGTGTGATTCTAACACTCCTGCTGCTCAGCTCTTCCCAAGTGAAGCTTCAACAGTTTCACAGAAGCTTTTATTGGTGTGGTAGTGTCTAAAGGAAGCTCGCTGTTCTTGGCTGCCGATGGAAACAACCAAAATAATTTGGTTTTGCTTTGTTTCAGATTTACATTCATTGATTTACAGGGGTTTCTAGTTCCAGAAATATTAAATTGTGAAATTCTTGACTTTTGTTATTGAAGTGTTAATGATATAAACATTCAAAACTAAATGGAATTTGTTACCAGATGACTGTGTTCTTACTACAGCTGACAATTAGCATGTATTTTATATGTATAGATATATGAATATATGTATATATTTTATGTTATTTGTGTTAAATTTGTGGAGGTAATTATATGGTGGCCAAAAACAAAATAAGAACAACAACAAAAAAACACAAAAAAGTATCACAGAACATAATTGAAGAGATACATTTGTACAGGCTAAGATATATGTTTTAGTTTGTAATTTTTGCACCTAATGTTTTATATTTAAACAGAACCTGTTTGAGTCTTAATTTTTATCATATATTCACTGCTTATTTTTTCTTTCCTGAATTATCTTTGATTTCAATTATTGATATGCACTCTAAACACATTAATTTTCACAATTCTGCAAATTGACTTAATACAAAAGCAAACAAAGTATAGTTTCATGATGACAAAATGACAATGCAGTAATTCATTAAGCCAGCTAATTACTACAGATTTTGTTCCAGATTTCTATTTATTTTACTAAATATTAGTATCAGGTCTAAATAACAATTCTAGCAAATTTTGAAAGTAAATTATTATTTATTTTCTATATTCTTTTTGTAACTAATAAAACAAATACATGATGCTTTAAATAAGTTTTATTTCATGCTTCCTTCACTATTAATTGGCAACTAAAATGCTTAATTAAGCTTTAATGTAAATTTTTGTTTTATTTAATAAATAACTGAGGAGATAAAACTTAAACTTTATAAAAAGCAGCTCAGATAATAACTTGATATAGCAAAGTTCAGTAAATGAGTCTAAAGTATAGAAGAAGGATATGCATTATCTTTAATTCACCAATAACTGTAATAGTTAATATATCAATATAACCATAGGCCAAAACTCAATGTTGATTGAATTTTCTAGTAAACAACAGTTTGTTATTATAATGTGTAGCTATATATTTTATTTCCTTCAAAGGAATTTGATGGTTTGAAATAGAATTAAGCTGAAGGCACACCACTTAGTCATTTCCTTTATTTACTTATTAATTTTTAAATACTTTTTTTTATTGATTTCAGAGAGGAAAGGAGAGGGAGAGAGAGATAGAAACATCAGTGATGAGAGAGAATCATTGATCAGCTGCCTCTTTCACGCCCCACACTGGGGATCAAACCCAAAACCCAGGCACGTGCCCTTGACCAGAATGGAACTCGGGACCCTTCAGTCTGCAGGCCAACGCTCTATCCACTAAGTCAAAGAGGCTAGAGTCACTTAGTATTTTACTTACAATCTCTTGAATTAGCTTGGTTAAATACCATAATAGGGTGTGACTGGTGTGTGAAAATGGCATATTTTACTATATATTGTGAAAATTTTATATCTTTTACAGGCAATAAATATAAACATTTAATTATACTAATTCAAGCTATGTATGTGCATATTTTTCTTTTTATATATATTTTTATTGCTTTCAGAGAAGAATGGAGAGGAAGAGATAAATACATCAATGATGAGAGAGAATCATTGATCTGCTGCTTCCTGCACGCCCCCCACTGGGGATCGAGCTCACAACACACGCATGTGCCCTGACTGGGAATCCAACCGTGACCTCCTCCTTCATAGGTTGACACTTCACCACTGAGCCACTCTGACCGGGCTGTGCATATTTTTCTTGAACATTTAAAATATAATATATTTGCATAATTAAAAGTTTTATCACAGACATTTTGAATACTTAATATAGTTCTTCAAATAAATATTAATAAGATAATTCAAACCAAAAATATTTCAGCTAAATTATCTGTATTACTTATTACTTCATATTGTATTAATTTTATCTTGAACATTTGTCTTTTTGTAATTGCCTAAAATAAAATAAAATATCTACACATTAAGATGTGTAACGTAGTGAATTAAGTAAATAAGTTGTAAAATTAATCAAGATTTCCCCTAAACTTGATCCCAGAAAGGGAAAATAATTCATATTTTTACATATTACACTAGGTAATTACTATACCTAAATTTTCCATTTTATCTTACATAGTGAAATAGTGGTTAAATTATCTGTTAACATTAGCAATATTTATTTGTAAATATGAAATGCAACACTAATTTCTAAAAGGAATATTTTTGTATTTTATTTTGTTTAAAGCATGCACAAAAATATGCACACATATTATATGATCTAACAACAACAAAATACTTCTAGCATCTGGTGAGGTGGAATTAAAGAATAAATAGAAAAAATCAGTCATTTAAGAGAGCTGTGACCCTGTGATTATGTTCCTCCCTAAGGGTAGCTTACATTACTGAAAGCGGCGGGGGCGGGGGGGGGGGGGGGAGGACATGAAAGGAGTGGAGGAGAGGGAGGAAAATTTAAGCAATAAAGTTAGATGCACTTGTGAGTCAGAAAACCTAGATTCTGGTTGCTTTTTTTACCTAATGTGTATGTGAGTTTTACTAAGTTATTTAGCTTCTGTGAAAGCTGAATTCCCCATCTGTGAAATGCAGAAACGAATGCAATCTTCACATGGTTATTATCTGGATTGAACAAGATAATTTCTATAAATAGCCTACTATAATGTGAGGCACATTTCAGTAAATGGTTGTTTTGTTTCTTCTCTTCTTGCTTCCTGCTTATCTCCCTTCTTCCCCTTTTCCCTAATCCCATTTCCTCTCCTCCCATTCCTCTGCCTCTACTTTTCCCTTTTTCTTTTCCTTCTCTTCCTTCTATCATCATCATTATCGAAAGGATAGGAAATGGAAAGAAATAGCAGCTCCTGAGGTTAGCAGTTCCATCTGATGGAAGTGAGATGTTAGGGAGCTACTTGGTTTGTGCTAGGATGGTTTATTGATTTGAAATTATTTGGGGACAGATTAAAAAATTGGTGAATTAAAGTGTCTAAATTTGTACTAAATAATGCTACCTAAGTCAAAACAGATAGAATAATGGTTCATAAATAAAATGACCAGTACTTTTGAAATGTTAAAAAAATTAACAAGACTGTACAATGCAGAATGTATCAAAAATGCTACTTAACAAGAACTGGTCTTGTTCTCTATGGAACATTTCATGGTTTAAGTGTGGTAAATGAAGGCAATGGATCTGTGTTAACTACATAATTGTATTTTTCTTTTCAAGAAGTATTTGTTATTAAACAGTATCTCTGTAGTTTTCTCAGTTTATATATTTGAGATAAAACCAAACACTTTGGTTTGCTACACTGTTAAAATGCTACTAATAATTTGATTAGTACCTAGTTTGAAGGCATAATACAGAAGAGACATGAAAACACATGTATGACTTCTGCCAAATCCAGAAAATGTTCACATTACTAACATATAGTAATATATGTCACTATTTGGAAAATATGGCCAAAGTACAAGTTTTAATACTATTCGTTTGATTATCACGATAATTAAAGTTGGTTTATATTTTTCTCTATCTGAAAACTACCTAGTTCTATCTATTCTTTTTGAAAATGCAATGGTTTTTAAAATAATAAAGTTATATATATGTGTGTGCATACAGTAAATGTAGAAAATGTAGAATGTAACAAACATTCTAAAATGTAAAATAAAAATTTGTATGTCGCAAGCCATACAAAGAGTAAATACTTAATGCACACCTATCCAAAGTACTCACATATAAATCTATATGCACACATTGACAAAATGGGATCATTGTGTCTGTACCAATTTTTATTCTGAATTTAAAATCACATTGTATCATGTGATACCCCAATGCTAGTGAATTGACTTAAATAATAGGAATCCTAGTCTGATAGCATTCCATTTTAAAGACTCAGGCCAATCAATTAAATTTTTCCAAATTGATCAACATGTGATCTCTGTTTAATATAAAGAAATGACTACGTGAGAATAATGGCATTTCACAGATGGTGGGGGGGAGAACGCAAGCTTTGTGGTTGTCATAATTGTTTTTGAATATTTAAGAGTATATTTTCAGACAACACCTATTTATCATTCCATAGCAACTGAGTGAAATATTCCTGTTTTCTTACTATAATTTTTAAACAAATGTTTCATATTCCACAGCTTCAGCAGAGTTCTTTATCCAAAAATCTAATCATGTTCATGTTCATGATTTTACTTTCCTCACTTAAAAGAGAAGTATTTCTTTAAAATTTTTAAATTATTAATACCAAAATGTACTTTAGGAATGCAACCATAATAATAGATCCAGACAGCATGTCTCTGGGTGCTAACATAGTGCTTTCCTTTCAGGTAAAGAAAATGAAAAATATTGATTCTTCCAAGCCATATCAGTGTAAAAAAAGGTCAGATATTGACCGTTTGTAGTTGGAAGCTTTTTATTTTTCGGTCTGCAGATGGTCTATTCCTGTAAACATCTATTTACAGGAAACAATGCATTTATAAATTTTCCACTATAGTTCTAGACTCTTAAAATAAACCTGAGGTTTAATAAGTTTGACATAATGCTATTAAAATCTTCTTGACCTTAACAAAATCCATATTAGTTAAGAGTTAAGATATCAAAAAAGTTGACAAAATAAAATTGGGAGTGACTAAAATATCAAGGTTGAACATTGAAGGACTGCCAAATAATACCAACAAATTATATAATATGGTTGTACCAAGTTAAAAGAATGTCACTTTTTGTATTTGTTGTTGTTGTTATATTAGTATTTTAGCGAGTTGTTTTAGTCAGTTTCAGATAATAAAAATACCTCAAACAGAAGTTTCACTTCAGTACTTGAAGAGTCCTTTTTTGACAAGTAATGCTTCTTTTATTTTTTTTTTCAATTTTTTTATTAAGGTATTATATGTGTACATATCTTACCATTGCCCCCCCACACCCCACTCCCATATATGCCCCCACCCCCCAGAGTTTTGCGTCCATTGGTTATGCTTATATGCATGCATACAAGTCCTTTGATTGATCTCTTATCTCCCCCACCTCTCCCTAACCTGGTTTTGTTGCCTCTGAATCTAAAGCACATATCTAACTCCTTATGCAGAGGTGACTAACGAGAAGAAAGTCATCTTGGATTATGGTTCTTTTAAAAAAAATGACCTAGTTGAATTTAAAAATCACATTGTGTCATGTGATTTTACCCCAATGCTAGTGAATTGACTTAAATAAATACAGACTTAGTTGAACTTATTCCTGGGGTCTGCATGTGGTCCATGGGAAAATAACCTATCTTTGTCCTACTTGCACTATTTAGCTCCCAAAGTTCATTCTAGCCAATCTCTTGGCTGTACATTTTTCGAGATTGAATGAGAGATCAGTCAACTGTGGTCCTTAAAGCATAAAGAACTATATTAAGCTTTCCAAGGGGTTTATCAGTTGATCTGGGTTTACCCATTGGAGGTAACATTCCCCAAACAAATCATATCTTTCTCTGGCCAGTTCTACACATCAAATATTGATGTGTAGAACTGGCCAGAGAAAGATATGATTTGAAAAAGACTTGCAAAGATATAAGATGCATATCATTTGTTAAAAAAAAATATATATTTACTTGTAGATTTTTCTTCTTCTTCTTGATAATCTAGCTGAGATAGACTAGTTAGGTAGATAGGGGCAGGACCATGGGAGGAGGAAGTGAAACTGGGAACCCAACTAGGTGAAGTTACTAAGGCACCCCAACTAGGTAGGTAAGGATGGATGCCTGTAAGAGGCATGAACTTTAAAATGTATGAATGTTGCTAAGACAGACAGCTTGCAGATAACCAATCACAAGATAGTAAGGCATAACAATTAATCCCAAGGATGTTGCTAAGGCAAAATTCTTTTTTTTTTTTTTTTTTTTTTATTTTATTGATTTTTTTACAGAGAGGAAGAGAGAGGGATAGAGAGTTAGAAACATCGATGAGAGAGAAACATCGATCAGCTGCCTCTTGCACACCCCCCACTGGGGATGTGCCCGCAACCAAGGTACATGCCCTTGACCGGAATCGAACCTGGGACCCTTGAGTCCGCAGGCCGACGCTCTATCCACTGAGCCAAACCGGTTTCGGCGGCAAAATTCTTTGAAAGGACCAATCAGGAACTAACAAGCATACATACAAAAAAGCACCTGCACTTCCTCTCCCCCCTCCCCTGCACACAATGGGTTCAGGTGGGAGAACACATCCCTACATCCACATGGCTTACAGCCATGTGGGCCTCCACACATGGACTAATAGACTTTAATTCACATGGATGTTCTCAATAAACTTCAGATCCCTAACTATTTTTGTCCACAACTTTATTCTTCGATTTCAAGAGACAATGAACTTGGACTCAAGGACCCACCTTCTGGTTTCATAGCCCCGCATTTTGATATTGTAGAATTACCATAATTTTCCATGTATAAGATACTATTTTTTTCTAAAATCGTTAGACTGAAAATCGAGGGGCATCTTATACACGGAAGTCAGCCTAGGAGGGAGCCATGCAGGTGCATAGCTGCCCATACCTTTTCAAACAGGCTTCCTCCAATCACAAGCCTTATTGTTAATGACATCAGCTGATGCCGTAATTGGAGGTGGAGGTGGAGAGTGTGCAGATGCAACAGGGACCAGAGTGTTCTGAGCCCATAAACATGTCAAAAAATAAAATAAATAAATAAATACAATAAAGGTAAGCGATTGTCTTGCTCTGCAAAATTCAAACTGAATGTAATCAGCTATGCAAAAGAGCATGGAAATAGAGGCAGAAAGACAATCTGGACCTCCTTCCACTGAGTGTATGATCAGACAGTGGAAAAAAACAGGAAGAACAACTCCTAAACATGCAAAAAAGAAGAAGGCCTTAAGAGGAAAACCAGAAAAATGGGCAAACTTGGAGCAGAGGCTTAAGACTTGGATTATGGAGCAGCGCCAGAGTGGCTTATGTGTGTCAACCATGCTTATTCAAGGTCAGGCAAGAATGTTTGCAAGCGAAATGAACATTGTTGATTTTACAGGAAAGGTAAAATGGTGCTTCAATTTCATGAGGAGAGAACACGAACAAAGTTAGCTCAGAAAATGCTACCAGTTTATGAGGATGATCTCATATATAGTGACTCAGAAGACAGCAGTGATAGGATGGAAGATGAAGAAATTGATATATTTGGAACTAATAGTGATGAAGAGAGCAGTGATGCAACAAAGGCTGAATAAGGTGATGTGCTACATAATATCATAGTACTGGTATGTAAACATTACCTGCGATAATTACTAAATAAAAATGTGTTCTGGTTTATGTTTAAAATATTTATTTCTTAATTTTGGGTTGGAAAAGTGGGGGGCCTCTTATACACAGAAAAATACGGCACTTGTCTCCTGATTAGATAAAAATAAGGAGTCCGAATCCTTTAAAGATGAGGTCCTGCCTAGCCGATTAGTGAGCATGTACCTAGTAGGTCCCTTTTGTGATCAGATTTCCCACTCTGAACTGCACAGCCCGCTATACCTTAGGGTAGGACTTCTCTCCCAAATTTACTTTATTTGAAAATCAGCTGTCATTCATTATCTGTTTTGCTTCAAATAACTCAGAGAAAGCAGAGTATCATTATTATTATGAACTCTATTACATTTTTATTTAGGAAGACAAAGCTCACTAATGCTGAGAATCAAAATATGTCAGTGGTTGGGTCATGCTGACCAGTACAAAGTTATCTGTAAATTGCTTATTCAAAAAACTACATTCAAATATATTGTTTGGCTCTGAGTTTATCAAAGTGTAATAGAAGGAAAAATATTATTTGGATATTCCCCACACGATTTAGTCTAATAATTAGTACCTCTACATGCATGGCTTGGTTACAGTTCTGTCTACAGAGCCAAAACTTTGTAACACAGCACAGAGTCACAGTACTGGGCTCCCAAATCTCACCTGAATGCCTACATATGCTATAGCTTCTATTATTCAAGTATTTCAATGAATGCATTACTAACTTATTACCACAAATTACCTACAAACATTACTGTTTAAACAATGAAGATGATTTTACAGTTTCTGTGGTCCGGGGTTTAGGAAACAGCTAAACTGGGTTTTCTTTTGCAGGATTTCTTATGAGGCTGCATAAGAGACTTGACAGATCATTCCCTGTGATCAAGAAAAGTATTTAGCAAGATACCCGACATCCAATCACTTCTGCCATATTCTATTCATTAGAATTGAGTCATTAGGTCTAGCTTTCACACAAGCTTGCCCAAGCTTATGAAACCAAAAGGTGAGGCTCATTGGGGGCCATTTAAAATGCTCTCTACCATGGTTAATCATTTATCATTCATTAGCCTTCACCGAAGGAGATATATATTTTTGTACATGAATGGGCATTTTTAGAGCAGCACAAACTGTGTCAGTCTCAGGGGATACAAAATTAAATAATATCTGCTTTAAAATTCTATGTAGAATTTAGGTATTAAATAATTCCTCCTGTCCAGTATTTGAAGGTATGTGAGATGACTGAAGGTGAGAGGAAGGCCTTTCCATTGAAAAATTTAACTTAAAGAAACAGCTTGCCATTTGTTATACAGGTATTTTATTAAATAACATTAAATCATCTGCTGACTTACTTAATTTCAGCCATCCAATGAATGGATGAAACAACAAAACAAACAGAAACTAGTGGGAAAAATGTAATTTTTTTTTTATGTAGTAGTGTCCTAATGCTTCTATAACAAATTACCACAAACTGAGTGATTTAAAAAAACACAAATTTATTATCTTAGGTCTCATTGGGCAAAAAGTAAGGGTTTTGTATGATTGCATTCCTGTCTGAAGGTTCCAGGCTAAAGTCTGTTTTTTGTTGTTTTGTTTTGTTTTTTCTTTTCAGTTCCTAGAAGTTGTCTGTTTTCTGTGACTTGTGGCCTGTTTCCATCTTAAAAGTCAGCAATGGGTGTTTAAGTCCATCTCACACTGTATCATTCTAACACTGACTCTCTCATCTCCCTCTTTTACTTATGATATAAACCGTGAAATTATATTGGGTCTGGATAACCCAGGATAATCACCTCCTTTCAAAGTCTGCTGATTAGCAAAATTAATGCCAACTGCAACTTTAATCTCCTTTGCCATGTCACATAACATATTCATAGGTTATGGGAATTAGGATGTAAACAACTTTGGGACCATTTTTTCTGCCTACCACACATTGAAATGTAGGATTTCATTGTAGTAGGCTTTAGCATACATTTACACATTTTCAATATACATAATACCTTGTGAAATTCTTTTAGCAACTTCAGAGCAGATCTATGTTTGTTTAATTGTTAAATGAATAAGTCAGTATATATTCATCAGCTCAAGTTGTTATGTCTGCTACACAAAGTCAAAGGAGGCTGAGTCTCCCCCACTGAGGCAGAGGAGATCAGGTGCCTGATACATCCTATGGAAAACCCTCTGAACTTGGACTCTCCTTCGAGTGCATTTTCTTTAGTTGATTGCCACAGTCCACCAGTTATATTTTCTTTGTTCTTTTTCCTTAAAATATAATGATAATACACAATGGAATACTATGCTGCTGTAAAAAGGAAGGAATTCTTACCATTTGCAATAGCATGGATGGAACTGGAGAGCATTATGCTAAGCAAAATAAGCTAGTCAGAGGAAGATAAATATCACATGATCTCACTCATTTGTGGAATACAATGAACAACATAAACTGATGAGCAAAAATAGAATCAGAGACATAGAAGCATGGAACAGACTGTCCAACCTATGAGGGAAGGTGGGGGACGAGGGGGGTAAGAGATCAACCAAAGGACTTGTATGCATGCATATGAGCATAACCAATGGACACAGTACGGGGGTGAGGGCATGTGCTGGGGGGTGGGAGTGGCTGGGGAGAGGTCAATGGGGGGAAAAGAAGACTCATGTACTACTTTAAACAAAGAATTTAAAATAAAAAATTAAAAATAAATAGAAATTAGTAAAAAAATATATAATGACGATAGATGTCATATAAGTAGGTATCAAGAAAAGAAAATAAGAACCACAGAAGGAATGAAAGGAGTAAACAGGTAAACCAGGTCTCCAGAGAGGAGCTTTAATGGACTGAATCAAGTACACCATTTCCCTTCTTTACAACCAGATCACCAATCCCCTTTTGTCTATGGGTCGGATGATATGGTTTCCGTTCTTTATTTCTTCAGGGCACCCTATTATTTCAGGTTATCTAAGTATGTTGCAAAACAATCTGACAAAGTCTAATAAATAAACTTATTTTCCTCTCCCTCTTCCTATAACTATGTTGTCTATTTTAGTGATGGTTTCACACACAAGGTAGAGGTATGAACTTACCTCTGGCTCTTTAACCTCCCTCATCTTCCAGCCCAATCCTTTCAAGTCCTGTCCATTCTACCCTTTGCCTCCATCTTCACTCCCAAGACATATTCTGCACTATGTCCTCATCTCCTATATTCTTAATCCCTGCCTCTTCTGCTTCCATTTATCTTTTATATTTTGTCAGAAAAACATTAGCAAGATTTACATATGACCGTAATAGTCTTTTAATTAAATTTTATCAATGACACTCTATTTATTATAAACTCCTGAGCCTGCCATTTAAGGCTTTATTAATTTGACTTGAAACTATTTTTTTTTCAGACTCATCTGCAATTATTTCTTTGGATATATCCAATATTCTAATACCCCCGACTCATTTGTAGTTATACAGCATGCACACATACTGTGTCTTTAGTCAAGGCAGCTATCAGATATGCCTTTTCTATCTTCTGCTTTTTAGGTACCTATAATTACCCAGAAAAACTGTAAATTCTCCCCAGCTTCCCTCATCAGCACCAAACCAACATAAGTGAAATCAATGTCTGTCTTGCTATTTTGTCCACATTTATTTTTTAAACCTGTTCACAATATAACCATATAACAATGGCCTTTTTTTTTATCCTTGTCTCCCAATTTGGCCAAAAGTGTTTAGGCTGGTACTTAAAAATCTTGCATTGAGAACCCTGACATGAACTCAGGTGGTGTCTTAGGAATGTCTACAAACAGTGTGTATGGATATCTAAAATTACACTCAGTTTGGTAGAAAAAGACACCGAGTAGTGGGAAAAGTCCAGGGATGTTGTACAAATATGCAGAGCAACGTCTGTCTTGCAGGTTTTGAGAGGTTTTATTTCTTTGTCACTATCCCCAAAGTGGACTCTCAGAATGTCCCCTCTCTGGGACAGACGGTCTCCTGGGGGCTGGCAAATCTCATCCTTAGTGTGAGTTAGCCACCCAATGTAGATTTAATAAATGTGCAGGTAAATGATAATAAATTTAAAATAAAATGCTTCAACCTGACTATTCTTTCATGCTGTTCTCCTCGCTGCGCACTGACCCATTACTTATATCAAACTTAGACTATAAATTCTTGCATTTACATATCCTCAGAGTTCTGTGAGAGACCTCACCTGAATAATTTTAAGAGGCTCCTGGGGGCAAAAGAGATGGAAAATCACATGTTCATCCATAGACTAGATTACACTGATTATTATTATGGCGCTCAATTCTCCTGCTACCAGTCTTCCCTCTGTGACCATTTTGATTACATACATTTTTTATTATTATTATTTTTTAATTTGGTGAGCACTGGATATGCACATTGGTACAATACCTGACACAAAGACATCATTATTCCTTTCCAGGGTTTTCCAATGTAAGTAATCATGTATAATGTTTGGTCTTTAGTGTTTTTTTATGTCCACAAACATGCACACACATGAATACACACACACATAACTGTCAATAAATGAAGTGATTAAAAACCAGTGTACTAACATAAAGTGATTCATAGCAACCTAATACGGGCAATTAAAAAACATATATGACAAATTTTCATTTTAAATTATTGTAATTTTTTTCTATTTCTAATTTCCATATAGAATTCATAGTAACTAAAGAATGTCATGGCTCTCTCTATATGGACTTTGGCACCACTATCACATCTTCTTAAAAGTCTCTTGTGTTAAAACTGTCTCCTCTGACAGCGTAAAACTCGAAAACAGTTTAAGTAGATTTAAAAGCTATAGCAGATAGTTGAAAAGGAGCAATAAACTAGTATACATGAATTTCAGAAATCTAAATCCAGGCTAAATGCTTATCAGGGTTGTTAGAGGAAGACCCTGCTTGTATAATTAGTTAGTAGACCAAGAAAATATGCCATTTTCCAGAGCTATTACACATTAATAGACTAGTTCAGCAGCTCATGACTGGTGTATCTGCCCAATGGCATGCTTTATTTTTACATTAATAGATACTTCGATGCTCTTGATAACTGCTCATATTTTTTTATTTAAAATGTTTTTATTGGTTTGAGAGAGAGAGGAAGAGAGAAAGAGAAACATTGATCGGTTGACTGGGAATTGAACCTGCAATATTTAGGAACAGAGGACAATGCTCAACCAACTGAGCCACATTGGTCAGGGCTAACTGTTCATACTCTTGATCCTCAGATCCTGAGAAATAAGATTTATTTTTAAGCAATCCCAAATATGCTTTCTTTAGACTTCAGGAGGCCTGACAGAGTCCTTCTAGTCATTTTTCTCAACTAGTGGCGTATCTACAACTAATACATAGAATCTCTCCTTTTACTTTCTTTATTTTCTTTGTTACTCAGCTGTGCTTGCTGTCTTAGAGACCCTGTTTTCTAGGACAGGAGTAGTTTTTTAGGATACAAACGTCCAGTACCCTGACTTCAGAGGTGTAGTTACTGACCTGGCAGTATAAAATCAAGAATCTATGTAGAAGATTCTAGTTTCTTTAACCATTCTTTTCATTTTTAGCACCTTCCCAAGGCACCGTCTTAGACAAAAGTTTCTGTCAGAGAAACCAAATGAGATGTCTGTGCTGTAGGCACTTAGTGCTCAGCTGCCTCACTTTTCCATCCATAAATGTTAGTTCTAAAATGTAGCCATCTCTCAGCTGCTATTTTTTCTCTTGTTAACCTTGTCTACCTGGGTTTGAATTTTATTATTGTTGTTGCTATTATGATTGCTACTACTATTAATGTGATTATTATTCATTTTCTGTCAGTTAAATGAAGGTTTTGGCAGAGTTTGAAATAAATATGTTAGTTACCATATTCCTCTGGTACTATTTTAAATAGAATATAATATAGATATTTTAATTTTTCTATAATGATATTGGTTTGTTCAGTTTTTCTATTATTTATATCAAATATTAAAACATACTTCCAAAATCCATTTATTTCATCAAGATCTGAAAATTTTTTCAGAATAGAGTGAGAAGTTATTTTATTCAAGCATTCATTGTTAACCAATATTTATTGTATATCTGTTATAAGCCATGCTCTGTTTCAGATACTTAGGATATGACAGTGAGCAATGCATATGAAAATCTCTGCCTTCATTGAAATTGCAGTCTAGTGAAGAAGGGATATAACATAAACAATGAAAATAATGAATGGATTATACTATAGTAACCCAGAAGATCACAAGTGTTATGGAAAAATGTAGAATAGTGCATGATAAAAAGATAGCATTATTATTTTATAAAGAAATATAGATGAAGAGGTTACTAACAAAACATACATGCTGACTATGTTTATGATTACTTATTAAGCATCTATTCTGTGCTTTGTGATACATGAATGCATCTATGACCATACTGATTAGAACAAATCTGATTAAAATCCAATCTTATAAATATATATCTTCTATCTCTCTCTCTCTCTCTCTCTCTCTATCTATCTATCTATCTATCTATAATAATAAAAGCATAATATGCTAATTAGACCAAGCCGGGGCTGTGAGGGCCGAGGCGGCCACTGCGGCAGCTGTGGGGGCCAAGCCCCTTGCACAAATTTCATGCATCAGGCCTCTAGTTTTATTATAAATTGAATCCATTAAAACTACCTGATTTGAATGAGTTAAATGTTATTTAGTTATTTTACATTTGATGTAACTCAAGTGACTTTAATACTTCTTTCTAACAAAAGAGAGAATCCTAAGCAAGGTTTTTAGAGAATGAAAACATACAAAGTGGAGTATAATTTCACCATTGAAATTTATGAAAAGTTACCTTTATCAACTTTGTTTGTCATATTGATTGAAACTGCACACTGTTACAACCATAACAGCAACCCTAGTGGAAGTCATACCACTGAATATCTGTATATTTAATTTAAAGATAGTCAAACAAACTTCTACTCATACCAATAGTTTAATTTATTACTAAATAGCTTTCTTTGCCACTCTACCCCACACAGTACCAACTACTTTAGAGTAGCTTAACATAAAAAGATTGCTGAGTGTAGCTGTTTGTGATGTGACCTCTATTTGTTGTAACTGGCAATTTCTTTAATGGAAAGTGCTTAGAATTGCACAGAAATTGATTTTGTTTCTTTTCTATGGTGGGCAATAACTGCTCCTACTTTGATTACTGCTGCAATCTTAGACATATTCAAAACTCCCGAGAAAACAATGCCAATAACTAGAATCACAGCTTATCTTTTACAGTAGCCAGTACCTGAGCACAATCAACATAATTAGAACAAGATTGAAACGTTACTTTAAAATTGGTCCGAGTTCACTTTCTTTATCCAAGAATTTCAAACAAACTCTTTATAAAAACTTATTTTTGCTCTTTCAATCCAATGCTTTATAAAATGTAAGTAGAATTCTAAAAGACATATATTATATTCAAAATAAATATTTAAACAGTTGTAAATGCATATTTCATATGCCTTAATGACTACATGAAGACATTTCTTATGTTGTATTTGGCATTCACATCATGTAGCTGTGCTCCATTATAACTTAAACATTTTTAAATTACAGTTAGTAATTCTGTTCTAAGATATTTTGTTCTATGTAAGTGCTGAGAGTATTTCCAAACTCAAGAAATTATGCTGAAAATCCATTTTTATAATAAATAAGAATGAGCTAAATCACTGATATGATGATGTTTATGTATATATATATATATATATATATATATACACACATATATATATATGCACATATTAAAATATTTTAAAAAATAGAAAGTACTTTATTAAATCAGATATTTATAGTAGAATGAAAATAAACTTTGTAGACTTAATTTTAATGACATTATTAGAGGTAATGCTATTATCTATAAATAGAAAAGGCAAATATGCTGTGTCCGACCGTCCAACCGGTCGCTATGACACACATTGACCACTAGGGGGCAGATGCTCAATGCAGGGGCTACTGTGACATGCACTGGCCATTTACAGAGAAACAGCACCACAGACCTGGTACCCACAAAGCAACATTCGGCTCTCCCAAGTGGGACACAGGCCCCACCACCACCGCGGAGAGACAGCCCACCAAATCACAACCAACGCTGCAGAGACCCCATGGCACAAAATGCGGCCCACAGCCCAGCCCAGCCCAGAAATGGTGGCTGTGGGCACCAGGTAATGACATCCCTTAGCAATGCCCAGTTTCCTCTCTCTAGAGACAAACCATTTAACAATAAACAGCACTGCGGACCTGGTGCCCACAAAGCAGCACTCGGCTCCCCCAAGTGGGACACAGGCCCAGCCACCACCCCAGAGCAACAGCCCACCAAATTTCATCTGACGCTGCTGAGAACCCAGGGTGCAAAATGTGGCCCACAGCCCAGCCCAGCCCAGCCCGGAAACGTTGGCTGTGGGCACCAGGTAATGACATCACTTAACAATGCCTGGCTTCCTCTTCCTAGCTACGACTAGCCTCCTTGGCATTTCTTCAGCCCAGGAACATGACTTGCTTTATAGCCAGGTGCAAACATTTCATACTTTAACCAAATATCTGTGAAGTGTTTTCCCTTACCTCATCTCATTTGATCCTCACAGAAGTCCTGGAGTAGGTAGATAGGAGACTCGATGGAATCCTATTTTCTTTTTATTAGCTGGAAAATGGAGATTTAGAAAGCTTAGAAACTTGACCCGACTGAAAAGAAGAAAGAAATAGTGGACCTTGAAAATGACTTGAGGTTTTCTCACTGTGCAGAATATGGTCAAACACTGCTGCAGTTAAATATTTTACCCTTTGTTCTCCCTGCGTGATCTACAATAACAATCTCTTAGTGTTGATATTTACTGCTGTGTTGCTGACAATTACCTGAAAGTGAAGTTGGGGTGCTTCACTGAACTGTAAAAGTTTAGTTAAATCAGAAAGCAAGTCTAATTAAGCAGGTCTAATTAAACAAGTTTATATCTCTATATATAAAGCTCTCACTGGTGCCAATCGCACGCATGTGTTTCAATCTGTCATTGTCGATTGTGAATTTGGTTGACACTTCTATTATAAAGGGCAAACAGCGATATTAAAATATTTTTTCTAATGAATTTCCTTTCACAAATTTGTGCACCAGGCCATTAGTCATATAAATATGCATAATTTTAAACATGTAAAACTTTGTTCCCTTTTCAAAAGTTTTACTACTTTCTAGAGTTTTTAACAGATAAATTTTAAATAGTGTAAGACATTGACACCTTTTCTCTTTTTGTTTTTGTTTTAAACTCAGTTTTTAACATTGATCCAGCATTGAAAAAACAAAAATGCATTTATTTGCCACCAGACATTGTTTCTGAAATATTTTAATTATAACTTCATTTGATTTGCTTCAGAATGATGTTAACAATAATACACACAAACATGTGCAAAATTATCTGCCCAAGGTCAAGTATTTTTATGTAATATTTTTTAAATCATCATGACAACCTTGTTAGGCAGTTATTATTATTAGATCCATTACATATAAGTGGGAACCAAGGTACAATTATGATCAATAACTCTCCAACATTTCACATTTAACAAATGAATTAAAAAAACTTAAATTTGAATCTATTAGGTTTTCTTAAAAAAAAAACACACAAACTATGTGCTTAAAATTTTCAAATCTACCTTGGTAATAAGCATATATAAACAATTCCAAACAAGTTACATATTAATGTGCAAAGTCATCCATTTTATACATGCTCTACAAAAAACTTTTCATTCTTTTGCATCTTCATTCTACCTCTAATTACTAAAATTCCAGTTCTCAATTCTAATTATCCAACACTCTTGCCCCTAGGCCTTCTCACTCATTTCCATGGCTTCAAATATTAATATAATATTTCTCATTCAGAGTATATGACTTCCAAAAATCCGTTCATCATGCCTCTTAACATCTTCTTAGAAACATCTCAAATATATGTTCAAAACTAATCTCTTGCTCCTTCCACACTGCAGTGATTTCTACTCTCACTAATGCTATCTCCACTCATCTAAATTTCTATTCAAACCAGATGTATTAGTTTACTAGTAAATCTTAGTACTTCCCTCACCACTGCTTAAACATAGAGAAACCATTATCAAATTCTGCCAACTCACTAACCTTAATATGATCTAGAAATGTGCTTTTGGCCCCATGCTCATCTGTGTGGCTTCGTTTGGTTCAACTTTCTCCCTCACTGAAAACTCCAGCCATCTAATATTCTTGCCAGCTTCCAATACATCAAGCCCTTTCGTGACCCAGAGCCCTCCCAGATGCTGTATTCTCTGCCTGGGATGCCCTTCTCCCACCCCCTTCTTGTTTCAGCTTTGATGAAGGTTAACTTCTACTCGGTGTCCAGATTGAACCATAAGTGTCACTTTCTTAAAAAGCTTTATGCAGCATCTTCTCAATCTAAATTATGTTCTACGACATTGTCCCAAAGCACTACCCATTTTTTTCCACATACACTTTACCATGGTTTGTTATGATATTTTTGTAACTATATCTTGTTGAACATTACATTAACCACTATATCATATGCTCCATTACAATATAAATTTTGTCTATTTTGCTAAAAACTATATCTATGGGTCCAAAGCTTCTGCTGAAGATTTGGATTTCCAAGGTAAGTGTAATAAGAATAACTTTGTTTGGTTTGCAACATAGAAAAAATATGTTGTTTTTAAATAAGAATAGTTCCTAATAAAAATGATATAAATTTTATTTCAAAATGGACTATATTTTCATTTAATAAACATAAGAATTAAAGCATCTTCAAAATATATTGACCATATTATTACAAAGTGCAGCAATATAAATAACATTATGTGCACTTAATAAAGTTTTTGAAGTTTGGGCCAAATTTTTTTGAAAATTTCACATGAAAGAAGATTTATTTTAAAAACTGAAAAATATCTGCAGCTATTGCATTATCTTCAGATTATTTTCAAAACACAGCATGCAAATATTTGGATTTTTCTCTTTGATGTGCTCTTGAGAAAATTGTGGTCCTCTAGTTACATAAGCAGTTTTCTGTGGTATAGTTTATTAGCTTGGTTAGAATGCATACCTGAGATTTAGGACTGGATGCTTAAAAGATTTTAAGAAAGCATAAATTATAAACTTTTGAAAGTTAGTATTGTAATAGGTTGGATAATCTTAGGCTCTCAATAGGTTACTTAAATGAAACATTTTAAAGTAAAAAATGTCAATGAAAGGAATAAGCCAAAAATATTGAGAGTATCTACTGAAATGTGTTATTTTCAGTAATTTTATTTTCCTAAAATTATATTTTAAAAACATTATTTAGATATACTTTAAAATAATGATATGAAAATGTGGTTTGCAGGGTGGTTATTAATTCTTTGTAATTTCCTTTACAGAAATTATTTATTTTTATGTGATTTATTTCTAAGCAGTTCAGCTTTATTAAAACACTAGAGGCCCAGTGCATAAAATTCGTGCATGGGGGGTGAGTGTGTCCTTCAGCCAAGCCTGCACACTCTCCAATCTGGGACCCCTTGAGGGATGTCCAACTGCCCGTTTAGGCCTGATTCCGATGGGGCTGGCTCCCAACCACTTTCCTGCCTGCCTGTCTGATTGCCCCTAACCACTTCTGCCTGCCAGCCTGATCACCCCATAACCCAGTGATGGGCAACCTTTTGAGCTTGGTGTGTCAAACTTCGCCAAAAAACTGAACATAACTCTGGTAGTGTGTCACTTTGAGGAAAAAACATTATTTCACAAATGTTTCATCCTCAGGAGTAGCAAATGTTTCATCCTCAGCATGCGGCCGCCTGAGCAGCCGCATGTCATCAGAAATGGCTACGCGTGTCAGTGCTGACACACGTGTCATAGGTTCGCCATCACTGCCCTAACCACTCCCCTGCCAGCCTGATTGATGCCTAACTGCCCCCCTGCTGGCCTGATTGCCCCTAACTGCCCTCCCCTGCTGTCCTGGTTACCCCTAACTGTCCTCCCTTACAGGCCTGGTCGCCCCCAACTGCCCCCTCCTGCTGGCCCGGTCACCCCTAACTGCCCTCCCTTGTCAGCCTAGACACTCCTAAGTGTCCTCCCCTGCCAGCCTGGTCACCCCCAACTGCCCTCCCCTGCAGGCCTGATTGCCCCTAACTGCCCTCCCCTGACAGCCCGGTCACCCTTAACTGTCCTCCCCCTACAGGCCTCGTCACCCCCAACTGCCCTCCCCTGCAGGCCTGGTCCCCCCAACTACCCTCCCCTGCCGACCTGGTCACCCCTAACTGCCCTTCCCTGGCGACCTGGTCCCCCTCAACTGCCCTCCCTTGCAGGCCTGGTCCCCCCCAGCTGCCCTCCCCTGCTGGCCTGATCACCCACAACTGCCCTCCCCTGCAGGCCATCTTGTGGTGGCCATCTTGTGTCCACATGGGGGTGGCCATCTTTGATCACATGGGGCAGCCTTCTTTTGTGTTGGAGTGATGGTCAATTTGCATATTACTCTTTTATTAGATAGGATAATATCTGAAAATAGTTCAAAGATTCCTCACACTTTTCAATTCATCAGGAAAATCAGTCTTGATAATTCTCTGCTAAAAGTTTTAGGACTTAGCTAACTAGAGCCCTACTATTGTCTTTTCTTTTCCTCCTGTTTTCCTGTAAATTAAAATACAGTTGCTTGCCTGCAAAGCAGTTTTCCAGATGTCGACAAGTCTAAGTGAACAAACGACAGATGAATCATAAAAATGCAAAAGGCTTGAAAAAAGTCAAACCAGAAAAATGAACCAGGTTGAGTTCAATGTAATATGTAATGTCTTGCCTTAATTTTCTTACCGACACCTGTTAAGAACAATATAAATGATAAAATTCAGATCATTAGTCCTAAAATGAAATCCTATTAAAGAAAATATCACACAATGTAGCTTTTTAAATGCTCAATTCATTCAATTTCTATAGTGATAACTCATTAAAAAAATAACTTCATAGATCTGTGCAAGCTGAGCCATGGATATTTATTTTTCCTAAGATCTTAAGCATACAGTTTTAAATAGTGGGAAAGATGAACAATAAAGACTTTCTGCAGATAAGAAACACATAATTACAACTATCACTTCATGAAAAGTGATCAAAGTTTTCTTAGAAAGGGCCAAAGAAGACAGAGAAGTCCTAAAACAGCGATTTTCTTTTATCTTTTAATATTTATTGTTGAAAGTATTACATATGTTACCTTTTTTCTCCCATTGACCCTTTATAGCCCTCTCCTACCCCTCCCCTCCACCCGCTGCAGGCCTCCACCTCCCTACTGTCTGTGTCCATAGATTATACATATATGCATAAAGGTCCTTCCGCTGATCTCTTCCCACCCACCTACCCGCTCCTGCCTTCCTCTGAGATTCAGCTTTTTTCAACCTTTTTCATCTCGTGACACACATAAATTTATTACTAAAATTCTGCAGCATACCAAAATATATATTTTTTGCCCATCTGACCAAAAAAAATAGGTATAGTTTTGATTCATTCTTACCACGTGGCTATTGTTGTGTTGGCTATTGTCATTTTTTAATTTGACAATCTAAGAAAAAAGAGGTCAGTGTCCCTGACAAAATAGTCAGGTTATTGCAGGTTTTAAAATTCTTGTGGCACTCGAGTGTGCCTGTTATGGCACACTGGTTGAAAATTGCTGCCCTAGAGAAATTTCCAAATCTCCCTAACCATGGATAATAGAAATAATAGAAAAAGAAAATGCAGAGACTGCTGCTGAGTTATCATAACACATCCTCAGCATTCAAACAAATCCTTCCCTTTCTTACAGGATTACTGATTTTATAATTTGGAATAAAGAAACTGCCAAATCTTCCTCATTTTAGGATATTTACTTGTTATTTTCTCTTTCTAGTTAACTGCTGGTTTATTTTTCCTAAAGCAAACTCCTTAAAACAACTTTCCCATTTACTAATTTTTTATATTTTCTATTAGCTAATTTTTTGAATTCTTTATACTTAGATCTTGCACTTGCTATCCTATCTGCCTGAAATGTTTTTCTCTAACTCCTCCATATTGTGTCTTTCTTGGCAGCCAGGCCTTCCTGACCACCTTATTTGTACTACATTCTGCCAGTAACTCCTTATTGTATTTATTTTAGATTGTTTTATTTACAACAGATAACCATTTAAAAAAAACTTTATTAATAGGCTTTTTATTCATTTTTCTGTCTTCTCTCTCATGAAAATCTACTGACCAAAATGGTAAGGATTTGCCTGATTGATTTGGTACAACCTGTGCAGCTAAGATTTGGAAACAGGCCAAGTGCCCATCAGCAGATGAGTGGATATAAAAGCTGTGGTACATTTACACAAATGGAATACTACGCTGCTGTAAAAAAGAAAGAACTCTTACCATCTGTAATAGCCTGAATGGACCTGGAGAGTAATATACTAAGCAAAATAGCCAGTCAGAGAAAGATACATATCACATGATCTCACTTATATGTGGAATCTAAGGAACAAAATAAACTGCTGAACAAAATAGATCCAGAGACATAAAAGCATGGAACAGACTGATAAGTTTTAGAGGGAAGGCTGAGGTGGGTGGGTAGGTGAGGAGTGATTAACTGTGAAACTTATATGCATAGACAGTGGACACAGACAAAGGTGTGGTGAAGGCCTGGAGTTGGAAGCCAATGGGGAAAAAAATAAAAAAACAAAGGAGACATCTATAATACTTTCAACAATAAAGATAAATTTAAAAATAGCACATTTAAGGTTATTTTTTAACTTTCTGCTGTGAAAGTTTCTTCTTTATTCTTTAAAACAATTTTTAAATTGGTATAAAGTAAATATAGCTTTGTTTCTTTAATGTACAATCAATGAGTTTTAGCTCATCTATTAATTTGTGTAACAGCAACCACTATTAGGACACAGAAAGGTTCTGTAGTCCCTGCAAAGACCTTCATGTGGCTCCATTATAGTCAGACCCTCTCCCCACAACACCTGGAGACCACTAATATATTCTTTTTCCTCATGGTTTTGCCATTTTTAGGATATAGTACCAATGTCTTAATAGAGTAAGTAACTGTAACTGTTTGAGACTTGAATCTTTCATGGAGAATTAAGCTTTTGAGATTCATCCAAGTTGTGTCTACCTACAGTTTGTTTCATTTTATTAAATGTGTAGCATTTCACCATATAAATATATGAGTATATGTCTCATTAGGATGGATAGAGTGGTTGATTCCAATTTTCAGCAATTACGAATAAAGCTGTATAAGCATTTGCAGACAAGTTTTTAAGTGAGCATAAATTTTCACTTTCTTGAGGTAATAAACTAGGGGTAACATTGCTAAATTGTATGGCACGTATATTATCAATTTTATAAGAAACTAGAGGCCTGGTGCATGAAATTTATGCATGGGAGGGTGTCCCTCAGCCTGGCCTGCACCCTTTCCCAATCCAGGATCCCTTGGGGGATGTCCAATTGCTGGTTTAGGCCCGATCTAAACCGGTGGTCGGACATCCCTTTCACAATTCAGGACCACTGGCTCCTAACCACTTGCCTGCCTGCCTGCCTGCCCCTAACCACTCTGCCTGCCTGCCTGCCTGATTGCCACTAACTGCTTGTCTGCCTGCCTGATCACCCCTAACTGCCTCTGCATCAGGCCCCACCCACCGTGGTGGCCACCTCCACCACCGCAGCTTCCTCCAGAAGGTCGTCTGGAAGGTTGTTCAAGCTATCCAGTCTAATTAGCATATTATGCTTTTATTATTATAGATTGTGCCATTTTGTGTTACCAGCAGCAATGTATTCTAATGATGCTGCACACCCTATCAGTCAATAATGCAAATTCTTCCTCTCATTGATGTTATAATTTTTTAATTATACAACTTGGTTCAGCTAAGATTTGGAAACAGCATAAATTTTCACTTTCTTGAGGAAAAGGACTAATGGCTAATGATGTTGAGCATTTGGTTGTATGCTTATTTGACTTCCTGTAAATCAGCTTTGTTGAAGTACTTTTACACATATTTGCCCATATTTAGATTGAGTTGTTTTCTTATTGATGAGTTTTGTGAATTCTTTATATATTTTAGATAAAATTATCACTTTTGATATCTAATTTTAACATACTTTATTTTAGCTTATTGTTTCCTGAGATTCTCTTAATGATTTCCTTGGCATAGAAAATATTTTTAATTGTGATGAAGTCCTACTTACCATTTTATTCTTTTATGTACCATGTGTTTGGTAGCATATCTAAAAACTCTTTGCTAACCCAAGGTCAGGAAAATTATTGTCCTCTTGTTTTCCTCAGAAAAGTTTTATAATTTTACATTTTATAATTCAATCTATGATCCATTACGAATGATATTTGTATAGGGCAAGGTAAAGTTCAAAATTAATTTCTTTAAAAAATATTTGTTATTGGTTTTTTAGAGAGAGAGAAAGGGAGAGGGGAAGAGTGAAATATCGATCAGCTATCTCCTACACTAAACTTGGGGGTCAGTTTAAACAGCAAAATCACCAGCAAAAAGGAGAAAAATGCAAAAACATGGCACAAAATGTAAGGGGAAAAGCACACTGTGAGTATTGATTTGGGGGTTAAATGTAATGTTTATGAGAGCAAAACAGTGGTAACCAGAGCCCAGGATGAGGGGAAATTGGAAGATGTTGGTAAAATATTACAGTTTTAGTTACATAAGAAGAAAAAGCTCTGGAGATGTAATGTTTAGCACAGTGACTAGAGGTAGCATTATTGTGCTGTATACTCGAAATTTATAAGAAGATAGATCCTAAGTGATTTCACCATAAGCACACAGATCAGTAAATATGTGAGGTGATGAAAATGTTCATTACCTTGGTTTTGGCAGATATCTCAAAATGTATGCATACATCAAATCATCAGGGTGAACACCATACATATACACAATAAAAATATTAAGAAGTAAATTCACAAATACAGTATCTATAAATAATGAAAAATTACTAATTCAAATTACAAAGCTAAAAATTTGTGGAAATTAAAAAATAAGTAACTAGAGGTTTCTGTGCATGAATATCTCAGTGTCATTCAATACTCAGAACTGTGAGTAGCCTCTTTTGGAGATGTGCTGTAGGTAATCGGCACAGTTACACACAGCAACCATGGGCATTACCATGGTGCAAGAGGTGCCTGGCACATAACTCGATCCACTTGTGATTCCTAAATAAAAGCATTAGAGACAGACATCCTCCTGTGGGAATTGTTGAACCGTAAGAGTGAAGCAACAAGTAGTTGCTTATTACTTTAAAAATTAACAGATATATTATTTTAGTATGTGGTCAAGAAACACAAGGCTAGCCCTAACCGGTTTGGCTCAGTGGATAGAGCATCGGCCTGCGGACAGAAGGGTCCCAAGTTCGATTCCGGTCAAGGGCATGTACCTTGGTTGTGGGCACATCCCCAATTGGGAGTGTGCAGGAGGCAGCTGATCGATGTTTCTAACTCTCTATCCCTCTCCCTTCCTCTCTGTAAAAAATCAATAAAGTGTATTTTTTTAAAAAGGAAAGAAATACAAAGCTAACACTCAAGAAAAATTAGAGGAAATCCTAGCCAGTACTAATGGGGGAATTCCTTTTAAAAATAAGCTATTATATTATTAAATATCTCTTTTTCAATGTTTATTTTCTTAAAGTTATTATACAGTGATTTGTACTGGCAGAGTAAATATTAATGAATGGGAGCAACTGTGATTTAGCCCCAGAAAGTAAAAGGTAAGCAACATAATGTGCATATGCCACAAAGTAAAATAAATTAAGCAATTAAATGTGTTTTTCTAAGATCTTTTTCAATTTCCAGCAGATATTTATTACAGGACAAATGAAATTTAAATAAGAAAAATGATAGTGAATTAGTGGACATGTTTACCTTGAAACAGAAGAATAAGAAAAAGAAGAAAAAGTTAACATGACCTTTATGTTTGACATGGAGAACAAATTATATAAAACTAGAGGCCCAGTGCACGAAATTCATGCATGGAGGGGGGTTGTCCCTCAGCCCAGCCTGTACCTTCTCCAATCTGGGACCCCTCAAGGGATGTCCGACTGGCCGTTTAGGCCCGATCCCAGGGATCGGGCCTAAACGGGCAGTCGGACATCCCTCTCACAATCCAGGACTGCTGGCTCCCAACTGATTGCCTGCCTGCCTTCCTGATTGCCCCTAACCGCTTCTGCCTGCCAGCCTGATCACCCCCTAACCACTCTGCTGCCAGCCTGTTTGCCCCCAACTTCCCTCCTCTGCCGACCTGGTTACCCCTAACTGCCCTCTCCTGCAGGGTTGATCACCTCAAACTGCCCTCCCTTGCAGGCTGGGTGCCTCCCAACTGCCCTCTCCTGCTGGCCATCTTGTGGTGGCCATCTTGTGTCCACATGGGGGCAGGATCTTTGACCACATGGGGGCAGACATATTGTGTGTTGCAGTGATGATCAATCTGCACATTACTCTTTTATTAGATAGGATAGAGGCCTGGTACAGGGGTGGGGGCCAGCTGGTTTGCCCTGAAGGGTGTCCCTGATCAGGGTGGGGTTCCCTTGGGGCGTGGGGCGGCTTAAGCGAGGGGCCTGTGGTGGTTTGCAGGCCGGCCACGCCCCCTGGCAACCCAAGGGGAGGCCCTGGTATCTGGAATTTATTTTCCTTCTACAATTGAAACTTTGTAGCCTGGAGCAGAGCCAAGCCTGGGGCTTCCTCCGAGGCCCACAGCCATTTGTGTTGGGGTTATAATTGAAACTTTGTTGCCTTAAGCGGGTGGGCCCGGCCAGGGTGTGTGGAAAGCTTTGCTTCCCCTGTTGCCAGCAGCAACCCTGGCCTGCTCTCTCAAGCTCCATTCTGCCGCCATTTGTTTGAATTTGTTTACCTTCTATAATTGAAACTTTGTAGCTTGAGTGGAGGCTTAGGCCTGCAATGGCTATGGAAAGCTTGGCTTGCTCTGTTACCTGGGAAACCTTGCTCTCTGTGGCTGTAGCCATCTTGGTTTGGGTTCATTTGCATACTCGCTCTGATTGGATGGTCGGTGTGGCTTGTGGGTGTGGCTTGTGGGTGTGTCAGAGGTATGGTCAATTTTCATATTTGTCTATTATTAGATAGGATAACAGAAATGTGTCCAGCAGAGATCCTGATGCTTTATAACAAGCTACTGATGTTGGCCTGGCTATAGTAAGATGGAAAAAAAAATCTAAGAGCAGTCATTACAGGAAAGCTCTTATTGGTTGCCAGTGTCTTTATGCACTTTCCCCCCCCCCCCCACCCCACATACACAGGTATATAAAGGAGACTATGATTTGCTCTTTTAAAATGGGTTTTAAGTGCTGGGTAACATTTTGGTGAAACACCCTTCTGTAATGGATTTAATTAACTTTAAGCCCTGGGTTTATTACTGATAATTAAGGATATCATTGCTACCAAAACATGCCTGTGGTGAATTCTATTACAGTTTTAAGTCAACAGCCTTCTTGAAAATCAATATTCCGATTATATGCCTAATTTTCTACTGCTGGGTAGGTGTGATTAATTAAGCTCAGTGTCACATAATTTCACTTAATAGATTTAAAACAGACAACTTCATGCCACAGAGAATAGATAATGGTTTCAAATCTCAAAGTTTAGTATTAATACATTTTGATTACTATATTAAAATTAGTCAGTAATACCAAGAAGTCATCCCTTATAAGGTAACATGCCCACTCTTAACCATGTGACAAGAAGTGTTCTCAATATATGCTTATTTCATCTGGTAGGCCAGTGATTTCACAATGGAGATAATTATATATTTGTGACTGCACTTATCTCAGCTACTAAAAAATTGAACTTTTTAAATTATACACTTTGTACTTGTTAGTTGAAACAGTATGGGTGTACACTGTATATATACACTGTGTAACTCTTGTATAATGCAGCCTTGTAATTTAAAATAATTAGGGTGCAGGCCAGACTGAATTAATGGAAACTAAGCTATAAAATATTTTTAAAAGGATGTAGTTTTATTACTGTTCTGTATATTTCAAACAATATTAATCAATGGATCTACTGATGCTGGCATAAATCATAATAACCTTTGAATTATATTATGAGTTACTAAGGCATTATGAGTGTTTAAATTATTTTGTTCTTCAAAGAGTGGGCTAAGTAATGTTTCATAGGATTTTATGAAAAACACTAATTTGCATGGTATACTTCTTTCCTCAAATAGTAACAAAGCAATAATAGTAACTAAAACACTCTAATAGTGGACATCTTATGTCAGGCACTTACCAGAGCTTTACATATATTCATTTATTTAATCCTCACGACAACCCTATTAGACAGGCACTACACTTATGTTAATGTTACAGTTGAAAAAGTTGAGACACAGAAAGATTCAACAACTTTCCTGCAGTCACAAAACTAGTTAGTGGTAAGTTCAAGATACAAATCCGTACTGCCTGGCTTTTGAGCTCATACTTATCTACATTTCCTCTCCAAACGTTTAATAATATAGCTAGTAAATGTTAGGTCTGAGCGAGAATTGTACTCCTATTTTTATATTAATGCTCATTAACGATTACGTTTGATTAGCAACTGAATAACTATAGTCTCCACTTTTGCCATTTACCAATAAAATGGTCTGCAGCCAGTCCCTGGCATTGTTGCTGAGCCTTAAGCTCATAGCTTTTGTCCATGATCATGAAATCTTAAAGTCCAGATCCTGCCAGTTTCTACTCCATACCCACATATCATGACTCATAATAGGTTATGAATAGTCTTTAATATGAGTATGAATTATTTCCTAACAATGTACTCTGTGAAAGCAATTTAAAAGAAGAAAACAAAATGAAATTAAAATAAGTTATGGACAGGGACTACATTATTAGCTGATGGAGAGAAGATCTGAAGAGGGAAGATCTGGAGACCTGGGGGTCTGAAGCCTCAGGAGAATATACCCAGAAAAGAGCTTGGAATAAACCAGGAGAAAAGTGATATAATTGTTTCTACATGTTTAACTTCAATAAATCATCATTGGTTATATACACTCATTTCATAATATAACACTTATCTTTATAAAACACTAGTGGCCCGATGCACGAAATTCATGCAAGAGAACTTCCTTACCCCGGCTGCTGGCACTGGCTTCCCTCTGGCACCCAGGACCCCGGCTTCCCTCAGGCCACTGGCAGGCACCCGGGACCCAGCTTTGTCTAGAAGGACTTCTGGTCTAATTAGCATATTATGCTTTTATCATTATAAATGATTGCTATGGAATTCCTTTGATAGTCATTTAGGAAAAAGATAGCATTATATATTTATGATTACAGAATGTAAGCTCAGGAACAACATTCACTGAACATGACAGGATAGTAAAAACTTATGAAGCAATTAGAGCTTTCATTTAACTTGCAGAAGCTACCAAAATATTAAATATCTGAAAATTAATATAACTTAGTAATTAATTAAAAATCTCCAATACTTTGGTTTTATTATAACAGGTATATAATTAATAGTCTTGGGAATATTGAAAATAATGATTTTTGTATATCCATAACATTCTTATATTTGTTATGAATCTAATTCTATTTAGAATGTACCCATAAGTAGGGCATGTGTGTGAGTGAGTGGCGGAGAAAAAGAGAGGGGACAGAGAGCAAAACTATGGACTGAAGACAAATGGAACTTCTTTGTGTTTATATATGATCTCCTAAAAAATGTAATTGGCTTGTTATTTATGCCTGTATTCATTCCTCAGATATTTGTTGATTGACCTTTAAGTAACTTAAAATTCCCCTGCCTAGACCATTTTGATTTAAACTCACATTATTATATTTTATGCTGAAACTAGTAATCAGGACTTATGAAAAAATTTCCAATCACTTTATATAGATAACCAAAGGAGATTATTTTACACTTGTAAAAACTGTGCAGAAAACACAACAAACACAGAACACTCTCTGTGGTACTTGGTATCATTATGTTTGCTTTGGTGAGAAAACTTGAGAGGAAATGATCGGTGCCACTTCTGGGTGGAAGTTCTAAAAAACCAACAAAAGCGGCACACATTTTCCTTCTGCCACAAGACTGGTGGGGTCCCAGGGAAGGGCTGCTTCTTCAGTCCACGTGCCAGAGTGAAGGTGAAGGTGTGAAGTCGGGGCACCGGGCCATAGATGACACATAGTGGGCGTATTTACTTGAGGGAAAAATGAACTGTGGTTGCAAACCACTGAAATGTAGAAGTTTGTTTGGGCAGCAGCTGATTCCAGAAAATTGATTAATATTATCAAGTGATGGCCACCTTGTCTCTGAGAAGCTTTCATGATACTGCCCTTTAAAGTCATTTTGTGACTGATTATAAAAGAATGCCGAGACATTTATTCTCTATGAAATTGCCTTGATATCATTGGCCATCTCAAACAGTATAGAGTAGCCACCCATTACAAATATTACAAGGTTCTCTCTTCATCTTGATAAGGGAATTTGGACAGACAGGAGGTTAAATACAAGGGAAAGGTCACTAAAAGGGGGAAATAAAGTGGAATCAGAAAATAAAAAAGCATCAATAAATAAATAAATCTAATATTACTTTTCACATGGTGATGATGACTACTGCGACAAAATTACAGATATTTTATATATCCCTTTCCCCTAGAATCTCATCTAAATTTTGTTTGCATTTAATTTTCTGACAAACTTGCAAGAAGGTTGCAAAACCCAACAAGTACATATGTAAATGGCAGAGAAAAAGCTGAAGTTTAACATACTAGGCATTTGCCATATTTCTGAACATTCATTATGTAGACAAAACAATGAGTGAGATTTTCCCTGAAAGACAAGTAGGTCTTTATATCCAAGGAGAGAACATTTAAATGAATTGGAATTATTCTAAAGTTCCAAAAACAGTAACATTTTTCGAGGTGGGAGTTTAGTTTAGGATCCATATAAATTTATGATTGATGATAGAAACATTATAGTGGTACAAATTTTGTTAGAATCCCAATATTCTGAAGCTATAATGCAAATGTGAAATGACAAAAAATTAAAAATATTCTTATATAAATGATATAGAATTACTAATAAATTTAATCTGGAAAAGTAAAAAGGAATAGTTTTAAGTGTAAGGTGGCATCTTTTAAAATATTTTTATTGATTTCAGAGAGGAAGGAAGAGGGAGAGAGAGATAGAAACATCAATGATGAGAGAGAATCATTGATCTGCTGCCTCTTTCATGCCCCACCCTGGGGATCAAGACCACAACCCAGGCATGTGCCCTGACCAGGAATCAAACCATGACGTCCTGGTTCATAGGTTGACGCTTAACCACTGAGCCACACTGACTGGGCTAAGGTGGTATCTTTTAAAATACTACAAGGTTTTCTGCACATTTAATCGTATGTGTATATCTGCTGAATTAAAAAATAAAAAACAGAAAACACCCTGCATAAATTATGGGCAATGAATTTAGTTTTATTTAATGCAGTGGATATAAGAGGTTCAAAGTTGCTGTTTTCAGATTGGCTGACTTTAAAACTATTAACAAAAAAGACAGGGAAAACACGTTATTCTTTTAGCATATAAACTGAGAAAGAAAGCTAAATTATATTTCTTTTGACATTTTTAATGTTTTCCTATCTCAATATTGTGCTGATATGTTAAATTTATAACATAATTTTGAAAAATATAAAGCCATGTATGGATTTGCTGAAAATGTTGGGATAAACCATAGATCTGAGAGCAAGATAGCACATATTATTTCAAAGTTATAATTCCAATGTATTTGAAGCTCTGACTCAATGCTATTCAGTGGTAAGGGGCCGAATAACTACAGTAAAAAACAGCAAAATGCGTCTTGACAAAAATGAGTCTTCACCATTTTCAATCTAACTAAAAATGTGACTCAACAGATGGTGAGGGTCTTACTACTATCTAATGGGACATTGCCAGTCACATCTTTAAACTTTAAAGACCATTTCAGGTCACTACTAGGGATATGGACTTTGATAGACTGACCCTAGTTATGTACTAAAAAGAGAAAAGTATAAATAAAAAATTGAAGGGACAATAAATTATAAGCTCCTTTATTCTCTGATACTCTTAGAACTAACACTGACATTGAAGGAAAATAATGGTTGATGGATGACAGGGGTTCATACTATTGTTATGAAAATACAATCATTTCTTTATTAAACATATCAGATGTCTAACCCTCTCTGCCACATGTCAGAGCATGATAAGTGAAGATTATAGCTGCCATCTGTGTAGTCTCTAATTTATTATTTTCTTCCAGATGTACCTTGTTGATGCTATAACTTACTAAAATGCTGGATAAACTACCAACTATCTATTAAAAACAAAAATAACTATTAAAATATGTATTTGCCATATAAAATTAGCATAAACATTTTAAAATATAACTGCTGTACACTTATTTTTGTATTACAATACATCTTGACAGGTAAATTAAATGAGTTATTATAGTATTCATGGCACACACATCTATACTAATTCCATATCATTTAATATATATGTGAATAAATACTAATTTATACTTAATGAAATTATCTTTACCACTCCTTTAAGAACCAAGTTGCTGCCTTGTAAACACCTTATTTTTAAACTCCCAATGTCAAAGTATAACCTGATTGCTTGTAAATCTTTTTTTCTAAGTCTTTTGTGTACCTGAGGCCAAACGTCTTGAAAATGAAAAGGTGCACTTTTTACCAAAACAACCCTTCCATTATGTAAATACTATCTCCAAAGTAAATTATGTCCAGATTAGGTGATTTTACATGAAATTACCTTGTAGCGTTTCCTTTCTAGAATTATTAATTGTGTGTCCCATTGATAGATAAAAGACACAACTGAGAAGGATAATTTACCTAGTAGTAGACTATCTTTACTACCAGTATAGAAAATGACAATACTCATAATCTCCAAATTATCCCTTATTACCTATTCTGAGACACAACCAGAACAATGATTGCAATTACCTAGAAAGATTAACTTTACTTAATAGCTCACTCCAGTAGACTCATAATTCTGCCCAGAGGGTTGTCATGTGAAAATCCCAGCAGATTCTGGCTTAAGTGAAATGTGCTGTTCTGTGATTTCATGCCAGTTAAGGCACAAATGGATATTTACACGATAATGATAGGAATGGACCACTGTTCCTTCCCCGGTGATTTAAAATACTAGAGGCTATTCAAGTCCTTTTTTTAAATTGTCCTATTTAGCTCCTCATGTTGGGGGAGATAAAGTCTGATACAAAACAGTCATCAATGGAACCCTAACTGGTTTGGCTCAGTAGATAAAGCGTTGGCCTGCCGAATCAAGGGTCCCAGGTTCGATTCTGGTCAAGGGCATGTACCTTGGTTGGGGGCATATCCCCAGTGGGAGGTGTGCAGGAGGCAGCATATCGATGTTTCTAACTGTCTATCCCTCTCCCTTCCTCTCTGTAAAAAAAAAAAAAAAATCAATAAAATATATTTTTTAAAAAAACACAGTCATCAATGGAAAGTCTGTAACTTGAACTAAGTTTCACACATCTTTAGGGGGCAATAGTTAAAAGATAAATGGCTTTAGTTTTGTCATTACAAGAGAGGCAAATATTAAATGGTAAATGTGCTTTTACATTTTGTACATTTAAAATGTTCTATTTTAACCAATAAGTGTATAGCATAAATAATTCCAAATGCAGTTGAGGAAAACTATAGAATGTTAAAATCATTTATTGTAAAAGAAAGCAGAGTTAGAGATAATAAATGCACAGAAAGGCACAGTACATGGAAAACAGATATGATGGTGTAAGTAAATTCAAACATTGTAAAAAAAAATGCTTTAGGTACAGAAAATGATTTCAGAGAAAGCTAAGAAAGAAAAATCCAATGATGTACTGTTTGCCAAAATCTACATTTAAAACAAGAATAAAAATTAGCTGATAGTAAAATGATGAAAATTGTATGCCAAATAGAGATTTTACCAAAATAATGCTTTTAATATCAATAAAATATGCTTTATCTTTTATAGTAGAATAAGGATGAGTTTCTTGGATCTTTGTTTCCTCTTGGATCCATTCCTCACTCTCCCTGGCTGTGCCCACTAATTGATACTGGGGTTCTGACCCATGCAGGCTCTGTCATTTGATCAAAGGTTGGCATCCTCAAGAAACTGAGGTGGACAGAAAGGGAAGAATTGGGATGTTTCAATCCCTCTCTCTCTCTCTGTGCATTGGTTGTGTGTCCCCCAATAGTACCTTCTTCCATTAGTTGAAGCTCTGGCTGGACAGATTCACCCTGGCTCCTGACTCAGGCGGCTTCAGGTCCTGCCTTGGTCTCCCTCCATGGCAATGGCTTCTTTCTATTGCTAATTCATAGGCTGCCTCAACATCCCCTGTAACCTCATTATTGGTTTTAAATTCTCTCTGAATCAATTCCTGTAGTTTCTGTTTTGCTGATTAGACCTTGACTCCATATTAGGGGTGAGCACATGATGATCAAATTTTTTTGCGATGAAAATATATAATGATGCTCATTTAGTATACAGCTAATATCATGAATTTAAAAGGCATAAAGCAAAAATAAAATCACATATACAAGTAGGTAAGTTCACCATCATACCAGAATATTTTTTGTTGTTAATTCTTACCAGAGGATATTTTTCCCTTGATTTTTAGAGAGTGGAAGGGATGGGAAGAGAGAGAGAAAGAGAGAGAGAGAGAGAGAGAGAGAGAGAGAGAGAGAGAGAGAGAGAGAGAGAGAGAGAGACACGGATTGGTGGCCTCTGGCATGTGACCTACCAGGGCCTGAGATCAAGCATGCAACCGAAGTACTGCCCTTGACTGGAATTGAAACCAGGACCCTTAAATCCATGGGCCAGCATTCACTGCACCAAACTGGTTAGGGCCATACCAGAATATTTTAACACATCTGAAAGTTCTCCTCAAATACAACATTCTCCTGAGCTTATTAGCTGTGAATTCTTATTTCTAAGCAAACTGTATAAAAAGCATCAATTAGAAAACAACTCTTTTGCATGGATTATTTTCATATTTCATATTGTGCTACTCGTCCTTACTTTCTTTTAAGCACATCTGGAATGCCTACTAAGTGCTATTACTTAAGTAACTGGGGGAGAAAGAAAAATGAAAACCCATTAATATCTCAAAGTCAGTGGGAATACAGTCAACTGACATCATCATGAAATAGAATCAGTATGATGGTAAAGATATGTATAAAGTGCCAAAAAAATAATATTGTCTGTGGATAAAATCAGAATGAGGTCTTGAGAAATAAAAGAAATTTGTAAAGAGAGGAAGTCCAAAGCATATTCATTAATTCTCATATTTATATATCTAATTTTAAGTATACATTTATCCTACCAACCACAATTTCTGGTACTCAGCATATGTGACTCTAAAATATAGTAATTGCTCTTACGGAGTTCACACTCTATTGGGAAAACTGAGAAAAATTCGGGAAAAACCCACTGTCTAGGCTGGAGAAAAGAAAATTAAATAAAATTTTCTAAAAGAAGTGATAGAATAATAAGGATTTTAAGAAATTAAGTAGAGTGATTAACAGAAGGAGAATGGTGAAGTTAGTGGACAAGGATGGGACACTGTTCCAAGAGGTGAGAATATGTTCCTGCAAAGGAAATCATCTTTTTCTTTCTTTTTAAAAATACCCCACCTATATTCTACAACTCCTGTAAACTGAATCCATATTTCTAAACAAAAGGTTGTGTGGTGTGAGATTTCTTTGCACCTCTAGAGACTTACTATTTTAAACATGTTGGCATTCTCAAAAAAGGTGAGACAAAGAATTTGAGTTCTGTATGCAATATTGTCAGTCAGGAAGGTGTCCTTCCAGTCCCTCAAATCCAAATATTTTTGTATTTCTGTTTGATTACTATCCATTGAAATAAAAAGGAAAGAGATTAAAGTAAACTTGCTAAACCTAGAAAAAGTTGTTATTAGTTTAAGCCAACTTTGTTTACTGATACCTCTAGAAGCAATTGAGAATCAGGCATATTTTTATTTTCTTTAGGTAGAATTTTGTCCCTGCTCTAATTTTGTATCCTCAATTTTCCTTTAAATCACCAAGTATTTTTTCAGCTCCTTTGCAGTATCTGAGTGTCTGCTTGGGAAATGATACAGATTATGCACTAAGCCAGAGAGATCAATAATTGATAAGTTACATGATAAAGCCTTTGCTTCTCTTAACACAAAGAAAGGAGTTCTGTAAAATTGCAGACAGCATTTATGGTTGATCTGATGTTCTATAGATCATACCTCATAAACGAATATGGATAATGCCCTCACATGGGATAAACTATGTTCCTCCCCCCCCCCCCAATATATTTACCCCTTACCTGAAAGCCCCTTCCAATAAAAAAGCCAAAATTAACTCTTGTCACATTATCTTCTCATTTGCTTTCTCCTTTTTCAGTAAACTTTGATGCTATCCAGAATCCATAAATATTCTAAAATCAAAATACTGAATTCTGGATACCCTACAATCCCCAAAGAAGGGATTGTGAATTGCAGGAGGGCCAGAGAGGCATCATTCAAGGTAGGACAGAAGAAATCACAATTTCTGAAGTTACAAAGTTGTAGAAATCAAGTTTATACATTAGTGTCACTCCAATCAATGGCCTTAATTTACTAATAAAATTGTCTATAAATCAGGTGAATATTTAGGTTTTTTTTGCAAGGTTATTATTTTGGACTTTCTATTTGTTTATTATGCTTCACCTAAAAAATACACGTTTATGTAGCTGAACTAATCCTTTTTACTGCAGTTAGTTTTAAATTTAAAGGAAGAGAGATATAAAGAAGTTCTCAGTATATTTTATGCTTTTTCATAGAATTATCTTCATATTAAAAATTCCAGATATGTCAAATTACTCCCCCCAAAATCCCATGGTTATCAAGAAGTAGCATTTACTACTTAAATTCATACCTTTAAACACACCCTCCAATACCATGCCTGGCAAATACTACTCTCTAGAAAGAACTTATCACTCACACCTTTTAATAACAGCTGTATCAAAGTGTGCTATGTTGCATTTCCCTTATATTTCATAAGAAATAGTTCCAGTCAATCAAATAGTAAGCTTAAAAATTATTTTGTAGTTTTCCCCAGGATCTTGACATTTCAAGTTCTTGAGACTCCTACTTTTTTCTTATCTGACCTTTTCTACCTAAATATCATATTTTTGCATTGCGTGTTGATAACTCAATAACGTTTGTAAATGAACATTTGTGCTTTCATTTTTAAAGCATACAGAGTAACATGGCAAGAACAAGTTCCATTTTTTAATTTAAATTATTTTCATGGCTTTGAGCAGACTTTAACCTTTCAAACAGGCTGGATGCAATTCTGATTAACACCTCTACTATGTAGCCTAGTGATTCAGTAGAGATGTATTCTTTCCAGCAGAGTTAGCAAACTTTTTCTTATCTGAGCCAATTAATAAAAAAATAAAAATATTTCCAGGCCAAATTTTCTTTCATTCAACATGAAAAAGTTGTTACTGATTTCCATGATGCAGGAACAGATAAACTGTCTAATTAAATGCACAGAAAATATAAAAGAGAAAACTGACCTTTGTATTAGATAATAAAATATTATTATACTAGGGGCCTGGTGCACGCAATTCGTGCACTGGGGTTGGGGGTCCCTCAGCCCAACCTGCCCCCTCTCACATACTGGGTGCCCTCAGGGGATGTCTTACTGATGGCTTAGGCCCGCTCCCCACGCTCCTTTGTGGGAGGCAACCGGATGATCAGGGGAAGGCACCAGCCCCATCACCCCGCTGCTGCAGCCACTGCCAGTCACCACAGCCACCAAGGTGTTTTCATCAACACGGACTCCAGTCCCTTCACCAAGAAAAAATGACAACTTTCTTTAGGCATTTTTAAGATGTGTCTTTCATAGGATATGCATTTTTTTTAATCCTCACCTGAGGGTATGTTCCCATTGATTTTTAGAGAGTGTGGAAGAGAGAGGGAGAGACAGAGAGAAACATCAATGTGAGAGGGACACTTTGATTGGTTGCCTCCTGTATGAGCCCTGACCATGGGCGCCAGGCTGGAGGGCATGCAGGGACCCCTGGGCCACACGCAGCGGTGGCCGCCAGGGTCTCCACACACCCCAGAGGCCAGCAGCCAGCCCCCCATCGTGTGCACCAGGCTGGGGGCGTGGACCCAAACTGCCTCTTGGTGCTGGAGCATTCCCAAGTGGCTGGGGGCACTATGGTGACATGGGATGTTCCCACCCCGCCCTGCCCCCACCCCCTTGGCGCCTGCACCTATAGGCTCAAAGTGGCCAGGGGGCATTCTGGGACCCCTGCCGCTCAGGACCTAAGCGCAGGCCTACAGGCTCTGAGCGGCTTGGGTCTGGAGGATGTTCCCCAGACCCCAGACCTCTGCAAGTGTTTGGGGGTGGGAACATTCCCGCCCCGCCAAGGCTCCCAGTGGCTAGGGGGCGTTCTGGGTCCCTGCCGCTCAGGACCTAAGCGCGGGCCTACAGGCTCTGAGCGGCCTGGGTCCGGAGGATGTTTACGGGACCCAGGCTGCTCAGCGCCCGCATATGCAAATTAACCACCATCTTGTTCGCTCTGATTGGCTGTGGGCATAGTGGAGGTGCGGTCAATTTGCATGTTTGTCTATTATTAGGTTAGATAAGAACATTTGTGATTTGCAGCATAAATGTGTATCCTTTAGATTTGTATAGTACTTTATAACTTCCAAAGAGCAATCATTTACCATATATTACCAGAAAACAAAGTATGAATTAGTCATTATTACAGTATTTTAAGTAAACATAGTCAGAGCCATGAAGTGCATTGCCCAATCTCATGGGAAACATTAACTCCAATAATAGTGCTGGAATCAGGTTTTCATCTTCTGTGACCTATTAACCCTGATGTACCCTAGATATTACACCATCAGAGAATAAATACTTTTTTGTAAACAAGGAAAATATTTTTAAGAATGCATTACTACAGAAAGCTTAGGGTTTTAATTGGGTTTCAGTTCTAAATATTCCTGGACCACAAACTTCTAACCTTGCAAAAGGGCTCTGCAGATTACCTACTTACCTGCTTTCTCAGCCCAGCCTTGGTCTGTCTATAATTCTTTGCTCCAAACAGAGCAGATTTCTCTCTTAATTCTACAAAACTCCTCTTAGTTCAAGCTGTAACTCTGAACCAAACTTTAATAAAAGTTTGGAGATAGCAGGGAGAAATTACAACTCAGCAGACAGAGGCCATAAATTCTCTTGAATCCCGAAAATGATGAGTCTTTACAGGGTGAGTCTTTTTGGCTCTCTCTTGCCTTATTGTCCATTCTCCTGCTGTCAGATGGCAAGGGCCAGTTTATCTCCCCCAATGGTGATGTTTTGAACTGGACTTTTACCTTCATCTTCTCCTGGTTACTGCAGTGATGAAGGAAAATACTATTTTCTACTCTCAGGCTCTTGTTCGCCTTCACTCAAAATCTTAATAAACTGTAGAAATGCAGATAATCCACAATTAAGACAAACTTTTAAATTATAGTGCAGAGTAGGTTAGCTTGAATTGCTATGACAGCTAGCAATTTGGCTTTTCTTTTGCAAAAACAAAATGCCCTTTAATGTTTTCTATTAATTCGAAAAAGAATTTATGTCTAAAAAGGGAGTAAAAACTATTAACTGATGGCTTTAAAATACTGTTTGATTGCCCTTAGTCACAGAGACTGACAGCTGATCACCAAATTCACCCTGTTGTGGCCACACATTTATCAGCCTCTTTTGCATTTCACGTTAGCCAAGGGGTTGAAAAAATCCCTTATAAAAATACCACTTCTAGACCACACCCATAAGAGCCAATTGTGCATCATCATCCATGCTTTTCCTTTCTATGGTTTCATGTGGAGAAGCAAGGCAACCTTGGAAGCCATGTGTTGTACGTGGCAAAGCCACAAACAAACAACAGCCAGGTCTGTGAGTCATCACGTGGAGGAAGGAGTCTCCTGTCAGCAGCAAGAGCACTGGACTGTTTAGTGAAAAATGAAGTGTTCTTGTGTTAAACAATAGAAAAATTCTTGTTTAAAAAACATAGCATTGTATCTCCTTAACAAATGCATTTATTTTCTACCCTATTGCGTTTCAAAAACATTAGGTTCTTCCTCAAAATATCTTTTACATCGCTTTATGTTCCAGATTCTTTGGCAGAGAACAGGTGCAAGATGAGAGTGGTAAAGGCTCTGGTCCTTCCTAACAGCTGATCACCAAATCCACTCCTGGTGGTTGCAGGTTCTCTGCTAGGTTTTGGAAGAGCTGGATGAGCTAGGCAGTTCCAAACTGCACCAATGCTGACAATTGACCTAATTTGTGCCTATGCTACCTGGCTTGGGATAACTATTTACTGGCAACAGGAAACCACAAAAGACTATGGATCTTAGTTCCCATATTAGATTACATTGACATTTGATCTTGGGCTTTTCTTTAAAAGCAAAAAGTACTAAAAAACCTCATCCCTTCTTTACTGTGTTAAGGGGAAAAAGACAATGCATCTTTCCCCAAATTGCATTACCCAAAATTGTATAATAATGGAAATATGAAACCACATCCCTCCATTCCTGAAAAAAGATGGGAATGCCTTGCTTAAAGTACAAAGATGTTATTAAGTGACAAATAATGTAAAATGGTCAAGGGGAAGGCTCTGGCTCACATTGTATTTAGTGATATTTGAAATGGGCCGAGTCTGAGTACAGACAGGAAAAAGGAGAAAAACAGAGGAGAGCAAATATTGTTAAGAGCTTAGAAGTTACACGTAGATGTGCAAAGTGTGCCATAAAGCAAGGCTGGAGACAAGAAACAAATACTGTTCCACAAACAACTAAACACTTTCATCCTTTTCCTTATTACCGCCAAATTCTCTCAAAAGAAGTTCTTTTCTAGTTGTTTTATTTTCTGACCATTTACTCACTTCTTAGCTCCTTAATCAATTTATGTAGATTTTGTGAAAAGTCACACATTCTGTGAAACAGCAATGGTTAAGAAATGGGCTTTAAAGTCCTACAGATATGTTTGAATACAGAACCTGCTACGTAACAAATGACTAAAAAAGTTAATTAATCCTTCCAGGCTGCCATTCCTCACAGGCACAATGAATAAGACCACACTTAACAAGATTATTATGATAATTAGATGAGATGAATTAATTACTTATCACAATCATTGTTACTAGTAAACAATAAATGGCATTTTAATTTACTGAATCCAATCTCCTTTTCTCAGTCTTTTTCCTCTTGACCACTCAGAAGTATTCAACAATAGTACATTCCCTGAGACCATATTCCTCTTCCTGACCAGGAAACACTGGTTTAAACAATAAGAAGTACACTCTTTATAATGACATTAATCATTTCTCATGATCTGTACTTAGCTATCTTTTTCAATATTATTTCCTAAAAACACCCTGCATGAACTTTCACTCCTGTTCCAATAAACTTATCTGATCCTCCAGATACACATCTCAAATTCTCCAAGGGTTTTTCATTTCTTTATTCCAGTCCCTCTGCTTGGAATTACTTTTCATTCCACGTTGCTATATTTTCCATAATCAGAGAGGAATTTCCATACTTAAAAATAGAATTTAACTGCACTATAGAATATTATTGTGTTTTATCACAATCATAAGTGATTGGATCATTACACAAATTGCTTCTTTTCTTTTTTCAAGTTTATGACAATTGTCACAATTTTGCCCATGATTTACATTTCCTGTAAGCAACAAATATCAGAATCCTGTTTTTCAACAGAGGTGAGACAAATTAATCCAGCAAGTGACATTTCCTCTGACATGTTTTATGCCTAGCTTGTCACTGGTAATTGAAACAGAAGGTAGAGTGGTTTTAAACCTTTCTGATAGCATATCACTTTACTGTAGTTTGTCAATTTTTACTTCTCCTCCTATTTCCAAACAGTGCATGGCTCAGATAAGAAACCAAAGTTTAGTTGGAAAATAGTGTGGATTAGTTAAGGTAGCAGGAGTGACAGAACAAAGATACAATCTGTGATAGCCAGAACTGCAATTTTGAGAGAGACTTTTCATCTTCTCCTCTTAACTTTAGGTATTTTGTGCACATTTCCCAAAGACAAGGGCAAGTAGTTTTATATCTCATTATGTGTTGTCAGGTTCTATAAAGATTGCATGAAATTATCAAATAAGTATTAAGAAAGCTTTGCATACAACTCATCTAAATATGCATGATCTTTAAAACTCTATAAATATAAACATTTACTAGAATCCTATATAATAAAAGCCTAATATGCAAATTGTTCGACTGGGAGTTCGACCGCTCACTATGACATGCACTGACCACCAGGGGGCGGCACAGGACATGGCGGGGGTCTGTGATGCGGCACTGGCAGTGGGCAGCAGTGGAGGTGCTGCTGGCCCTGATGGGCCCCAACGAGAGCGGTACTGCAGCAGGATGGTGGAGCAGGTGAGTGGGTGATGCCAGGCCAAGGCAGGTGAGAGCAGGGGCCCAATTGCCCCGCCAATGGCCCTGAAGACAGTGACCAGTGGTGGCAGCAGGGGGTGAGTCCGCTGCCCAGCTCCCAGGTGCTGAGGGAGCCGGGTGGGGGGCCTGGACCCGACCAATCGTCCCACAGATGGTGACCAGTGGCCAGCAGGCGCTGATTGCCTGATTGGGGCCAGGACCCGGGCTGGGATGGGGAACTGGGGGTGAGTGGCAGCAACCAACCTCCTGCAGTGCCCAGGGTGAGGGTGACAGGGTCGGAGGTTTGGTGAGAATGCATGGTGTCTGCTGAGATCACTCTCACTCCCCTGCTACCCTCCCCCAGGATGCCAGGTCTCACACTCCAGGGAAGCCCCCGTGCTCAGGTGCCAGGAGCCCAGGAGGAGCCTGCCCTGCACCCACGCAGCCTCTTCTGGGTGAGCCAGGCCACAGCCACCAGGACCGCAGGGGCCGGGCAGGCTCCCTGTGGGTTCACGCAGGAGCCTATCTGCCAGGCCGGCTGGAAGAGAGTGTGCTGCTCACCTGGTTTCCATGTGGTGCTGCTGTGTGGCCCAGAGGCCCATGCTGTGCTCTGGCCCGCGCTGTCTGACCATGCTCACCGCATCTCCACGTGGGGCCTCGGGCACCATGACTCAGGCAGAGGGGGGCGTGTGGGGGCCCGAGGGTCCAGGTGCTTCCTAGGGCCCAGAAGTTATCTGGGACCTGCCCTTCCATACCAGATGCTCACGCTTCGATCACTGGCCAGGCCTAGGGACCGCACCCGTGCATGAATTTTGTGCACTAGTCCTCTCGTACTTAATATAATTAATAACCAGAATCTCTATTTCCTAGAATAATTTAGGTTAAGTAAAATATATATTTTTTCTTTTAGTGATGGAATAAGATACATTCTCATGAGGGCTTGCATAAGTTCAGGTCTTCTGAGGAGCAGATTTTAATACAGAAAAAACATTCAAAATATTTATTAGGGAAATGACTGCGAGGGCAAATTAAAAGGGTGAAAGGGCAGGTGGTGCTGGGAAAGACTGCAATGTAGCTCTGATTCTGGTGAAAGAGAGACGGAAGGAAGGAAGTTTGGGGGGTAGAGTCTTGGGCTGCAGTTCAGTTCTAGGGTGTTCAGTAAGGCTGTCCAGAAGTCTTCAAGGCAAAGTTGCCCATCAGAGAAGTCCTGTATCTCCCAGGAAGGAGCCTGCCTTAGTGTTTCTGCCATACTCAGTCATCAGTGTGTAAGAATGTCTTTGCTCAAACATGTGGGTGGATCTCAAAATCCAGCAGCCTGGGTATCAGTCAATTATGCTTTTTTGATGTCAAAGATATGAATGAACATTTTTATGGCAGCCAAAGAACTCAAATTCAAAACCTTATATTAAAGAAAAAATAGAATTCATGCATAAACTTGCTCTTAAGTGAGGGGTTATGTGAAAGCATTGTCTCATTATTTACTGTTTGTACTTTTACTGTTGTGTTTGTTAGAACATCCCATTAGTTTTTCCATAGAAAATATAGTAAAGTGCTTAAAATGAATGGATCATTTATGTATAAGGGCAACTGAGAAAAGGTTTGGGCCTCATTGTCATAAACCACAGAAACTGCTGGAAGAAGAATTTCAAAGGATTGATTGGAAGTAATTGTGTCAAGTTGACCCTTGAATTATGCTACAAAGGAAGAAAAGAGGAATGTGAACATAGTGTAGCCTAAAAATAAATTATCAAAATAGTTCAAATAAATGTGTGGCTCTGTGATAATCCCTAAAAAAAAACAACAGTCATGTCTTTCAACAACTGTCATTCATTATTTACCATATCAGATTCTTTAAAACTATCACCTAAGAATACCACATTTTTAAAAGAACTGTTCACTTTTAGAAGTCTTAAAGTTTCACTAAAGAGAGTTTGAATTTTGCTCTCTTTTGAAAACTGGAAACTGTGATTTCTTTTTGGTTCTTACTCTGAATTTTATTAAAATTTAGTGAACTAATGGCAAGTAGATACAATTAAAGAATTTTTCTACACATTTTCTGTTTATATATATATATAAAAGTCTAAGCGACTGTCCGACCAGTAGCTATGTCACGCACTGATTCCAGGGGGCAGATGCTCAATGCAGGAGCTGCTGAGCTGCAGTGACTTGTCAGCTGCGGTTCTCAAGTGACACACCAGGAACCAGAGAGGAGGGAGCCCAATTCCGGAGTGCATCACCTGAGAACCACCCTCTTGCAATCTGGGACCTCTTGGCAGATGTCAGAGAGTCAGTTTCAGCCTCATCCCTGCAGGCCAGGCCGAGGAACCCCACCAGTGCACGAATCCGTGAACCGGGCCTCTAGTATTTACAAGAAAAATTCCCCAGGGAATCTTAGAGAAATATAATAAGTAACATTTGGCCAGTGAGAAAATGGCCACCATGATATTCAGGAGATGTAATATGATTATATTCTTGCCAAAGGTAATAGTAAATTATGTCAGTGTCAAAGACAAGCTGTTGTTCCTACTAGAAGAGACATATGTGGTACAATTAGCATTAGTTATTTTTCTTCTCCATATTAGCTATTTATGATTGACTAGAATTTCATTCATCATGCATTTCAGATACTGATGTTGACTGGCTGTTTGTGAGACTATATCTACATCCTAGCATTGCCACTGGTACCAGTTGTGTGTAGTGCTCTGAGCCACTAGTGACATTTTAAATGTCAGTACATCTGATCATCTAGTGTGAACTGTTATTGCAGAACATTCATCTGCATGAAAAATTTAAAAATCAACAAAATGAAATTGCTCTACTATGAAAAGCATGGATACCTTATTCCTCATGGTTTTTCTAAGTAATAGTTATCGCTCTCTTATTTTTAAGTGGAAGTTGTTATAATGATGAGCAGACAATGAGCTAGGCAAGGAGTGGGAAGGATTTGATGATTTTGCACTGTGAGTTTAACCTTGGACACAATATCCATTCTCTGTATTCACATTTCACCAAAGATGTCCCATACTGGAGAGCAGGTTGGAGGCACTTCCTACTTTGAAAATACATGTATGTAAATCAAGTATGTAGCTGATTAGTAATGAATCTTGAAGATAACACTTTGTAATTTAAATTTTGGAAAGGATTAAAGGAGAAAAGTAGTGATATAATCGTGAGCTACTACATAGATCTCCTTTCCATCTTTGTAAAGAAACTTGGTCACTGTTAAGGGGAAATAGCTTGACTTCAAGTGGGAACACTGACGTTCAATAAATGCCATTTCCTGATCTAAATATAGTTAATAATGATGAGATTTACCAAGATTTAGATAGATAGCATAGCTTATTCATTTTACGTGAATTTTTGGTTCAATAATTAAACTACTCTCTTATTTTGTCTATTTTAGGAGGTAAGAACTGAAATATAAAGGATATCCAATGCTTTCCCTATGATCCTGTGAGCAGGTAGAAAAAACTCCTTGTAAAGCCCCTGTGTTCAAACACTATCTCTTTTGTTGTTACTGAGAAAATGACCCCCAAAGAGAATGTGTCTCATGAATTAAATTAGGAAATCAGTGTCTGGACAACTGACTTAAAAAATTTTAGAGAGGATTCCTAAATTTGATGAGAAATTATACAAGATAAACTTAAAATCTTTTAGGGTAAGGTTCTAAGCTTTAGGAATTTACTCTCTTTAGTAACACGCTATTACTGAGAAATCTATGAACTCAACCAGGTCCTAATGAGCATATTTTTAAATACTAAATGCATTTTTTTATTTCAAAATTATAAGCAGCACTTCTAAACACAACCAGTTTCCAACTTGAGAACAGAATGCAACTAAACTACACACACACACACACACACACACACACACACACACACTTTTCTGGTCTGCTGTATCTTGTTTATATGAAGTAATCTAGTTTATTATATTGCGTCTAAGGTCCTGTAATCCTGATATCTTGGAAGAAAAATGGAGTATAAATTTGAAGATAAAGAAATGATTGCTGGTTTTATACCTATATTGCTTAAAACAGCTCATCTACAACTGATAAAAAAACACATGATTTAAAAGTTGCTTATGATTACGTCTTTCTTTATCTTTTGTTCTAAAAAAAAAAGTATAGAAGAGTTATGGGGGCAAAGTTACACAATATACTACATAGGGATTACTTGGTGAGATTTCATAAATTAAAATTCTTACTGGACATGTGAGAACATATCAATGAGCAAGCACCTCACTAGAAGACTCCTCTCCGCCCCAGCATCCATTAGAATCACAATGTAAGCATTGCATTCATTTAAAAAAAAAAAAAACCCTAGTCATTTGGTTGGGAAATTCCACATACAAATACGTTTGGCAAGAAATAGAAACGGGATACAACTGAAGGTTTGTTCTCAAGCACATTGCTAGTGAATGGAGGATTGTTTCACTGAGTTAAATTTTTCTAAGACTTGATTCTCAGAGAAGTAACCCAGCTTAAAGGGACCAATGTAGAAATGTTGTAAAGGATCATATATTATTTGAGCTGGGAAAAATATATTTTTTCATTATCCACTCCTACTTAACAGGTAAAACAACTGACATCCAAAAACGTTAATTAATTTAGCCATATATTCAATTATAATTATTACAAATCTGAATGCACTTGATTTAATAAAAATTAAAAACTCTGTAGCACCAACACACAAACCATAATAAAAATTAAAAAATAAATAACAAATGAGACAAATATTGACAACTTATGAAAAAGGATGCTTTCCATACTACAGAAAAAGTTTCACATCAATAACAGGGAGATGAATAATCCTGTGAAAATGGAGCCTAGGACATGAACACACAGCTAACACTAAAGCAAATTAAATAAGCAATTAAATAAGCAATTAACCTATGAAAAGCTATTCAATTATTATTGACTATAAATTAAAATTAAAATAAATACCTCTATAAATCTAGCAAATGAAAAAATGTTTATAAATTGGCTAGTGCCCATAGTTAAGGGATTATCAGGAAGAATAAACAAATGCCATGTTATAAAAGGCTTCACCAGCTCCTGAGAGCTGATTGTGTTAACTTTTGCCCAATTCTGACTTCAAAAAACATTATGTTGGTAGCTTGAAACTAATGATGCTGGAGGATTTTTATCATAGAATTTGTTAATCACTAACAATAAAAGTTGCTTATTTTTAAAGTCAAAGGTCTAGTTGTTAAGCATTTACCAGCAAAGCACTATGCATATTCATAGTTTAAAAAGAGAATTTAATCGCTACAACTTTTTCATAAGAGGGCTATATAAACCTATAACCAAATTTTTAATGTGTACATATTGACTCAGCTATTTCACTTTAATGAATCTACCCTTAAAATATATTTAGACAGGTCTGTAAATACCTATAAGAAAAGATAGTCATGGTCCATTTTTGTAAAGGCCAAAACAGAAACAATCTAAACATCCAATAATAGAAACTCACACAAAACATTATGAACTTTTAGAAAAAAGAAAATTTTGCATTTACTTAAAAAGAATAATAAAGTTCTATATATAATGATATGAAAATATCTGCCAATGATTATTTGAAATGAAAAATGCAAATAGCCCACAGTAAATATGGCATGATTTCTTTGTGTTAATAAAATTTTATAACAAAAAATATATATATTTGAAAAAGTACAAAAATGTGTTAACATTATTTGCTTTTAGAGACTGCCAGTTTCGGCCCGATCTCCTCAGGCCAGGCCTCTAGTATGCATATAAGATCTTTGGTTAATCTCTTCCCGCCTTCCCCCCTTCCCCCTTCCCTCTGAGATTCATCAGTCTGTTCCGTGTTTCCATGCCTGTGCATTGAGCATCTGCCCCCTGGAGGTCAGTGTGTGTCATAACTAACGGTCAAATGGTTGAACGGTCACTTAGGCTTTTATACATATACTAGTAGCCCTGCGCATGAATCTGTGCACCAGTAGCTCTCTGCGGGGCCTGGCCGCTCTGCGCCCGCTGCCCAGAGGCTCTCCATGGCCCAGAGGCCCATCCGTGCCTGGGAAATGCAAACGACTTCCCTCCCTGTTCTCAGGAACTCTGATAAAGGGCTTCCTTCCTCTTTCTCGGCCGGCTTTCATCCCTGTGCCTCCGCCACCAGCCCCTGCAGTCACACTATCCTCCACTCCCTTCACCCTCTGGCCGCCCGGATTTGCCCTTGCCTGGGAGTCAGGGGCTACTCGACTCTGCTCAGCTCGCCGGTTCCTTCTCTTCTTATGCAAGTGTTCTGCGCCCCAGCAGGGCCAGAGGCCCATCTGCGGCCGGGTGTGGAACGCTTGCCTTGTTGCCATGGCGACAAAGCAAGCATTCCGCCAGGGCGCTCTCAGCGGCCACCTCCCCCCCCCCTCCCCGGGACTAGGGGACTCAGGCGGGGCTGAGAGGACTGGGAGCTGCCATCTTGTGGCTATGGGTGCTGCCATCTTTGTGATGGAGTGATGGTTAATTTGCATATTACCCTTTTATTAGATAGGATAGATTATATATGTATATGTTTGGTGTGTGCGTCTCTATCAGGAAATAAAACCTATATCTATATATCTATATTTATTTTTATACTAGAGGCCCAGCGTGAGATTGAAATCGTGAATGAAGGCACCCCGCGGGGGCCCGGTACCTGTGCCTGACTCATGCAGCACCATCCACCATGGGAGTCAGGCTGGACAGCGCCAAGGGTCCTCACTCTATCTCATTCTTAATCTTAATTTTCATTAAGATTAAGAATGAAATAGAATGAGGACCTAGACTTGGAATAAGATAATATTTTTGTGTGCAGTTTTACTTTAGTGTTATTGCTCTAGAGGATGAGGCTATCCTGCCAGAAGTGTTTACTCTGAAATCAGAGACATTATTACTCTCAATCTAAGAAAAGAAATGTAAAGCCCTTAGAAATCTCAAAAGGCTAGCCTCAGATGGAATATGGAGAGGTTTATTTCCTTCCTTAAGAGAGACTTTGTGATGGTGTGGAAAGCATGATTTATTGAACTTGTCATCTGCACAAGGGTGTAATTTAACTTGCACATCTATGTTTTGCTAGTGACAGTATAAAATTATAATATTTTGAAACACTAGTTGGCAATATTCATTAAGTGCAAAAAATGTTTTAGTACTAGTTGACCCAGGACTTTAAATTCTAGTATATTCGCCCTAACAAATAATGTGAAACAAGAAATAAGCTATTGGCCTAAAGATGTTCAATCATACCATTATTTATTTCAATGAGAAATTGAACAGAGTTTAACTATCCAGTAATGAAAGAATTCTAAACAAAATGAAGCATTTATAATCAATAGAGCAAAATGCATGATTAGAAATCCTCAGTATAAAGACCATTGCACCATGCTACTTGATAGTTTATGTCGCAATGTATCTTCTAACTCTACCAGATGAAAATGAACCAATCTGACCCTTACCCAATGTTTCCTACTTCAGCAAATGGCACTATCATCCAAAATGCTGCACAAATCGAGTGTCATTCTTTCGTCTCTCCCCAAAAGCCTTCCTCTTATTCAATTCATCAATGCATTGGTTAGTGCTATCTACTAAACATTTTTCAAACCCATACACTTTTCTCCATGTTTATCATCAGTATAGCATGCTAACATAATTTCTCATTTGGGTAGCTTCCCAACTGGTCTTTTAACACTTTAGACAATAGTTATTCTGCTCATTATTTTATCTCTAACTCTTAGCACTACATCAGAACATAATAGTTACTTAAGAATCATTTCTCATCTACATATTAAAAAATGAATATGTAAATGAAAAAGTAAATAATGTGAAAATTATGTGCAATATATGTGCAAAATGAATGTTAAGTATAGAATACAAAATTATAACTAGCAGGTTTATATTGTTAAAATATATTGATTTTTAATATATTACTAAAAAGAATGAGTTTAATAGTTCACATTTATTAAGTTCTAGTACATCCAGGTGGTACACAATTATACATTATATACATTTACTCATTTATTCCTTACACTTAAGATTTACATTAAATATTATACTATTATATCATTGAAGACACTGAGACATTAAAAGTGTCAAATGAGTGATCTTAAATCATGTAGCTCAGAGTGGATCGAGGATCAAATGCAGGTTGTTCTGACTTAAATGTTTTTAATTAGTTTGCTACACTGACTTTCATAATTAATGTACTGATATTATCTGTGATTTGCCCCCCATTGTCTCTCAGATGTCCCATAATGTAGTCTAAATAACAATAATGAATAATAGGTTTCTCCCATTCTCAATGTTTAATTTTGTCTTATCTCTCCAAATAAAGTCCCATTATGAAATATACATATATATATATATATATATATATATATATATATATATATATATGCTTCTCGGGACTTTCATAATCATAATCATATCACACACAAAAATTATGTGTGAACAAACTTTTAGTTCAATGTATGGTCAATGCATCTGAAAATTAGTGAGGACATATTATTTTCATTTTTGGAAACTTCAGAAGTTATGACAGTGATGCATAGGTATAGAGATTTTCTTTTGGTTTGCTTCAAAGTTATAAACATCTTTCAAAATATTTAAAGAATATATTGTCACCTAATTGGATAATTAGCTATTTACAAATTAAAAACCAAAAGCTTTTTCTACTCTTGATTTCTATTTTTCAAAAAAAAGTCTTAGTTGTCATGTATTGTGATCGTTTTGGCTGTAGCATTGTTTGCATATACTACAGCCTGTGGACTAAAAGGGGCCAGATACTAAACTTGACAAGCTCAGGGGAAGCCTGCATGGTTGCCTTACAAATGCAGCGACCGAAAGTAAGATGGTCTGAAATGAAAACTTAACTAAAAGTGAATCATGTGAGTAGTCATGTTTTAGGCAGGTATCTTCCTGGAAAAAGGTCCATCTTTACCTTAACTGAGCCTATATATTGGCTTTTTGTATCTAATCTAATAGAACTTTGGGATTTCAGAGTAATCCAATTATCCAGACCCCTCAAGGAACAACCTCCCACCAGAGTCTGAGACCACAGAACCCCTCATTGTTATCTTGTTCCCACATACCATCTCTATGTGCTGTGAATGTTCATTGTTAACTATCCTATACCCACTAATGTAAAACGAGTATCTGTCTCTCTGTTTACTTTTTGTCCATTCTAAAGATTTGCTCACTTTGCTTTCTCCTGCCTCCATAATCTCTCAACAACGAATTTCATATAACTCTTCTTATGCCATTCTCTGGACATTTTCTCAATCTGTTGAGATTTTGCTTCTTGGCAATTGTTCTTAGTTTGGCTTAAATAAACTCATAAAAATTCTTACAGGTTTGGATGTTTCTTAAGTTGACAGCACTCTGAAAACTATGTGTGTTTGTACTGAGGAAAATTGGAAATACAAGAATATATTCATTAGTGTTGTCAAGTTCTTAAATAAGACTTTCATTTCAATACTTGTATCATATTTGTGATATCCTAGAAATGTATGTTCATTTATAAAGAGTACACACTGCTAATGTTACTAAATTTGAATTAATGAAACCAGCAGCTCCTCAGCAGCACAATCCCAGCACACTCAATAAGTAGAACTATGACTGTCAATTCTCTGTTGAAAAGAATCAGGCATAGTGATTGAATCAAGGGTACAGTTCTCGGGTCCTACTTAACTATCCAACTTTGATTAAAACAGATTGTTTTCTCTCCTCATAATTATGCAGTATGCAACAGCAGGATAAGCCTCCAATGTGTACACAGATTTTAGAAATCCAGAAAAGTTTATTGTTCCCTACTATAAATAAAGAACATACTTTATAAGTGAGAAAACTTTTTGTAATCCCAATCTTATATAGTATTGAAATAAATCAATCTGTTATTAAGAAGTGTGGATTTTAGAAATCTATTTTTACTCCCATATAGAAACATCAATCTGTATGGATTGCCCAAAAGATTCCATTTACATATTATATTTTTAAAAAGGAAATCAAATGTATGTATTTATTTAAAACTAGAGGCCCGGTGCATGAAATCTGTGCACAGGTAGGGTCCCTAGGGCTGGCCAGTGATCAGGGCAGATTGGGGCCTTATGGCTGCCGGCCGCCAGCTGGTGCCTTCCTTCCCTGACTGCTGGCTGTTGGCCGGGGCCTTCCTTCGTTCCATGCTGCCCACTGGTGGTCAGTGCATGTCATAGCAAGCGAGTGAAATCCTGGTCTCTCGGTCGAACTCCCGAGGGGACACTTTGCATATTAGACTTTTATATATATAGATACCTATATGTGTTCACATTTTGGACTATTTTCATTGTGTTTATTATACAAACTCAAACTGCTCTAAACAATTAGAAAAAATAACATCTTCCAAAATTTCTAATTTAATTATAAGAAATTTATACTTATAATTAAATATTAAAATATCTTAATTATAAAATCACCCTATTTGAGTCAGCTTCCCTTTGTATACGGGTGCCAGGGTTTCATTTCTCCTTTAATGCTTATTTCTTGTTACTGCTTGGTTTTATCTTGCAATTTACTTTTTTCACTTTTTAATAATGATATTTTATAGTTGCTTCTAGAGGCTTTTTAGATAACAAGAGGATTTAATAAGAAAAAAATGAGTAAATGTTACTAGAATGAAATATGCCAATAATAGAAGTAATTTTTTTCAGCTCCAGAATGCACAGTGAGATCAGCTGAGAATGGATTTACTAAGTAATATTAATGTTTTATTCAGCTGTTGGGTCATTATTCAGCAAATAAAAAAATAAACCACCAAAGGTGGATGCTGGGTGTGTATTGTAAGATTTTGTTAGCATGTGTTAAAGCAAAAGTTGCACTGGATGAAGTTAAATAAGTAGATGATATTGCTATAGGGGAGGAAAACCAAACTACCATTTGAACTCAGCGCTGCTGAAGGCAAGGGCCAGAAAGTTTTTGAGAGCTGGGATTGGTGTGGGGGCAGTGGGATGTGGTAATTTTTGTTTACTAATTTGACAACCCAAAGGAAAGCTAAACTATCTCAGATATTCATAAAAGGTGGTCATTATATAACTTGTAGCAAGACACCCACAGATGTTAGGCTCCGAGTCTCCCTCAGAGACTGAGAAATAAGGGTCTATTTTCCTTGATGATTGCATTTCACGGGTAAAATTCCAGTAACTGTCTGAATAAAATTCTGGGTTGTAAAATTGGCAGTAGGCTTTTTCTTTTTTAATTCAATAACAAAAGGGGCAGAAGAATAATTCACAATCACATGTTTTCTGAAATAAATGCTCTAAAGAAAGGAGGCCCAGGGTGAGAGCATGGAGAAAGCCTGCCTACAGTTTGGTCTATCCAGTCTGAGGGCAATACTAACACCATCTTGGTAATATGACATTTTTTTCTACCTTGCTTTACAATGTTCATACAACTCATTTACCTTTTTTAGGACCAGAGCCTGCATTAGCCCATGATCTTACAACTAGTTCAACTTGCAAATTCAAAATGTTCTTCCCTTGAGTGACTGCTTCCACCTCTATAGGTTGGCAGATTCCTGAGTGAGATTAACTGTCTCCCTTGGGAAGAGCATGCCTTTTATACGTATTGTACTTATGTTACAGTTGTGTTCATCTTCATGAGAAAGAAGACCTAGAAATGATTGTTGTCTTTATTTTTATCTCTAGCTGTCTGAAGCCAGTACAGCACAATGGGAAGTGTCCCCATCTAAATGGCACACCATTTTCTCTTGAACATTTTGAGCCCAGAGATATTGCAACAAAATTATCTTCCTTTTTGCTCCGAAATTAGGTATGGCCTGGCTGTTCTTGAGAAGTATTTCCAATAAAGCCTGGTCAGAAGAAAGCTTGCCACCCACTGAATCAGCACAGGCCTCAGGAGTTCTTGAAGGCTCTCTGCCAAGCACTCACTGGGACCAACAGTGTGAAGCTCGGTGGAACTGTCAGGATCAGAGGACAAGCTTCTTGCTATGTTAAAAACCATAAAAATAACGAGCAAAGGAAATTCATAGATGCCATTATGATAGTTGGAACTACGTAATGTCTGACATTAATGATTTGAATTTAACACAGATTCTTATTAAACTCTTCTTCCCTTAACACAATAAATTAGGTGGCCTTCAGTACACCTAGGCAGATGGATTACTTGTACTTTGAACGTGATGATGAATGAAATTCTATCAATAATCTAACAAACTTTACCTATCTAAAAAGTTGGAAATTGCATACTTTTTAACTTGGATTTTATAACATGGTAATTTCAGAGAAGTTTATTTTTGAATGTGTAACTTTTTATGAACTATAACTTTAAACAGTTGTCTTCTTCATAATCATAAAATGTGATTTCATAGATAAAAAACTATAATGTGAAGCAGGTCACTATAGTCAAATGAACTAAACATTTTGAACTCTCCAGGCCATAAAGCGTATCATTAATGTACCAAATGAGTAGAGTAAATATAGCTGAACAAAATTTATATTATGGCAAATATTACTTTTAAATTTTTGTATTCATAGTGATCAACAAAATGTCTGGTTAAAAATGGAAACTTAAAATGCCTATCATTGAGTAAAAACAGAAAGTAAAATTTTATTTATTCAACCAACATTTATTGAGTACACACTCTATGTCACATTCTGTTTAGCTATAGAGTCACTAAAAATGATGATGGTTGCCAAAGAGAATAGGAAATGTTGATATGTTATCTTTTTAAAAAAGATCTCACTAGATACCCCTTAATGTGATGTCATTGGGCCAGCCTTGTCACTAGTCCTTTCAAACTGTATTTTTAATTGGACACTTTGTATACAATGTGGTGTAAGAAAGACAGCCATACTTTAAAGTACAATAGCCAAACAAACCATGCCATCCTAAGGGGATTCTTAAGTAAACTTTATCTTCTTAAAAACATAGGCTATATAGTTATATAGTCTATTTAGCCTTCTTTATTTAATATCTTATTTTATCTTTCTAGAGTATATCTCACATATTTCAATTTGTTCTTTAATTGATTTTCTGAAATATGATTTTTTATGGTGCAGAAGTCATCACCTGGAATCACATTTATGTATCATATATCAAAAATAATATTATCTGTCACTTTCAACATGTAATCAATGCACTGTTGAGTGAGTTACAAACATACCTAATTTTATTCCAACCAAGAACTCAATAAAGTAGATATATTTTACACAACAATGAATAAGAAACTTAGGTAGGTTGAATTCCTGTCTAAGATCCCACAGTGTTAGTGATATACTTTAATTGTAGAATTTGTAGAGTACCTGTTTTATATATTGCTGCTTATTAATGTTTGCTTAATAAATGAAGGAATCTAGATATGAGTGTCAATCTCGTGTATCAGTTTCACTTTGATATCTGATATATCTTGATTATTGATTCTTTCTGCCAAAGATGTGGTATGGGAAATTGTCTCATGTCACAGCCTATACTTTCACTCTGATACTACAATATATATATATGAGTTGGTTCTGTGTGATTATATATATTTTTCTAACACAAGTCCTGAAGTTCAATGGAATAAGTTTACAATCTGGTGTGCAATTCTTATAAGTTTAGGAACATAATGCTTGGATAAATTTCTACAACTGCAATATAGTAAAATTAAAATGACCATAGGTTAGAAAAAGTCATTGTCTGATTACAAGAGTGTAAATCTAATTCAGTAAGTTATGAATAGCAGGTGTTCCCAATATTATATTACTTGTTAGACTTTGATCTTTAGAAATGAATAGGATCTTAAAGGACAGATATTTTAGCCTCTAATATAATGTAACAAATCTTTCTAAAATACTCTTGACAGATATCCAGTTAAACTTAGATTGAACACTTCCAATGAAGAGGAATTTACCACTTTGTAAGTCATCCTGTTCCATTTAAAAAGACCTTAGCTACTGTCCTTAGTTTTTCATAAGCCTCAGTTCATTCTAGATTTTATAGCCATAATTATAAGTACTATAAATTACTCCTACAATTTCAAACATAATAGCCTACTCTACTGATTTAACCCAATCTTTACAGGTTTTAATTTTAATTTAGACAACACTTAACCTACAGCCTTATTAGTTTGACCCAATGTACATGCCCCAAGTCTGTCTAAAATGTGCAAATGTGACCTCTAACAACTTATAGTACTTTAATGAGAAGTGTGCAGTAGATACCACATTTGCCCACTTTGGGGAATGTATACTACAGAAATAAAAGTTGCAACATGTTTTAAAGTAGTTACAGATATTAAAGCAACCTGAATTACTATCAACAGATAATGGTTGATTGAATTATATTCCACTGACGTGATGAAATAATAAAATAAAGACTATAAATTTCACCTATGTGTCTATTTATAACAAAGACAAGATATAGCTCTAGAGGGTACATTATAACTTTTCTTCACTTTTTATTGTGGTAAAATATGCATGATATAAAAGTTATCATTTTAACTATTCATAAGTACAATTCAGTGGCATTAAATACATTCACAATATTGTGCAACCATTACCACATTAACATTTTTAAAGGAAAGTTGCGGAGAAAACAGTATAGATGCTTTCTTGTACTTAGTAAGTACAAGAATGTACTTACTAAGTACAAGAATGTACTTAGTAAGCAGAAAGATATAACTTAATATTCTCCTAGAATATAGAATAAAGGAGAAAATATGTGAAAGATTTGAAACATGACAATAGATATAGAAATTCTGACTTCTAAGAAGAAAAATATATAGAAATACCCCTTTGATGAGAAAAAGCTAAATCTACAAACAAAAAGGCCTATGAAATAATGAATAAGATGAATACAGAATGATACCTAGAAAAATTTTGATAAAATTTCGGGAATCTAAAAGGGCAAATGCAGTATCCAGGGATTTAAGCTTCACAATGGCTGATATTTGTCTCTTTATTATGCAGATGTACTTCCCAGCTTAAAGAAGAGCATCCACATTATATGTAAGTGCTTATTAACAACATTTGTTTAATGAATTAAAAATAACAAAATGAGTGCCAACCTCACATATTACTTATGTTTTGATACTTAGGTTTTTGATACACTTTGATTATTGATTCTTTAAGGCAAAGATATGGTGTTGAAGTGTGGGATGGCACAACGGAGGCTTCTAACAAGAACAGAAAAAAAATCTATACATTGAGTATACCTGGAACTTATCTGTATTGCTTTACTTAATGCTCAAAATACTACTTTCACTTGAACATCACTATCGTGGGGCAGGTGGTGACACTGGGTGAGACAACAGAGGTATCACTTATAGTCAAACCTATTCACAGTAAGTGCACTCTAAATTATAAAGGAACAATTTTACATGATAATTAATAGCATAAAATAATGAATATATTTGCAACTGAATTCTAGCACTGATTTTACACCTTCCTAATGATTTCAAACAAAACTTATAGCTTTATCATGTTGCTTTTTGTTTTGTTTTGTTTTGTTTTTCTGAAGATGGTCTTCAAATTGCTGGTGACCAAGTGTGAACCAGTGTCAGAGTAAAAAACTCTAGGGGCCCAGTTTTAGGGAGGCCCCATATGACCCAGCAACACCTCTTCTGGGTATCTACTCAAAATTTGAAAACATTTATTATCAAAAATATATGTACCCTTATGTTCATTGCAGCATTATTTACGGTGGCCTAGACATGGGAACAAGTGAAGTGTCCTTTGATAGATGACTGGATAAAGAAGATGTGGTATATATACGCAATGGAATACTACTCAGCCATAAGAAAAGATAAAATACTGCCATTTGTGACAACATGGATGGACCTTGAGAATATTATGCTGAGTGAAATGTCAGACAGAAAATGTTAAGAACCATGTGACTTCACTCATTTGTAGAATGTAAAACTGAACAAGCGAACAAATAAGACAAACAAACAAGGCTCAAATATATGGTGACAGAAGGAGATTTGACTTTGTACACTTGAGATCTATATAATTTTATTAACAAATGTCACCCCAATAAATTTAATTTTAAAGGAAATGGAAAAAATCTGAGAAGGCAGAAAAATAGAGAAAGATAAAAGAACAGTTGTAATAAATAGATAACTATTACAAACATGATAGATATAATAATACAATATCAATAATAATTTTACATAGGAATGGCTAAATATATCAACAAAATGGTAATAAAAGAATACTTTGGACAGCTCTATACCCATAAATTTAATATCTTACATGAAATAGTCCAATTTACAGAAACAAAATACTCCAAACCATACAAAAAATAAATGATTTGAATTGGGCTGTATCTAATAAAGAAATTGTATCTACAATTAACAAACTTATATCCTCCCCAAGTCTTACTACTAGACAATTACTAACAGACTATGTATACAGAAAAGTCTGCAGCATTCAACAATATTGAAATTAATGTAAGGATGGTTCACATCCTTAATACACTATCCGTTTACTGTGGGAGAAAACAATTCTAGAACACAAATTATACAAAATATGAGATAGATTGATATATTAATTCAAGAAAGGAATACTAGTAGAGAAGGTGTCAAAATAAAAATTAATAAAATGGAACGTGTTAAGAAAAATAATGATATGCCTAATACAGGTTATTTTCAAATATCCTGTACTCTCAGATCAGGGAAAGTAAAGTATAACAAGACTGCCTTATGAAATGTCATTAGAAATGCATGCTGTGCTTAAGCAGTGCTTGAATGATTCTTCTGAGGAGAATCTTCCAGTATTTGTTATGACAGAAATGAGAAGGATTTATGAAATCTAATTTAAAAGAAAAGTGAGGGAATAAATGGTTTAGGTGTTACTGAAAAGACTATTTACTGAACTAAATATCAAGAAGAAATAAAAGGAGTCAGAGAAAAAAAAATATTTCTTTAGTCATTTTAAAGCACTTATTTCCAATGCAGTTGAGAATTAGTATCTGGTATAAGGGTTTGTTTAATTTTTTATATATATATATTTTCCCACAAACTATTAGTTTGCCATTACTTGCTTTGTGACCTTATGCAAAGATAAATTTTCAATGTCTGTTTCTTTATCTATAACTACAGCATGGTGCACAAAATTTGTGCACAGGTGGGGTCCCTAGGCTTGGCCAGCGATCAGGACCAATTGGGGTCAGGCCGATCAGGTCCGGGCCAATCATGTCCTGAAGGCCCCAGCGGGGTCAGGAGAGGAGACAACAGTTGCCGGGCTGGGCGCGGAGGGAACAGATGCCAGACGCCCACTCCACCCTCAGCGCCCCGCCACTGCATGGTCCCTGCCCTCCCCCACTCCTTCTTCCATTATTGCCATGCCGCCACTGAGGCCTGCCAGCCAGGGGGAGGGACGGGGCCTGCCAGCTGGGGGAAGGATGGGGAGAGGGACCAAGGAAGGTTTGACGGCCGGGGGAAAGGGCCATGGGAGGTAGGCCACCAGCCCCGAGGAGGGAGCCAGCCCTCAGCCCCTCTGGGAAAGGGGTTGCATCTGCCACCACCCACCCCTGTTTCCCTGTCCCAGCCTGGGGCCTGGCCCACTCAGGCGATCAGGGGCTACTAGCCAGGGAGAAGGACCACAGTAGGTTGGCTGTCTGGGGGAGGTTGGCTGTGGGAACTCACTGTCTACCAAGGGGCAGCTCCTGCATTGAGCGTCTGTCCCCTGGTGGTCAGTGCACATCATAGCAACTGGTCGTTCTGCTCATTCTGGTCATTCTGGTTGTTCTGTTGTAACGGTCACTTAGGATTTTATATATATAGATGACTATCATTAGCCTTGGCACTATAGGTATTTTAGGCCAGGGAGTTCAGCTTTAAGGAGCTATTCTGTGTATTATGTGATATTTGCCAGCATCCCTGGTCTCTACCCATAGATGCCAGTGCACTCCTCCCTGTATATTATTCTGTTATTAGAGGCAGGATGCACAAAATTCATGCAAGAGTAGGCCTTCATTCCCGCTTCTGCTGGCACCGGCTTCCCTTTGGCACCCTGGATCCAAGCTTCCCTCTAGCACCAGGGACCTGGGCTTCCCTCTGGTTGCTGGCAGGCACCTGGGACCCACGCTTCCCTCTCAACCCCGGCTTCGTCCAGAAGGTCATTCGGAAGGACATCCATTCTAATTAGCATATTACATTTTTATTATTATAGATAATTGTCATATAGTAATTTTCAAAAATATGAAGATTATATTCCAATGAATTTCAGAGTATTAGCAGTATTAATTTAGAAATATATATATACTAGAAGCCCGGTGCACGAAATTCGTGCACGGCAGGGGGTTGTCCCTCAGCCCAGCCTATACCCTCCCCTATCTGGGACTCCTGGAGGGATGTCTGACTGCCCGTTTAGGCCTGATCCTGGTGAGATCAGGCCTAAACGGGCAGTCGGACATCCCTCTCACAATCCAGGACTGCTGGCTCCCAACTGCTTGCCTGCCTGCCTTCCTGATTGCCCCTAACCGCTTCTGCCTGCCAGCCTGATCACCCCCTAACCACTCCACTGCCAGCCTGGTTGATGCTTAACTGCTCCCCTGCCAGCCTGTTTGCCCCCATCTTCCCTCCTCTGCCAGCCTGGTCACCCCTAACTGCCCTCTCCTGCAGGGATGATCACCTCCAACTGCCCTCCCTTGCAAACCTGGTCCCTCACAACTGCCCTCCCTTGCAGGCCGGGTGCCTCCCAACTGCCCTCTCCTGCTGGCCATCTTGTAGTGGCCATCTTGTGTCCACATGGGGGCAGGATCTTTGACCACATGGGGGCAGCTATATTGTGTGTTGCAGTGATGATCAATCTGCATATTACTCTTTTATTAGATAGGATAGAGGCCTGGTGCATGGGTGGGGGCCAGCTGGTTTGCCCTGAAGGGTGTCACAGATAAGGGTGGGGTACCCTTGGGGTGTGGGGCGACCTGAGCGAGGGGCCTGTGGTGGTTTGCAGGCCGGCCACGCCCCCTGGCAACCCAAGCAGAGGCCCTGGTATCTGGAATTTATTTTCCTTCTACAATTGAAACTTTGTAGCCTGGGGAGGCAGCCATTTCTGTGGCAGTTAATTCACCTTCTACAATTGAAACTTTGTAGCCTTAAGCAGGTGGGCCCGGCCAGGGTGTGCAGAAAGCTTTGCTTCCCCTGTTGCCGCCGGCAACCCTGGCCTGCTCTCTCAAGCTCCATTCTGCTGCCATTTGTTTGAATTTGTTTACCTTCTATAATTAAAACTTTGTAGCTTGAGTGGAGGCTTAGGCCTGCAACGGCTATGAAAAGCTTGGCTTGCTCTGTTACCTGGGAAACCTTGCTCTCTGTGGCTGTAGCCATCTTGGATTGGGGTTAATTTGCATACTCACCCTGATTGGCTGGTGGGCGTGGCTTGGCTGGTGGGCGTGGATTATGTAGTGAAGTGATGGTTAATTTGCATATTACCATTTTATTAGAAAGGATATAATCAAAGCTTACAATATTTACACATAGAAATACAACATTAACTACATTTCACTCAACATCAAGTTGTACCTTGGACAGGGGAAGGCTTCTTCATCCTGTGATATATATTATACTGCATGAATTTGCATTCAATATTAAATATTTGAAATAATCCTAATCCATTTTCTTGCATTTAAATAGTATATTAAATACAAATTGGAAGATTTATCTAATTTAATTTTCAAAGACTGAAAAATAATTACATAGGAGTTTCAGTTATTTCTTACCTGGGTGGTTGATTTTTTTCTACTATTTTATACTATTTCTACTAAATACATACAAATATTGTGTAATAATTTATTTCTCATTTGCTAACATTTACTCAGTCTGTTAAATGGTTTTCCACATCTGTTTTCTAAATGATGTTTAATAAAATGTTATATATAATTCTTCATATCCCCTGTACAGAGTATATTTATCTGTAGTTATTTCATAATTCTTTCCTGCAATTATATTGAAAATTGCTTTTTGTTGAAGGGTATTCTTCTCACTTTTAATTATGTTCTCTCTTAGGACACAATTAATCCCTCTCCTCTACAGTTGGAATACTTGTTCTCAAAGTACCATATGGTCTTGAATAGGTTTTTCTTTTCTTCATATTTGATTAATATTCCTTTAATGTTATGATTAGTAAACACATTACTTTCTTTCATGTTATAAGTTTAAATTACTTACCTCTATCCAAACATTTTCGGGAATCCCATTATTGTGTGTGTGTGTGTGTATAATATATATATTATACACAGCTCTCCTGAGAAATATGCATATTTTCCTTGTAAGTGTCCTTTTAAATATGCACATTTAAAATAAACAGCTCTCCTGAGAAAAATGCATATTTTCCTTGTAAGTGTCCAAGAATAAAGCATTTATTTTGAGGGAATTTTAATTTCAACTTCCAGGATTAATATTAATAATCTATATTAATACAAAATTCCAGACTCAGAATAAGAGACTTAGTTCTTTCTTTCATTAACTCTTTTAAAAATTTAAATTCTTTATTGTTTAATGTATTACATTATGTTGTTCATTTTATTCCACATATGAGTGAGATCATGTGTTATTTATCTTTCTCTTACTGGCTTATTTCGCTTAGCATAATGCTCTCCAGTTCCATCCATGCTGTTGAAAATGGTAAGTATTCCTTCTTTTTTACAACAGCATAGTATGCCATTGTGTAGATATACCACAATTTTCTAATCCACTCATCTGCTGATGGGCAATTAGGCTTGTTCTAAATCTTAGCTATTGGAAATTTTGCTGTTATGAACATAGGGGTGCATATATCCTTTCTGATTGGTGTTTCTGTTTTCTTGGCATATATTCCTAGAAATGGGATTACTGGGTCAAATGGAAGTTCCATTTTTAATTTTTTGAGGAAACACCATACTGTTTTATAGGGAACTCATACAACTTAACAAAAGGAAGATAAACAATCCAATCAAAAAATGGGCAAAGGACCTAAATAGACACTTTTTGAAAGAGGACATACAGAAGGCCAAGAGACATATGAAAATATGCTCAAAGTCACTAATCATCCGTGAGATGCAAATCAGAACAACAATGAGATACCATCTCACACCTGTCAGAATGGTTATCATCAACAAATCAACAAGCAAGTGCTGGCAAGGATGTGGAGAAAAAGGAACCCTTGTGCACTGCTGGTGGGAATACAGACTGGTGCAGCCACTGTGGAGAATAGCTTCCTCATTAACTCTTGAGTTCTCTTGACTTTAATCATGGTTTTATTTTGTTGCTATATATTTTTATATTGACATATGTTGATTTCATATACATATATAAATAACTTTCTGTAACTGCTATTTTATTTAAAATCACAACTGTTCTGATCGAATTCCTTACTAAAGAGCACTCTCTCTGATCTCTCTCTCCCTCTCTCTCTCTCTCTCTCTCTCTCTCTCTCTCTCTCTCTCTGTCTGTCTTTCCCTGTCCCCTTCTCTTTTATATGCACAAACATACATATACACACCATTAATCATTTTGGTGAGTCAGATTTTTGTTATACAAGACTTCATTGTCTGATTTCTTTTTTATAAGTATGGCTTACTTTTTAATCAGAAAAGATATTACCTTAGGTAAATATGTAAAACACACTTATTGCAAATAATAGATGTCTAATCTAAACTAGTTTAATCCCACATGGGAAGTTATTAGTTGACACCATAGGAAAGCCCACATAGTACAGTGTGGTTTCAAAAATGGCTAGATTTACGGTCATAAATGATGGCTCTGTACACTGTTTTTATATCTTAGCTTATTTTTCAGAAAAGATCAAATAAGGTTTTCAAAGCATTTTAAAAATAAACTACATAATATTTTTAGATTAATAAAAAATATGTTGCAGAAGAATTTCAACTAAATGTGCAACAAAGAAGTGCCAGTATTAAAAGTACATGTGAACAAAAAATTAAAGATCAGAAAGAAAAATATCACTTCAGAAATGTGACAACTAAATTTTAAAATGGAGATATGGCACTGCATTGTTAATGAATGAAGGAAAAGCAGCAAATCAGAAAAAAACACAGGGTGAAATGGTAGATATGAAGACTTGTTCTTCATTAGATTAAATCATGTTGGGTAAACATACATGAGATTTAGGTTAAAAAGTGTTAGAATTTTTATTGTATGGCAGCCAATGCCTGAGAAATCTGACCAGCCTAAATTATTTGAATCTAGAAGCAAAGCTTTGACAAAGATCCTGTTGGCTCCAAAGTTCCTGAGAAGCTAATGACTTGAGAAAACCCATTAACTTTCACATGAAATGTCCTCTGAAAAATGTAATTTGTGTTAGATATATATTTCCAGATTAGATATGAAAGATGAGTGAACAAAATCACACAAATCTTTCATGTCCTAAAAATCCAATTTAAAATTTCTTTGAAGATTTCACTAACTTTTCCATGCTTAGTAATGATTGCTTGTTTGTTTTTTTTCATTCCTAGAATATATTTTTTTGAAATAATGACTAAATGCCCTTATACATGTCCTGAAGGTCAGACAACTCTCTAATTTTGATTATTTTTTGGCCTTGCTCTTGCTATTGAATGACAGGATTATATTTGCCTCAACTCAGTAATTATTGCTTTCTCTCTCCAAGGAACTCTTAAAACTCAGGGCCCTACACCTGGTTTTTATTAATATTTAATAGAACATTAGTGACAAAAGTTTTTTGCATATATTCAAGGTCTTTAACTATAAGGATAAAGAAATCCTTCAAAATTTAATGGAATGCATATATTTAGAAAGGTGAATGAAAGGGAATAAATTTTATATTTAAAATAATTAAACTGCTTGGTTAATGTTTGAAAGTTTGAATAAAATATGTCCATAATTAAATATTTATTTTTGGTGGATGATACAAGAAATAAGGTATTATACTTTATTATCTAAACTAGAGGCCTGGAGCACAAAATTCATGTGTGGGTAAAGTCCCTAGGCCTGGCCTGCGATCAGGGCCATCTCCCCTGGCTGCCAGAAGCCGGGCCAGCCCCCTGCCACCCCCAGTTCCCTTTTGCCATTGTGCAATCAGAGCCTGATGGCCAGGGGTATGGACCAAGAGATCGGCTGTTCCCACCCACTCACCAGTCCCACCCCCGCCATGGGTCACCTTCTGTGTGTGGGGTGACATGCAGGGTGGGGGCCTTGGCCAGGCGCCGCCCACATCCCCCACCACGCACCACTGGTTCCCCATTCACCATCAGGCGATGGGAGCCTACTGGCCGGGGGAAGGTCAGTAAGCTTCATAGTGACTGGTCAAGCTGTCTTTCTGGTTGTTCCGCCTTTAGGGTCAATTTGCATATTACCCTTTTATTATATAGGATATATCTATTGAGGTAAAATTAGCAAGAACTAGAGAATAAGGTTTCACCATAAAATTTATTAAAGAGAGATTAAAATAATCTTCAAGTAGAAAAATGGCATAATCAATTAATATTGTTAATAGTGTCATCTAAGAAATACAGAGGTTTTTAATTGTTTTTCTTGAACTTAAATATAATCACATCATTTTCTCTTTTTATATCTTTTTTGCAAATGCCTTTAGTGTATAGCAAAGGTATATGATATCTTTTTTAAAATTTCTTTATTGATTAAGGTGTTACATATGTGTCCTTATTCCCCCATTACCCTCCTATTCCCCCCACTCATGCCCTCACCTCCCTGTTGTCTGTGTCCATTGGTTAGGCTTATAAGCATGCATACAAATCCTTTGGTTGATCACTTCTCCTTACCTCCACCTCCCCTACCTTCCCTCTGAGGTTTGATGGTCTGATCGATACTTCTCTGTCTCTGGATCTGTTTTTGTTCATCAGTTTTTATTATTCATTATATTCCATAAATGAGTGAGATCATGTGATATTTATTTTTCTCTGACTGGCTTATTTCACTTAGCATAATGCTCTACAGTTCCATCCATGCTGTTCCAAATGGTAAGAATTCCTTCTTTTTTGTACATTTTGTACATATTGTTTATGTTGAATATTTATTGAATTCAGGTGGCTTTCTGTAGTTGTCTCACACCTTAAGAAATGCTCTATGTGAACCCATGCCTGATGCAGTGTTTATTTCATTGAACTCTCTTCCAGAACTTTTAAGATGGTCAAATCCTTGTAGCAGAGAAATATGATCTGGCATACTGAAAACCACTAAAATTATGAATATGGAATCCACTAAAATTATTAAAAATAATGAATAAGTTGTGAATTTTACAGTATATAACACAAAAATAAATTGTATTTCTATACAATATCAATGAAAAAATATATAAAATAAAATTAAGAAGACAATTCTATTTATAATAGAATCAAAAAGGATAAATTATGTAGAAATAAACATGCACATGAGGTACAAGATTTTTACACTGAAAACTACAAAAGATCCTTTACAGACGTTAAAGAGATCTCAATAAATGAAAAGATATCATGTGTTCATCATATATTAGAATACTTAATATTGTTAAGATGACAATACTCCCCAAATTGATTTATAGGTTGAGTGCATTTTCTATCAGTATCCTATCTTACTTTTTGTAAAAATTGACAAGCTGGTCCTCAAATTCATATGGAAATGCCAGACTAGACAAAATAATTTTGAAAAATAACAAAATTGGAGGACTCATATTTCTCAATTTCAAAACTTACTATAAAACTATAGTAATAAAAATTGTATAGTATTTATATAAGAATATCTATAAATTAAAAGTCTTAAAATAATTCTTATATTTATGGGCACTTTGACGAGGGTACCATAATAATAGGAAAATAATATTGCTCACAATGATATGGAACAACTGGATATCACATACAAAAAAGAAAGTTGAACCACTACCTCACATCATATATAAAATTATTCAAAATAAATAAAATACCTAAATATAACAGCTACAATTTAATTTCTTAAAGGAAAACTTAAGCATAAATCTTTTTGACCTTGAATTAGGCAATGGTTTCATAAACTTAATACCAGTTTTAAAAAAAACACTAAAGAAAAATAGGTAAATTAAACTTTATCACAATAAAAACTTTTGTGCTTAAAAACACAATCAAGAAATTAAAAAGACAACCCACCTAGTAGAGAAAAATATTTGTAAATCATATATCTAGTAAGAGAGTTATATCCAAAACATATAAAATGTATTTTAACTCAACTATAGAAGGACAAATAACTGCAGTAAAAATGTTCAGTGAACTATTTAAATAGACATTTTCCAAAGAAGACAAGCCAATGACCAATAAGTCAAAACTACAATATAGGGTCACACTCACTAGGATGGTGTAATGTTAGCTATCATAAAAAGGGCAATAACAAGTATTGTTGAGGTCATGAAAAAATTGAATCGCTCAGACATTGTAGTGCCTTACAGAACAGTTTGGTAGTGTCCCCAAAAGTTGAACATAGGGTTAACAATGCCACTGCTAGATAAAAATACTCAGGAGAATTGAAAACATATGCCAATACAAAAACTTAAAAACAATGCTAAGAGCAATATATTCATAACTGCCAAAAAGTCGAAACAATCCAAATTCCTATAATAAACACATAAATGCAAATTATGAATGGATAAACAAAATATGCTATGTACCTACAAGAGAATATTTTTAGCCATGAAAAATAAAGTATTATGAATGCTGCTACAAGAACAAATCCTAAAACCATTATGATAAATAAAAGCCAGCATAAAGTGCCACATATTCTATTAATATTAAATATCCAGAATAGGCCAATCCACACAGATAGGAATTAGATGGATAGTTGCCAGGTACTAGAGGGAGGGTAGAATGCAGATGGACTGCTAATGGGTGTGGAGTTTCTTTGGGGGTGATGAAGATAGTCTAAAATTAGTTGATAACAGGTTCAAAACTGTGAATATACTAAAAACCATACAATTTTACATTTTAAAAGGGTGAATTTTACGTATGTGAATTATAGCTCAATAAACTTATAAAAATTGTGTGTTTATATAATAATAGTTAAGAAACTTGATTGCCTGTTTCAGAAGTTAAAATTATCTTGTTTAATGGTAGAGAAAGTAAATGTTTTGCAGATGGTGGAACATGATAAATGATGTATTAAATATTCTAAAATTCAAGAATGATTAATGGATTGGGTGTGGAAGAAATCAGACTTGTGGATAAATATATGGAGGCTCTTAAAAAACATGTGGTGTTATATCTATATATAAAAAGGATCAAATTATAGAAGTGATTACTGATTGGATAGTGAACCTAAAGAAGAGTAGAAAGCCTTACATAGCCCAGCCAGCGTGGCTCAGTGGTTGAGCATCGACCTATGAACCAGGTGGTCACAATTCAATTCCTGGTCAGGGCACATGCCTGGGTAGGGGGCTTGATCCCCAGTGTGGGGCGTATAGGAGGCAGCTGATGGATGATTCTCTCTCATCATTGATGTTTGTATCTCTCTGTCCCTCTCCCTTCCTTTATGAAATCAATAAAACTTTTAAAAAAATTAAAGAAAGCCTTACATAATTCCATGTTTGCAAGCTTGTGAGGTTATATAAACATAACACCATTTTAACAGCAATCAACAGGAAACAAGTTGCTGAGAGTCAGTGGAGGGTGCGAGGAGGAGATTTTAGGAGCATATCATCTGTCTGGTGTTAGTGAAGCATCTGCTATCAAAAATGAGTAACCGTATAGCACAGTTATAAATCCATCAACTTTACAGTTAGGCAGAAGCAGGCGTGAATCTTTCCTTCATTGTTTGCATACTCCTATTGGAAATATTGGATGGAAATGATTTAATCTCCCTAAAACTTTACTCACTCCTGAAAAGTGACTCATGACTTACTTTATTAATGTAATGACTGATTACACTGTTGCATGATAAAGGCTTGACAAAAATTCTCGAGTCTCCATAAATGCCAACTACTTATTTTTAATACAAATTATTATCAATACAATTATCTTTACATACAGGGAAGCTGAGAATCAAAGAAGTCAAGTAACTTGCCTCTCTACCCAAGGTTCCTCAGTAAATGGCAGAGCCAGTATTCAGACACAAATCTCACTCTCAAGTCCATACTTCTTCCATTAAGCAGTTTGCTCTTAAAATCTAAATGGAAATATTCATTTGATGATATAAAACTGAGTACCCTAACTAGGTTAACACTAAAACTCTACATTTCGATGTCATCTGCATATAGGTGACAATTTAAGGCTGCAAGTTTTTGTTATTTTCTTTTTCGTGTCTATGGTATCTAAGTGCATGCTAACTTCACAGATAAACTCCACTTCAATGACAAAAGAGCATGTCAATGGAATATTCCATTAGCAGCAACCCATTTCTTCCCAGTTAATATCTTCCCTGGGATTAACCATTAAAATTATAGCACACGGTGGGGCCTTCGGAGCTTGGGGTGATACTTGATTATTGCATTTAGGAAGTAGTTTTCATAAAAAGAATACCTTGAATAATTAAAGATATGAAAATGCTGCATTTATAAAGCTATGAATGCTGATTGAGGAATTGAGTTAAGGAAAATCTATTCTTTCTCTTCACTGTAACTAAAAAGTCCTCTTTGTGAATTTGTAGTGAAGAAAATATTCTGTTTTTCAAATTAGAAATACACAGTGTAAATCTTAAGATTCATGGATTTCTATTCAAAGAAGCACATAAAGTTAACAGATGGGGTGGCAGCTTGGACTTCAATATTTACAACATCTACAACCAATAGGGGATTAGCATCCGGGATTTAGGGGAAACTTCTGCAAAACAACTAATGAGACCGGAAAAATAATATAAAATTGAGCAAAGAATATGAATATGATGAGAAATTAAACTACACTAGAAAGTTCAAATTAAATTAAAATTAAACTAATAAATTCACAGTAATAGAAATTCAGATTAAGCAATAATGAGATAACATTTTCAGATGATCTGGTTAGCAAAAATTAAAAGGTAATATCACTGTTGGAGTTTGTGAAACTTCATTGGTTCATATCAGGATGGTAAGTTTTATCATTTTTTCTAAATATTGCAGAGTTTGATGAAATTAAGTAGCATATATTGATGTCCCAGAAATCCATTCCTGGATATTTCCAAATCCCCAGAGCATCTCTCTCCTTGGTGTACAAAGAAACATGGGTGTGCTCATTTTCATGACGGTAGACTTAGATATGGGGAATCCAATACCACCATTAGGGGAAATGAATATCATTATTTTGCAGGTATATTCTATGAACTACTCTGTGGGAATTAAAAGCGCCACACAACAACCAGGATATATTTTAAACATGTGATATGAAATCTTTCCTTTACCATTTAGTAGAAAACCTGTTTTTATTTGTGTGTTTTATTTGTTTTGTCTTGCTATTTTCCTCATATTCAGAATAAAATAACAAATTGCTTTATTGTTATTTTCAACTTGCACATTTTTCATAACTTAATTATTGTCTTTATGTCTGTCTACATTTTATAGTGCCTTCTTTAAAACAAAACACAGGTAATTAAATAATTTTTCCTGTTTAAATTAATTACTGATAAACAGATTTACTAATGTCTTTTAATTTATACTCTCTGTTTTACGTGGTCTCTTTTTCTACATTTTTTCTGAAATTTTGATATGTTTTTATTTTTCTCCTTTTCTGTATATTTTGAATTGATGGGTGTCATTCTTTATGAATTTTCAGAAATTTGATGTTGCTATTTATTCCCACAAAAATAAATAAAATTAATTCCATATCAAGTTAGACATAATGTGGAAACAATTTAGTTTACCGAAACAAATTTAGGTCTTAAAAAAATCAAAGGGAAACAAGTGTTTATGTATGCAAAAAGAAGTGAGTAGGCAAAAGAATTTATACCTGCATTATTTATTTCTTTATTATTGTATTTTTATTTGTATTATTATTATTTTAATTATTTTTACATCCTTATTTATAATTTATATTTAAATAATGATGGCTGGCAATTTAACCTATGTTGCCCACTGCTGTATACCTGTACTAAGAAATGAGCTCAGACTTTTTGGATCTCCATCATTTTATGTGTTATGCATGTGAACCATACTTTATATTCACTTAGATAGCCATTCATTTTGCAGACCTAGATTGATACAGACCAGTTTATTGGTGCCACCAGTGTATGTTGCTTAAAAAAAATTTAGTTATTTTAAGTTCCATTATCCTTTTTAAGTACCAAGTATCAGTGCCTCTCACTTATAGTCATCATACCATTCACAAGCACGCTCAGTCTCTCAGGACACTCAAGTCATTACAAATTAAGGCACACAATAAAGCCAGATTTAGTGCACTAAGTCTTTGTTTGAGTTGCTTATCTTTGAGTTATATATTGAGTTCTTGCTGCTGAGCTTGGATGATGTTGAGCACCTGTCAGAACACAGAGACATATGTTTCTTCTTATCACTTCTTTAGTCACTCCAAGTGGTCAGGATTTTTTGCTTAGGTTTTCTTGATTCATGCTTAATTTTCTACCTATTTAGAAATTACTCTTATCTTATATCCAACAAACAAGAATCCTTGCTTTTGCTAGGCTACCACCTCCAAAACACTCTCAAGACCAAGATAATATGGTTAATATTGATGAACTCTGTTTCAAATGGCTACTACATTTTTGCATTCCTCCCAACACATTGTGAAAATTCACGTTCCTCCACATCCTTACAAATGCTATTATTGTCTTTTTGATTATTGCAATTCTTGGGGTGTGAAGTGGTACCTACCTCTTTGTGGTTTTAATTTCCATAATACACATTCTCATTTGTTGTAATTGACAGTTAACTGATATAATTTCTGCTCAATTTTAAGGAGAACTAGCTCTGTACCTGCTTCCTAGATTTTTGCTAAAATATCCTAATAATCTGACTAAGATTCGTTGCATGGAAGAGCTACTCAAAGTACATTAAACTTTGTCATTCCCCTTTAGTCTTTTTGCTGAATTACTGGGCTACAGCCAGGGTAATGGTCCTGCTCAGTTTCAACTTCTTTCCTTGGAAAGGCCTTTCGTAAGCAAGCCCGTTAGGATCTTTGCACACACAACTGGTTTAACAGCTACAAAAACCAAAACCTGATTTTTAATAAACACTGACTGTAAAAGAAAGTAGCTGCTAGCTCTGCTGAATTTTAACAAAATAATTCATTTCGATTTTAAGAGATTTAGTTGTAAATTATTCCTATATAATAAAGAGATAACATGCAAATTGACCCTCACACCCTCACAAGATGGCTGCCTACAACCAGGCCGGCAGGGGGGTTAGTGAGGGACAACCAAATGAATGAACAAGCAGGCTGTGTGGGGCAACCAGCGTGGCAGGGGCGTTAGTGAGGAACGACCAAACAACTGAACAGCAGGCTTCATGGGGCAACCAGGCTGGCAGGGAGGTTAGTGAGGGATGACCAAATGGCTGAACAGAAGGCTGCATGGGGCGACCAGACTGGCAGGGGGGGGGGCAGTTAAGGGTGACCAGGCTGGCAGAGGGGGGCAGTTGGGGGCAACCAGGCCAGCAGGGGGGGTGCAGTTGGGGGTGACCAAGCCATCAGGGGGGAATAGTTGGGGGTGACTAGGCTGGCCTAGGGGGGCAGATTGGGGAAGTTGGGGGCGACCAGGCCAGCAAGGGGAGGGGGCAGTAAGGGGTGACCAGGCCGGCGGGGGCGGGCAGTTAGGAGCGACCAGGCAGGCAGGCAGGTGAGTGATTAGGAGCCAGTGGTCCAATATTGTGAGAGGGATGTCCGACCAGCAGTCAGACATCCCCCACGGGGTCCTGGATTGGAGAGGGTGCAGGCTGGGCTGAGGGGACTCCCCCCCTCCCATTCATGAATTTCATGCACCAGGCCTCTAGTATAAAATAAATATCAATAGATTACTTAAAATATGCTGATAGAAGAAAAGCTGTATCATAAATAGCTCCTTAGGTATAATTAATTTTATTATATAAACAGTATCCATTTTTATAGATTTTTAATTAATCTGAGTTAGATAACCATGAATAATGCTATGGCAGCATATTTAAGGCTATGGTTTCTGAAACTTTAAAGTTGGCAAGCTGAATGAGCTTAATATTGGCATCTCAGAATTATATCAGTAGCAGGTTTCTCCCAGATAATATTAGATTGAACAGAAAATAAAAACAAAAATCTAACATTTTAACAATTTAAAAAATCTTCAGTGACACAAGCCAAACATTCTGCCAAATTCAGTGACTACTGTGATACCCAGACTGTCTCATTTTCTTACTGCTGAGATCTTAATGCAGAATGTGCTCTTTGAAAGCTAAACAACAGAGAAGACATAATCAGACAATATTCTACGTAGACACACATTTTTTAATTGACAGGAAATAAAAAGTAATTCAATTACTAACACGAAACTGTTGAGGGAAGATGAATTTATCATGTGGTATACGAGTTTTTAAAAATCGCTCTTTCTTAATATATAAAATGTGTTCAATCTAAAATAGAATTCAAAATGATGAGTTGGCAATAGAAAGAAGACAAGACAGAGTATGAGGAGCAAGGGATTCGACAGTCAGAATTTGAAGGTTTTCCAGACCCATATATGGGATAATTTTGAACCCCAGTTGCTATGCACAGCTGTGGGAGGCACCTAACTATAAAATATTCTAAACAATTTTTGTTAACAGAGTGAGAGACCGAAGTGATACAACTCTCCTCGAATAATTATTAAAAGACCAGTGGTCTTCACATCTAGAGGGGAATGAAATTTGGGTTTAGAGGACTTAACCTTCAGTAAAAGCAGTGGCATCCAGAGGCAGCTGCATGTAGTAAAACAAAAAAGACAACAGAGTAGTGGCAAGAGATTTATGAAAACCAGCCACTCCCCTTCCAGGAGCACTTGCATGGGGAGGATTATATGAGATCATCTCATAGACGGGATGGGGACTTTAATAGCTACCACAGAAAACTGAGTTATACCTTTTCATTATTTCTAAAACCACCCTACACCATCCCCAATTCAGCTTGACTACAACAGTAAAGATTGAATATGCAAGTATTTGTAAGTTGTCCTTCCTTTTTTTGAATCCAAGAATTTTATAATTGTTCCATTATCCAGCATGAAGGATGAAGTATGAAAATACAAACAAACACAAAGCAAAAGACCCAAACTGCAAAAATGCATTTTGAGAAAACACACACAGTTTAAACACAGTGCCAGGTGACCTGACCTTACCACCTGGAATTTGGACGCTTTCACATCCCCAACCTACCCCCTCTACTGTAGGCCTTTGCTTCTGCTAGTACATAGAATATTATTTCTCTCCTTCTTGCCTCATTTTCAGTTTCCTACTACCACCCCCTTTGTTTGATAGAATACTCGGGTTTTGAATTTCTCTTTTCCAATAGATGACTACCTTGAAATGTAGTGTATTCTCTAAATTTGCATTTAGATGTAATCTCTGGTCATTAAGCCACAGTTTGGGCTATGATTCTCTGCTTTTTTTTTCCCCAAACACATAAGAATTTTCACTTCCCTTATTATAGATCTACCTTTTCCCCCATCATTTCACAATTTTTTAAATTATAGAATCTTTCAATGTAACATGGGCCTCTTCTCCCCAGTCATTATGCCCCTTTACTGTGATGGCTGCAGTGCAAAGAGCAAATATTTAAATGGGCTGGTCTTCCCAATCTAATGGGCTAGATTCCATAAGTAGAATTCATGTGAATTAAGTTAACAATCTGTGATTCAGTACTATATGCTGATGCATATTCAGTGCCGAGCACTCTCTCAGATACTGAAAACACATTGGTAACGTGACGTATGCAATCCTTATATTTAGGGAGTTAGTAGTTTAAAAGATGGATAGGTATTAAATAAATAATAACCAAAACTATTTAAGGGATAACTGTGTGTGAAACACAGAAATACAGGATGTTGAAAAATTAAAGATGATGAAAGATATTTTCTAGGATGATAATATCATTGAATATAATTTTTAATCCTTTAACTCACACTCTGGTCACATTTAAATTACTTATAAAAAGAACTATGGCTAGTCAGCAGTAGTTCTTGTTAACTGTATTTAGAATGAACAGAAGAGACAATGAGTATGTGGTAAAGTTCATCTGTATATCTTGTCAAATTGGGTAATGTAGCTCCAAAAAAAAATGTATTAAAACTGCTGAACAATTGTCAAATATTGCTTTTATTTTATGTAAATCTAGGCAAAACAGCATAATATTTATTAAAATATTTTTAGGATAAATATAATTTTGATATATCGTATTTTATCCAAAAATTTCTGAATTATTTAAGAGCATAAACACATCAATTTATTCCTCTTTTTATATTTAAGTTATAGTACCATGAGCAGCAATTTTCATTGTTCCCCATGTTGCCTTCTACAGCAGAATGAAGTTTAATAACAATATGAAACAATTTTGATTGTGCTCTATGGCACTGATTTATCCCTAAGATTTATCTTCTAATGCAAAACACATTGGTAGATAAAAATTCCTGGTCACAGATATTTTTCCTTCTCTTGGAAATATTTAGAATGACTTACTAAGTGATTTTCCTAAACATTCTATAGTTCTTTTATATTGTTCTGTTTTTATATTTATAAAAAGTGTTTTAATAATGGTTTGTATATCACAACAGTATAAAGTAGACTTATAATGAAAAAAATGACACCTTTGCTAACGGAGCCCAAGATCTCCTAATATTAAATTCTGAACTCAACTTTATTTAAAAGAGCTCAAGGTTTAAAGACAGAACAAGACTGAATTCCTTCATGTTTTCCCCCAAAAAAAGGTAATATTGTTTAAACATATTGTTTAAGAAATTATTGTAATTGCTACTTATACTAATTATCCATATATATGACACAAATGAAATAAATAAATGTATGTTAAATTCATGAGAAGCACAATAGTACAAATGCACAATGTATATTTATAAACTCCATATGTATAGAAATCTGAATGAGTATATAATAGATGTATGTAATAGACAACTTACAGAACAGGTAGATTTTCTTCTGTATATGTGTTTGTTTCCTCTTGTTGCTGTCAGCTAACCTAAGAGTATATAAAGAAATTATTCAGACCAAGCTGTGTAAAGCATAACATTGACTAATAATAGCAGCATACAGAAAGAACCTCACTCAAGACATATTTATATGGTGATATTAACTCCATCCAAATAAACTTTGATATCCCCTTGGAAATAAGTAACAAAATTTTTGGAACCATAGGTTTATTTTTTCTTTCTTTAAACCTACTACATGCCAACATAAGCTTGTTACTTTATAATGCAGTTTACTTGATGATGCATAACTCTACATGTTTTCCTCTTACAGATTTCAAACATTTATATGTATTATCACATGTACTCTTCCCAGATGCATTAATAAGGAAGAAAATATCTGATATCCTTCAGTTATCTCAGATCTTGGTAAAAGAGCTAAGGTCCAGCTATTTCATCTCTGTTTATTTCATTTCATCAAAATGATAATTGATGCCACAGGGATATAATTCTTAATTTTTTCATTAATATATTTGTGGTACCTAAACATGTCCAGGGACATCACAGCCAATTATATGCTTGATGAATGAATAAATGAGTATAAGAACATATTTTTAAGATACCACAACCAATTAAACAATTTCAGGGCTCTTTGTGTTGTAGCACTAATTACCTATTGAGCTCTTCACTTTCTACAAAGAAAATAAAAAGTTTGGGGCCAAAAATTAGAAGAAATGACAATAGTATTCTAGTATTCTTAGAATGCATGCTACTCGTTCAATCCAAAAATAATTTCCACATAGCTAGTTAAGCAGTTGCTTCTTGAGTCTGGGTCTGTTCTATTTTACTGCAACCGTAGATATTATAGAACCGTTTAAAAAGTATGGCAGAAGTACTTATATTGCTATGCCAACTACTATATAAAAGAAACATTTTATATAGGGGTAAAATCACCCCTCTCAATTTACTTCATTGATGAAAATAATCTACATACTTTACAAAGGTAAAATTTAAACAGTAAAATATAGAAATTTTATTTTCATAATTTTCTATAAGTTTTAGTGAATGCATACACACATGTCATCAACAACCTAAAATGTAGAACATTTTTATCATTCCAGAGAGTTCTTTCATGTTTACTCCACTGAGTTCCAATACAAACAAACAAATAAACAAACAAAATAAATGTTATGATTTCTATCTCCAGGAATCAGTTTTAAGTTTTCTTTTAAACTTAATATCAATGAAATAATATATATGATTGTGTGTCAGATTTCTCTTATTCATCATAAGGTCATTGAAATTCATCTCTTTTTTTTTGTATTTTGGTAGTGCTTTTGTTTGTTTTATTGCTAAGTAGAATTCCATAATATAAATTTAGAAAATTGTATTTCCATTATCTTGTTGATGGACTTACGAATTGCTTCCACTTTGTAGCTAGTAAGTTAACCTGAAATGCTTATTCATTTATACTTTTATTTTTTTCTACTTACTCTTATTTAAAAAAAATGGCTTTTTAATTAAGAAATTTAGAACATTTATTTAAACATTTATTTGCTAATAGAAACATTTTAACAAAAAAATCTCCCTTTAAACATTATTTTCACTATATCCCACAAATTGCAACATATTACATTTTCATATTCAGTAGAAAATAATGTCCCTTATGACATCTGTTTTAATCTAAGGGATCTATACTAATAAAAGAGTAATATGCTAATTAGACTGGGAGACCTTCAGGACAAAGCCATGGTGGTGAGGCCAAGGCAGAGGTGGTTAGGGGTGATCAGGCTGGCAGGGGAGGGCAGTTGGGGGCAATCAGGCTGGCAGGGGAGGGCAGTTGGAGGCAAGCAGGCCAGCAGGGGGGGGGCAGTTGGAAGCAAGCAGGCCGGCAGGGGGGCATTTGGGGCCGATCAGGCCGGCAGGCAGAGTTGTTAGGGGTGATCAGGCAGGCAGGCAGGTGAGCGGTTAGGAGCCAGTGGTTCCAGATTGCGAGAGGGATGTCCCAGATTGGAGAGGGTGCAGTCTGGGCTGAGGGACAACCACCCCCCACCCACGCCCCCATGCATGAATTTCATGCACGAGGCCACTAGTATTTATATGTGTGTTGTTTAATACTCAAATACTTGAGTATATTCTCTCTAACTGCCTGTTACTGATTGCTAATAATCTTTTGTTTGGTCAGTAAACATATGCTCTGTAATATAGCAATTATTTTTCAAATTTATTGAGACTAATTTTATGACCTTATGGTTCATTTTTGTTGAGGATTCCATGTTCATTCTAAAGAATGTGTATTCTGGGGTTCATGGGGAATATGTTCCAAAGTATCAATGAGGGCATTTGTTAGTGTCCTTAAAATCATCTACTTCCTTACTGGTTGTTCTACATGTTCTATAGAGCTTTATCTATTAAAAATAATTTCTATAATTTGGAACGATGATATTGGATATGTCTGTTTTTCTTTTGATGGTGTTTTTGCTATATATTTTTTCTAACTTTGATATTATATATCACCTGTTCCATTCCTGATATTCATTATTTGTGTTCTCTCTTTCTCTTGATATGTATGTCTAAATATTTATAATGATCTCCTCAAAGATACTATTTTGTTCACTAATTTTGTTTATTTTCTCTTTTCAATTTCACAGATTTCTGTTCTGATTATTTACTTTTTCTACTTTGAGTTTCACTTGCTTTTAATTAGCTTTTTTTTCAAAACTATTTTTAGAGTAGTTTTTGGGTTCACAGCAAAGTTGACAGGAATGTACGGAGAATTCCCATATATACATGCATAGCCTTCCCCATTATCTGACCTTTGTGTTATTGCTATCACACATTTTATTTCTACATAATCCCCCAAAAGTTTTATTACCTTCGCTTGAGACACAATTATAGTTTAAAGAACTTTTATTGATAATTTAAAAAAATAATGTTTATCAATAAATTTACTTTTCCTGGTGCATGTCATTACTTTGTTTTAAACCTGATTTTCATCTGGTACCATGTTCTTTCTACTGATAGAACTTGACTGCTTTTAGCATTCCTTGTATTGCTGTTTTGCTGGTAATATATTTTTAGCTTTCTTATAGCTGAAAAAATACCTTTATTTTTTACTTCATTTTGGATAAAGAATTCTAGACAGGAAGATTTTTTCCACACTTACTAATTTAGAAATATTTGCTACTGTGTTTTTGTTTGTATTGCTTCTAACACGTGATTTAACCTTATCCTTGTTTCTCTGTATATAACGTCTTTCTCCTCTGGATGAATTTAGTTTCCTAATTTTTACTTTTTTGAGCAATTATATTATGATGTGTCTTGATATGGTTTTATTTATGTTGCTTGTGTTTGGGTTTGTTTTGCTTCTTGGTTAGGTATATTTATAGTTTTCATCAAGTTTGAAAAATATTTCTTTAAATTTATATCTGACCACCTTCACCTTTCTTATCTCCTTCAGGGATTCCCATTGCATTAGACATTATCTCCCAGCTCACTAATACTCCACTCATTTATTTCTCTGTTTTACTTTGTATAATACTATTGCTTTGTCTTCAAGATCATGAAACTTCTCTTCTGCAATCTCTAATATTCTGTTAATTCCATTCAGCATATTTTTCATTTCAATCATAAAGTTTCCATCTCTAAATGTTCAGTTTGGGTCTTTTTTCATATCTTCATGTCTCTATCCTACATATCCATTCTTTCCTCCATTTTCTTGAGGGTGTCAGATACAGTTATAATACACCTTTTAATATCCTTACTAATTCTATAATCTATTATATATGCAGGGCAAATTTGATTGGTTGAGTTTTTCATTACTATGCGTTATATTTTACAGGTTTCTTGCAGGGCTGATAATTTTTAATTAGTTGCCCAACATACTTTTATCTTTTTTGAGTGCAGGATACATTTCTATTCCTATAAATATATCAAACATGCTGAAGTAATCCATACCCTTTTCTGTAAAAACTATCTCTTTTAAAGAATAATTAAGCAAGAGTAAAATATATTTGAGGAACTTAATCATGTGGGTGTTCTTTCTTAAACTGCATATTGTGTTACAAAGGCAACTACTTGAAATGAATTGATTTGGGTCTTCACCACCGTATTGTCTGTGTCCATGTGTTATGCATATATGCATACAAGTTCTTTGCTGACTGTGGAACTCTCTCCATCTTAAATGCATTGTTGTTTCTTCTCATAAACATAGAAGGAATAACTCTTCCTTGCTGCACAAATCAAAGGCAATATCCACTTAAGAAGTGGCCATTTCTTTCTCTTTCTCTCTCTGTCTCCCCAGCACCCCATCAAGGAAAAACTCATTTATAGGTGATCCTCAATCTCTGTGGATTCCTATGATTTTTTCTTAACCTGCCTCTGCTTAAATGCAACAATTGTTCTATGGTTTCCCACCTGCACTAACCTATATTTCTGCTTCTCCATATATTAAACATAATCCTATACAAAATTTTATCTTTTGCACTCACAATCTTCAGCTTGTATTGTGTTACGTATATAGACATAAACAGAAAATAGCAACCAAATATTTCTTCCAAATCTTAAGATTTTATGGATTATATGAAATTATGTCAAGCCTACAGTTCACTCCTTTAGGATTAGATTGCATAAAACAAGACTTTTGATAATCCAAATGCACAAGTGGCAATTAAAATAATTTGCTGATGACAGAACTGAGTCCACAACATGTCCTCAGGCTATGCTTAGACAATTTATCATGTGTCTTAATGATTCATAATAGGTCAAATTTGATTGCCTATGTAGGTTTCAGGGCATTAAAATATTATTATAAATACAATGATAGATAAATAGCACAGTCATTTGAAATATATGAAATAAGTGTTCCATGCAGTTTTGAATAAAATAATGAGTTTGATGTTAGCCTTCTCATCTAATAAAATAAACAAGGAGACCAAAAGTGGAAGTTAGAGTTATGATTTTACTGGGGATAACCTATGAATGTTGCATTGTATAAAATCATTTTCAGAATTTATTATTCATAATTTGGGAAAAATTATCTGAACCACTTCAGTGGGTCTCAACTCTGGGGCAAGAAACATTTATCTAAATAACATATTCAGATTTTGGGCATTTAGTAAGTGAAAGTTGAAAAATCTTACTTACTTAGGAAATTACATAAGAATTTAACTGCATAAATAGGATTTGTAATTTAGGCAAGTCAATTCATTGATCTTAAAAATAACAAAAATGTTACAACTTTGTAATAAGATGAATTTAAAACATATTTCTACAAAAAAGAAGGATGAGTACATATGATAGGAACATGTACTTCAGGTGTAATTCAGCTAATAGATAGGTATATGCTCACTTTGATGTTTAATCATCTTTAAAATGGTAGGTTTTATTTTATTTGGATTATAAGATTGATTTTATTACATTTTTTCCTTAAATTTTATTACAAAGAATCTGTTTGAAGAAACAAATTTAAACACTAATTTACAAAATATTTGTAATTAGCAAAATGAAAATTCTAATGTACTTTCAATTTTTCATAATTAACTTTTAGGAAACTATGTGCTTTCTACACATAACACTGCTGTAAGCTCTTGTAAAAGAATTATTCTAATTGACAAATAAACATCTCTCCAATCTAATGCTTCTGAGAAAAATAGAAAATAACATAGTACTGTCGAAGATAAATGTTTAAATAGAGGATAGAAATGGAGTTGATTTTCAAATATTCTTGGGAAATAGCATTTAAAGTAATATCCTATAACATTGATCATGAACTTATCATATTTATAAATAATATTACTCAGATTGCAATTCAAGTTTATTTTGCTTCTGCAGGCAAAACTGAGTTATGCCTCTATTTTCATTATACCTGTTTCTGAAGAAATCACATATATCTGTATATTTTAAATAAAATTATACATCTACTGACTTCTTAAGTAAATTCAATAAAATGTCATGTTAAACTGATGATTATGATAACTGTATAATAACAAACAGGTTGAAACAGATACTAAATACAATTCTGTCAAGTATGAGTAACAAATTGTCCAAGTACATGCATATATACACAAACATTCACACTTTAGACATTAATTACATAAAATAAAACAAGTTATGTATCTGTGTTAAAAATTTTTAGGAAAACTTACATTTTAGCAATCTAAGGATGTTCTGCAAAAGTTTGTGAAATTACAAAAATTAAATTGATGAGGTTAAGCTAAAGTTTAGATATTTCTGAATAAAGGAACACAGATACCATGATGAAAATGTTTTATTTCACTGAAAAAAATGCTAATATTTGAAAATATATTAAGTACATAATACTTTTAACTCTATATTATTAAATACATTCTATAAAAACAATATTTGTAAAATTGACCATTTAGAAACAACAAAATCCCTATTTATAAATCACCTAACCTTCTCATGGCACAGCAGCACAATGAATATTATATGTACTGAGATTTTTATTGACTATTTATTGGTCACTTGTTATATTCTAGGAGCTCTTCCAAGTTTGGGAATGACACTGGAAATAATGAATAAGCAAATAGCTGCTCTCCTGGACTTTACTTTCAAAGAAAGCAGACAAACATATAAATAAATAAACACAAAATATTAGATAGCAAAAAGTATTGTTAAAAATTCTAAAGTTACATTTTAAATTGTTAATATACATGTCACTGTGAAACAATGTTTTCAAGAACTAATATAGCATAAAGTTAAAAAGCAAAACAATTTAGAACAGGCATGTCAAACTCAAAGGCTAACTTGGGCCAAATAAACAAGGTTTAAGTTTATGTGGGCCGCAAAAAAAAAAAGCTTCAATTTTCATAGAAATGTAGGTTTATTTCGATAGAGACATGTTGAATACAAAGGGCTGAGATAAATAATTGTTAACATAAAATAATAAAACATTTTAATAAAAATTAATATTTTTCTTGAACATTAACTTACCAGACATTGAATAACTGCACAAGCTAATAAGTGTAATGCAGATAAACATTTTTTTCTTATTCTCCGAAAGCAAAATATTTCCTGTTGTGCACACCAAACAAGTACATACAAGAGTAATGACTTGGCAATTGGCTGCTAGAATATTCGCTGATAGTATTAGTGGAGAGAAATGGTGCACCTGGATGTAAGGCCCGTAAGGGAAATGAATGCAACATGATTATGGTAATCAGTCATTAGCGAACATTGTTGTTCATTATTAATAACTAGAGGCCCAGTGCACGGATCTGTGCACGGGTGGTGTCCCTCAGCCTGGCCTGCGCTCTATCATAATCTGGTACCCCTCAGGAGGATGTTCAGTGTGTGGGGATTGGGCCGAAACCGGAAGTCTGACATCCCCTGCAAGGGATGTACCAGTGCTAAAGCGGCAGGCGGCTGGGAAGGAGCCCCACCTGGTCCCAGCACAGCTCCCCTGCTGCTCATCCCGCCCCCCTGTGCCTGCTGCCACTGAAGCTTAGTAGCACTGCTGCGGAGGAGGGAGAGGCTCCGGCTGCCACAGCTACACTCGCCAGGTGTGAGCCCCCTTCTGCCTGAGCGGCACTCCTGCTATGGGAGTGCACTGACCATCAGGGGTTGTTCTGGTCATTCCGGTCATTCAGGCATAACAGCTGCTTAGGCTTTTATATATATAGATTATGTATAACAGGATATTGTAAAAATTAAGTTGCAAAATTTTTATTAAAATGTATCTTACATACTGTTATATTGGCTTGGGGGCAAAAATATTCCTTGTGGGCCACATGTGGCCCGTGGGCCACGAGTTTGACATGCTTGATTTAGAATGTCTCAGAGATTAAAATGATATAATATTAAATATAATACATAATATTGAATTTTATGTGATTTGAATGACTAATGGTTATTAGATTGCTTTTAAATAACTGCTTAAATTCACAATTAAAAATTGAAAATGTGGAAGATTTGAGATTGCAAATGTCATGGTAGATTATTGAACATTTTATTTATCATGAGCTTTGTGACATTATTAAAAAGCAAAGTCTCCTTAAATGACCTAGCCATGTATATTAACTGGGAAATTGGGAGCAGTATCTTATGAAAGCACTGCTCTAGTAACGTGTGGATAGACTTTTAATTAAACTCAAAGGTGTATGTTATTACTGTTTAGCTAATAGCATGGGTTTTCTGCTTCTAGCAACACAATGATATCGCAGTGAAATGCCTCTAGATGCTTTAAGAAGTGGTAGCACTTGATGATCTGTGAGAGGCAGACCCAACACACTTTAGAGTATGTTCCTGACAGCTGCCCTGTGAGAATAGCAGGGGAGATTTGTCATTCCAGTCCTGCCCACTAGCCTCATGGCATCTCCTGCCCTGAACATACCTTATGAGAATGCTGTGGTCATGGAGGGATCCAAAGGTTGTGCTTCTGGGTCTAGTACAGCTTCAGAGGAGATAAAAGATCTTAAGTGGAAATTTGCCTTGTATATTTTCTCAGCAAAAGGAATATGTCTTCTAAAAGGCTGTGTAAAAAGTGGGGGGAAAAAGTAAAAGATAAAATAGTAAAATAGGACAAAAACAACTTAAAAGTTGAAAGTCAGTAAATATATCATAGATCTTTACCAAAGAGCTCAACTGAGATAATGGTTTTTTCGTAATGTGTAAGAATAATAGTACTTACGATTTTTAAAAGCTGTCATTTGAAATGATCAGAAAGCAAGACTATACTGCTGAATTAAAGCATAAGAAATGATACTAGTAAATCTGGGATACAGCTTTGAGGAGTAAGGTTTATCTGTCTGAGTGGACTATCAGTGAGCCTAGGCAAAGTATTCTCAGTAGTTGCAACCAAGGCTCATTTGACTTGCTTTAGATTTTATGTTTCAAAACTATTAGGATTCAAAAGTGAGGAATTTGTTTGCATTCTCTTGCAATACCAATTGTATTAACAGATGTTTAAGACTGGATGTTCTAAACAAAAGGCATTTGTTTGAGATTTTCAGCATCATGTTTTCTACCCACACATGTCAAAACAGTTTTGAACAGGATGCTTTCAAAACTGCTAGTAATTTCTGTAGAGAAATAATTTCAGAAGCAAAAGTAATTAACTAAGAAAATAAAGTTGGTATGAAATCAGAACCTAGTCAAGTAGAACACAAATTTTTGTTAAAAACTAGTAAAGCAGGAGCATCATCAATTAGCTTAAATTTATTTCTATAAATATCAATACTCTTTATACTATCACTAGAGGCCTGGTGCCAGGCCTGTAGGGATCAGGCCGAAACTGGCTCTCCGACATCCCCTGAGGGGGCCGGATTGGGAGAGGGCAGTTCTCGGGTGACACATCTCACTGGAATCAGACTCCCTCCTCTCTAGTTCCTGGTGCATCACCCGAGAACCGCAGAGGCCAAGCCACCACAGCTCAGCAGCCCCTACATTGAGCGTCTGCGCCTGGTGGTCATTGTGCGTCACAGCTACCAGTCAGATGGTCAAATGGTGGGAGGGTTGCTTAGGCTTTTATATATATATATATATATATATATATATATATATATATATATATATATATATATATATAGATGGCCTCTGTATTCTTATTCATGTCTTAATAGTTGTCATAGTGGAATGTTTCTGTGGTGGACAAGGAATTATTCACCTTTTGTATCACTTTTTTGGCATGATTTTTAAGTTTAAATTTTTTTCTTTATTTTTATTTTTTTCTGTCACCATTTATACCCCCATACCCTCTTTCATCTTTACCCCCACATCTACCCCCCTCCCATCACCACACTGTTGTACATTTTTTTTATAAAGAGATGGTCTTGGGTGTCAGCATATTGTACTGGTAGAACCAATGCCAACCTATTACTTGGTCTTCTCCAAGGCATGTGATTTTTTCTCAGGGTAAACTATAAACTGTCAATATGTAGGTCCCAGAAAAGATCAGCACCGTTCTGTGGACAACCATCATCATAGGTACCTATGAGTGGAAACTCACTCTATAGGCCATTCTGTCCACACTCAAATCAGGACACCCAGGTCATGTTTAGGTGTTGAGTCCACATTTGAGTGCTTTTAGATAACTGTCTACCATATGGAATCCTGTCCTTTATAGATAGGCTTATTATAGTCATTGACAAACATCCAGTGAAGAAGTATTCTAGAACATGTGTTCATTTGTTTCTGACCCACCTCCCCCTTAAAGACTCCAGGTACCTCTGAGTATCTTAAGGGAAAGTCTGGAAAAGAAACAGACTCTTGAACTAGAAGTGGTCTTTGAATTTTACAAACAACACATTTGTACAGCAATGGAAATTTGAACTAGAATTTCCACCAACCATATTTCTATATAGGTGTTCACTTTGAGAAATCTAAATAAGCAAGAGAAAGAATAAAACTCTAATCATTTGGCACTGGTGATTTTTCATATATGGGTGTGAGAGTAAAGAAAGAATTTGACAGATAAAGGATTTCAGGAAAGAAATAAAATACCTTAAAATGGCAAGTCTTTTCAAACATTTACATATAATTGTCATGTTAATGACATTTATACTTTATCTCTAAATGTGATGCTCCATGTACTCTTTAATAATGCTATTGCTGTGCCATTCAAGTATTGCTTGCACCCAAATTAATAAAATGTAATTTCTTTAAATAAACTAACTATAACATATAAATAAAAACAATTATTTAAACCTAAAGTGCACTTTATATTTCATTAATTAATCAAATATAACTTGTGTTTTGATGATTCATCATAGCCAATGATGCAATGGATGTCACTTTTGGAGATATAGAAACAGATATATATGATTATACTATAGTGGTTGTACCAGACTGTACACAGGAATAACTATTTTGACTCAAAATACATATTATACAAGCAGAATCTAACACAGCACATTAGACAAAGTAAGAACTAAATTACTGCATAATGTGATTATCCTTCCAGCTATTTAGGGAACATGGATGGATATGGAGTTAATCAAGCAAGTAACTTAGTAAAATACCAATGATGGAAACTCCAAAGATTTTCACAATATAATTGAGACTTTTAAAATAATACCAAAAATTTTTGTTACATGTAAAAATCTAAGGATCTATTTTTAAAGGTACTTATAACAAGTTTATAAGATTCTTTGGATTAGTTATAACTGATCAATTTTATTTAAGATTATTTTATCTATGATTACACATATAATCTTTCTCAAGTATCCCATTCTTCCCTTTCTTTCATAAATACAAAGGTACATTATGAAGAAAGTATGGGTGATTTCTATAAAAATAGAATGCTCTTTAAAGGAATCTTGTTTGCTTTGTGAAGATTCGGTGTGAGGAATACAAAGAATGCAAAAAGAGGAGCTAATAATCTACCTTCTGAACTTTGTATTTTGTTGTCTATTTGTCTAAGTTAAAAATACATTGAATATTATTTTTAATTTTAATCTATTAAACATTTTGTTCTATTCAAAAATGTTCATTTTGACAGAATATTGGATGTTATTACAGAACATTTATTTCAACTAATATCACAAAAATGGTGGTTACTGATAGTTGATAATCATCACACATTTACACAAATAAGATGAATTGTATAATTTGTTTATCTCTAGCTTAATTGGTTATTAAAAATCATAAAACTATTTTTATTTTTACAGTATTAATCAAGGTCTACATGTAATGTCATTCTTCTTTGTTAATTTGGCCACAATTTCCTTTAGAATTAAATATTATTACTTATTCAATATTATTGAATTATTACTTTTATCTTCAAGTTCAACGTTGCATATTATTAGTATGTTATTATCTAGTACTACAAAATGAAATAAGTGGCTATTTCTACTGCTAAAGAGCATTTGTTATTAAAAAACGATAAGTATAATAATATTAAATTCCCAAACTATGGCAGATGTTTTTTAAATAATGCAGAAACCTCACATATTCTCCAAAAAATGAAATAATCTCTTTTTTTTTTCATGCAGAACACATATCTGTAAATAAACAAGTCTTTTGTAATGTCAAGCAATTGCTTTGGCAACAAATAGCACTACAGCATGAAAAATTAATTCAGTTCATAGAAAACTGTTAAAGCTTGACAAGTTTCGTTCCAAAAATAAATAAAGGTCTGCCACTGTAGGTTTCTCAGATTCTAGCAATCTTTCACATCAGGTGTTATCTTTAATCTCATTGAAAATAAACATGACTACTTTCAACCATGCATAAAAATATATATTTATATTTTACTTCTATACGCCAAGTGAATTATTCTGTCAGTGACTAGTTTAAATTAGGTAATTTGTGAGAAATAAGAAAATCCTATAATAACAAAGCACACAGATTGCTTTTAAATTGAAATGCTACTGTAAGGAGGCTCACACAGCAAGATATCTTTCCTTGCACAGTAAGATACACACCTTTTGTGAAATATAGTCCTACATAGGCTTCTAACACTATGATTTTTTAAAAATCTTTCAGAAAAGCCGCTCAATATCTACAGACCCTATGAAACAGAAGTCATGCTGATTTCTGAAAGGTTAAAAAAATCAAGGTCCAACAGGGTTCTTCTGTGACCAAATTTTGTGCTAAATTCAATGCAGAAAATTCCCTGTGTATTTTCAGTTGTCAGTAGGGAATGAATCCAGTCTGCTGCTAAAACAGACATTCCCCCTTTTGATCCCCTCCCCTCTCCTCTCTAACCCATCTCTCATGTACTGGGATAGAGAAATCTTTTTTTTTTTCCATCACTTTAACAGAATGGTGAATTCCCCAATCCAGTCAAATCTACTCTTTAACTTTTTAAAAAATATGTTGTTGTGTTATGTAAGCCCAGGACTCCAGAAAAAACAGACAGACAGTAGTATGGCATACTATTTATCTCTCTGGGTTTTATTTTTTCCACTTATACAATTACATAATTAAATATGATAGTTTATCATCTCCATAACAGATTATGTAATTCTAAAACAATAGTTTTTAATCGCAATCATTCATTATTTTCTCTCTGGTTTCCTACAAACTAAGAGTTGATATACCTGTCAAACTTAATTTACTGTTAAACAAATTATTTATATATTTTAAAATCACAAACCACATGTACTTCCTACTAATATTCTATTATGTAAGTAGGCTTACTTTTGCCACCCTGGAAATGCTGTTTAAGAATATGTCTTCATTGACCTCTGTGGCAACTTACATTTTTTGCTATCTGCTTTTTGTTTTCTAAATACTAATTTTCAATATATTAGGGGAAATGGTGAAATAGATCGATCCTGTATTGATATGGTAGTTTTCTCCTTTTTATTCATTCTTTTTTTTTTCTATCTCACATCAGTTCATAGTTGTCATGGACTCTATCGTAGAAGAATATCACACCCTTACCCATAACATTAGTTTAGATTCACAATTCCCACACTTACCTTTTCATGTAGCTGTCCAAAAAAAAATACTACTATTAACACAACCATGCTTTGAGACATTATTTTTCTCACCACATTACTATTTAATAAAGTTCATTTGGATTGATTTTTACTTGGCCAAGTTGAAAAAAAGTTCAAATATGAATAAAGCATAGCATTCTATAAACAGACACTGCAGGTAGTAACACAATGAGTAACAAGATGGAGATAATGCAAACTAGATGTTTAGAATCAGCAATACAGGAATAAGAAAGACTAGAATGCTATTTTAAAATTCAACAATTGAATGAAACTCTATAAATATTGGACACAAAACAATACCCCTGAAATCCAGGGTAATTTAGAATGCAATAATTAAAAAGAAGCTAAATTAGTGTGTGGAGGAGGGTAGAGTTATTTATGAAACAATTTAAAAAATGCAGTGATATAAGCACAACCAATGGACACAAGACACTGGGGGGGGGGGGATGAAGGCATGTGACAGGGGGTAGGGGAGGCTGGGGGAAAGTCTATGGGGGGGGAAAAAGGAGATATATGTACTACTATATGTAATACTTTAAACAATAAAATAAAATTAAAAACAAATATTTAAAAATAACAATTCATTTAGCCCTACCCGGTTTGGCTCAGTGGATAGAGTGTCCACCTGCAGACTAAAATGTTCCGGTTTCGATTCCAGCCAAGGGCACATACCTAGATTGCAGGCTCGAACTCCGGCTCTGGTCCAGGCCCAAGTAGGAGGCAACCAATTGATGTGTCTCTCTCACATTGATGTTTTTCTCTCTGTGTCTCTCCCTCTCCCTTCCACTCTCTCTAAAAATCAATGGAAAAATATCCTCAGGTGAGGATTAACAATAAATAAATAAATAAATAAATAAACAAACAAACAAACAAACAGAAAATATTTTTTTAATTAAATAAAAATAATCTATTTTAAAAAATGCAGTGAAAGCATTGGTTTGTAGCCTTTAATAAATGTACCACCAACATTTTTCAGTGTAGAAAGTACACATTGCAGAGAAAAACGGCCTGAGACATTAGAATTGAATGGGCAATATTATATTTAGGAAATGGAAAGCTCACTTACTTAAAGACATAAAATAAAACTGTACTGATAGCGAGAGCTAGCAGGCTATGTAGTCAGACAACTGCCACATCAAGTATGTGTTTCACAGACACATCCCCCAGTGCATACAAGCACACTCAAATGTACAAATGCCAGTTTGAAGATGGAGTTAATATTAGAGAATAAGCTTAATTTGAAGCTTGAACTATAATAAAATAAACTTTTAAAGCATATTTTTAGCTTCCATAACAGTTTGCCGACAGAGAAAGATGTTGGTGCCTAATCTTTTCTAAATTAACACATTTTCCACAAGGAGTTAACAGGAAAGTCTTTAGTACAAATAAACCAAATATCTGATATTATTCTGCTAGATGTACTCAAAGCTTAGAAGCAACTATACTATTTTCCAGATAATGGAAAACAATTTCTGGAATTCCTCATAAGTCTATTGGGTTAAAGTGAAAAAACATTCTTAGAAATGTAAAGTGTCTGTATGTATTTTTTCTATTTATTTATTTATTTTTGCTAAACTCTCTTCTAGTCAACATTACTATCAAATAAAACAGCAGCTGAAAATAAATTATAAACACTCTAACCTCCTATATGCATGTATATATTAGCTATCCTATCTAATAAAGAGGGAATGTGCTAATTGACCATCACGCCCTCACAAAGATGGTGGCACCCACAGCCAATAAGGAGGGAATATGCTAATTGACTGCCACACCCTCAAAGATGGCGGCACCCACAGGCACAAGATGGCAGTGACCAGTTCCCTCAGCCACCCAGCCTCTCAGGGCCTGCCCGAGGCACAGGCAAGCCTCAGATGGAGGCTGCCCAGACGCCCAGGGCCGGCTCAAGGGACAATCAAATGACTGAACAAGCAGGCTGCATGGGGTGTCCGTGAGTAGTGACCAGGCCAGTGGGGGGCAGTTGTGGGTGACCAGGCTGGAACACAGAGGCAGTGAGGGGTGATCAGGCCAGTGGGGGGGGGGGGCAGTTAGCGGCAACCAGGCTGGCATGCAGAGGCAGTGAGGGGTGATCAGTCTGGCAGTGGGGGCAGTTAGGGGTGATCAGGCAGGCAGGCAGGAGAGTGATTAGGAGCCAGTGGCCCAGGATTATGAGAGGGATGTCTGACTGCCGGTCTAGACCGGCAATCGGACATCCCCCAAGGGGTCCCAGATTGGAGAGGGTGCAGGCTGGGCTGAGGGGACCTGCCTCACCCCCCCTTCCGGCCCCATGCACGAATTTCATGCACCGGGCCTCTAGTGATTAAAATAAGCTTGGCCATTCTAAAAAATGTGACTGCAAATAGGATTGTCAAATTTCATGTTCTATAATAATAGTAGGCTTTGGAATTATTTCTTCTGAATTATATCAACTTTCATTACAATATCATTTGCTGAAATTCTGGAAAGCTGTTTTCTCTCTGTCTCTCTCTCTTTTCCAGGTGATCTCCTCCTAGATGTATGGTCAAGGAAAAATTCTAAGAAGAGACACTTAAAATGTGGCTTTTAGGTCAATGCTCTGACTAAAGCTATCTTCTTTGATTACAATCTAAGAACCAGATACAGAATAGATTTCCAGCTTCAGGCTTTATGGCTTCATTTTAGTGGACTCTGAGTTTGGTATTTACCATCAATGAAGATAGCTTCTGTGAAAATGGGAAACACTGTTACATTAGTTTGGCGTCTCCCTTAAAAAATGTTTCTCTAAGTTCCTCAAGTAAGTTTAGTGAATCCTGTCTAAGAGTAAAACATCCTTTATGCTAACAATGTTTCTCTAGATTTTTATAAATGTAGACCTACTTAAATATAAGACTTATTGTCATTCTATGTTGCATAAAAAGTTTTGCTGTCTCTGTGTAATTTAATTATACTACAAAATCTGATAACAAAAATACAATTTTTAAAAATCATAATTGGAATGTGTTAAAATATGTTCTTAATGTTCAGAACAATGATTGTCATATCAGTAGATTTGTGTGGTGCCATTTTCTGTTTCATTATAGTTTTTGTCATAAGGAGGATGTGGTACAATTTTGAAGTCTCATACATTCTGTCAATTACAGGATTCTACTATACAGCTTTGACTTTTTCAATGTTCTATGATTTGATTGGCTACTCATAGCATTTTCCCCTTATTTGCTGTTCCACTAATATGTAGGGAAGATATAAAGTGGACAACCAATTAAAGTATAGAATATTGAAAAGGTCAAAACAGTACACTATGTTATCTCTATTAGGATTATATCAGATATTGAGCAGATGTTGTAGTTGCTGTACAAGGACAAGAAGTATGGTTTCAGGGGGAAAAAGAGCAAAGTATAATCACTCAACATTTCAGTAGACACATTACCAAAGCCATGTATTTCAGTTATTTTCAAAATTAAAAAGTAAAATCCCATTTTAAAAGGGGAAAAAAATAAAAAAGGATTTTTAGTTTTGACAGTGACAGCAATCTCTTTGAAAACTGTTCAAGTATCTGAACCTATGTACTTGAATAAATGCAAAGAAAACATCAGTTTCAAGCACCCTTCATTTTCCAAATACTATTTAATTTTTTATTTGGTGCATCACTGGTTTTAGCTATCATTATTATATAATCTTTACTAAAGAAAGTATAAGTAATACTATAGGAGCCATCATATATTTTAAAAATGTAATCATCTTCCTTTTTCAGAATGTTTTCATTGCCAGAATACTAAATTTTAAAAGAATATGTAATTAACTATATTGCAATGAAACCTCTGGTTGTCGGTTTGCTATATCATGTCAGCATTACATTCAATGTGCACTTTTATCACTCATCTTATGATTTAATTATACCAGTGTCCTCAAGAAATAAACAAATTTTAAGTTGATAATTATGATCCAAACTTATATATCTCATATCAAAAATAAGTATTAGCCAGATATTCTATTTCCCCCAAAATTAATTTATCTTGTTTTGTTTACCATCTTTAGTCCAATTTTATGTCACTTTGTAGTCAATTTGTTTGGACTGTTTACATGAGCTCTACTCATTAGAATTTTATATTACAGGAAAATAAATTATTCCAGAATGCTTTAGAGATAGCCTAATAACACCTGGTATTAAACAAATTAGACCAGAATTTGACAGCAACGGCCTTACCCAGAAAGAAACTGACTATCTGTTTCAGCCAGATAAACATTCAGGGAGAAAACTTTAATCTCACAAACTTTCCACTTCTCCTATTCTTTTTTATGGTTATCCTTCAAATAGCTTAGAACTAAGATATTTACAGTATATAGACCCATTCTTCTATTTGATTAGTCTTTTTCCTGAGTCTTACAATCAGTGCTTTACTAATTTTTCCTTATCACACAATAAAAGGATATTGGTATAATGGTTCTAATACCACATTTGCACCATGTCAGAAAACTGTATTTAAAGATAAAAATTTTGCTGTCAAATCTTGGAGACTTGCATGTGTCAAAAAAAATTAGGTCTTATCTCCAGAGCAACAGTGGGATCATTGAATCATTAAGTTTTAAATACCAGGGTTTGGAGTAAGTTTCTATGCATGCATTTATATTTCTAAAGGGTAAGGGTAATGATTTTGAGTGATAATAATACTATTCAATAAATAAAAGTATGTTCTACCATTACCGGCATTGGTAAGATATTATCAGATGGTAAAAATGAACAGAGGAAACTGTAGGCCAAAATATCTACTAGAGGGAACTGCTATTCCATTGCAGGTTGGTTTTTTAAGTGGAAACCTAGAAATGTTCTAAAATCAAAGTTGGAAAGTACTAAATGTAGCAATAAGGACAGAAACATTTAAAGTGGAAGTTAATTGAAGGTTGTCATGCCTCACACCCTCTTTCACTCCCTACTGCAGAGGAGCTGACAACCCAGTGTATACTATCCTATATAAAAAAGATGTAGTATGCAAATTGACCATCACTCCAACACACAAGATGGCCACCCCCATGTGGTCAAAGATGGCAGCCCCCATGTGGCACAAGATGGCTGCCATAAGATAGCTGGCAGGGGAGGGCAGTTATGGGCAATCAGGCCAGCAGGGGAGGGCAGTTGGGGGCAACCAGGCCTGAAGGGGAGGGCAGTTGTGGGCAACCAGGCCTGCAGGGAAGGGAAGTTGGGGGCAACCAGGCAGGCAGGGGAGGGAAGTTGGGGGCAACCAGGCTGGCAGGGGAGGGCAGTTAGAGACAAATGGGCCAGCAGGGGAGCAATTAGGCATTATTCAGGCTGGTAGGGGAGTGGTTAGAGGGTGATCAGCTGGCAGGCAGGCAAGTGGTTGGAACCCAGCAGTCCTGGATTGTGAGAGGTATGTCCGACTGCCCATTAAGGACCAATCCCAGTTGGACATCCCTCGAGGGGTCCCAGATTGGAGAGGGTGCTGGCTGGGCTGAGGGAAACCCCCCCCCATGCACAAATTTCGTGCACCGAGCCTCTAGTAAGATATAAAGGTGAATTACTTTAAAACCAGACCATTTTCCTTTTAAATGTTGAGCAAACCACATGGTATAAATTTTGTTGGTAGTGTTTTAACACGATTCTCTCACTTTGGCATCAGGGAAGCCAATTACATCAATGTAAAGTCTACCAGCTAACAAGAACAGAACATTTAAAATAAAGAAATATGGCTGAAATTGAGAAGTTCTATAAGTTGAAATTGAAGACTGAAACACAAGAGAAATATCCAGTTTCCAGCATGTCATGTAAATGGAATCATTCACAATTTAGATTTTGTGTTGGGCTACTTAAACTTAGAAAAATATATTTAAGTTTCATGCATATCATTGCCTGAATCCATAGTTTGTTCTTTCTATTGCTTCTAGTACTTGAACATGGTATATCTTCAATTTTTTAAAAAAATTATTCCAGTCATTTACTGTTCCCAATATACAGATCCTACACATATTTTATAGTTTTGAATATATAGATCCTGCAGATATTTTGCTAGATTTTTACTTAATTCCGCTTATACATTACAAGTACAGAGAAATGCAATCTATTTTTCTATATTTATACTGGCCTTGATCAAGTAATTTATTCGTTTAGAGAGATTTCTTAGTGAATTCTTTTGATTATTTTACATATAAAATCATGTCGTTTATAAAGAGATCAATTTAATTCTTTTCTGATCTGTAGGTATTTTATTTCCTTTTCTTGCCTTAAAGAACTCACTTGTCACATTTTTCCCTTGTTGCTCATCTTAGGAGAAATTCATTCAGTCTTTCATCACTAACTGTGTTATTAGCTGTAAATTTTTTTGTAGACACATTTACCATATTAAGGAAATCCCTTTTATAACAAGTTGATGGAAAGCTTTTATCATGAATAGTTTATAATTTTGTCAAGTGGTTTTCTGCATCTTTGGTGATCATAATGTGTTTTATTCTCGTCTCTAAATATGATGAATGAATTGAATATTGCATGTTGAATGATCTTTGTTTTCCTGGGATAAACACCATTTCATTGGATGCTTTTATGTTTTATATACTGCTGGATAAAATTTTCTAGAATTCCATTAAAGGTATTTCCATCTCTGTTCATAAGGGGCATTGGAGATTGCTCTGTTCTTTTCTTATAATAACATCTTTTTTAGTATTAGAGAAATGTTAGGCTCACACAATATGTTGAGAAATGGTTTTTCTTCTCAACTTTCTGGAATAGATTATGTACAATTAGTATATTTTATTCTTAAATATTTGATCAAAATCAACATTTAATTATCTGTGTCTGAAGATTTATTTTTAGAAGAGTTTTAACTGAAAATTCAGTTTCTTTACTTGATATAGGATCATTCAGTTATATATTTCTTCTTAAGTGTCATTTGGAAATATGTGTCTTTTAAGAAATTACTCTCCTTCATCTACATGGTTCAAGTGATGGGCCTTATACTTCCTTATTCTCTTTTCAATGTATGTAATATTTGTAGTGATATCCCCTCTAGTGATGAACTTTCTAATAGTAGGAACTATTAGAATTGGTTGCATCACTTATTTCCCATAATTCATTTGACTAAAGCCAATTAACACTCATGGTTATTAACATGGCACAGGTGGTTATATATATCCTACATAATAAAATGGTAATATGTAAATTACCATCCACTCCGCTACGCCCACGATTGGGCCAGCAGGAGGCGCAGGGGGCGGGACTCAGGGTGGCCGGGGTAGCTGATTGGGCCAGCAGGACGCTGAGCTCGCGGCGCCACTGGTGCCGCGAGCTCAGCGTCTATGTCATGGCTGCGCCGGAGGCTATCAGAAGGCCTGGTGCACCGGCGGACAGCCGGCCAGCTCCCCCGCGATCAAAAGCCAAAGCGGGGGAGCTGGCCGGCTGTCTGCTCCGGCACAAGGCCTTTCGAAAGCCTCCGCCGTGCCGGAGGCTTTCAGAAGGCCTGGTGCACCGGCGGACAGCCAGCCTGCTGGTGCACCAGGTGCATGATTAAATCATGCACTGGGCCTCTAGTTTTATCATAAAACTGAATAAGATATTAAAGAGAAAATCTTAAAATTGGAACTATACCAAATTCTTAAAGTTTCTAAAATTTGGTAAGTGAAATTTATATTTCTCTTTGTCACATTGCTTGATTCTTTGTCAAATTTAATAAATGTGTATATAATTTAATGCAAATTTTAATAAAGGTGTACTGTTATGTTTTTTAAATGGTGACCTTCCCCCTAAAAAATGTTGTGCTGAGAACTGGTTCTTGTAAATCAACATTAGACAGATTTAGTTCATATCTTCTAACTATCATAAAGATCATATATTCTTAGATTCACTCATGTCAAATATATAACTCAGGAAACATAGGATTACTGTTCTAATAGCTCTATGAAGCTTCTCAAATTTGTAACTGGCAGGCAGAGTAATGTTAAACAAACTAGTATCGTGTAAAGGGAAAATGATTGTAAAGTAATAGTATAATGCATACAGAATCAGAAAATGAAAAATTATATATTCAGAAAGCCTAGTTTTAGGATCTGCCAAAACAAAAAATTTCCTCAGCAGATAAGAGGATTATATTTACATAACTTCTATTTTTAAAAGAAATTAATGCTTGCATTTTTCTTTTCTATTGTTGTTAATCCTCACCTGAGGATATTTTTCCATTGATTTTTAGGAAGAGTGGAAGAGAAAGGGAAAGACAGAGAGAAACACCAATGTGAGAGAAATACATCGATTGGTTGCCTCCTGCAGGAGCCTCAACCAGGGTTTGGGCCAGGGAGGAGCCTGCAAGCAAAGGTACTTGCCCTTGACCAGAATCAAGCCTGGGACCTTTTGGTCCACAGGCTGACCCTCTATCCACTGAGCAAAACTGGCTAGGGCAATTTTTTTTCTTATTTGTTGTTGATCATGAAGAGTTCTCTTGTCTAAGAATGCCATACACACACACATACACACACACACTCCATGTACACAAAAACCAACACTGGAACATCATTGACACTAGGATTCTTTCACATTAGGTATTCACTTTTCTGTAAGGTAGAATAATATTAAAGTTTTTAAAACATAAAATTGTTTTTGTGTTGTTGAATATTCTATTTTGAAAATGTGAAAACAGCATCAGATATCAAGACAGTAATGATGTGAATGTTTGCCTTCCTAATTTGTCAGCAAGATGCAATAAACTAGGTGACTATAAAAATATTGAGATTCAAAATATCTAGATTCAAACAAAGTAGTTAGTGTTAAAAATATAAATGCTTTAATGTTTATTTTACATTAAAGTAAAACTGTACTTTATCATTTGTACTATTGAGTTCATCTAGAATTGTTTACCCATTAATATATGTACTATATATCATTATTATATCTACATCTAGCTCTGTACTTTTTATTTCTATTTATATTATTTTAATGTCAATTTCTCAAATTAAACATCAGCATTTCTGCCTTGGACATCAATAATTCTCTCTTGGGGCTATTTTCTGTTCACAATGACCACATACAACTATTTGCTTGTTGGTTTGTTGATATATCTATAAAATTTTTCATTTAAAAAAAAGTGATTGTGAAGTAATAACAATGTTATGAACAATTCAAACAGCATAGAGGATCCAAAAATATATAGTGTTATTTTGAGAAAAAATTTTCAGCTGTAAAGTTGCCAACTGAACTTATTTGGTTTAGCAAATATTGAAAGATTTTTATTCTCTCAGCACATACTAACATGGCCATGGGTAGCAAGGACCATTAAATTAAAAAAAAAAATAGTTATCCCAAGGGGAAAATGAATAATTTCCAAAAGGTTGACTTTATATGCTGGATAATTTTTTCTTATTCTTAGACAACTGTCAAGCTTTTTGAAAAAAATACAAGTTCAATAGCCAGGTTGTCTCAAGAAGATGATGCTGATGCATGGTTATATCCACCATTAAAAAATGCCCTGCAATATTCTCTATATATTGTAAAAATATTGCTCAAGGCACCATCCTGACCTTTTTCTAAATCATGTGCTATCACTGTGCTCTTCTAACATCATGGCTTATATCATGACTAAGAATTGTGAAGCATATATAAATACATTTAATGAAAACAAAACCTTGTTCAAAGAAATGATTATTATTTTACTTACCCAATGTTCTACAATAGATAAAATGCTAATTATTTAAATAACTCTATATCTCTCTTCCTATCTGTACATATTTAATATTCTCAACTATATCTTGGATCCCCATGTCTCTCATATTTTTCCTCATGTTTTAATGTTTCCTGAAAATTCTAACATAATTTCTCATGTTCTCTACTGAATCAATTCCATTTTTTTCAATATCAGCATGCTATTCAGTGTTTCATTTAATTGAGCAGTTAGTTGACTTATTCTGGTATGATATGCTGTAATATTACTTTATCTTCTTTTCTATTTGTTCTATCTTCACAGATATTCTGTTCTTATGATTTTTTTTAGACTATAAACCAAATAGTGATCTTCTTTCTGTTAACTCACATACCATCACCTAGCAGTGAGTCATTTCATATTTAGTAATACTGTCCTTAAACCCAGGAAGAGGGGCCCATGTTAGATGGAAGTCCCCACTTTGGCGTTCCATCAAACATGTCTCTACATAATTAATGACAGACCGAAATTATCCATCATATTCACCAGCCAGGGCATTGGCTTTCTCATTTTCAATATAAAGATATCTGGGAGTACAGCATTCCTGCTAAAACAGGGATTTTCCTGGGTGGACAGGCATGCCTTTAGAAAAAGCAGGATAGAATCAGGAGTAGGAAGAGAAGGGGTATTGGCACTCTCCATTGCCTATTGTAGAATCCCAGTCTAAGACTTTCAAGTTAGAATTTGAATTTTTTGGTCTTTATGGAATTATATATTTTTTCAAAGAAGTTTATTAACGTTTTATTAAATTGATAAATGACTTTTAAATACTTAGACTGATGGCTTAAAAACTTACATTTATACTCCTGCTTTAGACCCTGAAAAAGTTAGATTTAACTTTTAAAGAAATTCAAACATGTAGGTTTCCTAGGAAATCTACGCATCTGCACAAAAAGTTCATGGCTCATTTGGATGTTCCTTGGAGATGTACAGAAGCTAGAATCCTCAATCCAAGTCTCTCATAGGACACACCCCATGATGCAATGGCTCCCTGAAGGATGGATAGATAAATATAAATTCACTCCTCAGGAGTGGGAAGCTACTTACTCTCTTGGAAAAATGTACAGAACTTCTGTTACCTGCACGTTAAGTGATGCTGTTTGAACAATTTCTCTAGTGCTGTTGTTTTCTGTAATACTACTTTGGGATTCTACTTCCTTCTTCAATCAGTATCTTCTACAATCTCCTAAATTAGATTGAAGTCTTCCAACTTTTTTAGTTCTTTTGTGCAAATGACCTTGCTACTTCTACTCCTAACCTGAGATGATGAGACAAAGCTTAGCAGTTATTAAATACAGGTCTCATTTTGATGAAAGAAGCAACTCTGATTAAAATTTAGGATAGGCAAAACAATTCAAAAAAGGAAAATGTTACCATGAAACTCTTTTAGTTCTAGCACTGTGTTAAAAATCGCTCTTCCTTAAAGCAGAAAACTAAGATAGACCAAAGAACTATTTACAACCAAGTGAGCTAAATAAAGACCCCTATTAACTGACTAGTCTAGCTGGGGCAAAGTCCCTCAGGTAAGATTAAATGTAATGATTATGCCCTCTTCTTTATCCTAAATTGCACATTCTCACCTTATGCCTTTTCATTAAAAAAATAAAAAAGGAATAGTTATTGATTTTTACAGAGATAGAAAGAGAAAGTGAGAGAGAGAGAGAGACATCAATGTGAGAGCATAATATTAATCAGCTGCCTCTTGCATTCCCCTGACCAGGAATCTAGTCTACAACTTGGGAATGTGCCCTGGACCAGAACAGAGCTAGAAATTTTTTGGTGCACTGGATAATGCCCAACCAACTGTGCCACACTGGCCAGGTCACTGACTTTCTAATTTTCAATATAAAGATAAGCAGTTTGAAATGTCCAAAATGTTTTAGCATAGCAATTCTTAACTTTGATGGGATATAGCTGATAAGTTGAGCTGGTTGTTAATAACTGTATTTTCCCCCTATTTCTCTTCCTTTATTTGTTTTTATTATCTAAATTTTCTCCAAAATACCTCTGGTGGAGGTTGAGGAGGAGAGCAGTTGAAACTACTTGCATCTCAACAGCTTCTTACAATAAATTGCCTATAACAATTTCTTAAACACACACACACACACACACACACACACACACACACACACACTCACACACACACACATTTTATTTCTTCTACACTGCATTCCTGAAAGGTATAAGAATATAAATGAAGAAAATATACAAAATGTACGCCAATATATTACCCTGCCGCCAATGTAATGCTATTTCAGTCAAGGAAAATACCTAAATAATCATTGAATCATGATATAATCTACAACAGGCCACACTTAAACTTAAGCTCACTCACCCTATTACTCAGGTATAGTATATGCAGCACTACTGAGTGAGGAACATACCAGAAAACTATTTGGGTAAACCAAAACCAAAACAAAACAAAACAAAACAAAAGAACCTGGAGACTACATGGAGAAATAATTCACTGTAAGAGAGTATGGGGCACCTGATTGGGTCTAAAAACAATGGTTGACCTTAATACTAGTATGGAATGAGTAATTTTGAACAAAACATTGAGGCTATAGATTATCCTCTCCACAACTAAACAGGACACATTGCCCAAATTTAAGTGGAAATATCTATTTTCACATACTATCTCTGTGAAACATTGAAACACAGGAAGACCCATTGAGATGTTTCATGTATATTTGTATATATTGTTTGTATTTTGTTTGGCCATACAGTCTTTGAATGTCATTTTATGATTGTTAATTTTTAAGTTGATGAGTATTGGTGAGGGAGCAATACACACTTCCATCTCTAGAAGTTTTAAAAAATGCTGTCACCCTACTGGCATGACTCAGTGGTTGAGCACCAACCTATGAACCAGGAGGTCATGGTTCGATTCCTGGTCAGGGCACATGCCCGGTTGCAGGCTTGATCCCTAGTATGGGGTGTGCAGGAGGCAGCCTATCAATGATTCACTCTCATCTTTGATGCTTCTATCCCTCTCTCCCTCTCCCTTCCTCTCAGAAATCAATTATATATATATATATATATATATATATATATATATATATGCTGTGAATTCACTTTATTGACTCACCTTATACCTAAGGCATAAGCACATGGCCTAAGCTCTATTTTTTTTTAAATATATTTTATTGATTTTTCACAGAGAGGAAGAGAGAGGGATAGAGAGTTAGAAACATCGATGAGAGAGAAACATCGATCAGCTGCCTCTTGCACACCCCCTACTGGGGATGTGCCCGCAACCAAGGTACATGCCCTTGACCGGAATCGAACCCGGGACCCTTGAGTCCACAGGCCGACGCTCTATCCACTGAGCCAAACCAGTTTCGGCAAGCTCTATTAATTAATCAGGAACATATATCAGACTAACACACTGGCACAAAAAATCAAGATATCCCTCTCTCTCAGTGTCTCTGTAATATGTGTGTGTGTCTCTCTCTCTGCACAGTGACTACAAAGCTTTGTGCTTTTGCATAAATGGAAGCTATGGAAACCTCTAGCATCAAGTTCTACTCAGCAGCAGAATATTTTTCTTAAAGATTACTTTTTAGTGTTGCTTTAGATTTTTTTTTTAAATGTAGCCTTGAGCTTTATTCTCCAAGCTTCTCACCAAATCTGTGAGCTGATACATATATTTTTAAGTTGTTTTTTTTCTGTTTAATGACCCAGTCAGCCTTCAGTGATTGCAAGTAAAAAATCTTAATTGCTGTAAGACTAAAAACAAAGGTGAAATTTATGGATTGTTCTTTATCATAAAGTATTAATAGTTGCCTTATACCAGCACCCTACAATTTATTCTGAATCAATAAAAGCTAGAGACAACTAGTGAGTAGTATTAATGCCCACATTGGTTCTAGAAGTAGTGACCACAGTCTATGAGCATTTGGCCCTGCAATGCCTGCCGTTTCAGCTAATACATTTTGATAGCAGTGGCAATGTCTGTGAGTGCCTTTCACTTGAAGTGATTTTAGAGAATCTAGCTGAATTGACAGTAATGATGACAGGCAATGTGGGTGGCTTTGAAGGCGCCTTGTTTGGACAGCACTGAAACTGCCCTTCTGTGACTATCAGAACATCCCCAGCTGCAGCAGAACAGAAATTACCAAAAGTCAATGGCAGTTAAGAGACTTGTATCAATTGGACAAGTATCAATTAGGAAGATCCTAGTAAACCCCTGAAATACTTGGAGATGAGGGAGAGCGGGGCTTCCAAGAGAAAGAGTTTAAGTGGATTGTCTGGTGGGACTGGAACTATAAAACTATTTTATATTACTAAAAATCATCATAATTGTGTTTGATTAAAAAATTCCTGATTTATATTTATATTATAAAGACATGAAGGGTATCTTCCAATAAAAGAAAGGCTTATGACCAAAAGTGTATAGTGTTAAAAGGACATTTATTTTCTATAGAATTATTTATTAACTAATTTTCATATGCCTTGTGCTGTGTACGAAGTGTATAATGGTGCACATAAGCAAATAAATGAAGAACAGAATGTAGAAATGTGATAAATGGGCTGTCAAAAGATGGCAGAATAAGTGAGAAAGTGAGTGTTCTGGAAAACATTTAGAAAGGTAATCATATAAATGAGAACATTATGAAAAATAAAAATAGCTGGATGGATGAAGAACCAAGAGTCTTAGAACCAAAGAAGAGAATAAAAAACTTCAATAGGCTTGATTGGTTTTTTTGTCAAAGTGATTTTTGAATGGTTTTTGTATGAAGTACAGACTACATTCATCCACTGATGATTTTGTATAATGGCGTACTGCAGGTTTTTTATTGTTCTGTTTTGTAAGTAGACTTCCATAAGACTTGCATCTCATCTGGCTAATTTTTCTGTCTCTGCTTGTTGTTTATTGGATCAAATAATTGGCATTTTGATGACTATTTTGAAAGTTCAAGTTCTAGTGATTGACTGAGCTGTTCCTACAGCATTCAGGCACTGAATATGTGTGGAAGCCTTTCCCATTTCAAATTCTAATTCAAGTCGCAAATGAAAGTTCTGAATATATAGGATTATGAATAGGACAGCCCTGTATAGATTTATAACATACTAAATGAATCCACAAGCTAGAGAGAAAAGCTAGGGCTTCTCTCAATTAGAATGAATTGGCTGCTGAAATATAATTATGGCAGCTAGAGAATACAAAGCAGATTTCATAAAATAAGCCCCATAAGGACATCATTTGACATAAATACAAGTTTCTCATGTCATTCTTAGTATGTAGCTATGGTGATTTCTGTAACTTTTCAGCACTCTGAAGCGCTTACATTTTTCTAAAAACTTTCTATTTAAAAACTATTTTTAAGACTTAATTTATAATATTCTATACTAGTTTTTTATAAATTTAGGACAATATTTTATTTTATGGAATATGCCAGCAAGTGTGTTTTAAAATAAAACTAATTTATGTATTTTAATTTGTATTATATAATTTTAAAAATTGAAAATAATTTTAAAATTTTTAACATATATAATACATTTAGTGTTTGTAATGACAAAAAAAAATTTCCAACAATTGTCAACAATTTCTCTCAAATTTTACACATACACTTATTCATGCATTACATTTGTAATTGCTGTGGTTTTGTATATCTTAGGTATATTAGAAGGGGGCAATAAAAGAAAATGTGTTTATTTGTAAAGAGATGTCTCATTTGTAATGAATTGAGTTCTATCTACTGTTGGAACAAAATATATTCAAAATCATGCAAACTGTTTCTAAAGCTAAGAAAGTTTTCATATAAAGGATAAAGAAAATAAATATCTTAGTTTCTCATAGGGAAAGGAATTATTTTGTTAAAGAATATGTCTTTTCTCTATTATCTTTGTTTTCCCCTGATTATTTTATTTCTGATTCTCAGATTAGAAAGGAAGTGATAAAACTCAAGTACAGGCATTTCAAGCACAGATTTTCAAGTTGTACCCAATGCAGCAAAATAAAAAGTGAACTGCCTAAAATACTGTAGTAAAACAATTCTCACTGTCATGTTCATTGGTACACTAGAGCATTTACAGAATTTCTAGAGAAGATGCAGGATTTTTTAAAGCTTTTCTACAAATAGTTTCTATTGTATTGTAGCTTTAAGTGCAAAATATGCAGGCCTGATATTTTTTTCATGTTGTTAATTTTATGCAATTACAATTGAAATAGTAGGGGTTTTAACATATTATTTTTAAAAAGTCAAAATGTCACTATGTATTATACAAGTATACATGAATTTGATACAAAATAGATCCGATTGAAGGTGTGTGTTTTTTCCCCTTAATTGCCTAAAAGTGATTATATTAACTTACAAACTTTTCAACAATTAAAATTATTCATTTTTGGTTTATTGAATGTAAAATTTAAACTAAAAAAAAGAAAAATTTAAAAATCAATGTCTGCTAGCTATGACTATTTTACTTATATTATCATGTATAATGATAGTATGTATAAGATAGGACAAGAAAAGACAATAGCTAAAAATAAGGCATGCATAATTTATATTCAGTCATCTACTTTTAATAAGAACATCTTTATTTGGTATATATTATCAGAGAATGCAAATTCAAGAAATAATCACTATTGTCCTAGCCAGTTTGGCTCAATGGAAAGAGCATTGGCCTGAAGGATCCGGGTTCAATTCAGGTCAAGGAGCAAATGCCCAGGTTGTGGGCTCAATCCACAGTGGGGGACACACAGGAGGCAGTCAATCAATGATTCTCTCTCATCACTGACGTTTCTATCTCTCTCTCCCTCTCCCTTCCTCTCTGAAATCAATAAAAATAAGAATATATTAAAGAAATAATCATTACCTTGGAAAAATAACTACAGATTAAAAAAAAAAGACCAATACCTGAATTTTCTTTTTAGTCTTCAAAGCATGAGAGTCTTATACTTTAAACATGATTATTAATATATATTAAGGCTAATTTCTCTTCTTCAAATCAGATATCTGCTACTGCCAAAGCCACCCAAAGCTAATATTTGGTAAAATACTTTAAGAAAATCATTAATTTTTTGGATCTTCCTGTTCATCCAACAAGGAAAAACTTGTTGAAGACTTGCTAAGCAATTGTGCTAGAAACTCCCTTAGAATCTGTGTTTATACCCATAACTCAAAGATTAAAAGGCCAGCATTAGGAATACCAAAGGAGAATGACAAAAGGAGTCTGGGGCCCTAATGTGTGGGGATCCACAATCTCAGTGGTGAATAAGTAATCACTAGACTTTTTTTGTGTGTGAAAAACAAAACTTCTATCTTGCTTAAACTACTAGTACTTTGGAGGTTAGTTGTGGCAAATAACATTTGCTGATATGCAGACTACTTGAAATGAAAAATGAAAAAAATAGAAAAAGGAAGATTTCAAAGGAGGAAAAAGTCAGTCTATGAATGATGTGATGAATCAAAGAAAGTAAAATTTAGAAGAAAGAACTAAGGAAATAAAGACCTAGACATTTTTGTTATCCTTTCCCACCTTCTGGGTTAGTGAGGAGATAATCAGAAGTTTTGGAGAGAGGACACTGGAAAACAAACTGATAGAAATATTAGAGCATATGTTCTACTTACAGGATATAGCAAAGAGGAACCCAGACCCACTGATTTGCAGAGAAGAGCAGAGCTTTATATCAAAAATTGGGGAAAGAAGAGAAATTCTGCCAACAACCAGTAATCTTGAGAGAGGAACCTGAGTGACAGATAAGTACCTCAGACTACCTACAAACATCTCTATCAGTCTTGTAAGACCCAAAGCCAAAGACACAGCTAATCCTTATCCACATTCCTGACTCACAGAAACTATCATATCCTATCTAATAAAAGAGTAATATGCAAATTGACCGAAAACAAATATCTGTGTTTTCCAATGATCTTAGGCTCTACAGCAGCAGTTCTCAACCTGTGGGTCGCGACCCACAAGTTGAGAACTGCTAGCAGGGTCGCCTAAGACCATCAGAAAACACAAATATTTACATTACGATTCATAACAGTAGCAAAATTACAGTTATGAAGTAGCAACAAAAATAATTTTATGGTTGGGGGTCACCACAACATGAGAAACTATATTAAAGGGTTGTGGCATTAGAAAGGTTGAGAACCACTGCTCTAAATGAATGTAACAAAACTAGAGGCCCGGTGCATGAAATCCATGCGTGGGAGAGGGGGGTCCCTCAGCCCAGCCTGTACCCTCGGGGGATGTCCAACTGCTGGTTTAGGCCTGATCCCCGTGGGCCTAAACCGGCAGTCAGACATCCCTCTGGCAATCTGGGATGCTGCATGCACCAGTGTCCATACTTTTCATACATCTTGTTGTTGTATAGGCAGCTACATTTTTTTGCCCTGATTATAAAAAGTAGTACATAATATGATCCTTCTAAGGCAGTAGTACCATTTTCCCCATCTTATGGGTGGAAAAAATGAAGCAGAGAGAAGTTAAGTAATTGGCTTTGTCACACAGTTATAAGTGTCAGAATCAGGGCTGACCACAAAATGTGCAAGCCAGAGTCTATGCATGTCATCACTGCATCATCCTGTTTTTTCAGTGTTAGAGTAGCCTTGTCAGGTTTTAATTTTAAATCTAAGAGACTTTCCCATTATATAGGGTAGGGTCCCTAGGCCTGGCTGGCCCTGTCCCACAATTGCCGCTACTGGTCGCCTCCCTCTCTGGGGCAGACACAGCTCCTGCATTGAGCATCTGCCCCCTGATGGTCAGTGCGCATCATAGTGACTAGTCGTCCCCCCTGTCATTCTGCTGTTCAGTCAATTTGCATATTAGGATTTTATTATATAGGATTACCTCTGGGTCTTTTTAAAATTATTATTTAATTTTATTTTTTTACATTGCATGTCCCCCATTTCCATCTACTCTTCAACTCTGAAACTATACTTTTGTGAGTCATACTAATAGCTGAGGGGAAGGTATATTATTTCTCAGAGGTCTTGAGCCCCCCAAAAAAAGTGTTATAAATCACTGAAACAATTTAATTGGAATCATATGTAACTTACTGAATAAAGTAATTTCATATGTCTCTTTTGTAAAAATATTCTTAAAATAATTTTGATATTTAATAAAATAAAAATCTTAAAATGTATGCATATATTAACATAAAATTCTGTTTCTATTGAATTGGCAAATTCCACAAATTACATTAATTTTTATGTATTTTTTACATGATACTATACTAAATATGTTCCTCTTAAATTAATTATCTACACTGAAGTAAATCTAAAACTCCATTTGGGCCACTAGAACATTTAACTCTCATTTGCAATTATACTCAGTTATGCATGTTAAGAGGGAATCCAGGATATTAAATAAAAATACTTAACCTGAATAAATTAAGAAAAAAATATATATAAGTTTTTTTAATAAAAAGCTCATGGGCATCACCACATATAATCATTCCAAGAATTGAGAAGTATGTGTAGCTCCTGATTAAAGGAGAGCATAACTTTTGCTTAAAAAGAGGGGGGATATCCATAATATCTAATATCTTTCTTTCTTTAAAATAATATATTTCTGAAAATGAAGATGTTAAAAGTTAACTTATGGTATAGTATTTCTGAACATATGCAACACCTATTCTCTTTTTTAAATCTGAAAAGTACTGGTTCTATAGTCATTAGAAATTATATACCAAACTTTGTCAAATAATGTTCTCTAGTTCTTGGGTCTGTACTGTTCTAAGTGCTATATGGAAAAAAAAATTATTGAAAGAAGGAAGTTTTCTACTTTACACAGTTAAATATTTTCAAACAGAACTTTTAAAATCTCCTAGTTTTCTACCTTTTACTCCTTTTGGCATTCTACTCTGAACAGTACTTTAAAGTATGCTGTGCATCTCCCTCTGAGGCCTGGTGATACCATTGTAATTAGCTAGTTATTAATAACCAGAGGCCCAATGCAAGAAATTTGTGCAAGAGTAGGCCTTCGCAGACCCGGCTGCCTTGGCCCTTGCAGCCCTGGCTTCGTCTGGAAGGTCGTCGGATGGTCGTTCCACTGTTCAGCCATTTGGTCAATTTGCATTTATGCTTTTATTATTATAGACTAGAGGCCTGGTGCACGAAATTCATGCACGGGGGTGGGGAGGTGTTCCTCAGCCCAGCCTGCACCCTCTCCAATCTGGGACCCCTCATAGGATGTCTGACTGCCCGTTTAGGCTCAATCCGGTGGGATCGGGCCTAATCGGGCAGTCGGACATCCCTCTCACAATCCAGGACTGCTGGCTCCCAACTGTTCGCCTGCCTGCCTTCCTGATTGGCCCTAACCGCTTCTGCCTGCCAGCCTGATCACCCCCTAACCACTCTGCTGCCAGCCTGGTTGATGCTTAACTGCTCCCCTGCCAGCCTGTTTGCCCCCAACTTCCCTCCCCTGCAGGCCTGGTCAGCCCTAACTGCCCTCCCCTGCAGGCCTGGTCCCCCCCAACTGTTCTCCCCTGCAGGCCTGGGTTCCCCCCCCCCAACTGCCCTTCCCAGCAGGCCTGGTCCTTCCCAACTGCCCTCCACTGCTGGCTATCTTGTGGTGGCCATCTTGTGTCCACATGGGGGCAGGATCTTTGACCACATGGGGGCAGCCATCTTGTGTGTTGGAGTGATGGTCAATCTGCATATTACTCTTTTATTAGATAGGATAGAGGCCTGGTGCATGGGTGGGGGGCAGCTGGTTTGCCCTGAAGGGTGTCCTGGATCAGGGTGGGGGTTCCCTTGGGGTGTGGGGCGGCCTGGGCAAGGGGCCTGTGGTGGTTTGCAGGCTGGCCACACCCCCCAGCAACCCAAGTGGAGGCCCTGGTATCTGGTATTTATTTATCTTCTACAATTGAAACTTTGTAGCCTGGAGCGGAGCCAAGCCTTCTGCTCGCTCTGTGGCTGCAGCCATTTCTGTTGGGATTTATTTACCTTCTATAACTGAAACTCTGTAGCCTTAAGTAGAGGCTGGGCTGGCAAGGGCGGGCGGAAAGCTTGGCTTCCTCCATCGCCGGGAAAACCCAAGCCTCCCTCCTGCTCTCCCTGGCCACAGCCATCTTGGTTGGGTTTATTTGCATATTTGCTCCTGATTGGCTGGTGGGCGTGGCTGGTGGGCATGGCTTGTGGGTGTAGCGGAGGTATGGTCAGTTTGCATATTACTCTTTTATTAGATAGGATTGGAGAGAAGCAAAGGGGAAAGCCAGGTATTATAGGCATGTCATTTGGCCAGTTTCACCAGGAAGCTGAAATTTCACACTCCCAGGGAATAACAGCGTTTTCCCTGCAAAACATTGGAGGCAGGGATCCAGCAAGGAGAAGATAAACAAATGTCCTGTAATGATGGGGTGACTACAGCAGGTGTCTGCCAATCAAACCTGGGGTCAGAGATGGTTGGCCTGAATGGGCATGGGCACTGGAAGCAAGCAACAATTTGGGAATACATAATCCCTTAACAAAGAAATGCTCTTGTTGCTCTTGTTGCACTTGACTCTTGCCTTGTGTAGCTCTCTTGTTCCTGCTTCCTTCCTTGTATTCATCCCTATGGCCTATGGCCATGCTGACCTGACACACAATGGACTAATGGCCTGCAGCAGGAAAACACAAGCTAAACTAGCCTGATGTTGGACTGGACCCAATTCCAACATGGTAAGAAAACTCTGGACACTGGCTCTAAGTTTAGCTCTACTGAAACCCCAGCTATACTTCTGTGACTAGGCAAAGGGAAATGGAACTTTGGAAACTCAGGGGTGTAATTCCACACATCTACCATATCTCATCTTCTCATGGAGGCCTCCAGAAATTCTTATTCCAGCAGAACCTCAAGAACCCCACTTTCACCAGCAACAGGGCAAGAAGAGCCCCTCTCCTATCCTGTAACACGGGGAGTCATCTCTTTGTTTCCTTTAGTGTCAGGCATAACTCAGGTGTTCTTATACCTAGAGGGGCCAAACAAATCATTTTTACTACCAGGTTGTGGGACAATACAGAGATCTATGTAACATCATTGGCCATTCTTTTAAAAAAATATATATTTTATTGATTTTTTACAGAGAGGAAGGGAGAGGGATAGAGAGTTAGAGACATCAATGAGAGAGAAACATCGATCAGCTGCTTCCTGCACACTCCCTACTGGGGATGTGCCCACAACCAAGGTACATGCCCTTAACTGGAACCGAACCCAGGACCCTTCAGTCTGCAGGCCATCGCTCTATCCACTGAGCCAAACCGGTTAGGGCTATTGAAAATTTATTACACATAACAAGGAAATAATGAAAACAAGGCAAATGAAGCCACATGTTGGTTGTCTTTAAAACTATTCTACTTTTGTTAACTGGAAAAAACAAACAAACATTTTAACTTACTGGGCCTAAAGAATGTAATAATGTGAAATATTTGACCTACCTCTAGTCCATACATTAGTGCACTGCGCTTTTCTACTTAGAATTTATACAGGCACCAACATAATTGAGTCAACTTATCCTCTGCATTCCATTCCCAAACCCTCATTAATCCTCTGCTTGCAATAGAGGCTTATCTCAATCAGATATATAAGTGCCCACCAATTCACAGATAAGGGGATTAGAATATGAATATATTAATTGACAAAACATTTAGGAATCAGCATTTATGCTAATTTCCATGAAGGTTTACAGAAACTCAAAACATAAAATTTGTTCATATTGAAAATATTGCCATCTTGGTGAAAAAAACATTTTAAGAAAGCATTAATGTTTTTGTTGTTTTTAGATTGTATAAATCCAAATTAAACTTTAATATGGTGGGAAAACAGAATAATATTTTAACATTTTGAAATCCATTATGATAATATAACATTTAAAAATCATTTTTATATTCCTCAAATTCAGAAACTGAACCTAAATACTACTTGGAGATGCTAACAAAATAAAATAGTGAACATCTCATAAAGCATCAATTCTCACACATGACTTATTATCTTTCCCTATGACTTCCCTAGAAACTATAATAAAGTCTAAAAATAAGTCAGCCATGTACTATAGATGCTTAACAATAATTTTTAAATTTTCTGAACACATCCAAGCCTTTGGCTTTTACTGCAAGCCTTTATTTACTTAAATAATATATTGCTCTAGCTATGTGCTTCAAATTATTATACTGATAAATCTATATAATTTAGGACAACAGTATTAAGTTATTCAAAGTCTACTTATGAGGGCTTCTCATAAGTAAACTTTCTAAATCAAAAGAGGACAGGAGACACTTTGCGGCTTAAATTGGTTTGTAACCTAAACAGTATTTATTGGTTAGACTAGTATTACATGTAAATCTGTTAATAAACTAGATTATAAAAGGCTTGTCATTCAGCAATGTGAGAATGAGCAGAGTGACTGATGTTAGGGTTGCTATCTTCTCCAGGGCTTACACCTCTGTTTGGGAATATAAAATGGATGAAGTATCGGGTACTTTGTCTAGCTTTGTGAAAGAAACACAGGAAAGTTATTTAGCTGTATTCATGCAATCCCACCTCCACCACACACACCACCACCACCACCACCACCATCACTATGTGCCATGGTTCAGCTTCAGAAGAAACAGATGGAGATTTTTTCATCATTTGCAGCACTGTTTCAACTTGAAGAACTAGAGGGAAAATCTTAAAATATGAACTTCATAGTGAGATTTCATTGTGAAAACAAAGCAATGAAGTTCTTAACCATTTGTCATTTATGGTAAATGTAAAATAAAAAGTAAGTGGCATGGAAATAATATTTACTGATCTCTCTAGGTAATGAACAAAATATTTCCTTTCCTATTTTAAGCCCTTACAAGAAGCAGAGACTCATTTATAGACTTGACAGAAAAAAATCTTACTAACCTCTTTGTCTTTGAAAAGGAGCTAAATTGCTTCAAGGCTACATATGGGAATGTCCAGCACCACTTGCCATTACACCTTACAATGAAAGAACCTTCTAATAAATGCACTGTATTTATTTCTTTATAGATGTGAACTGAAGATATTTTATGCAGAAGAAGAGTATGGGAATAGAGCTTTGTGGTGATTGCTGCCAGCAGCTGGAAAGGGATCACATGTCTAGGCATTCTTTTTTCCTCTGGGTCAACTGTCACCCTGCAATTCTGTGTCTCCACAGCCATTGCACTCATATCTTCTTGATGTAGAAAAAGGGTAAGACAAAATATTGAGTTGTTTCCTATAACTAGAAAAATGTGATTTCTCTTTTCCCAGGAAGGGAAGAGAGCCTGGCTATCTCTTTTATGGAAAAAAATGCTTTACTTGACATTTACTGTATTCATTATACTTATAAAATAGATAATGGTTGAAATTTTCACACTTGGTGAAATTAAAGTGTGTAAATTATTTTGGTGATTCATTATGGTATTATCTATAAAATTTTGTGATGTAACAAATTTAATGAATGTAGCTACTCATATTAATAAATTGTAAATCTAAAGTACATTGTAAGAAGGCTTAACTGAAGATCATTTATGCATATGTTTAAAAGTGAATGTAAGCTATTGCCAAATACCTTGAATAGCAAGTAATTTAATATATTTGACCTATCTTAAGGGGAACAAATTATCCACAGCTTTAAGAAAAAGTATTTATATTGCAATCCAAATATTAATGTTGCATGTGAAAGAAGGAACATGGACACAGTACACACAAAAAGCCATTTAATCTACCTCCTTTTGTCAAGGCACATAGCTATGAAATGCAAACCATTCTATTTTATGTCCTTCCTTATTTTGTAGAGAAAAGGTCATTCGCAATCTCTCAAAAACATTTTTCAGCCCGGCTGGCATGGCTCAGTGGTTGAGCATCACTGGGGATTAAGCCTGCAACCCAGGCATGTGCCCTGGCCAGGAATTGAACCATGACCTTCTGGTTCATAGGTCAATGCTCAACCTGCTGAGCCACACCACCCAGGCACCCTGCCCTCTTTTTATATAGATTTATCTCCTAAAAAGTATATGTGTTAAAATTATTCCTTAATTTTATAAAATGTGTGTCATATTGCATGTAATTTTTAGATTTTTTTCACTTAGTATTTCATTGCTCACATTTAGCTGTATAATAGATTCATTTTCAGTACTGATTTATATATAAGTTGAATGTACCCCATGACTTTAAATTTCTAGGAGCACATAAAAAAATATCTGTAGCATGTAATCTAAAGAAGTGAGTAATTTAAAATATACTGACAAGGTTAAAATGTTTAAAATTTTTCCAAAAGACAAACAATGTAAAAGAAAATATGCAGGGTTACCAGGTATTAAATGTAATTATGTTTTTTCTTAAATTAGCTTATGACCTGATTACTCCTACAGATGAATCCATCTATCTATGTGTAAGTTGCAAGGATGGTTGAAATGCAGAAAATCTCAGTATAATTAAGGGGCTTTATCTGTCACCTACATAAAATAATCTCATTAGATTTTATCATCATATTTATATGCTATATGTGTAAAGTATTGCATACAGAATTCTAGAAGATTAAAAATTGCATCATATGAGGAATAAGGTACCTACAAACAGTGTAACTCAGGAGGATATTCCCCTGGTAAGGTCAGTTGTTGAAGCAGATAACAGGGTGATCTTGGGTTTATTGTAGGATTGACTGCCTATTGTCTAGGAGTTACATAAGAAAATCTATGAGAGCCAAAAATTCTGCCTGCTATTTTCCTATTCTGTAAAATGAAAAAAATAACACATTTAAAGTGAGGAATCAATAAGAAAAATGCATATAAATTTCTTAACTTTGTCTTAGTACACAATCTATAAGAATTGTAAATATTATCATAATTCTAATAGATACATAGTGCTTATTGCTGGTTTAGATAGCTCCTAAATTGAAAAGAAGTGTGGCCAATTTTGGAAGATACCTTTTAAGTTACATTGTTAGAAAATAAAAGAGCAACCAATTATATCAGGTTAATTCCCCATGTATGTGGCCCTGCAGCAATCGGAATTCTACAATAAGGAAGGAGTCCCAGAAAGTTTCATGTCCTCAAAGGATGACTAAAAGCACTCAGGATACTGCTTACAAATGGCCAGAATTCCACAGAATCCACTTATTTATTAGCAAGGGAAGTCTCCTTGAAGAATAACTGTAAATCACATAGAGCTACCATCTCATTTGGAATAGGAAGAAACAATAAAAAACCATATGACTTACCCATTCCTCTACCAATCCCCTCCCCAAATCCAACCCTTACCACTAGGCAGCAGGCATAGAACATTCACAATGTCTAAAAGTGAAAGAACACCAACAAATTGCATGTCATACTTGCCTTGAAAAAACTTTATGGTATTTTGTGTTCATTTATCATTGAAAGAAGAGAGAGTATATAAACAAAATAGATTTAGAGACACAGAAGTATGGAACAGACTGATGAATCTCAGGGATAAGGCGGGGTGGGTGGGAAGAGAATAACCAAAGAACTTATAGGCATATATGCATAACCTATGGACACAGACAATAGTGTGGTTAACGCCTGGGGGCGGGGATGGGGGAAGCAGGTGCAGGCTAGAAAGGGTCAATGGGGAAAAAAGGGCGCATCTGTAATAGTTTCAACAATAAAGATAAATTAAAAATAAATAAAACAAAGAAGAGAGAGCAGAAGCAAAATAAGGGAAGATAAGACATCTCTACTTTAGCTCTTGACACAGTGATTGGTAGGATCGTTGAGGTGCAGTGTGATGAGCCTATTTTGCCTGCCTAAAACTACCATGAAAAGAACTAAAATAGAGGTCCACAGAGGGCAAAATAAAGTACGACAATAAACCTATTGGGTTTTATGTTCTTTTAAATTAACAGAGGGATTAAACGAAGCAAATTTAAAATGCCATTAAAAGAGTTTCAATACCATAAGGGCAAGAAGTTAAGACTTTGACTATGTTTTACCTTCCAACTTTTGTTAATGTGTGACAGTACAAATTCCCCTTCACAGATCACCTGTAAATCTCTGCTTAATAGGCGGAAGGATTCACTAACAACAACCCTGAGAGGAAATTGTTCTAAATTATAATGTTTTTTTAGACTTCACCCAATTTTTTATTTTACAGAAGAATTGGGATTGTAGGCTGACCTTTCACTATTATTTTGATAAATGTGTACATTTATTTATTTATTTATTTATTTATTTATTTATTTATTTATTTAGCAGTTTTTCTTGGGCATTATTTAGGCCCTTAAATCTCTACATCTTGTTGCTTTTCTGCCCTCTACTAACCTCTGCAGTCCTAAATTTATTCACCTTCTTTTTAGGGCATTAAATTGTCTCATAATGAAGAGCAATTTGTTTGGAGCATGTTTGTGTGCCTAGAATATCTAAGGTGTTGCAGTAGCACCATGAGACTCGTCCTTTCCATAGGAAAGCTGCAATGTGGCAGAATGCTTCTTCCCTTGATGATGTGGGCTTCCAAGGAGGTGGAGCCACACAGCAAAATCAGGCAGAAGCAGAGACACTTTAACAGTGGTAAATGCACTCATTCTACCCTTGTACATCTATCTACCACTTCAAGGGCCAAAGACTGAGAAACGTTTATGGCATCATAACATTATAACAAACCAGGATCTACAACTAAAGTTTAAAAACCAAAGTTTGGTGATAAAAAAAAAAGTCCTAACATAGAACACATTTTTTTTCCTCATGATTTATTTGAAGGTTTAACTGAGTAATATATGAAAGTACCTTAGATGCATGTCTGACAATTAGTAAGTGCTCACTGAAATATTTTATATTAAAATTATTATAAATTTTAAGAATAAGCAAGAGCTGAGGGTTGAAAATATCTGTTTGAGTATGTACTTAGCTATTTACCTTTCATACAATTATTTATGTTTACAAATGACAAAGTCTACATCTTCATTAGGAAGACAAACCTTACACACAAATTAAAATATCTACTTCAAAATGCAGAGATAAAGTGACCATAACACCCTTAAGGATATGACCCTAAATTTAAATTCAATAATGTTAAATCACAATTATATTTGGTTTATAAAAAAGCATCTAAAGATTCTACTTAAAATCAAGTTAAGAGCAGTTAGGCACTATTATCACTAGTATACAATCTAAATCACTTGGGATAAAGTCTTAGCAATTGCCTTAACCACAGGCAAAATAGAAACTGAAATCTAAAAGTCAAAATTTCGATGGGTAGTTTTGTATTTCCCACTTAAAAATAGGCAGAATAAATTACATTCCTATAATCCAAAATGTAGAAAGGAAATGAATAGTCACATGTGTCAAGATACTGTCTGAAAGCTTGCAACCAATTTAAGAGCTTAACAGCAACCATTTTTTTTATCTATCTGATATGGAAACTATAAAACAAATTAATACTGGCAGATAAAATTCTTTATCTTTTAAAAAATACCATGCTTTTTAAACATAATTAGAATCATATACTTTTTAAGAGTTAGCATTATACCTAAAATAAAGAGTTTTGTAAAACTTTGTTTCTTAGAAAATCAAATGATATAATTTTATATGGCAAAGATAATTTACACAACATTTAATCAAACCATTCCTCCAGTGCTGAAACCTGAATAAGAATTTATAATCTTATCCTCATTTGAATATTTCTAGTGGTGGAAAAAAAAAAAAACGACCCTCTAGTGTTTTGGGTTTTTTTATTTTTTGTTACCATATTCTAATTGTTCAATCTCTTCTACTGACCACAAACAAACAAACAAACAAAAAAAAACACCAAAAAATAAAAAAAAAAAACCTTCTTTCTTGAGATAGAGCATGATGCAAGCTTTAAACTTAGTTATTCCACATACTTATTTTTCTTCTCTGGTCTATCTCAAGGCAGCAGGTTTATTTAATATCCTCTGAAGATAGTTAGAATCTAACCTTACGTAAACATGTTATTTTGCTTCAGACGTTTCCTGTTTGCCATCTTTCTAAGGATCCTCAACCTCTAGGTCAAGCACCAGTAAGGTGTCTTTTAGCTAAAGCTCCTTTTTCCAAATATTGACTAACAAGTAGAAACAAAAAATGGGACTGTTATCTTCTCTGATCTTAGAATTTTTTCTTGTATTATTAGTCTGACATTTTATTAGTTGGGTCTTATCTGACATCACAGTACCTGGCTGGCTTATATTACTCTAGTAGTCCACCATATCGATCAGCCTTACTATAATAAGTATGTAGAATCAAGAGTATGCCATGTAATAGATTTTACACCTAAATTTAGTACTTTATATTTCTCTTTTTTTCTTAATAATGTTTTCATGATTTCAAATCATTTAATTCATACAGAAAATTTCTCAATTCTCAATTATCCTGTTTCCTTTTAGTACTGTGTCAGCCAAAATTAACTTGATAAGATGGCTGTTATATGTTTATTAATGTATTTGGTAGGATTGTGATGTATTAAAGAATTTGGAAAATCTTCCAATTTTTGGAGCAATATTCTTATAAACATGTTGTACCTGTCCTTGTGTAAATATACAAGTATTTCTTTAGATCATATATAATGCAAAGTCTCACCTTTTCTGAATAATACCAAACTGTTTTTTAATATTATATTTTACTTCCAACAGCATTTTATAAATTGGTTTATATCCTTGCCAGTAGTTAGTATGGTCAAACTTTGAAATTTTTTACATTCTAGTAGATACATAATTGTAACTTACTTTGTTTTTTTACTTTGCATTTCCTGGATATTTGATAACATTAGGCCCTTTTTCACAGGTGCATTGGCCATTTGAAAATCACAGATAATGAAAAGAGGCAGCACACCAGTGTCAGACAAATACACTAGTATATATTAATCTTCAATAATAGAAGAAAGTGTCTTTCAGTAATGAGAGATTATTTATTGACTAGAGGCCTGGTGCACGAAATTTGTGCACGAAGGGGTGGGTGTCCCTCAGCCCAGCCTGTACCCTCTCCAATATGGAACCCCTTGAGGGATGTCTGACTGCCCGTTTAGGCCCGATACCAGTGGGATCGTGCCTAAACGGGCAGTCGGACATCCCTCTCACAATCCAGGACTGCTGGCTCTCAACTGTTCGCCTGCCTGCCTTCCTGATTGCCCCTAACCACTTCTACCTGCAAGCCTGATCATCCCCTAACCACTCCGCTGCCAGCCTGATTGAAGCCTAACTGCTCCCCTGCCAGCCTGTTTGCCCCCAACTTCCCTCCTCTGCCGGCCTGGTCACCCCTAACTGCCCTCCCCTGCAGGCCTGGTCCCTCTCAACTGCCCTCCCTTGCAGGCCTGGTCCCTCTCAACTGCCCTCCCTTGCAGGCATGGTGCCTCCCAACTGCCCTCCCCTGATGACCATCTTGTGGTGGCCATCTTGTGTCCAAATGGGGGCAGGATCTTTGACCACATGGGGTCAGCTATATTGTATGTTGCAGTGATGATCAATCTGCATATTACTCTTTTATTAGATAGGATAGAGGCCTGGTACAGGGGTGGGGGCCAGCTGGTTTGCCCTGAAGGGTGTCCCGGATCAGGATGGGGGTTCCCTTGGGGCGTGGGGCGGCCTGAGCAAGGGGCCTGTGGTGGTTTGCAGGCCAGCCACGCCCCCTGGCAACCCAAGCGGAGGCCCTGGTATCTGGAATTTATTTACCTTCTACAATTGAAACTTTGTAGCCTAGAGTGGAGCCAAGCCTCCTGCTCGCTCCTTGGCCGGCAGCCATATCTGTTGGGGTAATTCACCTTCTATAATTGAAACTTTGTAGCCTGGAGTGGAGGCCTAGGCCAGCCATGGCAGGTGGAAAGCTTGGCTTCCTCCATTGTTGGGGGCAACCCTGGCCTGCTCTCTCCAGCTCCGTGGCTGCCGCCATTTCTGTTTGGATTTGTTTACCTTCTATAATTGAAACTTTGTAGCTTGAGTGGAGGCTTAGGCCTTCAATGGCAGGCAGAAAGCTTGGCTTCCTCCATTGCCTGGGAAACCTTGCTCTCTGTGGCTGTAGCCATCTTGGTTAGGTTTATTTGTATATCTGCTCCTGATTGGCTGGTGGGTGTGGCTTGTGGGCATGGCTTGTGGGTGTAGTGGAGTTAGGGTCAATTTGCATATTACTCTTTTATTAGGTAGGATTATTGATCATAAGGATTTCCTCTTTTTAAGAGGCTGGTATAAGTTTTTTGTCCACTTTTAAATTTGATTATCCATCTTTTTTTCTCATCAAAATTTGGGTCATCTCTCTGTTAACTATCAATTTATCAATTTGTCTATCTAGAATATTAATCCTTTGTTGGTTATATGTGTTGGTTATATGATATGTTGTTTGTCTATGTCATTGTGTGTGTGTGTCTTTTGACAAAGAGAAATTTATAGTTTTACTACGGAAAATTTTAAGTTTATGCTTTATAGTTAATAGACATTTCTGAAAACCACCTTCCTCCATTTTCAGATATCAGTATATTGTATTTCCCAACTCCAATATGCTTCCCATTTATATTCTTTATGACTTCCAAAGTTTATCTTTTGTGTTTCACATATCACGTTTCTCTGTTTCATGGATATTCAGATTCAAAATTTTGGAGCTAAGTGGGATTTTAGAGAACATTAAATTTAGAATCACTCCAAGTATCACTTACAGTTTTGAGAAAAACAATATAAATAAAGCCATTTCTAATGGAATTTGATTTCCAGTTCAGAGGAAGGGCCATGCAGGTCTTACTCTGTGAACCTCTGGAATATCTGAACTGGGCAAAATAACCTCTGGACTTGGCCAAACCAATGTTATCTTACAGTCAACTGTAAAGCTAACCAGAAAGCACATCTTCTGATAATTAAGGACATTTTTAAGAATCAGTTAACAAATATGTACAGCTGAAGAATAACTTAGCTTACTGGCAACAATAAAAATTTATTTCTTCTATTCATGTACTTATTTCCCTTCCTATTCTCATAAAAACAAACAAACAAAACCAAAAACAAAACAAAACATAGCATCACTCAATAATCTTACCTTATAATAGAGAAACATGCAAATTGACCGCACCTCCGCTATGCCCACGATTGGGCCGGCGGGAGGCTGGGGGCGGGACTCTGGGTGGCATATCCGCTGTTGAGAAGATCAAGATGGCGGTGCCCAGTGGCCGGGCCCATGCCGCCGCTCCCGGGGGTGCCTGGGGCGATCGGCACCCGGGGGGGCGTGGCCGGGCCCATGCCACCGCTCCCCGGGGTGCCTGGGGCGATCAGCACCCCGGGGGGGCGTGGCCGGACCCATGCCGCCGCTCCCGGGGGTGCCTGGGGCCATCGGCACCCCGGGGGGCGTGGCAGGGCCCATGCCGCCGCTCCCGGGGGTGCCTGGGGCGATAGGCCACCTAGGGGGGCGTGTCCGGGCCCCTCCCGCCCCTCCCTGGGGTCCCGGGGTTGATCGTCCACCCGGGGGGGCGTGGCCGGGCCCCTTCCGCCCCTCCCGGGGGTTCCGGGGGTCGATCGGCCACCTGGGGGGGCGTGGCCCGGCCCCTCCCGCCGCTCCCGGGGGTCCCAGGGGCTGAGGCTTTCCGGGCCTTGGGCACCAGCAGGGAGCCTGCACCGATCGCAGGAAACCACTGGGGGTCGGCTCCTGCGATCCTTAGCAAGGATGTTGGGTGCCGCCGAGCCCAAGGCCACCGCCCGGGGCCAAGCCCTGACCCTGAAAAAGGCAGAAGGCGGTGGCCATAGCCAAGGCCTGGGTCCCTGGTGCCGGCAGAAAACTGGTGCAGGCAGCCAGGTGAATGAAGGTCTATTGCACGAATCTTCATGCAAATGGGCTACTAGTCAGAATATAATTAGGGTTTCTGAATCTATACCCCAAATTGCAAAATTGCAGTTATTTTTTTATCGCAAATAAATAGTTGTGTCTCACTTTTGCTTTTTATTTTTAGGTTAACAGTTTATATGCATTAGAAGCATTTAGAGAGACTGTTAAAAATATGAATTCTAAGACTGTCCCACCCACATAAATCTATTAGAATATCCAAATTCTCAGATTCACACACAAGTTATGCATGCATGCATATGTTTTTTCTTTTGTTACTAAAGTTTGAGAAATATTGGGCAACTCTAAGTGCTTATTTTAAAAATACAAAAACTAGGATCCAAAAAAAGTGACTTAATCAAGGCCATTCCTTTGGTTACTGTCAGGGACTGAACTTAAAACCCCTTTGTGCCCGGTCAGCATGGCTCAGTGGTTGAGTGTCAACCTATGAACCAGGAGGTCATGGTTCGATTCCCCGTCAAGGCACATGCCCAGGTTGTGGGCTCGACCCCTAGTAGGGGACATGCAGGATGTGGCTGATCAATAATTCTTTCATCATTAATGTTTCTGTCTCTCTGAAATCAATAAGAATATATTAAAACAATAAAACCTTTGCATAAAGATATTCTCATAGGTGACAGCTTTGGGGGCTTGAAACTTCCTCCTACTACCCCATTCCTCTTAATCTAATATAACCAACATCTACTTCTATTATTAATTTCAGTGGAACTCTTCAAAAAAACATATTCTCTTTATCGTAATAGAAATATAATGGGCCACCCAGCTGGATTATATTTCTCAGCCTCCCTTGAAGTCAGATTTGGCTATATTTATTTTCATGAATGAAATGTAAGCATAAATGATGTCTACTAATTTAAAGCCTGGTACATAATACTTTTAGAGATTCTCTGCATGATCTTGAACCCCTTCCTTGCTGCAGGGGTCGGAAGAACAATCCTAGGGTACGAGGGTTACAAGCAGAGATGTGCTACTGACATTTCTGGTCCCTTTCAAACAGTTAAATAAAAAGAATTATTTTATATGATTTTTAATTAATCGTATATTTGAGTCTCATTGCAATAGCAATATGTAATTTACTAGTGCTCAAGTGTTTATAAGGCGGCAGACAGTTTTACGTCTCTGGCAAGAGGATCCATTCAGGTAATTAACATGCATGTTTAACCTACTTAATCAGATAACATAGAAAACCAAGGTGTTTTTAAGAAAAAAAATAAATTACAAAAGGAAGTATATTTGATCTAGAGGTAATTGACTAGAAAACAAATGCATGGATGATTTATATATATATTCCATTTTAAGTTGAAATGGTGCTACCATTGCCTGATATCTTTCAGAGAATCATTCAAAGTGGAAAACAGAATACACTTATTTGCAACAGTGGCTTTTTCCCCCTTCAACTTTTAAGTGGTATTTGAACTGATGGGAAATAGAAAACTGTGCCATGGACTCCATCAAACAAGAAGTTGATGACTAGAAAATACGGTTGTTAAATGTCACATTACTGTCTTCTGACAATCTTCTGCCTTCTGGAGCAAGCTTTATAGCCTTGCTTCACTTGGAACACAATTTAATAGAATGATTATAAATGTGTTAATCTTATCATAAAAGTGTTATGTTACTTTACTAAAAGTTGAAAAAAGCCTTAAGAACTTTGGTGGCTAAATGCAATAAAAAGTTATAAAACATTGGTGAAATGTTACACCAAATAGTTTGACATTAAATGTTTTATTGAAATGGTGGTGCTAATCATTTATGAATTCAAATTAAATGAGGAAAAAGTTTTATGTAGGAAAATAACCTACAGCTGTCTTCATATCCTTCCATGAAGCTGTCATTGAAAGGTTACAGATATCTTTCTACTTAGCTTCAATGCCTGACCAAATAGTAACATTAAATTAAAAGCCTCATAAAAGATTTACTCTTTAGGATGCTGATATTTCTCAGTTAATGTATAAGGATATATCAAAAGACAGGTATATAAAAAGAGTTAATATAAATTAAAAAGCTTACTTCAAGTAACTAATGTGTCCTAAAGATATAGTACGTTCTGTGCCCAAGTCTTCAATTTTTGAACACATGAAGTTAGAAATATTGAAGCTACCTAAAAATAAGTTATTTGGAAGTCTCTCCTGAGAAATACAGGTACATTAAAAATTATATCAATACATTAAACTAGTATCTTTAAAAACAAAGAAATTATATTACTTATGAATACTGTGTATTTATTATTTATTTATAAGGCTATTTTATTTTTATTTATTATATTTCTCATTATATTTTAACAGTTTACAGGTTTTTAAAAAGCTGCTAACTTAAAGTTATACTTATACCCATATTCTAAAACATATTTTAGTATACTGAACCCACAGATACAACAATTATCAATTTTTATGACCAAAGTTATTTAATCAGTAATCACATAGCTTTCCCCTCACTCTGTTACCCATTCATACCAGATTATTTTTAAGTGAATTCCATGCATCATATAATTTCATACACACTTATGCCAATATAAATCTCTAAAACCTAAGAACTTATTTATAATGCATACCAGATATACTTATCATACATATAAAATAAGAGATTTCATCCTAGCTGGTTTGGGTCAGCAGATAGGGTCTCAGGTTCGATTCTAGTCAAGGACAAATGCCTGAGGTGCGGGCATGATCCCCAGTTGGGGTGTGCAAAAGGCAGCCGATCAGTGAGTCTCTCTCATCATTGATGCTTCTATCTTTCTCTCCCTCTCCCTTCCTCTTTGAAGTCAATAAAAATATATTTTAAAAATAAATAAAAGATTTCTTAGCTTTTAATTATATACTTGGCTTATTTGGATTAAATGAAAATAAGCACCAAACATTGAATTTAGGTATGCTTCTTGTTTCTTACTTTATATTTTGGCGCTACATGCACAAGATTTTGCAAGACAAAAATTATCTTAAAATGCTAAGAATTCCACAATAATAGGGCTGCTTTATAAAATAGTTTTTAAAAGAAATTTTGTTATTGTAACACAATTAATTCAGAAAAATAAACCAAAGTATAGGTTGATGAGTTTTTGAAAATTAAACACATCTTGATCACACATCTTGTGATCAAGAAACACAACATTAGCCCATCCCTAGAAGCACCGTCATAGTTATCTTAGTGATTCTTCTCATCCCCAAATGTAGAATTTCCTCTCTGATTTTAAATGTCATAGATGCGTACCCCTGTATTTTAATTTTAAATTTATCTTCATAGCATCACACAATATATATATATATATTTGTGTGTCTGGTGTAAGTCACTCAAAACCAGGCTCCTGAGGTTTATGCACACTATGTACACAGTAGTAATTTGATCAGTCTCTCTTCTAAATACTGTTCCATTAAAATGTATTACAATTTATACATTTATGTATTATTTTAGAATTGATATGCCTTTTAGTTGTTTCCAGCATCTGACTATTATAAATACTCTTACTAAGAAAATACATGGCTCTATCTTTTGCTGCAAATCTATATATATAAAAGCCTAAGCGACCCATAGGACCAAATGACCAGAATGACTGGAACGACTGGTCAACCAGTCACTATGACGCACACTGACCACCAGGGGGAAGATGCTCAACATAGGAGCTGCTCCCTGGTGGTCAGTGCCCTCCCACAGCCAACCTCAAACGACCCACCAACCTCCCGGGGTCCCTCCCCCTGGCCGGTCCCTCACCCCTGCCAGCTGGCTAACTTCCCGCAGTCCCTCCCCATGTCCCTCCCCTCAGCTGTTGGCCCTAATTGGCCTGGCTCTGATTGAGACTGTGTGAGTTGGCCCTGATTGTCAGCCAGGCTTAGGGACATCACCTGTGCACAAATTCATGCACTGGGCCTCTAATATTTCCATAATTATGTTAGCTGTAATTATAGAAATAAAAGTGTTAGGTCATAGAGTATTGACTTTTTCAACTTTAATAAATAGTTTTAAACATTTCCCAAAATACTCATACCAATTTTCACTCCTATCATCAGTATATTGAGAATTTCAATTCATCTTGCCAAAAGATGATATTATTAGCTTATCATTATTTTTACTTTTATCCAATCTTAAGAGTCTGTACTGCTACCTCAATTTAGATTTACTTTAAAATTTTCTATGACCAAGATTGAGAAAGTATTCATCTGTTTATTGGCCATTTGGGAATCAGCTAGCATCTTGATATTGCTCAGGTTCCATTTTGGCAAGAATATTTCATTGGTAGAGTCACGTATTTCCACAAGGTGGCACATAACATCTACATATGTCCCTTTAATGATATTGATGGACTTTGATAATCACTGCCTAGATTCATTATTCTATTAGATGTTGGCAAAATAGTGATACTAGTATTTAGAATAATTTATACTTCACTTTTAATTGGAACATTAAAAAAAAACTTAAACTTTCTCTAATCAATTAATTGGTTTTCATGAGTTACTGTTCACATAGGAAATGGAGGTTTAAAAAATATCTTTGTTATTTAATATTCTTTAAAATAATATGTTAAATTCTTAAGTTCTTGCTGCCTAGGGAGTCCTAAATTACACTTTATTTTAATTTAACCCATGAGACAAAATATACTACCTTTTCTTATCTTCTCCAGCATCTTACCATGAGAACAATTAAAGAATTTTGACATATTTGATATACTTCAAATCACTGACATTTTCATTGATGCTCAAGTATTTTAGCTGAGACATTTCAGGCTAGAATTTAGGTCATTCTTACATGACCCAACTATTCTCTGTTATCTGGATTGCTTTCTACATGACAAATTATCGCAGGTACATCTTATAAAACTCCTGTTTCAAATTTAGGATCAATTACAATCCCTCAAAGTGCCCTCTTTTCTTTTAGTTATAGATTACTTCTGATGGGTAGTGTAAGTCCTCCAAATGTATTTGTTGTTCCTTTTTTATTTTTCAAGTTGTTATTCCTATTCTAGCTCCTCTGAATTTCTTAAGAGGAGGAAAAACAAAAAGAGGAGGAGGAAGAGGAGGAGAAGGAGGATCAGGAGGAGGGGGAGGAGAAAAAATAGCCTACCATAATTTTGTTTGGTAATATGCTGAATCTAAAAATTAATTTTGAAAGAAATGATATCTGACAATATTGAGTTTTCAATTATAATACATTTTCATCTAAATCTTTAATTTCTCTCTGCAATATCTTATAACTTTCAGTGTGTAACCGTGTACCTCTTTGGTAAGAGCTATAACTAACTAATTATACCATATTTTGATGCAAATATCAGCTAGCACTCAAAACTGCCTCCTATTCACTGACCACATTTTCCCCAGTGGTCACCTTCTCTCACATCTGCATTTTTCCATTGACAACCACAATTCCATAGTACATAGCCAAGATGAAAAAGATTTATTTCTACTGGTTCTCAAAGAAGGTAAATATTATATTTCACACTATGAAAATTGTTAACTACTTATCTATAGTAATGGTGAATTAAAAAAAGTACCCGTGCAAAGGGAAAAGATACATTTAGTTCATCTGTGATTTAGTTGCCTTGCTTGTGTGAGGAGTTAGAAAATGAGATAGTTCATTAAGATAAGGTCTGAGTCCATTTCAGCTCTAATATTCTGTAATTTAAAGTAAACCCTGACCTTGTTATTTCAAGTATTCTCTTCTCTCTGATACTGACCCTGATTAATAAGCTGACCATTCCATGCTGAGCCATGAGGGTGTAGCTAAATCTCTTTTGAATGATCAGAAACTCATTCTGATTAGTTTAAGGAAAAAGTGGGCGAGGGGACAGAATTCACTGTCAGCAGATTAGCTTATCCACATGAAACCCAATGGCAGAGAACAGAGTTAAGTCTCACTAGTAATAGGAATCAGGAAGTCTTAAATGAGACTGCTATCTTTTAAATCTGGGCCACAAGGTCTCTTTGCCTTTCATTTCAACACAAAGCTGCTTCATTCTTCTCCTTTGACTTATGGGTCATTTTGGATTTTAGCATGTTTACAATGAGTCATCCCGGCCAAGCTTTGGCACACCAATTTAAGTGCATAACAGAGACTAATTAAAATTGCTCTGTCGCAGTCCCAAATTCATGGAAAGATATTTAGGATTGGTCTAACTTCAACCAAATGCCTGCACAAATCAACTGTGACAGGGGACAAATCTCATAGCAAAGACCAACTACCAGAGTGCACACCTATTTATTAATAGGTAGAAGATTTTTATTAAAAGTTTGGAAGGTGTGGACTGAGAAAACATTTTAAAATGTGTCAAATGCAAACAGAAATTATGAGAATATTTCAAAACATATAGAGAATAGATTGCTAAAATTGATATATATTCTAATCAGACAATATAAACTTTTTCAGTGTTAGAGAAAACTCAATGTGTTGTGATACTGGGTTTCTATGGAAACAACAATTATTTTCTATGTCATTTTCTCTATTTGAACAATTAATTTTGTGTCCATATTCTGTTCATCTACAGAAAAAATACTTCCAATAGGAAATCATTTCATGTAGTCATAGTCATGTGCACTGGACAGTTTTAAAGCCTTAATATCACTAATTAAATGTCTTTCTGACATATAGCCAGAGGCAAGGCTCTCATAATGGTACTAACGACCTGTGAAATCTAAGCAGCTCACAAGTTCTAAGAGCATGAATTGGGAGCATGGAACCATAAAATAAAGATTCAGCTATTTTTTTTTTTAACATTTAGTGCTTACTGTAGCCAAATTGAAATATAATAGTTGCAAAATAAATTTCTGTATGGAAAACTTAAGCTTAGTGTGAAATTAAATTTAACAAAATGGATGAAATATGAATTCATTAAAATAAATGTGGAAAATAGAAATGCCAATAAACACTTAAGTTCATGCTATTAAAACAATGAAAATGGGGAAGAAATAAGGAATCCCCAAGAAAAAGTTAAAGCTGTTATATCTAACTTACTATTATAATACTTTATACATATCAACCATTTGGATAGTTGTATGAGATTATATTACCATTGATATGTCATGTATATATATATATATATATACATATATATATATATAATATAGATTCTAGATTAAATTCAAATTAAAGTCAAGCAATTGTTTGATTCTTACTCTTCAGTAAATAGAATAATCAATATCTATATTAATTATATAGAAGTAGCAATGGGGAAAATAGAATTTTTTTTTAAAAATCCTTTTTGAAGGTGACAGAAATGATGATGAAAATATTATTCATAAAGAGGCCTGGGCTACATTCTCATTTTCTATCTTCTGTACATAAAACATTTGGAAACCTCAGTGAGTTAGAAATAAAGAGCATACTCTGATAACAAAAGTATATAAAGCATATGACAATCTCATGAGAAAATGAAAGCTACTTGTGAAAATGAAAGCTACTTGTGGAAATAGGATGATAGAATATGTATTCAAATTAGTGATATCTCTCATTGCTATAGTATTCTTTAGTTTTCTAAGCATGGCCACAAATGCAATCTGAATTGTCAATTGAAAAAAAAAAAGAGAAGTAAAGGGAGACCAATAAACTGGGGTCAGGGTTGTCACATTGTTAAGGCTGAGATCAGAATGTATAATCTGATGGTTATCCTCTACATAAAACTGAAAATAATTTCACCAGGATTTATAATTCCTCTAATACCCATTTTTTGAGATCATGGTAATTTTGTGAAAATAGATACAAATATATTGCTTGAAATGGCAATCATTTGATGACAGGTTACTGTTATTTCATTCTTTATCATTACTATTTTAATTGGCAAATTAATAAGTATTTTTAATTGAGAATTACCTTACTTTCTCAAACTTAACAGCTTAATCTGAAGGGTAAGCTACAAATATTTCCATTTTATTTCTATCACTCTTCAGAATAAGAGAAATTCTTGACAACTGAGTCAATATTATTGGAGGGTCAACTCATTTATGCGTGTTAATGAATTGGGTTTCTCAGCTAAGTTACTAGTATTTTAGGAAAATATCTAACAATCATAGACAGAGACACACACAAACATATGCACAGACTAAGTAATGACAAGACAGTGGCATAATTGCATAGAGGCCCATCTTCCCTTATATCCTACTTTGTGTTGCAAGGCAGGGCATTTTCATAGCCTACCCTTCTCCCTGGAGATGGATCTAACTGATGTAATTGATGCTTCATGACTGTGCTATGTTCCTTTCAATGGAACAGAATGGAAAATGGGACTTGACCTATTCTCTAAGAATCTCAGTTGAAGGCTCAAAGTCAGAGATGATCAATGATATGTGTTCCATATTCTAAAATGGAATCTAGTCACTTACTCCTTGGGAGAATTAATAACAGCCCTCTAATGTTTTCATAGAAACTGGTACCTAGCTGATGAAGTCTGAAGGTGGAGGCTGACTGGAATATGCCTAAATGGCAGAAACTGGAAAGAGGACAAGAGGACCAGCTTCTTTCTGAAGTAATGGGCAAGGCTGCATAAGTTTCAATGCTTCAGTTCTATGCCATCAAAAGTAACTGAGTTTCAGGTGTCATGGAAAGATATTTCTCCAGAGAACTATGCTCTGAATAAGGAGATTCAGCAGTGGGAGGGAGAGCACCACTACATCAAAGCTAAAGAAGCATGGCAAAAGTCAGTTAGAGAAGACACTGCCTGTGTTAGAAAGGTTGGAAGGTCCAGGGGGATATTTATTGTCTCTGAAAGACCATGTATGTGCTCCTCAAAAAAGCTAGCTATTGAAAACATGTATTTGACTCAGCCAAGCGAGAACTACAAATGTTTAAAAGCTAACTTGAAAGACCATGGTCCTGGTTCTGAAACCTCTACACTCAACTCAATCCTGGAACAGCTAAATCAACAGATGAGGGTTATGTCTGGAGATGGTGTTGGTGAATGAAATAATAGACTATACCATCACTTCCCTACAGCTCTCAATCAGCCTCTGATTAGGCATGAGATCTTTGACTGGGAGTCCTACGAGAGGGTGGGGGGTAAAGAAAGAGAGGAAGCTAACATTTTGAATTTAATGAGAGATTCAAATTTAACATTAAATTGGGTAGAACACTTTAATATGTAAAAATATGACTGCTTTTTAAGAATATTCTCATGATAAGCTCTCTCAATGGCTTCCATCCTCTCAAGGCCCAATAATTAGAGTTTTAATAATCATTGGCTCATCTGTATTTTCATGTTTAGGAAAATAAAATTCAGTAACACTATTGTGGTCATGAGTGCTATTCAGCAAATATTTTGGCCAAACATGTATCACACTGAGCATAAAATTTAATGGAATGATTATGATTCATTACATTGATTTGCCACTTCTTCAGTACTCAAGGGTAAGTGTGTTGACCGGGTCCGGGTGAGGCCGTGGGCCCCTGGATCCGGGTGAGGCCACGCGACCCTGGGTCTGGGAGAGGCCACGCGCCCCTGGGTCCGGGTGAGGCAACGTGCCCCTGGGTCCGGGGGAAGCTAGATCCCGGGTCCAGGCAAGGCCGTGTGCCCCTGTATCCGGGTGAGGCTGGGTCCCGGGCCCGGGTGAGGCCACCTGCCCCTGGGTCCGGGTGAAGCACGATCCCGGGTCCGGGTGAGGCCGTGTGCCCCTGGATCCGGGTGAGCCTGGGTCCCGGGTCCGGGTGAGGCCGTGAGCCCCTGGATCCGGGTGAGGCCACGCGACCCTGGGTCTGGGAGAGGCCCTGTGCCCCTGGGTCCGGGTGAGGCCACGTGCCCCTGGGTCCAGGGGAAGCTAGATCCCGGGTCCGGGTGAGGCCGTGTGCCCCTGGATCCGGGTGAGGCTGGGTCCCAGGCCCGGGAGAGGCCACGCGCCCCTGGGTCCGGGTGAGGCCATGTGCCCCTGGGTCCAGGTGAAGCTGAATCCTGGGTCTGGGCGAGGCCGTGTGCCCCTGGATCCGGGTGAGGCTGGGTCCTGGGTCCGGGTGAGGCCGTGGGCCCCTGGATCTGGGTGAGGCCACGCGACCCTGGGCCCGGGTGAGGCCACATGCCCCTGGGTCCAGGTGAAGCCGTGCCCCTGGGTCCGGCCGAGGCCAAACCAGAGGGAGTCGGCCATGCATTACCACCATTCGTCCACCATCCAGAGCTGAGGGGTCAGTGCTGACATGTACTCATAAGGAACTGGTGGACATTGATATTGGGTCTCAAAAGAACTGTTGGTCCAGAAAGAAACTCACTACAGACTGATTCATTTGCCTGTCAGCATAACTATTATTGCTCGTCTCACATTCAGTTCTTGTAAGTATATCTCTAGTGACACATGATTTCGCTCATCTAGGGGAAATGATGAACAACATAGACTGATGAACAACAACAGAACCAGAAACAAGGAGGCATCGATCGGACTGTCGGGCCTCAGAGGGAGGATAGGGGAGGGTTGGGGGAGGGGGGAGAGATCAACCAAAGGTCTTGTGTGCATGCATATGAGCCTAACCAATGGTTAAGTTCAACAGGGGGTTGAGGCATCCGTGGGGAGGGGTGTGGGATGGGAATGGGGGGATGAGGACAAATATGTGACACCTTAATCAATAAAGAAATTAAAAAAAAAATGCCATGTTACACATTTTAGTTTTGAACTCTACTTTCTCTGGAATAAAATTATCATGGAGCTAGAGATTGAAAAAATGCTATAGAAATCTTGATCCCAGAATAAATAAGATTGGAATAAGAAATTATTTACACACATAGTTTATAAATAAAGTAAAAATTATGGGAAAAAAAAAGGGTAAGTGTGTTGAGATGATGCCTAGGAATGTCTGTGTCTCCATGTCATTTTCCATGAAAACATAACTAGATTTCACAGTAAAGCATAATTCGAACAGCAATCCTTAAAATAACATTGGTCCCTTTCTTCCTCTCAGGTTTCAAAGTTAACTCTAATTTTCTTGAATTAACCTTACTTTGTTATTTTCAAAATTCACTATAATATACTCTTCCTCTTTCCTCTTATTTGTTATGTGACAATTTTCTATTCTCAATATTCCTGACTCTCTCATCAAGATAACTCTGAAGCCACATACTCTGTGATTGAAATAAATAAATAAAATTTTATGTATGGGTACTTTGTTTCTAAGAAGTTTTTTGCACTCAAAATTGATTCATTACTTATTTAAATGAGACAGTGTCATAAAAATAAAAACTTTAATATAATATTTAATAAAGAATATAAAAAGAAATGACATTTTTTATCATGATTACGGATTTAGTTTCTATAAAAGCTGCTTAAAAGTTTAAAAGGCTCTTTTTAGAGATATTATTTCAAACTAGAGGCCTGGTGCACTAAATTCGTGCACGGAGGGGGGTTGTCCCTCAGCCCAGCCTGTACCCTCTCCAATCTGGGACCCCTCAAGGGATGTCCGACTGCCCGTTTAGGCCCGATCCTGGTGGGATCGGGCCTAAACGGGCAGTCGGACATCCCTCTCACAATCCAGGACTGCTGGCTCCCAACTGCTTGCCTGCCTGCCTTCCTGATTGCCCCTAACCGCTTCTGCCTGCCAGCCTGATCACGCCCTAACCACTCTGCTGCCAGCCTGTTTGCCCCCAACTTCCCTCCTCTGCTGGCCTGGTCACCCCTAACTGCCCTCTCCTGCAGGGTTGATCACCTCCAACTGCCCTCCCTTGCAGGCCTGGTCCCTCACAACTGCCCTCCCTTGCAGGCCGGGTGCCTCCCAACTGCCCTCTCCTGCTGGCCATCTTGTGGTGGCCATCTTGTGTCCACATGGGGGCAGGATCTTTGACCACATGGGGACAGCTATATTGTGTGTTGCAGTGATGATCAATCTGTATATTACTCTTTTATTAGATAGGATAGAGGCCTGGTACAGGGGTGGGGGCCAGCTGGTTTGCCCTGAAGGGTGTCCCTGATCAGGGTGGGGTTCCCTTGGGACGTGTGGCGGCCTGAGCGAGGGGCCTGTGGTGGTTTTCAGGCTGGCCACACCCCCTGGCAATGCAAGCGGAGGCCCTGGTATCTGGAATTTATTTTCCTTCTACAATTGAAACTTTGTAGCCTGGAGCAGAGCCAAGCCTGGGGCTCCCTCCCAGGCCCGAAGCCATTTGTGTTGGGGTTATAATTGAAACTTTGTTGCCTTAAGCGGGTAGGCCTGGCCGGGGTGTGTGGAAAGCTTTGCTTCCCCTGTTGCCAGCGGCAACCCTGACCTGCTCTCTCAAGCTGCATTCTGCCGCCATTTGTTTGAATTTGATTACCTTCTATAATTGAAACTTTGTAGCTTGAGTGGAGGCTTAGGCCTGCAATGGCTGGCAGAAAGCTTGGCTTCCTCTGTTACCTAGGAAACCTTGCTCTCTGTGGCTGTAGCCATCTTGGTTTGGGTTAATTTGCATACTCGCTCTGATGGGATGATAGGCGTGGCTTGTGGGCGTGGCTTGTGGGTGTGTTGGAGGTATGGTCAATTTGCATATTTGTCTATTATTAGATAGGATATATATAGATATGTATGTATACACACATCCATATATACACATTCATATATTCTTATATTACCTATGTGTATTATTGGAGAAATAAAATTAAACACAAATCTTCTACCAACCTAAAAATCTCTCCACAAAAGTATAAGAGAAATAAAACTATTTTATTGCAGAATTAGAATTAAGCCATAATGTAATGCATATCACAAGCAATCTGCTAAGATATTAAGACACAAATAATTCTTACCCTTTATATAGCCATGCAGATACAACTCAACATACATGTTCTCCAGATAAACCATAACCAGTTCTCAAGTAAGAAGATTTGACAACATCATTTGCCACACATATTTCATCCTAGATTCATTGGGATGGTCATCTGTGTTTGTTAATTGGCTTTATCCAAAATAAAAATAAACTCCTCACGTTTTTATGGCAGGAGGTAGTTTTGGAGCTAGAGGGCTTACTGAAGCTAGGCTTCTATTCTCCCATCCTAAATAACAAAAGCATAGTATGCAAATTGTCCCCTCAACAGGAGTTCTTCTGGGAGTTCCATGCAGGATAGGGCTGGCCGGGGAAAGGGAGGGAGGCCCTAGCCCTTGGTGGCCAGCGGGCAGGGGTGGGGGGGGAATAGGGAAGCCCTGGCCAGTGGCTGCAGCAGGCAGCTGTGGGAAGGGAGGGAGTACCGGCCAGCAGCCAGCAGACACTAGGGACCCTACCAGTGCACAGATTTCATGCATTAGGCCTCTAGTAAAATATGAAAAACAAAGTCTAACATTAAACTCAGACAAAAGTGGAAAGGGATGTTTTCACTGAGTAGAACACAGCTAGGTAAACACTGAATAGAAGAATAAATATGTTGGCTTTTCTTTGACCTTTGCATTAGGAGTTCATCAGGACTCCCTTTTTTAATCAATTAGGACTGCAACTTATCAATGAGGATAAATTAAAGTTAAAAATAGGTATTAAAGTCAAAACCAGTAAAATTATTCACAGTAGAATTATTCAAATGGGAATTTATTATTCATGGAGTCTGAATTTGTGAATTTGCCTACTCATTAAATATATTTATAATTCCAAAATCAGTACTCCCAGTGTTTTCATGGTGCTTCGCAGATTTGTGAAGAATAGCAAAAATTTTGAGTCACTTGAAACATACCATCCCAGCTTAGGTTCAACAGGCAGTGAGTGCTCTGACACATCTTCAGCCCTCATACCATAAACCAGGGGATTCTGTGGACTACTTAGTGCCACTTTTCTTTTTCTTGCATTTTGGTGCTTTTTGTTGGTGATTTCACCATTTAAAATGGTCCCCTGGTATAGTGATGAAGGGCTCTCTGGTGGTTCCAGTCATGGGAAGACTTCTGTGCTTTTTGGAAAAAATACATGGTTAGGTTAGCTACATTCAGTCCTGTCTTATAGTGATATTGACTATGAGTTCAATGTTAATGAATAAATTAAACATATTCAGGAAAAGAAAGACAAAACTCACTGGTCTGTACATGTCACCATCTCATGAATTCACAAATTTAGTTGTTTCTCTATAACTTCATCTAGGCTCAATATATCTTACAAAAGAACAGAATAAACTCAAAATAATTAACCAGATTTTATTACATAGATTCATCCCAGAATGCAGGTCTCTGGGACAAAAATTTGTACAGTGAAACAATTACTTACTGACTAGGGCTCTGATAGGCTTTATGAATTAATACAGTATTCAGGGACTAGCTTAGAACTAAAAAAAAAGCTTGCAAATTATCTGATGATTATATTGACAATGTCATCTATGCTGAGTGATATGCTTCATTTTCTAATCAGGCATTAGGTGCTTAGTTACTGACATAGAATATATACTGACAAGGTACCTAATATATTGATTAGATATTCTTCCTATTATTCTCCTACTGCTAGTGATCATTATCTATGTATTATCCTAATAGTTCTCACTAGGCTGTAACAATTATATTGCATTCATAAGTTCATGAAGGTCTACAGTGGAGGAATTTAAACTCCATGAAAAGAAGGTCCTTATTTTTTAACAGGTAAAATACAGGAAAATAAAACAGAAAAGGCTGTCATTCAAACACAGATTAAATGTGGAAAATGAAGTAAATTAGATAAACGAGACACACATACAGGATTTGGTGTATATGTATGTATAAAAGTTTATGTTTATGTGTATGTCTATATATGTGATACCTAGCTTTTACTGTGCAATAAGTATAGTTAGTAAAGTAAGGGAATGAGGCTAAAAGAGAATCCATAAAGGATTAATTCACAGGAATAAGTTGCTGTTTTCAGAAGAAAGATGTAATCCTTTACATACTTCTAAATTGTGCAAAAACCAGGAATTTGTTTGTCTTTATATTTTGAATTACTATATATCGATCATAAAAAACCAGTAGTTATGAATCTACATATCAAAGATGACCAATTATCTGACAGAAAAATGTTTGTTCATACTTGTGGAGTATGAGAACTTCCTACTTCTACTGAAGTACAAGGCCAAGTAAAATCAATCATACTACTTAAAAAGTTTTTCAGCCCTAACCGGTTTGGCTCAGTGGATAGAGTGTTGGCCTGCGGACTTAAGGGTCCCAGGTTAGATTCTGGTCAAGGGCATGTACCTTGGTTGTGGGCACATCCCCAGTAGGAGGTGTGCAGGAGGCAGCTGATTGATGTTTCTCTCTCATCGATGTTTCTAATTCTCTCTTCCTCTCTGTAAAAAATAAATAAAATATATTTAAAAAATATAAAAAGTTTTTAAAATATAATGCATAGTATTTGAAATTAAACACTGCATTAGGCAATATTTTTACCTAATCAAATACAATAATAGCTTTTACTTTTGGGGACTTTAAATTTACATCACAAATTGGTTATCTGCAGTTGGTACTATGTAAAAATCACTATATTTAAAATATTTAAACTGATACATTACCTATTCCATATTAGTTTTCTGGAAACTTCATATTTCTGAAATCTAGATTTCAGCCAATCGGTCATCCATTCATTTAAAATATTTACTAGAAACTATTATGGGCCAGGCTATGACCTAGTAATATCACCATGTTCAATACACTGGTAATAAAACAACTAATATTATGTATTTCTTGTTTTCAAGGAACACATAGTTTATTGGAGATGACAGACAAACAATCAAGTAAATATCAAGGTATGGAGGGGCTTTGGTAGAGTATGTGCAATGTGTTATGAGAGTTCTTATGCAGGGATTAACCCAACTTTGGAAACTCAGCGAAGTATTCCAAAATTTATTATCTAAACGAATCTTTTACACAGCAAAATGACAATTCACTAATTTACATTAAAAAGTAGCTGTCAGAGGACTGGATGACTAAGTGATCTTCTCACACACTTCCTGCAGATAAATCTAGGGCAAGCCAAAGTATGTTGAATGAATATGGAATCAAAACAGTGTAGTTAGATAATTCAAATATACCAAACAAAGGCAATGAGAGTTGGATATACCCACTTTTTCATTAGCAGTGTTCTGTCTGTAAATTGTACCAGGAGAATACACATCCATTGACTGTATCACTTGACATCCATCTAGACCTTAAATATGCCGATAAAAGTTAATGCTAATTGACTAAAACCTGCAATTTATCAGGATAATCTTAGATGAAAACTGCTCATTTTACCTTTGAGGTTTTCCAGTTTCTATCGTTTAAGGTAGATCAACTCCTGACTGATAATGTCAAAGTGTTTTGAACGTAAGCAAGATCTTATTTTATAAACTCTAAAGTATATACTTTGCAATAGGGTAAATATCAAATTAGAAGCATGATATCAGAGTTACACAATTTAAACTCTGTTGCAGACTTTAGACAAATATCTTAATTCTTTTGCCCTTTATTTTCCTAATTAAAAGTAAGAAAATTTTATTTTTTCCAAACTTGGCTTTAATCAAATTCAATTCTATGCTTATTGTAAATGGTTTATAAAAATCAAGAACTGATTCTACTATCCCAAAACCTGCTGTAAAATCTTCACTATGAGAGTGAAGTGAGTTTTGTTTGCTAACTCAACTGCATATTATGACATATTAATTTAAAAGAGGGCTTCTGTTTTTTAGTGCAGCCTTTAAGAAGCTTGTAAAGTCACCATTCCATCCTAGCAATAAAAAGCTTAAAAAGCTGTGTGTGTGGAGGAGGGGAGGGGGTGTGTGGGAGGGGGGGGGAGGGGGGGGAACAAAGGAAAAAAAAATAGACCTGCTATTCTCCTGAGCATTTTCTCAATTTGTTGAGAGCTGGCTTCCAGGAATGTTCTCAGTTTGGCTCAAATAAACTCTTATAAAATTTTCTATAGGTTTGTCATTTTCACCTGGACACCAGACCTACCCTAATACCAACACCAGATATTACCTTAATAATATCTGGTGTTGGTATTAAGTGACCAATAATAAGTGACCATTATGACCGAATGACCGGAATGACGGGTCAACTAGTCGCTATGATGCGCACTGACCACCACGGGGCAGACGCTCAATGCAGGAGCTGCCCCTGGTGGTCAGTGTGCTCCCACAGCCAACCTCCCACGGCCGGCCGGTGGCATCAGCTTCAGGCATCCATTCCTTCTGCGCCTAGCCCGGTGACTGTTGCCTCCTCTCCCGACACCACCGGGGTCTTCTGGCCCTGCACTCATACGGGGAACCGAGAGGGGGGGCCAAGGGCCGGTTCCCTCCACCGGACCGGCAGCCAACCTCCTGCTCCCCATTCCTCCCCCACACTGGCAGGCCTTGATTGGCCTGCCGCCTGCCCGCCACAGTGGCAGTGCAGAGGCAAGGGAAGAAGGAGGGAGGAAGGCGGGGAACCATGTGGTGGCAGGGTGCTGGAGTTGGTGCTGGTGTCCAGCATCCGTTCCTTCTGTGCCTGGCCCGGCGACCGTCGCCTCCTCTCCCAATTGCACCAGAGCCTCAGGCCCCGGGCTGGGATGGGGAGCCAGGGGTGGGTGGTGACAGATGTGGCCCCTTTCCCAGGGGGGCCGAGGGTCAGCTCCCTCCTTGAAGCTGGCAGCCAACCTCCTGTGCTCCTGTCCCTCTTCCTGGCTGGCAGGCCCCGATCAGCCCCACCCTGATTGGTCCTAATCGCTGGCCAGGCCTAGGGACCCCATCCACGCACAAATTTGTGCACCCGGCCTCTAGTCTCTCATAAACATAAATGTAAAAATCCTCATCAAAATGTTAACAAATCAAATTTTACCATGTATAAAAATAATTACACACCAGAATCAAGTGGGACTTATTCCAATAATGAAAGGGTGGTTCAATATTCAAAAATCAAATATTGTAATACATCAAACAGCAGGTTAAAAAAGAAAAAAAAATCACATGATCATATCAACAAATGCAAAACCTCTTTTGACAAAATCCAATACCTATTCCTAACAGTAAATTAGGAAAAGAGGAAAGCTTCCCCAATTAAATAAATGATATCTACAAAAACCTACAGTTAATATCATACTTAATAGTGAGATCAGGAACAAAGCAAGGATATCTCCTTGTACCCCTGCTTTTCAACATCACTCTGGAAGTTCTAGCTAATGAAATAAGATAAGAAAAGGAAATAGAGGTATACAGATCAAGAAAAAAAATAAAGTTGTCTGTTTGCAGACAATCTATTGTAATAAATCGGACAGAATAAACAAACAAAAAAACTCCTGGAACTAATAAGTGATTATAGCATGGTTGCAGGATACAAGCTAATACTCAAAGACAATTGCTTTCTGAAGGACAGAGAAAATGGTGGCCGAATAGGCAGTAGTGTAATGCACCTCCTCCTAGGGTCAGGCCAGAAAACAACTAAATCAGAGAACATTCACCCTGAATTAACAAATCAGACACAGCTAAGGAGACAATCCTATATAATAAAAGGCTAATATGCAAATCAACTGAACAGTGGAACGACTGGTCGATATGATGCACACTGACCACCAGGGGCAGAAACTCAACGCAGGAGCTGCCCCCTGGTGGTCAGTGCACTCCCACAGGGGGAGAGCTGCTCAGCCAGAAGCAGGGCTCACAGCTGGCGATCACAGCAGTGGTGGTGGGAGCCTCTCCCACCTCCACAGCAGCGCTAAGGATGTCCCCGGGGAAGCAGGCCTAAGCCGTCAGTTAGACATCCCCTGAGGGCTCCCAGACTGCCAGAGGGTGCAGGCTGAGCTGAGAGACCCCCCTCCCCAAGTGCACGAATTTCATGCACTGGGCCACTAGTTTTCAATAAGAAAGGGCAGAAGATGCCTAGAGAACATTGCTTGCCAGCCATAACCTGTGTGGAACCACCACCGTGCCCCAACAGTCAATGACGCAGTACCTCCTGGCAGACTCCCAGACGCCTGCAGGGAGCGCAGGCCGCCAGAGTGAGCTCCATACCAGTCCTCCTCACCAGCCCACTGGGACCCAGTATCCTAGGATCCAGCTCTAAGACCCCACAGTGTGCAAGCCAGGGGGAACCCTGTGTCCCACCTAGTCCCAGACCCCAGAACTGTGCCTCTAGCCTGACCCAAAGCCACCTGGCACCTATTCCACCCCAAGCACCAGGACCTGCTGCTGGGTCCATCTGGAGCAACCCAACGCACCCCTCACTCTGGGCGATAGGGGAGCGTGGACTGAGCGACCCAGGGTAACCCGATCCTGCTCCACACTGAGGAGGGGCGAACTGGAGCAACCCAGTGCACATCTCACTCCGGCTGAAAGAAAGCGGGGACTGCACAACAGTAAAGTGAATCCAAATGTAAACTATAGCCCTTGGGTAATAATGATTTGTCAATGTAGACTGATCAGTTATAACAAACATACCACTCTAGTCAGGGAATTTGATAATGGGTTGTTACCCATCAGGAGGGGCAGAGGTATTTGGGAAATTTCTGTACCTTCCTCTCAATTTTGTTATGAACCCAAAACAGCTCTAAAAAAATAGTTTATTCCAGATAAAATTGAAATAAAATTTTTTATATTCAATACATGATTTTGAGAATATTTTTAAGATAACTAGTAAAAAAGGTAATTTACCTTTTAATTATTAGTAAGAATGACAATAGAGTTTCCCTTCTTTCTATTTTGAACATAATTTATTTCTTTTTCAATATAAATATATGCTATATTTTATATTTTAATGCTATATTCTTATTATTTTAGAAATGAAAACCATAAATAATTATACATGGTAGCACATGTTTGTATTAGAACTTCTAAATGTCAAGGCTAATCATGACACAGGAGTTGAGCATAAAGGATTTGTACACAAAGAATATTAAATGTTTGTTTTCCTTTTCTGAGCAAAGAAATCTTAAAAGTTCTTCATTTGCTTTGTAGAAGCAGTTGGTGATTGTGCCTTCATGCCAGAATACCATGATAGTGATAAATTGTGTTGATGCCTTAGGGTGATACCTAACTAAATTAGCTGACAAAGCTAAACTGTGCTCATTTTCAATTTTTTATAGTGTGTAGTATAGTGATGGCTGTTCAGACACCATTCAATTGCCTTTGCTTACATTGTGATTTAATTGTTTGTAAGAAAGTAATGAAAATTTAGAAATGTATAACCAAAAGGGAGAAATGTGCTTTCACTACAGATACAAAGAATAAGATATGCTAACTGGAGTCCAGGGAGCCTTAGGAACATTAAAGCAATTTCACTTAAAAGCTTCTTCTTCTTTAAATTTTATTTTATTATAATTGCTAAGAGAAACAACCTTTTGTCAGGAGAATATAAAAACTGATACTTGTGATGAAGTATTATGAAATTATAAAGCTTGGAGGTTGGAAGTATGCAAAAACATACTGATAATGATTTCATTAAATTATCTCTCAGACTATTTCCTTCTTTGTATCCTTGCTTTTTAGGCTGCTTCAAGGTAAATAATTAAGGTTATTATATTATTACCATTATTATGGTTCAGCATGTGCTTTTATAAAAAAGTAATTATAATTAAGGGAAATAAATTATCCCCTTGAGATTTCTATTTATTTACTATATTATAGGAACAGAAAAAGAGAAATAAACTGGAGGGGATAAAGGAATAACTCGAAAAGAAACCTCAGCATATAACTAACTATTAGGCAGAGAAAATTAAAAGCTGCACATTCTTTAAAAATTATTAAATTACACAGAATCCATGCCAATGAGAAAAGTATCTTTATCTGTACATTTATGAGCACAACAGGCACAAAAAGTTAGTTGAAGAGGTAGAACGCTAAAGAACTGGTACCCACATACCATTAAGCGATATTTCAGGACAAAGTGCACAATATAAAATCCTCTTAAATTCGTAGGAACCATTAGAATGTGATCTCTGTTCATCTGATACCTGAACTATGCTTATTGCTTGCTGCTACATTTAAAAGGAGTATTTTTGGTTTTGTTTGTTTTGATACCATGAAGGGCAGTTGTGCTCACAGATTTGAGCACTGGGGACTTCGCTATCATTTAATTTCCCATTTACTTGGTTAAAAATTTAAAGTCTAGATGCACATTTATTCTAGGATATTATGACCCGAAAATTGAAGAATCACTTTTTATATTGTCTTTGGTAAGTGTTTCGGATCATTACAAAATTCATATACTTTCAACTATTTTCAAAAACCTTTATATATTTAAAATTTTTAACTTCCTTTTTAATATTTCAATTATTATCCTGTTCAAGTACTTAATATGATAAATATTATAAAATACATTTGCAGATATGATGAAAGTTAAGGTCTTTCAACTATGTCTGTATAGTGTATAAATTAGTAAGTTTCTCCATACAAAAGCACATCTCTAAGATTATTCCAAGATATTCAAAGATGTTGCTTGTTAGTTTTTCTTATTTGTGAATATGCTATATGTAATTAACATTAATTTCTTTAATTTTTATCTTTATGAATATAATTCTCAGTTTTGTCCATTAGTGTTAAAACAACTATGGATATGTGTGCACTAATTTCTCTTTAGTGTTAAAGTCACAAGTGTATATACTGTTAATTTTCAAGTAAATTTAAAATTGTTGAAAATGCACAGGTTTATTAACACAATAATATTAAAAAGGAATTATGACTCCCTTAAATTTACTCATACTTAGTTATATATCTTCCTGTGCCAGAAAGATATTAGCACACTAAGGTAATAATGACATCATTTCAAACAATTTGGACTTAGTGGATACTGATTGAGTTTGCCTAAAAATCTATTCTTCTGTCTGGATTCTTTAGGCTGTTATTATTTTATTCTACATCAGTGACTTCATAACTCAAAGATGATGGTTCTCTAGTTCAAATGTCTTAAATTCAAGTTACAGCCAGTTCTTCATTTGCCAAATGAAATCTGCAACAATAACCCAGTTTTCCCTATTATCAAAACTGTATTTCTAATTCATTTGGCCCTTAGATATGTTAAAGACTTTCCTTATTTAATTTCTAGGAATTTCATAAAACTGCAGTCTTTCAAGTGAACCCCATTTCTTAGAACCTGCTCCATGCTTCTTCCTCCTTCTATGGCAGAATTCTTAAGTTAGTGACTTCTCTGATGCATTGCCACACACCAGGCTGAGTGCTAACAGCACCTTTATTCCCCCAAATGTGGCACTCAAGTTCCTGGTTGTGGTATATGCCTGGCCCACAGAGAGCAATGGGAGAAACTGCTGGTGAAGCATCCCCAGTGGCTCAAGGTAGGCTTTTTAATAAAGTCTGCAACACAATTTGTAGTATTCACATTTGTTCAATAATCTTAATGGAGCAGGTGAGAAATGAGCCCTTTGGCTGAGGAAGCTGGGTGCTCACTTACAAGATCACGTGACTTTCCCTGTGGGAGAAATCACAGGCATGTCAAACTCACAGCCCACGGGCGCATGCGGCCCACAAGAAATATTTTTGCAGCCAGCCAATATAACAGTATGTAAGAAACATTTTAATAAAAATTTCGTAACTTAATTTTTACAATATCTTGTTATACAGAATTATTAATAACAAACTACAACATTCGCTAATGACTGATTACCATAATCGTGTTGCATGCATTTCCCTTATGCACAGGCGCATCATTTCTCTCCACTAATACTAGCAGCGAATATTTTAGCAGCCGATGCCACGTCATTAGTCTTGGACTGACTTGTTTGGTGTATGCAACAGGAAATATTTCACTTTCAGAGAACAAGAAAAATAGGTTTATTTGCATTATGCTTATTAATTTGTGCAGTTATTCAGTATCTGGTAAGTTAATGTTCAAGAAAAAATATTAATTTTTATTAAAATGTTCTATTATTTTGTTAACAATTACTCATTTATTTCAGCCCTTTGTATTCAGCATATCTCTATCAAAATAAACCTACATTTTTATGAAAATTGAAGCTTTTTTTTGTGGCCCACATAAACGTAAACCTTATTTGGCCTGTGTTAGCTTTTGAGTTTGACATGCTTGCTGTAAAGGTGCTCGCTCGCTCGCTCTCTCTCTCTCTCTCTCTCTCTCTCTCTCTCTTTCTCTCTCTTTTGTTAATCCTCACCCAAATATATTTTTCAATTGATTTTTAGAGAGTAGAAGAGAGGGGGAGGGACAGAGAGAGAGGTCCTTGACTGGAATTGAACCTAGGACCCATCAGTCAGCAGGTCAATGCTCTATCCACTGAGCCAAACCAGCCAGGGTTGAAAAGGATCTCCTATGGCCCTAAGCTGTGCTGCCTTGAGGGAGAGATAATGTGGGTAAAATCAAGCTATTTCTCTTACCCATTCCAATGTGTCCAAACTCACTTTTTGGGTGTGTGTGTTTTTGCCCCTATAGGAATCCTGTAGGGAACCCTGAACATCCTCAAAGGCTACTTTGTCCAGGGTAATTGTCTAAAACAGTGTTCTCCACAGGCTCCTGACCTATAGCTGAGAAGGGCTAGAACTCTTTCACAGGCTACTGCTGGCTCCACGGCCAGGACCGTCTGTCTATTACCTGAAGTACAAGTACATGAGACACCTGCTGTCTCCCTTGGTTTATAGAGCTGATCATATAATTTCCTCAAAGGAACTTCTGTCCCTGCATGAATGCTTAATTTTTGTTAAGGAGGAGACAAAATAAGGGTTGTCTTACCTGCCATGATGCGGACATCATCTTCCTTGTTTTTTCCTTACTGTTGAAAATTCATCATCATTGAAACCTATATCCCATTATAATGTGCAAAATTTGCATTCCTTAAACATTTTCCCTAAATACGGTAACAGTAAACTCAATTATCTACTCCTAAATGACAGGGAAGCTCATTGCAATCTGTCAGTTCATAATTTAGAAATTAATTTTGGTTCTACATGGCTAAGAACAATTGGTTGTTATAGTGAACACAATGATTATGTTTGCTAGAAATGTAGCATCGCAGTTATCTCTGCTCCTATCAGATCGGGGGAAATGTTTTTGTCACTGTGGTTTCCTACCTCGTTTTTATTTTCTTGGCAATTTGTGAAATGTTCTATTGTTAACCAGCCCATCTGGTTCAAGTCCTTTTCCCCTGCTTTACATGTCCTCTTCACAGATCATTGAGACTGAATAGACTGTTCCTAGTTTATGTGAACACTCACACTGAATTATAGGAAAGGCAGTATCCTCACAAGTTCATTTCATTTGACTCCCTTCTGCTACATAGGACTATACATAAACTATCATAGCAGCACGTTTTGAATTTTTTAAATTTTTGAGGCACTACAACTATGTAGTTTTTATATATGAACCTAAGCTGTGTCCTTTACAAGCCTTACAGAAATTATTTTGATCCTTTTACTATATGTATAACCCTCAACTTTGAATTGGTCCATATGCCTACAACTGTTTTTGTGTATTTGGTCTCGACATATTTCTACATATATTTACTTTTCATGTGTATCCCCACAAGTATTCTTCTTATATCTCCTGTATCATACTGTCTTTGATTAAAAACAAAACAAAAACCTATGCCCACAAATAAGGATACTCAGTAAGCCAGTCAGGTAAGTCAAATGACTCCTTTCCATGATCACCACATAGTCAATGACACATGGTAGACTTTTTATAGGAATAAATGGTTTTATGAAAATGAAAAATGACATGCATAAAAAGAAAAATAGAAAAACTAGAGATAATGAACTGGATTACTCTTGAATTTTTAAAATATCAAGTAAAATGAAAGTAATAGTAAACCATAAACAAATTATTTTTATTTGTTTAACTACATCACACTTGATTCAAGTTTTAAGCTTCCTTTTCATGCTTATTTATAACTTTATTTTTAAAGTTTAATTCTAATAAATAATTTATATTGTTAATATTGCAAGATTATTTTTTTTTTCTTAGAAAGGAGACTTCCACTGGAATTTTAAAAAATTATTTGCTGTAACCCTTACCAATTTCAAACATATTTTTAGCATTTAAAGAACATATGTTAGGCGATCCTAAAAATAACTGTAAATTTTAAAGTTTCTTCTTATACTATTTTTTTTAAAAGGCATAATTGCTGCTGAAACCAGTTTGGCTCAGTGGATAGAGTGTCGGACTGTAGACTGAAGGGTCCCAGATTCGATTCCGCTCAAGGGCATGTACCTTGGTTGCGGGCACATCCCCAGTGGGGGGTGTGCAGGAGGCAGCTGATCGATGTTTCTCTCTCATCGATGTTTCTAACTCTCTATCCCTCTCCCTTCCTCTCTGTAAAAAATAAATAAAATATATATATTTTTAAAAAAGGCATAATTGCTAAGTAAAACTATTAAACTCTATGTGCCAGTCACTTTGATGCTAAGATGACAATACATAATCTTTTATCTAGCTTTATTTATTTATAAATAACAAAACTGTAAGATATGTAAAACATATACCATGATGATTTGACATATGTATGCATTGTGCACTGATGGTTGCCAGAGGGAAAAAGGGTGGGAGACTGGGTGAGAAAGGTGACAGCATTAAGAAATACAAACTGGCACTTACAAAATAATCATCTATATATATAAAAGCCTAAGCGACTGTTACAACCGGTGGACCAGAAGGACTGGTTGGCCAATTGCTATGATGCACACTGACCACCAGGGGGCAGAGGCTCAATGCAGGAGCTGCCCCCTGGTGATAACTCCCACAGTCAACCTCCCACAGCCCCTCCCCCTGGCCGGCTGACCCCATCAGCCCCTGGTGCTAAACCATCGTAGAGACCTGCTTCTGGGTCGGGTTTCCTACGTAGCAGAGCAGCTCCCTCACTGCCATCTATTGAAAGTCAGCCCTCGTCACAAGGGTTTGTCTCACTCCTGTTCTCTCCCTTCCCCAGGGGCTGCCCACCTGCTGCAGTGTCGGCTCAGGATGAGGGAAGAAGGAGGGAGTGAGGCAGGGATCCGTGCAGTGGCAGGGCACTGACAGTGGCGTTGGTGTCCGTTCCTTCCACGCCCGGCCTGGCAACCATCAACCCCTCTCCTGACCCTACCAGGGCCTTCGGGGCCTGGGCTGGGAGAGGGAACCGGGGGTAGGTGGCAGCGAACATGACCCCTTTCCCACCTGGAGACCAAGGGCCGGCTCTCTCCTTGGGACCAGCAGCCAACCTCCTGCAGCACCCCCCGCCCCATGCACGAATTCGTGCTCCGGGCTTCTAGTCTCCACTAATAAAAGAGAAACATGCAAATTGACCATACCTCCACTATACCCACAAGCCACGCCCACCAGCCAATCAGGAGTGAGTATGCAAATTAACCCAACCAAGATGGCTGTAGCCACGGAGCGAGCAGGAGGCTTGGGTTGCCCCCAGCAATGGAGGAAGCCAAGCTTCCCGCCTGCCCTAGCTGGCCCTGGCCTCCGCTCAAGGCTACAAAGTTTCAATTATAGAAGATAAATAAATCCCAGATACCATGACCTCCACTTGGGTCACTGGGGGGCATGGCCAGCCTGCAAATCACTGCAGGCCCCTTGCTCAGGCCGCCCATGCCCCAAGGGAACCCGCCCTCTGATCTGGGACACTCTTCAGGGCAAACCAGCCGGCCACCACCTGTGCACCAGGCCTCTATCCTATCTAATAAAAGAGTAATATGCAGATTGACCATCACTCCAATGCACAAGATGACTGCCCCCATGTGGTCAAAGGTGGCTGCCCCCATGTGGACACAAGATGGCCACCACAAGATGGCCAGCAGGGGAGGGAAGTTGGGAGGGACCAGGCCTGCAAGGGAGGGCAGTTGGGGGTGACCAGGCCAGCAGAGAAGGGAAGTTGGGGGCGACCGGCCCTGCAGGGAAGGGCAGTTGGGGGGGACCCAGGCCTGCAGGGGAGAGCAGTTGAGGGGAGACCAGGCCTGCAGGGGTGGGTAGTTGGGGGGGACCAGGCCTGCAGGGGAGGGCAGTTAGGGGTCACTAGGCTGGCAAGGGAGGGCAGTTAGGGGTTACTGGGCCTACAGGGGAGGGCAGTTAGGGGTGACCATGCCTGCAGGGGAGGGTAGTTAGGGATAATCAGGCTGGCAGGGGAGCAGTCAGGCATCAATTAGGCGGGAAGGGGAGTGGTTAGGGGGTGATCAGGCTGGCAGGCAGAAGCAGTTAGGGGCAATCAGGAAGGCAGGCAGGCGAGCAGTGGGGAGCCAGCAATCCTGGATTGTGAGAGGGATGTCCAACTGCCTGTTTAGGCCTGATCCTACTGAGATCGTGCCTAAATAGGCAGTCAGACATCCCTCGAGGGGTCCCAGATTGGAGAGGGTGCAGGCTGGGCTGAGGGACACACACCCCCGTGCATGAGTTTCATACACTGGGCCTCAGTCTATATATATAAACGGCTAAGTGCCTGTCTGACCGGTACTTATGATGCGCACTGACCACCAGGGGGCAGATGCTCAACGTAGGAGCTGCTATGATGAGCACTGGCCATTTAAAAATAAACAGCACCAGGGACCTCATGCCAACAAACCAACACTAGGCTTCCCCCAAGTGGGACACAGGCCCCGCCACCACCCCAGAGCAACACCCCACCAAATCGCAGCCAATGCTGCCAAGACTCCATGGCGTAAAATGCAGCCCACAGCCCAGCCCAGCCTGGAAATGCTCACTGTGGGCACTAGGTAATGATGTCACATAGCAATGCCCAGCTTCCTCTCCCTAGCAACTAGCCTCCTTGATGTTTCTTCAGCCCAGGAACACAACTTGCTTTATAGCCAGGTGGAAACATTTTACACTTTAACCAAATGTCTGTGAAGCGTTTTCCTGTGCCTCATCTCATTTTATCGTCACAGAAGTCCTGGAGTAGGTAGATAGTAGACTTGGTAGAATCCTATTTTCTGTTCATTAGCTGGAAAACGGAGATTTAGGAAGTTAAGAAACTTGACCTGACTGAAAAGTAAGAAATGTTGGACTTTGAAAATGACTTCAGGTTTTCTCACTGTGCAGAATATAGTCAAACACTGCTGCAGTTAAATATTTTACCCTTTGTTCTCCCTGCGTGATCTACAATAATAATCTGCTTCATGTTGAAATTTACTGCTGTGTTGCTGACAATTACCTGAAAGAGAAGTTGGGGTGCTTCACTGGGCTGCAAAAACTTTAGCTAATTCAGAAAGCAGGTCTTATTAAGCAAGTTTATTTTCCATACTAATAATAGGGTCATCACGACAGATGGACGACCAAACACCTGGGTCCCAGTGGCGGCAGCGACAGGAGTCAGGCGGAGTCAGGCCTGGGTCCTGGTAGTGGTGGCAGTGGCGGGAGTCAGGCCTGGGTCCATCACCAGTTAGAAGGTATCTCAGGATGAGGACCATCACCTCAGCCAAAACTCAAGATGGTCACCTGGCCCCACCTCAGAGGCAGCCCCTTTTCTCCATGTACACTTCAGAGGACAGACAGGGATGCCTAAGAGGCTGGAGCCAAGGTGCCCCATCCCTACCCTACTTCCCTGGCCTCCTTCACCTGTGGCCCCCACAGAAGGGTATGTATGAGAGGCCTTCCCCTGCTACCTCTCACCACTGTCTCTGGCCATCCCTCAGCACACAGGCATATCAGCTTTCAAACTTGCCCTACTCACTTCCTCTCACCCCCTTCTAGGGCCTCTGCTCTGGATGGGGCCTTTGGAATCCAGGGCTCTGGGGTTTTACAACAGAGCTAGGATGAGAAAGGGTAAACAGCACCAAAGATGGCTGATATGGCCACCCAACTCTGCCTCAGTTTGTCCAATTAGTTCAGCCTCAGAACATGGCACTTAGAGGGGATCCCTACTTCCCCAGCAATGGCTCTAGGGTTTCGGCCCAAGTACCAACCTCCTCTCCCCCTTGTCCCTCCCCACAGCTGGTGCTTGCTGCAGCTCTATGTGCCTTACTTAACCACCTCTTCTTTACCTGTTCCTACAAAGGAGGCTGCATCTCTGTATGTTATATTTGTACTAGAGGCCCGGTGCACGAAATTTGTGCATGGCAGGGGACCCCTTGGGGCATGTCTGACTGCCGGTTTAGGCCCGATCCTTGGGGCATGTCTGGGATCAGGCCTAAACTGGCAGTCAGACATCCCTCTCACAATTCTGGACAGCTGGCTCCTAATCGCTCACTTGCCTACTTGCCTGGTCACCCATAACTGCCACCTCCTGCCAGCCTGATTGCCCCTCATTGCCTCTGCATGCCAGCCTGGTCACCCCTAACTTCCCCCTGCTGCTGGCCAGGTAGACCCCAACTGCCACATCCCTGCCAGCCTGGTCACCCCTTACTGCCCTCCTGTCAGCCTGGTAGTCCCTAACTTCCCCCTCTGCCAGCCTGGTTGCCCGCAACAGCCCCCCTGCTGGCCTAGTCACCCATCATTGGCCCCTTGCCAGCCTAATCATCCCCATCTGCCCCCACTTTCCAGCCTGGTCACCCCAACTGCACCCCCCCACCAGCCTGGTGGCCCCTAACTGCCACCCCCCACTAGCCTGGTCGCCTCTTACTGTCCCCCCTGCCAGCCTGGTTGCCCCCAACTGCCCCCCCTGCTGGCCTGGTCACTGCCAACTGCCCCCCTGCCAGCCTGGTCACCCCTCCCTAACCCCCCTACAGGCCTGGTCGCCCCACACAGCCTGTTGTTCAGTCATTTGGTCGTCCCTCACTAAACCCCTGCCAGCTGGTCATAGGCAGCCATCTTGTGAGGGTGTGACAGTCAATTTGCATATCACCTCTTTATTATATAGGATAAACTTTGTAACATTTTGGAAAAAACAAAATGCTGACCAAGAGAATGCCGCAGTCAATGTCCAGAGTCCAGCTCAAGAGACCGGAGAGAAGAGAGTATTCCATAAGTTGGCCAATTCAAAGATATTTCTGAGGGACTGCCTGGTGGGTGAAAAGTGGTGTGACTGCAGAGGAAGGAGTCCAAGTTTCTCAGCAGAACACCAAGGTCTTCTTCCATGTTCTGAACCTTTGCTTTGGTTTTCAGAATTCCCTGCTCCCCATCTGTTGGCTCCCTCCCTCTGAGGGGTGCTGTCGTCATCACATGGGTGCAACTAGAATATTGTATCTCAAGAGGATTGCCCCAATGTACATATCCTTTTATCCAACAATGAAAAAAAATCCCAAAGAATAAGAATAGAGACAAACTTCTGTCCTTTATGCTTAAAAAATACCCGGAAGTGTCCTGCAAAGAGCTGAAACTTGGTTCTGTCCATGCGCCTCAGAGATATTTGATGAGGAAATGGCCTGGTTTGGTCCTGACTTTACCCACTTATGTTACTCTTGGTTTGGTCCTGACTTTACCCACTTATGTTACTCTTGAAGGCCACAATGTGAATAAACTGCCACTTTTGGAATAGGGGCTCATATGAAAGTCTGCATTCCCAACTTTTCTTGAAACAGATCTATGTTCTGCAGTTGTGGCCACAATCCTGAGACCAGGTCCTGTCACTGGGAATCTGGGGGCACTGGAGTGGAGCCCCTCCCTGCCCCCGTGCCCTTTTATATTCAAGGATTGAGCTGAACTCACTTTGGGGGAGGCCTGGCAAGGGTGACAGGTGTCACAGATGGAAGGATGGAGAATGGAGAGGCAGACACCCTGCTCGGTCCCTCCCTGGGTGGGGTCAGGCCGATGAAGGCTGGCCAGCCCACCCAACAATTGGGTGAGATAGCGTCCTCTGTGTTCACCTCTCACCACGTGGGCCCAGCCACTCCCCTCAGCTCTGGGCAGCCCTCTGCATTCCACGACAGCACACTCTGCCCTCACATGCTGCTCGCCCTAGATGAGAAGGAAGAGAGCAGTTGGCTCACAGACAACTACACAGAAAGGTAGGGCTCACGGCTGGCGAGCACAGTAGTGGTGGCAGGAGCCTCTCCTGCCTCTGTGGCAGTGCTAAAGAGCAGTGAGCCAAGTGGTAAGAAGCAGTGAGCAGGTGGGCGGTAAGGAGCAAGGGGTCCTGGACTGTGAGAGGGTGCAGGCCAGGCTTTGGGACACCCCCCTCAGTGCACGAATTTCATGCACCGGGCCTCTAGTATATATATAAAAGGCTAAGTTGACTTGTGCATGCACGATACATATAAAGCTCTTGCTGGCACCAATCGCACACAGGTGTTTTAATCTATCATTGTCAATTATGAATTTAGTTGACACTTCTATTATAGAGAAAGGGCGAATAGCGATATTAAAATATATATTCTAACTGATTTCTTTTCAATCTGCACGAATCTGTGCACCAGGGCACTAGTTGGAATATAAAGTACTGCATAGGGCAGTGATGGTGAACCTATGACACGCGTGTGAGCACTGACACGCGTAGCCATTTCTACAGCTATAGAAGGATCAGCCGCATGCCGAGGATGAAACATTTGCTGCTCCTGAGGATGAAACATTTGCGAAATAATGTTTTTTCCTCAAAGTGACACACTACCCGAGTTATGCTCAATTTTTTGGCGAAGTTTGACACACCAAGCTCAAAAGTTTTGCCCATCACTGGCATAGGGAATATACTCATTAACATTATAATAACTATGTATGGTGCCAGGTGGGTACTGAAAATACCAGAGGGAATAATTGGTAAAGCATATGATTGTCTAACCATTATACTGTACACCTGAAAGTAATACAAAATAATATTAAATGTAACCTGGAATTCAAAAATTTAAATTTAAAAGAGATATATAAAATTTCAATTATCTTTATTTCAAAATGAAAGTAGAACTTTCATAACATATTAAAGATTACATGTGAAAATCCCTAGGTAAAAAAACACACAAAAAAACAAAAACAAAAACAGTGTGGTTCTTTTCTAACTGAAATGGATGTCATTTTAGACTTGTATTCTCTAGCTAATATTTTGAAGAGCTATCACTGTCCCAGATAACTTAAGTGAGCATTTTGCAACCTATTGAAACAAGTTCTGCCACTGACACACATCACTTCCTGTGAAGTAGAGAAACAGTTTGAAGCTTCCAGAGCACAAGGGTGACAATAGTTAATTTACTTGCTCCACAACCTTTAGAAATTCACTTTACTATAAAAATTAATGGAACTCTAACAACTTGGAACACCTGTGCTTTCCCCTAAATTGACATAACAAAATTACATGAAAACATGGCCAGTCTTTATACTAAGTTTACATTGTTAGTAATAACTAGAAATGCATATCAACATAAATGAAAGGAGGAACTTATTGAAAGATATAAGCATATATACATCAGTAAATTTTACTTTATGTCTTTATATATTCCCAAAAGGCCTTCTTTTAATTATTTATGTATATAAATATAATATGTATATATATACAAATATAAAGATATTGATGTAAAATAAGTTTTGCAAGACTAAAACAACAACATTTAGGAACTGTGTCATCTTATGATTTATGCTGTGATAAGCTATACATATTCATATATATATATATGTATATATATATATATATATATATATATATATAAATTTTTGAACAATAAAAATTATATTCATTGACTGTCTCCCATGTCCAGTGAAACTGTTTAATATGTTGATATTTTGGGCAAAATGTTTATGATCCAAGTTTTTCTAGTTTTGGAAAAGGTTAACTTTAAAAATAGTTTTTTTACACTGAGAAAAAAAGTTAAATATTAGGCTTATATATCTGGTGACTTTCAGTAATAGATTCTGACTGATATTTAGCAACAATATTCATTTACATAAAAATAATAGAATAAAATAATTCCTAAGGCAAAAATCATTTTACTTGATAGAACAAGCACCCATACTTCAATGTAGTGATTAATGCCCTTAAATATATTTACTATAGAATAGGTATGGCTACAGTGTTATAAATCCTGTGAATGCAACCCCTAATTTCTACATAGGTAGACATCTTTTGGAATATATATTATTTTGAATAGTCTCTTAAGTAGTAGTGAATACTTTTTAAAAAAAATAAAGCATTAAAAAAAATGTAAACTTCTTTTTAGGTAGGGTAGGTATATGGAAATGACAACAAGGACATAAACTCTCCAAAAAAAAACTTACCCTCAAAGAGTTATATTTGAAAAAAGAAAAAAACACAACATAATAAATGAGTAGAATTAAGCATCCATGGAAATAACAAACCATAAACACACTGGTGGCAAAATATTTGTAAATTCTCCAATTTTTCTGAAGTTACTAGAGTATAGGGAAGGAAATGTGTCAATACTATAAATGTACAGCTATAGAAGGATCAGACACATCATGCTGTTTGAAATAACTAATCGAGGTAATTCCAGGTTATATTGTGATAAACTAATCCCCAAATCTCAGCTTTAAAAAGTTAGATTTTTATCTCACTCACACAAAATGGGTTGTAAGTCTAACAGCTACTAGTATTCAGGGCAATACTTGGGGATGCAACGCTCAGTCAATACTCAGGCAATTCTCATGTTGTGATTGTGCCAATTTCTCCAGTGTCCTCCACACTTGCTTCCAAAATGGAAGAGAAATATGAAGGAGATGCATTTATGCTTTTCTGACTTGGTCCTGAAGTGACATAGCATTTTTGCTCACATTTCACTGAAATAAACAAGGAGCATAGCTCCAAACTAATTGTAAGTGTTGCTGGGATGTCAATCAGCACATGAATACTCAATGGTTATTAAAGATGTAATATGCAAATGGTCATTATGCTGTGAAGTGTAATGACCACAGACCTTGTAACGACCAGATCACTGATCAGCAGGAGGGTGGGGCAGTGAGCTACAAGCAGGCAGCAGAGAGCTACAGGAGGGGGCAGGGCAGTAAGCTATAAAGGGGAAGCAGGGGGGCGGAGGGAGCTACAGGAGGGTGAGGCACCAGGCAGAGAGCTACAGGAGGGCGAGCTACTGGCTACAAGCTGGCAGTGGAGAGCTACAGGAGAGGGCAGGGCAGCAAGCTATGAGGGGGTTGGGGGTGGAGGAAGTTACAGGAGGGCAGCAGGGAGCTACTAGCCAGCTACTGGTTCACGGATTTGTGCTCAGGGCTACTCGTTATATAATAATAATAATAATAATAATAATAATAATAATAATAAAATAATAATAATTATTATTATTATTATGTAGCTTTAAAAAATAACTGGTTGGTTAGTGTGAATTATCCCTTTAGCCTCTGATCAACTCTGCATAAACTTGGGTGGACAACTAAGATGTTCAAGTTTAAGAACTAGAGTCTGGAGTTTCATAAAACTGACTTACTATATGATACTTTTGAAATGTAAATTCATATGCCCAACAGTTCTCTTTCTGACTTGCCTATGAATTCAACAGTATAATAATATGCTGTATGGAAAATGGTGCTACAGAATCCTCAATATTTATAAATTATTCATATATTTACAAACTTTCTTTCTGAAAACAATTTCATCCATCTGATTTTGACAATACAATTCTCCCTAAAACTTGGCATTATTTATTAGGAAATAATCAACTGGGAACCAAACTTTGTTATCCTTACAGAAAAGTGAATAATTGGTTTCACATATTGTATTAGGGATACAGAAAATATTAAAGAATAATTTTGTGTGGCTTCAAAAGCCTATTTTTATTACAGCTTGCTTATAAAAATGGCCATATTGTCCTTTGGCCTTCTTTCTATGCTTAATACAGAGGTGTATGATTTTCCATTAGTGAATTTAAAGTCAATAGAAAGCATATGAACTATTCCCATCCATGTTAATGTGAATTATGTTTTTATAGTGACTATAAGCTGGTCTACTTACCATTTTTTGTTTTTAATATTTTTCCTGAAAGCATACATTAAAGTTGATACCAGGCACCAGGCAACTGTGATAAGTGTTTACAATAAAAACAAATAATAAAAATTCCCTACATGTAAGTAGATAAAGAATGGCCTTGTCACTTGTATGTAATTATATAAAATATATATTTTCATATCCAGCCAGAGAATAACAATTTGAGTTCAATAAATACAAGCTAGATCTTCCTTTTGAATGCAACAATTTGTTTAAAAATATCCAATAAAATTGTTGTCATAGCTAATATTAAGTGTGTACATACTATGTGCCAGTCACTATACTAAAATGAGTATTAACTCACTTCACATATTAGTATCTTCACATTAGAGATGAAAAAAAAAAAAACTGGGGAGAGATAAAATAGCAATCCTACTGCAATGAATATGCTTAATGTATGTGTATTTCTATCTGCATGAGTATTTCTCTTAAGCAATTCTAAGAAACCCTATCATTAGCCACTCCTCAGTGACAGTGAAGCTGGTCTCCCTAGACACTGTTCTTCAAGCTTCGTTTTAAAACGTCCAAACCCATTTTTATGGCATGTACAATAATTTTATGTGGAAACTAGTGAATGACAGATGAGAGAGGAATAGCTCTGGCAGAACTCAACTTTCTCTTGCCTACTCTGGTGGCCCCTGTTTCACTGCTTAGAGATGAATTTTTTGAAAAACGATCTACATTAATTCTAAGAAAAGACTTTAGTGAATTATCTCTAAAAAAAAAAAGTAAAGAACTCCTTTTTTACTGCAGCGTAGTATTCCATTGTGTAGATGTACCACAGTTTTTTAATCCACTCGAGTTCTTACCATTTGCAACAACATGGATGGAGATAGAGAGCATTATGCTAAATGAAATAAGCCAGGCAGAGAAAGATAAATATCACATGATTTCACTTATTTGTGGAATATAATGAACAACATAAACTGATGAACAAAAACAGATCCAGAGACAGAGAAACATCAATCAGAACGTCAAACCTCAGGGAAGGTAGGGGACAGTGAGGGTAAGGGGAGAGATCAACCAAAGGACTTATATGCATGCATATAAGCCTAATCAACGGACACAGACAACAGGGGTGTGGGGGCATGAATGGGGGTTGGGGGGTAATGGGTGAATAAGGACTCATATGTAATACCTTAATCAATAAAGAAATTTTAAAAAGTAAAGAAGCAAGGTTTTCTGCTGAAGACAAATATAAAATTATGTTAACAGATAAAAATAAAATAGTGCATATACATTAACTACAGGTATTTCTTTAAGGAGCCACTCAACTGTCAAATATCCAAATTAGTATGGCTTTAGGAGACCCTGTGGCCAAGAAAATCTGGTCTCCATTTATTTTTTCTCTAAATATTGCTACAAAAATTTACTTAATTTAAATGTATTCACTTTACAGCTCGTACTTTGAGTAATTTAAGATTAAAATTATTACAAAATAGCCTTAAATATTCAAAAATTCCTTGAAGATATATCAATAAAATAAAAGCTATTATCTCATAATAAGGCTAGAAAGCAGTTTATAAAGCAGTTTCTGAAAAAAATAAAAATGTGACTAATAGAGATTGTATATAAAATCTGCCTTTTACAAAATCCATTCTTTTTTGGTCTGCTTTGATATATTTGACTGAAGGCACAAACTCCTGAATATGCTGGATAATGTACAGATGTGAAAATAAATAGTGTTGATCTATTTATTATACTATCACAGCCTAATCATATAAATCTTCAGTTAATATTTTGAAGTCTATCATTTTAATAATGTTTTCACCTGTCCATGAACATCTTTCCCTCTTCCTTTCACTGTGTCCTAACCATACCTGTATTCAAGATGTATATGCTTTTGATGATTATAAAAGCATTGCTAGAAAAATACTCAAATATTAGATTGGTAACACTATAAATACATGATCAATATATCAAAGTAGCACTCAACAGTGCCCAGTAACACTGCTACATTTTTTGCTCAGTTTAATCCCCCAATATTCACAGCAGTGATTCTCAAAATGTGGTCCATAGACCAGCAACAAATGCATCAATTTTGAACTCATTGCAAATGCAAATTACTGGTTTCAGTCAGATGTATTAAATCACAAATTGTGTGCCTGGAACCTAGCAGTCTGTGTTTTAATCCCATATTTGCTTTCATTTTATCCCCTTTAGTCACTCAGGAAATTTACAGTTTTGAATATCCTTCTTTCTTTTGTACGGTCCACCTTCCCCCCCTGCAACTGAATATTTGTTACTGGCTTTTGCACATTTCCTCTTTTCCTGTATTAAAAAGGTAATAAATATTGTCTTATTACAAGCAATATTTATTTGTCTTATTACAAGCAAACTTTTATACTTACTGTCTGTATTTTTTCATCTCTTATTCATTATTCAACCTGATAAAGTCTGTCTTCCATCTTCATCAAGCACTAAAATTGTTCTTGAATCTCACTGAAAAGGCTCACATCAGTACCAGGGTAATTTTTAGTTTTCTAAACTATCCTGTCATTAGTTGTTTATTCCTTCCTTCTGAAATCATTTTCATTTAAAATTTCTGGAGACTTTCAGACAATTGAAAGAAAACATCAAGGAACAATTGGACAGGGCAGTCCCAACTTGAATGTGTGAGTTCTTTTAAAATCAGTGGTAATTGAGGCTATGAAAGTGAGATTGCCCAAAGAAGAAATACAGAATGACATAGAAGACCATTAATTTGAATGATAAATATGTGAATCATCTGCATGTTTGTGGTAATTTTAGCTAAGTGTATGATTCCACAGAAATTAAACAAAGATGGGAAGAATTCTAAGGAACCAAAAGTGAAAAAACCCTTAAAGTGAGTGGTAGGGTAGAAGAAAATAAACCTATTATTTTATTTGGTGGGCTCTTTGTCCTAAATTCAGCTGCTCAATTTTGGAACCTCGGCACTTCAAAATCAAGTGACAAAAAGCAAATTTATATTTCATCCTTCCAAATTTAGCTCTTTTCTAGTTTTATTCCTCTATCTTAGAGAATGGCACTATGCATTCCCTTCTAGAAGCCAGAGATATAGGTATCAATAATTTAACTGGCTGCCCAAAGCTCCTTAGAAACGATTCATTACTAACATCTGGGCTATATGACTTGTATATTCCTCAAATCTATCCCTTCTCCATATCTTCTGTCATCAATCTGATGCAAACTACTGCTATCACTTATGTGGCTAACAGACAAGGCATTCAGTCTGGTTTCCTTATAAGGACTCTCCAATTATTTCTCCAGAATGCCACAGATCAACATCTTTTAAGAACATGTCTTACCATATTATCTATCTCATGGCCACTGGATTGGGAAGACTTGCGAAGGAATCTTTAAGAAATATTCTCTACATCTAGGAAAGATATTGAAGCGGAGAAGATCTCTGGATGTGATTGTGTGCTCACTGTAACTGCTTTATCTACACTAATAAAAGAGAAACATGCAAATTGACCATCCCTCCACTACGCCCACCAGCCAATCAGGAGTGAGTATGCAAATTAACCCAACAAAGATGGTGGCGGCCATGGAGCTGGAGTGTGCAGGAAGCTTGGGTTGCCCCCGGCAATGGAGGAAGCCAAGCTTCCAGCCCACCCTGGCCTCCATTCAAGGAGGTCGCGGGGAGGCATGGCCAGCTTGAAAATGGCCCTCAGCCACTTACCAAGGCTGGCCAGGCACCCCAGTGGGGATCCCCACCCTGAAGGGGTGTGGCCAGTCTGAAAACAGCCCTTAGCCACTTATCCAAGCTGGCCACACCCCCATGGAGTAAGAGTCCCCGCTGGGGGGCACAGCCAGCCTGCAAACAGCCATCAGCCCCTCACCCAGGCTGTGCCATGCCACAAGGGAACCCCCACACTGATCCGGGACACCCTTCAGGGCAAACCACCCGGCCCGCACCCGTGCACCAGGCCTCTATCTATACTAATAAAAGGGTAATCTGCTAATTAGACTAGGAGACCTTCCAGGAGACCTTCTGGACATTCTTCTGGACAAAGCCATGGTGGTGGGGCTGAGGTAGAGGTGGTTAGAGGCCAAGAGGGGAGGGCAGTAGTGGTTGATCAGGCCAGGATGGGACGGCAGTTGTGGGTGATCAGGCCAGTGGTGGGGGGGGGGGGCATTGGGGTGAGCAGACCAGCAGGGGGGCCAGTTGGGGGCAAGCAGGCCATCAGTGGGAGTCAGTTGGGAGTTATCAGGCCAGCTGGGGGGACAGTTGGGTGTGAGCATGCTGGCACAGGGGGCATTTGGGGGTGATCAGGCTGGCAGGCAGAGTGGTTAAGGGCAATTAGGCAGGCAGGCAGGTGAATGGTTAGGAGCCAGCAGTCCCGGATTGTGAGAGGGATGTCTGACTGCTGGTTTAGGCCTGATCCCTATAAACCAGCAGTAGGACATCCTTTGAGGGGTCCCAGATTGGAGAGGGTGCAGGCCAGGCTGAGGGACACCCCCCCCCCATGCACGAATTTCGTGTACCGGGCCTCTATTATGTTATATAAAGGAATTTTGTACATGTGGATTCTATATTATCTCTCTCTCCATACAGTGCCATTATAATCATATTCTTTAATTTCATTTTTGTTATATATTTCTAAGTATCTGATTTATCTTTAAAAAAACAATTTTCTCAAAACGTCTTCTTATGACATTGATTTTTGAAGACATACTCTTAATTCTAGAACTAAATTTCTTTTATGTAATACGATAAATTTGTTCTTGTTAAAGCAAATTTGAATTGGGATTTTCTATTACTTAGAGCCAAGAGCATTCCAATATCTTATCTTTCTTTAAGTGTATTTTTATTGATTGATTGAGGGAGAGACAGAGAGAGAGAGAGAGAGAGAGAGAGAGAGAGAGAGAGAAAGAGAGAGAGAGAGAGAGAGACATCAATGACAGAGAAACATCGATTGGCTGCCTCATGCACACCCCCACCAGGAATCAGGGATCAGGAATATGGTTTGAATATTCTTTGATATTTTGCAGATTACCCTTGGCCCAGAATATGAATATGTTTTGATATAGTTTATGATTCCCACTTATTTTTAAAGATGTGTTTCAGATATCTCCTTATACTCATGTGATGCTTCACCCAATTCTCAGACAGATTTCACTCCTTTTATTGTGATTCAGCTGCAAATATTCTGTATTTCTTTATTCACAGTCAATGTTTTCTGTTTTCATTTCTAGGATATTTATTTTAATCTGTCTCCACAATGTCAGAATCTAGCACTCTAAGTATATTAGATATTCTATCGATATATGTAAAATGATCAATTACAAAGAAAAAACTATTTTTAGAATATTAAATATCTACTAATGAGACTATTATGGGTAACAATTACATTAAATATATTTTTGTTTTAACTCAACAAATTGACTATTAAAAATAATAGTCATGGCTTTGAAAATGTGGCTTTAAAAATAATGTCTCCACAAAACTGGAAAACACTCCTAATAAAAAGGAATGCTTTCACAATTGCTGACTTTTTGAAAGAGGACAAGAACTGCTATTTGAGAATAGGGCTATAAAGGAACAAGTTAATGTTCCAATGAAAATTCCTAGGAGGCTGCTACAGTCCATTAAAATGAGGGTATTTGGTCACTTCACTGAATTACTTCAGGGAAAACCTCAGGTCTTCAGGAATTCTTTCTGAAAACTAGAAAATTTAAAAGATCACACAGTACTATTTAAGAATATTTCAACCATTTTTCTATAAACCTAATACACCACTTTTATTACATGTAAGAGGTTGTTGATATCCACACACTCATTCTCTTTATCTAAAAACTAGAGGCCCAATGCATGAAGATTCATGCAAGAATGGGCCTTCCTTCCCCTGGCTGCCAGCACCACCTTTGCTCCAGACCAGAGCCGCCTTTCCACCTTCCCATGCTGCCCAGAGACCTGGAGCGGCTGGGGTGGTGCAGAACACCTGTGTCGTCGCCATGGCAATGACACAAACATCCAATTAGTTGCTTCTTAAGCTGCAACCCAGGTACATGCCCTTGACAAGAATTGAAACCAGGACCCTTCAGTCCATAGGCCAATGCTCTATCCACTGAGCAAAACCAGCTAGGGGCAATATTTAGTTTTGTGTTTGCTATTTTATGCCTACTTTACTATGAAGTCCAATAGTAATTATTATCATTAAATTAATATTTTATACTTAAAAATCAAGCTTCCTTAATTCCAATAACTAAAAGCTTATATAGTTTTACATTTCACAGGTAGCTAGTATATCCATTTCATTGCCAAATAATTATACACAATAAAAGATGGAAATGTATTGGCTACATCTAAAGCGAGTAGCACTATGCAAAGTGTGACTACAGCAGGCAAATAATTATGAAATGTAGTCTCCGCAATTATATAACACTAGAGGCCCGGTGCACATGGGGTCCCTCAGCCCGGCCTGCGCCCTCTCACAGTCTGGGACCTCTTAGGGTTTGCCCACCTGCGGCTTAGGCCCGCTCCCCAGGGGATTGGGCCTAAGCTGACAGTCAGACATCCTTCTGGCAGCCTGGAGCGGGCCTAAGCCACAGTCAGACATCCATAGGGCTGATGAAGAGGTGGGAGAGGCTCCCACCACCGCCTCTGTGCTTGCAGCCCTCAGCCCAGCTTGCGGGTTTGTGGAGCTTCCCCTGTGGGAATGCACTGACCACCAGGGGGCAGCTCCTGCATTGAGCATCTGCCCCCTGGTGGTCAGTGTGTATCATAGCGACCAGTCATTCCAGGTCATTCTGTTGTTAGGGTCAATTTGCATATTACCCTTTTATTATATAGGACTAGAGGCCCGCTGCACAAAATTCGTGCATGGGGGGGGGGGGTTCCCCTCAGCCCAGCCTGCACCCTCTCCAACCTAGATCAACTTAAAATTCAATGTACAAAATATAGACATATTGAAGAATCTGATTAGAAAAATTTTTTTAACCAACATATTTTTTATAGCAACAATAATTTAGAAAATTCGTAGAATATCTGAAAGATCTTGATTTAAATATCTACCAGCAATATCAGAATAACAATATATAGATAAATATAGATGATATAGATATAGATATAGATATAGATATAGATATAGATATAGATATAGATATAGATATAGACATAGATGTATAGGTATAGGTATAGGTATAGGTATAGGTATAGGTATAGGTATAGGTATAGGTATAGGTACAGGTACAGGTACAGGTATAGGTATAGGTATATCTCCATAAACTAGTTAGTTACCCATCTAGTTAATTCCTATCGAAACAGTGATAATTCGACACTGGAAAATATCCTTCTAACAGAGGCATTTTTAGTACTTATTTCCTGTGGTAGATATGATCACCTTGATTTTGGTAGTTAAGTATTGTCACTTAGGTCTCTGCTATGCTGTGAACTAATGATTACATTAAAATCAAGAAAGTCATATCTAGCTAGCAACCCAAATGGTCATACTAGTATTTCTCCTGAAGAAGAGAGCAATAGGAGGTCTTTTCAAAGATGCAGATACTGCCCTTGTTTATGAATTTTTAATGCCTTAGTGAAGGGACTGTCTTCTGTTCCTTCATATAGAATATAGTGGGTATGTGGTCATACATCATGACTACTACATTTTTATTATATGTTTTATTATATGCTTAGGCCTTTAAATTCCTTCCTTCATAGCTTACCAGATAAGCTCTAGCACCTACATTAAGTATAGGCCATACTGATTCCAAGTTTCAGTCGACCAAATAATAAACCACTTGGCTCACCTCCAGGACACAAGGTAATGCATTAAGTTCAGAATCACTAGTAAGTTCACTAACATAAATAGTATCTGTTTCCTCCTTTGTTCATCTAATTTATTCTCCATGTTTCTGTAGGTAAAATAGCTAAGTCTTAAAATTCTTTTGGTGTTTATAGTGTTTTCTCCTGGGTCATAGTGTATATTTTTCCTCTTTGGGACATTGTGAGATTTGACACAAGTTATGGATCTAATGGTAAAAGGGAGTGACTGTGATATGTCTTGAGTAGAACTTGAATCCATCCCTTCTTAAGGACATAAGATTTGCAAGCAAAGAAAGTCCAGTCTCCTCACACACAGAAGGGCAGTCTACTTCTACTGACAAGTGCGACTCAGAATGACATAGGTGATAAAGATTGTTCCTTTCATCTAGGGCTACCAGACGTTCCCATTACAAATTTTAGTCTTTACTAATCTATAATCTAACTTCAACATAGCAAGCTGGTGATACTGAATTCTCTAACGTTTCAACTCAGCATGTCACACAATCACATTTTTTGTCTTTGCTGTCTACTTTTTGTCTTTGATTTTTCAGCAATATCAAACCTGTAGCCTCTCAAAGAAGTGCTCTGTTTTCATATTGTGACTTGAGCTGTGAGTTAAGGGGCCTGCGCTTGTCATTTGTTTTCGATGAGTGCTGCGGTACACACAGAAGAATCTACTTCACACCATGGTTCTCAGAGGCTCATGTAGTTGTCACTACTGCCGCAAGAGCCAAGTGAACAGTCACTGGACTCCAAGGCACTTGTGTTAACTGGCACTTCACCACAACCAAACACTAATGATAGCCTGATTAAGTATAATGCCATGGAATGCCCTGGATTATTAGTATCCCATTTCTAATCAGCAAGGAACTCGGCAATGTGTCAAAATCCAAAACACAACAAAAGCAATTCACAAATCCCATCTCTGTGGGACCATTATTATTACCAATTTTGTATCAGTCAGAGTCCTGTGGAGAGATATAAACAACACAGGACATTTGAATAGGGAGAGTTTATAATAAAGATGTATAAACTGTTAACACAGATTAAGTTTTAGGTGTAAATAGAACTCTAGAAAAATATAAAAATAAATCAGCTATAGGGAACAGCGCTATCAATATGCTGAAGCTGAATACTCCAAGGAAGGAGAATTTTTAAAGAAATTCCCTAATACATGACTTAGATTCAGATCTCACTGGAGGTGGTACGGCTATAGCCACTGTATGTCATACAAGTCTGCTGTAGTTGTGCAGGCAGAAGTAAGCAAGCAGGAAATTGCCTACTTAGGTGTCAATGAAACTCCCCAGGAATTGCCCACAGGCTTGCTGCTGAGCTAATGAAAAGGTGGTTGCAATGCTCACATAATTTATTAGGAAGCTACCGTGGTCATGCAATGACTCTCACTGCAGGCTAGCACCACTGGATGTTCAATATGCTGTGCAACTGTTCTGTCAGCTGATAGAAGAGAAATGTTTATAGGCTGTAGCTCCCATATAGCAAGCAAGGCAATAAAGAGTAAATTTGGAGCTGATAGGCAATATATTGGTAAGCAGACCCAAAGTTGGACCCTGTGTTAGAATCAACTAACAGAAACTTTAAAATAATCATGGTAAATACCTTAAAGAAAATAGTGGGAAACTTAGAAACTATGTATATACTGATGAATTACAGAAGTAATATAGAAAATATTCTTTAAAACCATGTGTATGTTCTAAAAATTAAAAAGGTGCTATCACAAAGAATCTTTTTAATAGACCTAGAGAAAGTACAATATAGTTTCAGTGAATTTGAAGATAAGTAAATAAAAAGCATCTATATTAAAATGAACAAACAAAAAAGTGGAGAATAATGCAAAAAAATAGGAGATATGTGTTATCATATCAAATGGTCAAACATATGGATTATTTGATTTTCCAAAAGACAAGAGAGAGATAATTTTATTGAAGATATGTTTGAAAATGTAATAAGTAAGAATTTTTAAAGTATTATCTTTCCAAATCATTTGATAAACTTATTGCAACCTAATGCAAGGTCAGCAGAATTTTTACAAACATTTTCTCAGGATCAATTAAAACTTTATATGAAAATGAAAGGATTTATAATAGCTAAACAATCTTAAGAAATAAGACAGTCCTGGCCTGGTAGCTCAGTTGGTTAGAGCATTGTCCTGTATACCAAAAGGTTGCAGGTTCGTTCCCCAGTTGAGGCATGTACAGGAGGCAAAGGATCAATGTTTTCCTCTCCATCTCTCTCTCTGTCTCTCTTTTTCTCTCCCTCCCTCCTCTCTCTCTAGAAGTGAGAGAAAATAAATTTCTGTTAAGACACCCAGTCTATGGTATTTTGTTATGGCAGCCCTACAGTTAAATAGCACTCTATATTCTTCATGATGCTTCCAAACACACTGATATATAGCACCCATATAATGGTATATAGTGTTGACAATATTTTAACTTGACATAACGAGAGAAACAAAGCTCATAGACTTATACAAGATCACCAAGGATGGAAACTGGAAGATCTCAAAATAGAACTGAGATAACGGGTAATTTTTGCATTGTGTGTGTATGTAAAGATTACATGTATTCATTACTTTTCAAACATGTTTATAGAAGTGATAAAATATTTGAAATTAGGACCATCTGGAAAACTCTATGCATCATCACTCTTTTGTCCTTGTTAAACAATACTCTCTTTGCCATTAGACAATTTCAACTACAAGAAATGTGGCTTTTAGTAAATACAGGGTGTCCCCTAAAACTTACTTGGAACAATTATTAATTTCAATGGGTTAAATCTGAAAAGAAAGAAATATCAATTGAATTATCAAAAAATGTATGTGTACACATTTTTTGGGAAACCTTATATATACTATTAATCTATGAATCTACTCATTCAGTTCTCTGCTGTCTCCACAAACTCACATTGAGAATTTCTTACTAGGGTGCAAGGTCCACCAACAGGGATTTTTTTTTCTCTTCTGTTTACTATTATATTCTTAGATTCTAATAAAGCCTGGGTCAGTACTTGTTGAACATGTAAAAAATTACAAAACAAACAAAGAAAAAATACACAAAAATGTGTCTTTCCTTAAGTAATTTAAGATATTTTGGAGCAGATAAAGTTTTAAATCTTTTTATGGCCTGTAAAAGACTTTCTGCTAAAAAGTTAGGTTCTTTTCTTACAGTTTTCTATTTCCTTAGCCTCTACTCCCTGTGGTTAGACATATTTATCAGTTAAGCAAGAGAAGATGAATTACTTTTAATTAAAAGAACACCTGTTACAAGATAACCAGTAGGTAAAGCAAAGATAAGATACCAATGGGCTTGATAGATTACCTGGTCCCACTAAGCAGTCCCTCTTCTTATCTCACTTGCACATTTATTAAGGGCTTAGCATCTGCCCTTGAAGTATGACTATGAGGGAATCTCAGAGGCTGGTTATTTGATAGTGAAATAACATACCTTTAAATATTGACCCTGAAAACTCCAACCAGCAATGATTAATGTAAATTTTATAGTTCTTGAAGAGTTTCAAATATGCCCATTCAAAATGACTCGTGACCATTTTTAATTTTTTCAATCAAAATAAAGGATATAATGGCTCTAATAAATATAGAGAATCAAGTCTGTTTTGGTTGGAATTGCAGGCAATGGGCCAAAGGTGGGTTTGGCTGCTCCCATTTGAACATTGTTTTGGTTATAAGAAAAAGAAATGGATAACGAGAAATGCAGCAAATCATCCAGAGTAAAACACGATATCCTAAGAACTTTATGTTCTTCTCCAGTACTTACTCATCGATCTCTCTTCAATGTTTTAGCCTGAGATAAATAATCATGCCCTTGATATAATGACTTCACTTCTTAGTAGGTAATCCTGGTTGGACATGCTATGTGAGGTATATTCAGGGGTGGGCAAAAGTAGGTTTACAGTTGTTCAAAAAGAAATGCAGGCTATGATTATTACAATAGTTTTATTGACTGTGTTGCATTATCAGAACTGTAAACCTACTTTGCTTACTCTGTATATACATAAAATAGCACATGGCAAACATTTTGTGAGTAGAAGGTTGTGTTTAGGCAAAGCTTTTAAAACAGAACATTAAAAATAATAAGCGAATAATACATTGTTAAGTAATAATCTTCAAATTGGGGTACCTGCAACCTGGAATAACACGAAGACTTTCTAAGGAAACAGCACAATCATTGCCAAACCCTAGATTCTCTTATGTATGCTTGAGGAGACGGAAGGTAGCTAGGCAGTCAAGGTTTGGACCATTGCGGGGGAGGAAGTAGCACCAGGAAACTGAGCTGGCAGCCGTTACTAAGGCTGAGGAAAGGGTGCATGCAAGGGAGACATGAACTTTAAAATGTATGGATGTTGCGAAGATGGGCAGTGAGGCTTATAACCAATCCTAAGGATGTTGCTAAGGCAGAATTTTTTTAAAGAACCAATCAGAAGCTAGCAAACTTGTATCTATTCCCTAGACAAAGAAACCCACTCTCTCCCTCCTTTTCTGCTCTGTCTGGCACCCTGGATTCCGGGCACCTATGGCAGGGAATGTGCTCCCCTATGCCCACATAGTTTATGGCATGTGGCACTCCACACATGGACTAATGGACTTTAATTGGCTTGGATGCTGAACTACACCCAGCTGCAACATGGAACGGAAGCTCTGGACACTGGCCTGCTTTTGGAACCTGAGCTGCACCTTCTCCAGGACTGGCTTCTCTCAATAAATTTCGCTTCTGCTAACTGTTTTTGTCCACAAATTCATTCGTTGATTTTATGAGACAACGAACTGGGACCCGACCACCACATTTTGGCTTCCTGCTTTCATAAATTCAACCCTCATGAGAATAAACTGGTATTTCTTCTTGCCCTTCTTTCCTTGATCAGTCTCTCTCATCCACTTTTCAAAAGTAATGTTAACCTCCGTTTTTAATATTTTAATTACAAATTGGTTATTGAATAAAATTCATTCAGGGTATAAATAAAAAGGATGATTCAAGATTTCAGTTTAGTGTCCAGAAAGTGACTGACAGTAAAGATTTGTGACAAATACTTTCATATATCATACAATTTCCAGATTCCTTGCTTTCATGACATTGAAAGCATACCTCTTACATTTTTTAATTAATAGAGTATTCATAATAGATCTCAATGTGATTTTTTTGGCATGTAACTCAGAAGGTGTCCAAAGAATTGAGTGGCATTGCATTTTTTAATGACATTCTCCTCACTCTCATCTATATATTATTACTAGAGGCCTGGTGCACAGATTCTTGCACCGGTAGGGTCCCTCAGCCTAGCCAGCAGGGATTAGGCCAACACTACTGTGCAAAAATGGGAATTATATTGAGCCTCAATTATATCTCAGTTGAGCAATAGGTGATATTAATCTATAAATAGTTTTAAAAAGGAAAAAATTCTTCATGCATCCAAGTCATTTTTAAAATAAACTATTGCAATGTATAACAATGTTTGTCAATTATATACTTACTAGAGGCCTGGTGCATGAAATTCTTGCACGGGGAGGGGGAGAGTCTCCTCAGCCCAGCCTGCACCCTCTCCAATCTGGGACCCCTCAGGGAATGTCTGACTGCTGGTTTAGGCCTGGGATCGGGCCTAAACCGGCAGTTGGACATCCCTCTCACAATCCTGAATTGTTGGCTCCTAACTGCTCACTTGCCTGCCTGTCTGGTCACCCCCAACTGCCCCCCCCCCCTGCTGGCCAGGTCACCCCACGCAGCCTGCTGCTCAGTCGTTTGGTCATCCCTCACTAACCCCCCTGCCGCCCTGGTCGCCCCACACAGCCTGTTCGGTCGTCCATTCGGTTGTTTCAGTTGTGACAATCACTTAGGCTTTTATATAGATAGATGATAATGATTAGGCTACCCTAGGAAAAAATTAAACTTCAAACTACATGAGCACAGAAAAAAAACATTCAAATTTTGTATATAATATTTTTGTAAGAAGCTATAAAGTGTGCTTAGTAAGAGAACTGAAATATAAATATACTAGAAGCCCAGTTCAGGAATACATGCATGGTTGGGTCCCTCAGCCTGGCTGGTGATTGAGGCCTATTGGGGGGATGGCCAGCTGGGAGGAGGAACCGTGGGAGATTGGCCGGCTTGGGGAAGAGACCATGGGAGGTTGGCCAGCTGGCTGGGGGATGGAGGGGCCATAGGAGGTTGGCTGTAGAAGCGCACTGACCACCAGGGGGCAGCTCCTGCTTTGAGCATCTGCCCCCTGGAGGTCAGTGTGCATCATAGTTACTGGTCGACTGGTCGACCAAACCTTCTGGTCCTTCTGGTCGTAAGGGTCACTTAGGCTTTTATATATATATAGACTAGAGGCCCCGTGCATGAAATTCGTGCATGGGAGGGGGATTCCTCAGCCTGGCCTGCACCCTCTCCAATTCGAGACCCGTCAAGGGATGTCCAACTGCCAGTTTAGGCCCAATCCCGCCTGCCAGTTTAGGCCCGATCCCTGGATCGGGCCTAAACTGGCAGTCAGACATCCCTCTTGCAATCTGGGACCACTGGCTTCTAACCACTCGCCTGCCTGCCTGCCTGATTGCCCCTAACTCCCTCTGTCTGCCTGCCTGATCACCATTAACCTCTTTGCCTGCTGGCTTGATCGCCCTAACTGCTCTCCCCTGCTGGCCTGATTGCCCCTAACTGCCTCTGCCTTGGCTGCACCAATGTGGCTTTGCCTGGAAGGACGTCCAGAAGGTTGCTTGGAAGATGTCCAGTCTAATTAGCATATTATCCTCTTATTAGTATAGATTAGAATATAATTCTATGGCAAAGGTAGAATAAAAATATAAATTGAAGCAGAAAAATCATATAAAATGATTGTTAAAGGAGAGCTTTTTCATACACTTTTAGCTGGATGACACTGGGTATAAAAACACAATTTAATCAACATATGATAGAATTTATAACCTTTGCAACTGTGTAAATTTATGATATAATTTTCTATATTAACTTAGAAATGTTAACTTTTTTGTTTCAAAATTATTTCAAGGTTTGCCAGGGAAAAAGTTTAAGTCACTGATAAAAAGCATCCTGTAACAGACACTTCTAATTATTTGTCATTTTGCATTCTTCATGTCTTTTCTTGCCATGATATAATTCCTTATTTTATCAAATATCAATATTGAGCTGGAGATCCTATGTTTCCCTTTTCCATGTATCTAGTTGTGACCATGAAACAAACGGAGTGTGAGACAACATTGTAAGTGTAATTTCTGCATGGTCACCCTAAGAGAAATTGCTTTCCTGCCACTCATCTTCACCCTTTCAAATTCTTTGGGCTCTGACAATGGCTGGAAAGTTATCTTGTATTCCAGAAATGGAAACCACATGTGAGGAAAGACAGGGCCATTAGCCAATAAGCCCCAAATGGCTCACCTCTGATTTGAAACATAAGTGAAATAAATAGCTCTCTTATTTATGTCATTATTTGGAGTGTATCTTCTTTGAAACATAAATTTATGTATTCTAAATAATGTACATGCTAAGTAAATAAATGGAAAAGAAAGTGGCTATATTATTTCAGAAAATCTAAAAAATGTCAACATAGAGAGTGAATATTTTGCTAGATTTTACTGGGCATAATGAACTTGTATCCCAGTCCTAGTTTTTACATGATATGCTATTTTCCTTTGAATAAGTGATTTTTCTTCTCCAAAGCCATTTACTAAATAAAGAAATTAGACTAGATATCTTTAAGGTTTTATTACTTAAATTACAGTGCTTTTCTTCTTGTCATAGAAAAGGCCAGGGGAAGTTGCAAGAGAAGTTATTATTGAAATTGGGCCTTGAAAGATAATTTAATGGATGTCCCTGTGAGTGATAAATCATAGAATAAAAGTAAAAATCTCCCAGGGTCCTCCAAATATATACAAAGGGTAGAATAAAATGAGTTCATAGGACAATCATATTCTTGAGAAGAACTATGTTTATTGAATATAGCAACTCAGATGGAAATGCAGTTGTCAATTAACACATTACTAGCAATATCCAACCCATTCTTATATTTAAATGATCTTGTCATTACAATTCTTAATAGACTGTAATATATGACAAATAATATAAGGCTGACACTGATCATGGCAATGATCATTTCATTCTATTGGAAACAAATAAGATCTTTGGCAGTTGAATATGAGAAAATAGGAATAAAAGTGCTAGAAGATGAGAGGAATACTTTGCAAATTCATTTTAACAGAGATGAACTGTTAGTAGGGTTTATAATAATTGTAGTTAGCTCTTTTCATTTTAAATGATATAAGTTATGTAAAGCTGTAACTTATTAAGCAAGTAAATATCTGAAATCATTTACATCAGCCACCCAGTTTAAAAATAAAAAAAAGTACTACCTATGATGTACATGATTCTTTGTAAGTCATTTTAACTTAAGTTTTTAACAACACTGCTAGATTATTTTCCACGTATTAGAAATGGTTAAACTGAAAACCAGAGAATGAAATAACTTCTTTAAAGTTTCAAAGCTAATAAGTTCTGGTAAGCAGGTTTTGTACCCAGGCCTATTGGATTCTAAAGCTCATGCTTTTCCATGATAGCAAATTCTTTTGCCCAGAATTTCCTTTTTCCTACCTTAATCCATTCTTATTTTTTTCCATATCAACATTATTGAGGAAAAGATAAACTGTAGCCATCTAAAATGTACAATTTGAGGGGTTCTTACAGACATACATCAACAAGATACAGATTTCTTCATCTTCCTCAATAGGGTCCTCATAGTCCTCTACCACCCTTCTCAACCTGCCAGCAAGAAACCCAGATCTGTTTCTGTCACTATATGTTAGTTTTAGCTTATATAAATGGAATCTTACAGCATACACTTTTGTGTTTCTGTAGCTATGTGACTCAAGTTTAGCCAATGTGATAGAAGAGAAATACATTGGGTGAGATTGCCAGGAAAGTTTATAAATAATCCACAAACTCATTGACATCTCATTCGGCCCTTTATCCTTTGCCCTACTCCATGATTCTTACCTATAATATCAGAAATGGTTTGATTACTAGGAGTACAGAGGCTATCATCATCTTGTGGATGAAAGCCAAAGCTAAATTGCAATAAGAAGATAGAAGAAACAAGGTCCCTCTGATGTTTTTGCAGTTTGTACAAGCAGCAAACAGCCTACTTCCATAATTTTTGTGTTTTCTTACTTATCTATGTCAGTGTTTGTCAGTTATTTGATTATCACCATTAAATAGAATATTAGTTGATATTGTAGGTTAAATCTTTAGCTTTAGGCCTGCTACAGGTACTCTGATCTTTTTAGTAGATATTATTATGAAGACATGTGACAGTTCCAAAAACTAAAACTACCAAACAAAATAAACACCCAGAATAGAATATAATTTCGTTTACCCTCTACCCATATTTATGTTACAAATTTTTGCACAAAATGAACAAAGTAAGTCACTAACCCTTTCGCTTGAGGAATAGGGTTAATTCAACTTTGTGCACTAGAGATCCAAGAAAAGAAAATTAAAGGAAAAGAGTGCAGATATTAATTACCTTGACTAAGTAATTACCCCATAGCCTTATTTTTAAACAAACAGAATAAAAATATATATTTTTGTAACTTTGAAAACTTATATGGTATTTAAATTTTTCATTTCGACTTATTTTATCATTTCTTATTTATACCCTGGTTATGAGTGAAATGACTTTTTATATAAGTTGCTGGAATATTGTGAAGATTAAACAAAGTAATGCATGTACAACACTTAGCAACTGTCTAAAATGAGCATCCAAAAATACTGAGTGCATTAAAAAAAAAAACAATAATAAATGGACAGTAAAACAGGGAAGATCAGCTAAATAAAACTTTTTTAAAATTTGCTTCATCATAAATAAACTCCTAACCTTTATTTTATAACTGAAATATCTGACTAGTTCTAATAGATAAAACTCTATAAGCAAGGGTATAATTGAAGTTATATAATAATGAAAGCTCCCACCTGTGTTCATTGGTTTTCATTTAATGGAATTTGTCACTTTTATTCTGAGTCATAATATGTGCATAAAAAATCTGTTCTTCCAACAATATATCAAGGAGATTTTTTTAAGCAATGGTACAATTTGATGGATATTTGCTTGCATAAATTTTTGTTACTTTGTGTGTTTTTCTCCTATAATCTCTATAAACAGGAGTTTGTATTTTCAAATAGCTTTGCTTTATATTTTCATACCATATTTTTCCTGAAATCACAATACTGAGTAACAATTAAGTATAAGACATGGTGACTATATCTAAAGCTCACAGTTAGAAAATGATAGGCCTTAAGAAAATGTTTGGAAAGGTACACAAAGATTACATTGTTAACTTTCAAGAACACAACTGAAGCCCTGAGTAACTTCCAGTTTTGATCAAAATGACCCCTAACTATCTAAATATGATGATTACTCGTTTCTCACACAATTGTCCAACAGCTCTGTCCTTTGCGAGTATATATTTTCTTTTTCTTTTTTTAAATTTCTCTTTATTGTTGAAAGTATTGTTGTTTTTTCCACTGACCCCCTCCTCCCAGCACCCTCCCAAGCCTTAGCCATACTATTGTCTGTGTCCATGGGCTATGCATATATGCATATAAATTTCCAAGTTAATCTCTTTCCCTCCCACCCCCACCTCCACTCCAACTTCCCTTTGAAATTCCTCAGTCTGTGAGAATATATTTTCTATAAATTGCTGGAGCAAATATTCTTCAGGAACAAATATTGACTTGAGTTATTACTCTTAGTAAACTCCCAGAAATCTAGCATGGTCTGCTACCAATTGATTTTGGGAACTCAAAATGCACTAAACAAGCCGTCAAAGGTTCTTGGGCAAAAATTTGTGACAGAGAAAGATACTTTCTCAGCATCACTCAAATTCCCTTTAGGAATTCCCTTCTCCTGTTGCACCTATACACATCTATAGATATCACTCTTTCTGTAGCCAGCCCTAACTTGAGATCATACTATCTTCTAAAATAATGCATTCAAGGTTTAGTCATTAAAAAAAACAAAAAACAAAAAAAAACACAAAACTCTGGTTTCTTAAAAATGCAGATCCTGGTCTCCATAATTACCTGATAATAAAATTTAACTCCATTCAATAGGATCTGAATACTAAAAAAAAAAGTATCCGTAAGTATTCAAGACTTTGGACTGTGAAGTTTTCTCAAGTCCATGAAGATCCCAAGGCACAATGGGCCAAAATGCAGAAGATATTATTTTAAGAGTAGGTTAGAAGCATTTAACGAAATAGTTACTAAATTGCTATTAAAGAACCAAAGCTAATACTCTTCACTGAAGAATGAAAGTAACAATCGTGAAAGGTTAAATGGTTTAATATATTGTCTGAGTACCTGAGTTGTTCAACTGAAGATAAACTTAATTGAGCAATGATAAGCTTATTCTAACCCTAACAACAAAGGAATCTTCCCTCAGCAAGAATAAAGTGGCTCTGTACAGAATCCATGTGTAAAATGAATCTCTATTTCAAAATGAAACCTATCTAAATAGGAGATTATTGAGAAAATAAATGCTCAAATATGTTGGAACTATATTCCTGGTGTTTGCTGAAAGTGGGATTTCTTGGGTGCATTTTATCTTAATTGGTAGAGAGATAGACACTGCCTCAGATTTACAAAAATTAGAAATTTCAAATTTTAATGATGTTTTGGTAACTTTAAAGTTTGTTTTAAATTAAATCCATTATAAATAATGACTTTATTTCAATTGATACTTGTTCTAAGTTTATCTCATTTTAACTTGATAAGCTCTCTTCTCCACCACCTTTTACTCATAAAATTGTCCTGAATCTTACTAAATTCTTGAATGAACATAAGTAAATTGAAAAAAAATATGACACTATCAAAAAATATACAACAGTCAAAGAAACCCCAAATATATTTGTATATGTGGTATATTTACATATGTAAGATGCTGTTATAATGTACCAACTTGGCTAAAATGAACCACGTTTCCTAGAATTCATTTTCTTGAACATTTCTGGTTAGGGGAAGTCACAAGGAGGATTCTTAGGAGATTTGGAAAGCAGCATACTTGTGTAGCACAGATATACATTGCTACTGATCAGCTGATTCACCTTGTTGATTTGAAGCAGCAGCTGGGCCTAAAATTGCACTTCCTTCTCAGCATCATCTATTAGTCTCTCTCACCCCTGGACCAGGTGTGTGTGTTCATCTCTGTGACAAAGAAGGTTTCCAACCTAGAGAGGATACTTTGACACCAAGGTCAGCGGCAGAAACACCAGACTCTGGCCCCAGTGGACTTCCAGCTCTTGCTAGTGAGTTCTCACCTGTCCTTGATTTTCACCACTTTGCATCCATCTTCCTTTCCTGACTGCCTGCCTGATGGACTCTTAACTTTGGTACCAGTTGTGGAGACAACAGTTTTACTATGGAGACTGCTTAACTTAACTCTTACAATTATGTAAGAAAAATCAATCTCCTGTAACAAACACATTCATATATTTGTATATTTATATCTCCTTACTGGTTCTGTTTCTCTGGTTGGACCCTGACTGATAAAGTGTATGTGTTGTGTGTTCTCACAATTATCTTATTAAATAACTAGAGGCCTGGTGCATGAATTTGTGCACCAATGGGGTCTCTCTGCCTGGCCTGCAGGATCTGGATGAAACTGGCTCTCCGACATCCCCCAAGGGGTCCCGGATTGCGAGAGGGTGCAGGCCAGCCAAGGGACCCTACTTGTGCACAATCGGGGCCGGGGAGGGACATGGGAGCCGGTGAGGGAGTGTGGGAGGGCTCCAGGGCGTGTCCAGCCTATCTCGCTCATTCCAGATCGGCCGGACTCCAGCAGCAAGCTAACCTACCAGTCGCAGTGTCTGCCCCCAGGTGGTCAGTGCACATCATAGCGACTGGTCGACCGGTTGACTGACTGCCCCCCGGTGGTCAGTGGATGTCATCGCGAGTGGTTGAGCAACCTTAACATATCATTAGCATATTACGCTTTGGTTGGTTGAATGGCCAACTGGTCGACAACTTAGCATATTAGGCTTTTATTATATAGGATATCCTTTATTATCCCCAGTTTGGAGATGAGAAAATGAAATTGGAGGTTAAAAGACTTGTCTAAGGTCACATTGCAAATAAGCACATAATTCAATCACTAACAGAACCAGTCTGAAGTTATTAATGTTTAGCACAGAAACCCATATAACTATATAAAGTTACTGTTACATAGTAGGTACTCTCTGTTAGGCATATTCTCTACCATTCCCCTGCGTGCTCCGTACTTTTCCATTACATCCTGCTTGGGACTCTCGCCCTCCCTATTATTCTCATTTCAGGTTTTGCAAGACATGACTAATGGCTTCCAGCTTCCAGTAAACTACCTACACCCAGTTTCCAGTCCTGCCTATACCCGGTCTGACAGGTCACCCTGACCTGCACAGGAGACATAAATATCCCACCCTACCTTCTCTTGCTTGCTGACACCAATATACTAGTATCAGCCCATTGTGAGAATCTAATAAAATTTCTTAAACTCTCAAAACGTCTCTTGGCCTGGCTCCTATCAGCGTGGATCTAACACTCTCAAAATGTCATTGTTCCCTGTCTGCATGATTTTCCTCACCAAATGTCTTAGCTGAAGGTGCAAGAATCCTTATGAACTACATAGAGCCTGCACCTTCCGAACTTGCACAGAACGAACAGGAAACATAGTCAATGTTTTGCTTTTGTTATCATTGTATTGTTCTCTCAAGGTGAACCAGAATGAATGATTAATCATCTGCTTACATTTGACTTTATTTATGAAATCTCACACAATCAATAATTGATTACTCTCTGGAAGAAGCAACTCATAGACACTGAAAAATGGCATTCTCCTTCATTCCAGAAAGGAAAAAGATATTTGCTTGATTTATTTTTTTTTTATTTTTTTGGCGATAATGGTGTGGAGGGTGGGGGCAGAGTTTTACATTGACTATGCTGAAAATCTTAACTAGCAGAAGAGCAAGAGTAACATTTTTGGGGTTCTGTTTTTTCTCCACTCTAAGACAAAGAATTGATTTCAAGCTAAAAAATCTCTTTTGTTGCAATGGAATGGTATCCATTAACTAGCATTGGCATCACTGTTTTTTGTTTGTTTGATTTATTTTCTTTTCAAATTAGAACTTAACTTCACCCAGACTTGACTGGGAACACTAGAAATAAAGACTCTGGAATTTTTAATATGGTTATTCAACTCCAATAGTTTTTATGTTAAATTTCTTTAGGCCAATTTAGCAAGGGCAAGTTTGCAGCAATTTTCACTCATCCCGTTTTGTTTCTTATTTCATTGCCAAGGAAGCATTTAAAAACAAAGAAGAAATGGGTATGTTTCCCTGATAAGGGCCAGTGACTAGTGTCACATTTAGCCTGCGTTACAAAAGAAAAACTGAGAAATCATGTGAAATGCAAAGAATATAATCTAAATTTCTAATAACTGCAGAATGCACTAAAGAATTTCGCACACTGGGGAAGCTAAGTTTTAAGCTAAATTTGGTTTCATGATCTCTGTCCAGAGTCCCTCTTTCATGTGTGCGATGCTGCTGGCTATGTAATATTTCCCCAGAAAATTCTCCCCATGTTCTAATGACAGAGTCCCAGAGGAAAGGTTTTAGGAGAAGAAAGAAAAAGGATAGGAGATGGAATATAGTGCAAAGGGCTGTTCTTTGGAGCTTCAGCCTCCTTGAAGACCTTTCTCTATTTTTGTGTCAGATTACTGGCCATAGAGAGGCTTAAGTCCAACTCTGAAGTTAACTATGGAAATGATGGCTGTCTTACTAGCAAGACCAGGATGATAAAATCGAGGTGTCTATGACAGAGCTTGTGTTTCTACTGCCCTTTCCTTAACAATGGAACCTTGAACAAACTTCACAAATCCCACTTCCATTGTTTCAAAAAGTAAGTTTCATATAGTATGGATCCCATCCCTATAAGATATTGTATCCCCAGAGCCTGAAACATGATAGGAATAATTATTTACTTAATAAATGAATTATTTAATTGTTTAAAGGAAAAATAAGAAAGTTTATTTTATTTATTTTGTTGGTTATTTGTTTTAGAAAGGGTTGGCCTACATTTAAAATTTGCATTTGATTATCATCTTTATTAAACTTAAATTTCTGGTTTCCCATTTTCATTGTAACCCCAAAAAGTGATACCTTAAAATCTGTTTTCAACTACTAATAACCATTACAGGTTAATACTAAGAAGTAGCAGAAGTCCAAGAAGCTATATCAAAATGATATGTGAAGGTGGAGTAAAGAATTGCCTATTTTATTACTGATACCAGCATACTCTAATCTTATGAAGGAACAAAAAGAGAACTTCAGTACAGTGCATTAACAAATATGTCCAACATGACACGAGACTGTTTAAGAGGAAGACAATAATTATGAGAAGAAAGAAGACAATAGTGATTTATTTCCATTGACTTTTGCAGGTGTTGATTGTCTTAAAGAAATAGTTTCCAAATGGTGCTGTGGGAGCTTTTGATACTGTGATTGTAATTTTTTCCAAGTTAACTTTTGTTCCCAGATTTGTGTCTGCAAATCTGTGACAATGATGTAGTAACAATGATGTATCTCAGAATAGCACTGCCTAAATACCACCTGTAAAAACAGCAGGAAAGCAATATCATGAGGAACAGAACAGCAGGTAAGATGGTATTTGTGTAAGTGCCAGCTATGTATTTGTTAAAGCTAATGAGGTGTAAAAGGTAATTTGACTTATCTCCTATATTGTCCAGAGTTTGAAGGCATATTGAAGAGTATGCCCCAAGACAGAAGGATAGAAAATTGCCTGGATCAAATAAAATCAATGGCCAACAGGAAAGAATTACATTTATTTTTGGAGTCTACAATAATCAGGTGCCAAGTTAGTAGAGAATGCATTGGTTTACAGGTCCTCAGAGATGCTGGTTGCCATATGTGATAAGAGAACAGTTTATTATTTTAAATTTTATTTGAATGCCTATCAATGCTGAAGAGAGGTTTATATGAATGTGTGAAGCTGGGTGGTGAGAAATGCATTGTGGTGAGTTCCATCTTCAGGAAGTGAAGTTGTCAAGTAAAATAAGGTCTCTATTTATTGTCTTATCATCAGCTAAATCAGGAGATACCGTGAAGTCAAGTTATAAATATTTTAATCTTCTGTTGGTAATATTAGAAATTATCCCCCCTCCTGCCCCAATAAGATGCATTTCTGCTTACCCCCATAAAATCAAATTCTATTAATATATGTTAAGGTAATAAAGATAATATTAAAAACAATGACTTGAACCCTGTATGCCAAGTAATAATTCTCCATAGAGGCCTAAGTAACTATGGGGGATTTAATAAATGTTATATTAAAGGCAAATGGTTCAAAAATTCAGACCTGTGTTGATAGGCTTTGAAATATGTATTTCCTAGATTGTGATTCTTAAATTTCAGCATACACTAAAACTATGAAAGTTGTTTTTATATACAAAACCATGCATACTTTGCATGACTTGGGATTTCTTGATTTTGGCTCCTATTTATACTTTCAGCCTAACTCCATCTAAAATGTAGTCTAGGCTGTATGAATCTGGAAACAAAAATGTAAGCATTTTATAATATTTCCAAAGCTTTCCAATGCTTCCTCACTTTTGTAATCCTGAAATCATGGAATTATGCAATTGTAAGAGATGCCTACAAAACTCTAAAAGCCATATGGAGATTTGACTTTGGGAGGTGGGCACACAATGCATTATACAAATGATGTCTATATAATTGTACACTTGAAACCTGTATAATTTTATTAACCACTGTCACCCCAATAGATTTAATAAAAGTAAATTTAAAAATACATTAATACATATCTTTAATCACTAGCATGCACGTCTGTTTGGATTTGACATTCAATCTATGAAAGGCATGAGGCAACTTAAACTGGCTGTGAAAATAGCAGAATTGTTTTTCCTTTCCACCCAGGGGGTAAACCCTGTGAGTAAAAAGGTGGCCAGAATAACCTGCATTGTTGTATTCTTTATCCTTTATTTTCTCCTGATGAATGCAGTTGAATTTTATATAACCACCATTTATTGAACATATGTAACTTCTCCACCAACTTATAATATATTAAGAAAATACTAGAAAAGGACAATAGTGCATAATAAATATCATGGATAAAACAGTAGGATTAAAATGTCTTATTTTCTAAAATGATGTAATTTTTTAAAATATGAAAATAATCCTTTTAATAATATAACAAAAATAAGGTTTGTGTTCAATTTGGGATTCGAAAGTAAGATGGGAGAGAAGACAAGGAATTTGTTTATCCTTTGTAAGTTTACCAGGCTACAGCACAGTTGATGAAATGGTGAAATGCCACATTGCTTCTTGTCAGCGTAGTATTGCTTTAATGTAAAACTCATGCTCAATTGCCATTTTCCCACTGAAGGTTTAAATGAGCCGATGGATTCTGAAAAATGTACTGGCAGCTAAAGTCTAACAAAGTTATGGTGTTAACACCAATCAAGATCTCTCTATTTTTCTTTATTTATTTTACCAGAAATAGGTATGCTAGAGTCCATGGGAGGGGGAGGGAAGGCTCCTTAATATTATTTAGTAACAGAAGTGAATGCCACATGATTATTACCCTTGTCTTAGGGAAATATGCATGATAATGCATTCATTATTGATTCTTTCTCTGTAGGACTCCTGCTTTGGCTCATTGCTCATTTTAAAAGGCTCAGTAAGTCACAAGAGTTGTCAGTGCTTCCTCACTTAGCTTTATATCATTTGTTTACAGCATCTGCTCAACAATAGCCTGCTTTATGGGTGAGCTCCAATAGATTGTGAGGATTTAATACATATCACAGGTGTATATTAAATCTGTTATACATATGTCATGACTACAATGGAATTGTTTGGAGACAGCTGTAGATAACTGTGCATTATTTTATTCTGAATCACAAAGGCTTAGCATTGTGCCTGGAACATAATATGCACTCTATGAATGCTTGTTGAAATGATAGGTGTGTAAATGAATGAAATGAAAATACAGAACAAAAACTCGGCTGATTTTCATATAAAACTCTGCCCATTGGCATACACTGTTATTTTCTGCCTGAAATTCTAAGTAACTCCTTCCTTGCCTATCTAAAACCTTCCCCTTCAAGGACTAGCTTCATTCTCATATTCTCTATAAGCTGTACTTGATCACTTCATCAGATGTTATTCTATGCCCTAATTAGTTGGAATGCACAATAACTTAGTTGGAGAAAGAAATGATGCATTAAATAATCATGTATAAGTAGATAGATAAGATCAATATAATACCAGGTATATACTGTATTCCACTCTTTAAAGAAATGCAACATTAATGTTTGGATTCAGGTTCTGTGCTTTAAACAAATAAATCACCACTCACCATGAGTAGAAGTCCCTTCCTAAGCACCGTGTCTGCAGGTTCTCATGATGCACATCTGTTTGAGATATAAAACTTAAGAGTTAAAACTCCATTTAAAAATTTCAATTTTAGCCCTAACTGGTTTGGCTCAGTGGTTAGAGCGTCGGCCTGTGGACTGAAGGGTCCCAGGTTCGATTCTGGTCAAGGGCATGTACCTTGGTTGCAGGCACATCCCCAGTAGGGGGTGTGCAGGAGGCAGCTGATTGATGTTTCTAACTCTCTATCCTTCTCCCTTCCTCTCTGTAAAAAATCAATAAAATATATATTTAAAAAATTCAATTTTAGAAGGGTCTTTATTTCCATTAACTATTTTTCTGTATAATAAATATACACTTGAAAGGGGATAAATAATGAGCAAAAGGAAATTGAGTTTTATCACTCAATCCATATCATCTAACACAGTTTGATGTATTGATACCCTTTTCCCCCCTGAAGCTAACATGGGAATAATAGCAATCAGTTATTGCAAGAACAAAATGAAAGATACAAAGAAGTCTTATCAAGATAAATAAATTTCTTCTCTTTAAATAAATTGGAGCAATGTTTAGTTCTCTCACTGTTTCCAAAACGGCTGTGCTCCAATCCTGTATTAATTACATCTAAGACCTCGCTACTTTGATAAAGCTGAAATATGTTGTTTAAATTAACACAAGACATTTTCAGTGGAAGAGTAAATAATAACGTAACATTCATTTAAGTACCCACTCAACCCACACCCCTTTATTGAGAAGCTAGTATCTGAGGGGAATCATTTTTATATCTTGCCCGCCCGGCACCACCTTGGGGTCCGAGCCCTTCGCCCGCTCCTTACCTGGCCAGGCCCTGGGAGAGGTACCCCCACTCGGCTTTAGGACGCTGAGTGGGGGAGGAGGGGTGGCGAGGGCTCTTCAATAATTGGGGCTTGTTTGAAAGGTGAGAGAGACAGGAAACACTGGGACAAGTCTGGGACCAGGAGCCACCTGCAACCAGGGCACCGGGTGTTTCTCCTCCCAGCATTCCCCGGCCTCCCAGGGAACCGGTGAGATCCGGCCAAGATCCCGCGAAATCAGAGACCCGGCCCCCTCCCGCACAGGTGGCATCGCTTCAGCAGTGGCTTCCGAGACCGGATTCCACTGTTTTGTAAGCTATCCAGATGCTCAGGGCTTCCTAGCCTATCCTCCTGGCCCACCCTTCCTCCCCCCACCCATACCCACCCGAAGCCACAGAGCGCACCTTGCGGGCTCCAACTGCACCCCGATTCACTTCTTTGGAAATCCCACACTCCATACACTTGGACTGCACCCCTGTCTGGTCCTACGGCTTCCCCGATGGAGTTGAAAAAAAGAAAGGAGGGGGTGAGGAGAGCGAGAGGAATGGACACTGAGGAACAGAATAAATAGGGGTTTAATCACAAGGAACAACAACAGCCTGTAATTATTTGAATCGAGAGTCTGACCTCGACTCCCCAGCCCCCCAAACAGGCCAAGGAATCAGAATGGTGTTGCTGCGTGATAATGGGGCAGGGCTGGCAGCTCTAGGCCTGGGTCTAAGGCATAATCCCCCATTTGAAGGCAAAGGGCTCTCAGTGGTGTTAGCACACGCGCTGAAGACTCTGAAGATGGTCAGGTAGCAAAGTCATTAATGAAGGTGTGATTGAAGTCCAAGGATTCTAGTGAGTGGCAGATCTTCCAGGCAGCAACAGGTACCCTTAATGTTTCCATTGGTAAATCAAGTCAACCATTCAGAAGTATAGGTCCTAAAGTAAAATCTTAACTGGAGTGATTTCCACAACAAATGCACTATAGAAAGTTGCAAGTTTAAAAATACTCATTTAATGAGCTGAGTTAAAAGAGGAATCATTATTGAAGCTTTCATGAGATCACAACTAAGGTGCTGGAGATTTCCAAAAAGATGTTTTAAATAACATTGAGCTTGAATTAAATTATTGGTTGAGAAATCACAAATACACATCTTCATGAGCAATGAGATCGTAAGATGTCTCCTAAACTTCTTCCATCTCTAACTCTTCCCTTAAGATTCACCTTCATCTCCACCATTTAACATTGCATTTATGATTGTGAATCTTCCTTTTAGTTTCTTGTTCTAGCTTTCAGGCATTGGTTTACATTATATTCTCAGCTATGTGTATATAGTCATAGGGATGTGGGAGTGAGGTAAGATATAGCTTTTCCTGTATATAAACCCTGTAGTCTTTAAGAGGAAGAAAAACAATATGGGATAAAAGAGGGGCTTTCTTATGTAACTTTAGAGTGAGAGAATTAACACATTTGCTCTTGAAAATCCTGGAGTGTCCATCCTTCATTAAACAATAACCATTTCATGATTACAGAACCTCTGATATTTTGCTTTGCTTTTCCAAATGTGGACAGAAGGAACCACATGCTAACCTAACAAGCTCAGGGGAGGCCTGCATGGCAGTCTTGCAAACTCAGAGACCTAAAGTAACCACAAAGGATGGTCTGAAATTAAACTTTAACTAAAAGCAGTTATGGTGGGTAGTTATGTCCTAGGCCAGTATCTTCACTGACAAGGTCAACCTTTACCTTAACTGAGCCTGTCTGTCATTTTTGCATCTCTGATAGCATATCTTTGTCTGGGGAACTTGTAACTTCCCTTTTTCTGGACCCCTTGGGGCACAACCTAATGTGCCTGGGTGCCAGGACAGATACCACAAATTCCTTCATTGTTATTGTTATCATGTTAATTGTTGACTGTTAACTACCCTGCACCCACCTAAGTATGTGTCTATCATTTTACTTTTTATCCAATCCCAGGGTTTTCCCCACTTTGCTTTCTCCCGCCTCTCTAATCTATCACCAGTGGATTTCATGTAACCCACCTACGTCCCCTCCTTTGCAATGTATAAAAATAGATGAGAAACCACCATTCTCTGGAGCATTATCCCAATCCATTGAGATACTGCTTCCCAGCAATTGTTGACAGTTTGGCTTAAATAAACTCACAAAAATTCTTTACAGGTATGAATGTTTTTACGCTAACACAAGCCTGGTATTAGCTGAAACTACAGGTGGTGGAATGCTAACATACCCTTTCTAAAGGAGGAAGTGGAAGAAGGATAGAAAGAAGTCCCATCCTTCTAAAGATAGAGGAAACCTTCAAAAGTTATTCTCAGAAGAGACCTGTGGGGTAGTTGATAAATAATTACATTAAATTTATTATACTCTATAATAGAGTGGATGGTCTGAAAGTAAGTTGCAAGTAGGCCACTATAGTCTGTTTTCTTCAGTCAGGTATAAAAGCTGTTTTTAAAGGAAATGCCTGATCTATACAGAGGAGCAATGCAGTTGAGCCATTGTAAAACTGGCTATGCTTTTATACAGGTGGATGGTCCAGTGGACAATCATTGGCTGATTCTGCAGGCAGCTCTCCTAGGCCCACTTGCCAGGTTCAGGGATTCGAATAAAGATGCCAAGATTAAGTCCTGCTGTGCAAATAGGTTACCTCCAGCTAAATGTTTCCACTGGGCTTGGTGTTACATTGGCCTTTATGACTTCCTAAAGAATCATGGCTCCATCACAATGAACCATTTTAAAAAGGAAGTTATTTTCCTTATATAAACAGACATAATCCACAGTTTATATTTGTCATAATAATTCTACTTAGCTTCCCATTAAAGTTTAATAAGGACTTCTGAAGTTCATACCAAGGTAGCCTACAAGTGGATAATATTGGGGAAAAGTAAATATGTGTTTTTTTCCTGTTTTTGCTAAATATTTATGTATGACAGTGGAGGAAGGTGGGAGTGGTAGTTAAGTCCCTAATATCCTTTTAAATCAATTCATATAGAAAATTTTGCATTCTCCTTTAAGAACTAAATGACTCAGATCTTGAGAATAAAACAGCAGCTTGAGAGAGAAAGAGTTTAGATGTTGATTAATAAGGAAGCTGTCTGAAATGGATAACAAATTTTATTTGGAAGTCAGTTTTATCTTTATCTTTTAGAACTAATTGCCAAATGTCTTGCTAGAAATATAGAGAGATGCTAGTTACAGTGAATTTACATCCTATCTCTTAAGGTAATTTAAACAAAAGTAGTAGATAAAATATATTGACTTTTTCTGTTAGACTGCAGGTATAGTGAAAGGGAAAAAGAATAGGTAAAGATAAAGCAACAGAAATAAATCAAGTGTCCTATCTAATTAGTACTAGTAACTAATTGAAAATTGACCCAGTGCTAGAATATATTAAATCCAGCACCTTTCTTTATATGCCAGTAAAACAGTATAATAAAACTAACTCTTGAAATGGTTAATAATTAGAAAATTTAATGACACACAGTACTTAAAATATCTGCATTAAGAAAAACCATTTTATAATAATTGACAAGGATTGAAAGATGTTTATTTCTAAATATTAATACTATGTTAGTTACCATTTTTATCTGTTATAAAAGTCATCTCTGTTAACAAGTGAAGTAACTCTGAGGTATGTGTTCTCTTTCTTTTATCCCTCTGAAACAGAAATTGTAAAATAGTTAAAAATGGAATAGAAAACAACACATATAGAAATTGATATATTTATATAAATTATGGTTTATTACAGAGTCTTTTGAGCAGTCACAGAAGTGGTGACTTACACAATGATTTTTATTTTTGTTTATTTTTCATAGTACAATACAGTTTTATTTGCTAACTATCTGCCATACTTCCCTTTAGTGATATCATGCATATAATAAATAATTCTAATTTATGTGACATATAAAACAATTGGTTTTTATTGTTAATGTTATTATAATAACAAATTTTTTTTGGTATTTGCAAATGTGAATTGATATTTGCTTTTTTCTCTTTGTTGTAGTTGTGCTGGAGGAATTTTGTGTTGTTGAGATTTGTAATACCCATGAGCATGAAAATGTTTTGTTTTTACTCTCCTCTCTCCTGTCATCAGAGAAAATAAGAAGCCTTTTACTTATGCCAGTAGCAAACTAACAAGAATATAAAAGAAAAATAATTAGAAAGGCTGAATCAACAGTAAAATAAAAAAAAAAATACGTATCACATTGGAGTAATCATCGTAAATATAAGAAAAGTTAGTTTCCTGGAGAGGTTTGATTAGTAAAATCTTCATAGGATGTTTAGGATGGATGAGATCTATTTGCTAAGTCTCACTCAACCCATTATTTTTCAGAAACACAAGCCCAAATTCTAATAACTTCCCAAATGTTTTACCTTTTTTCTTATTAGTTTTGAATTTTCATGTGAAATAATGTATTTGAAATATATTATTATTTTCCTTGTTCTCAAAAATTACTAAAATTGTTGCCTTAACTAACTTATTCAACCCAAGTTGATAAAATTTCTGATGTTTAAAATAGGGATGTTATTTATATCATGGTGTTGTTATTAAAATTTAATAAGAAATCAGAAATGACATTACCAAAATGACAGGGAGCTCCAAACACTCATCCCCCCACAGAAACATTGAAAAACAAGCAGAAAGCATCATAACCAATTTTCAGTACTCTGGAAAATGGTCAGAGATATAAGCAACCAAGCAAATGCTGAATAAGAAAAAGGCAACATAAAAATGATAGGAAAGCTTTGAGGCACTAATGTCTTTGCCCCACTACTCTCCAGACTTGGTGGTGATCATGAAGACAGAAACCAGTGGGAGCAGAGCAGACCCTATTTATAAATTATTGTGTAACTTTATGTTATCTTGGGGCTACTTGAAGAACTGATGCCAGGTGCTCATCTCCTTTTTCACCTAAGGGCAGAATAGTGGTGGGCATTGTTCGGAAACAATAAGTAAATAAATAAAATAAAAAATACCTCTAGGCACCAGGGGCAAAATATAACAGTTGAAATATAAAGTAGACTATCCAAATATAATAGGAAAACTTGGAAAGATAATTTTTTCCCAGAAAAGAGAAATTATGTCATTCAAAGTGCTCAGGTATACTGGAGAATTGAGAAAACCATGTGCATTCCCAGAATGCATTTGCCCCCAAAACACCTGAGAGCACTGTAAGCTATGCCTGTGCCTGATCTCTAGAGTCAGTGCTGGCAAGAAGTATAAAATATCTGAAAGGAATATTTATTATAGGGGCTCAACAGAAGATATGAACAGGTAAAAGAATGAATCAGTGAACACAAAGACAGCACAATTGAAATCAATATGTTTGAGTTGCAAAGGAAAACAAGAATGAAGTGAACAGAGTCTAAGGAATATTTAAGACATTCCCAGGTAAATAAAAGTGGAGTTTGTTACTAGTGGACCTGTAGGAAATGCTAAAAAATTTTTAAAAAGTCCTTCAATTTGAAATGAAAGGACACTAAACAGATATCTTTATTCTGGGAAAGGTGATTACATAGGCAAATATAAAAGTCACTACCACATGTTTTTACTTTGCAACTCCACTTTTATTTCTATATGATTTAAAAGGCTTTAGATGAGAGTCAAAACAAAACACTGTAAACAAATAACTAAACAAATAAATTAAATGTAACAGAGAAAATGAGAGGAAAAATGACATGATATATTAAACACAAATAGCAAAATAGTCAAAATTAGTCTTTACTTGAGCCAGGCAAATATTTATTTCAACATTAACCAATTTATTCCAACATATTTATCATGATGAATAAACCAAAATAGCAAAATAAAAAAAAATAATTCCAAATGGTATTCTCTACATCAGAACTTCTGATATAGGGTTACAGGAAATTTTTTAAATTAAAAATGCTACATAGGATCACATATACTAAAACAGAAATTTTCCTTCCTTGTTTAAATCTAAATAAAGTGTTCTTACATTCTTTTTATTTTCTTCTTATCATGAGAAATAAAACCTATTTTTAAATAATGTTAAGGAGAGCATCTCTACCTTGTCATAATGAAAGCAATGTCAATTTTATCTTATCACATAACACAACAAACTTAATCATTCCTAATTTTACAAGAAGTTGCCATGTGCCTGAGAATTCTCTTATTATAATTACTCATAACACTTCAGGAGACATTCAAGATGTTATGTATCAGCCAATTCAATTTTCTTGGATTCTAACATTACATTTTAATTTAATATGAATGACAGTTTCTCAGCTTTTTCAGAAAAGAAGTTTTGTATAATCAGTTAGCAATACAGGGACAAGTATGATACTAGGTTAGTCATTTATTTTTAGTGATGCATAATCCTTTCAAATGTTTAACCAACAATCTCTCCACTGGATATAGAACATTTATAGCATTAACACAGTTGGAATTTCCTACTATTCAAGAATCTATTCAACTAATCATCACTTGAGGCAGAGCTAGTCTGAGTATTAAAGGAATATAATCATCAGAGGTAAAATGTCTTAATCCCAGAAAAATTAGAGAATCATTTAAAATCCTTGAAAACATACACAATCTTTTTTTATAGTTTATTATTTGGCCATAACTTCTAAATGTCCACTTAATTCATTTGTAAAATTATTTACAAATAATAGATACATTTGTTCATATCACTATAGACTTATGGATATTTATTTTATACTTAGGGTTATAATCCAATACTACATTGCTTATTTTGTTGCTCATGTATTTCCTGCTTTTGAAAGGGCCAGCTAGCTAGCTTAATTAGGAAGGTTTAGGGAATGAGGAGGGTCCATGGGAGAGGAATACTAGTACATGGGGACTTGAAGATGCTTATCTTACTTGTACAGAGGTTAGAGAAATGCCACAGGCAGATGGAATCATTTCTGGCCTGAGCAATTAAAACAGTCATAAACCAAGGACAGGGGTATCTCTGACCTGAGCAATTAAAGGGACCATAGTTAGACCAAAAGTAGCCCTCACCTGAGCAGCTAGGAGAGCTGTAAGATAAGGCATCTCTGCCAACACAACTGGGAGAAAACCATCACTCTTTGTGTTCACATGTAAACTCTAATTCAAAAGAAGGTTGCTTTTAACCATCATCCATTTATTTAATTGTTCAATTACAGTATACATTATAGCTATGGTAGAACTGCCTACCTGTACTCCATGGGAAACAAGTTAATCAGCTACAGTGATGTCACATGGCAGCAAAAACTTTTATAGGAAATTTCTAAATATAATCATGGAAATACCTTACTTCTAATATTATCTTAGGTTTTGTTACACATACTTAGGATATGTTGTTTTTTTAACATGGAGCCACTAAAATAGTATGCTTTCACCAAAAGCCTAATATCTTCAAATACAATTTCAATAATAAGAAAAATAATTTACTACTTTGTGGTACAGGTATATATAGTCAAATTATATATTATATTCTCCCAGCCCTCTGTCATAGGTACTAATATGAGTTGTTAAGCGATCTTTTTTAAAAATATATATTTTATTGATTTTTTACAGAGAGGAAGGGAGAGGGATAGAGAGTTAGAAACATCGATGAGAGAGAAACATCCATCAGCTGCCTCCTGCACACCCCCTACTGGGGATGTGCTTGCCACCAAGGTACATGCCCTTGACCGGAATCAAACTCGAGGCCCTTCAGTCTGAGGACCGAAGCTCTATCCACTGAGCCCAACCAGTTAGGGCTTGTTAAGCGATCTTGGTTCATTTGAACTTCCTCATAAAACTAAGCCTTGTTTTATATACTTCAGAGGCTTTTAAAGTGCATTGTCACAATCTTCTGTCATTAAGAGCAATTATTTTAATTATCCCCATGGTTTTAAATAACATCTAAAAAATCAATGACCCAAATCTGCGCTCTCCCACAAGACCTTAAGTAACATATGTAATAATTAAGTTGACAGTAAGTTAAGTAAGTTCTATCCCATCTGAAGAATTTCTTCCATCTCCACCTCCAGTCCCATGGTGCAAGCAGTCATCTCCCTTTACAGGAACAAAATGCTAAGACCTTTGTAATAATTACTCCAATCTCCTCCTTGACCGTCACAAACTATTTCTCACACATCAGACAGTGGATATTTGAAAACATAATTGAGGTCATATTTCTACCATATTTAAATCCCTTCAGTTGTTTCTCCTTGCATTTACTAGTAGAATAACATTCAGACTTTGAGCAATCAGTTAAAAGATCCTACATCAGTTCATCCCAGTTATTCTTTATGTCACAGGGACATTTCAAGAGGTAAGGCTTAATTGTGTTTTTCAAAAATGTTACTATTTTTGTCTTTTTTGTTTACCCTGCTTTAGGCCTTGACATTTGCTTTCCTTCTGCCAGTAATACTTTTCTTTCAGTTTTTCACTCCTTACCATTCCTTATCTCACTCAAGCCTTAACTCTTCAAGGTGAATTGCCATGAGGGCAGAAACCACTTTTCCCAGTTCCGTTCTTTCAGATTATCCTGATTACAACATTTATTCAAATTTCAGTTTGAACTATCTTGTTTGCTAACTAGCACATTCTAACTTGTTTTCTGTCTCCTCTTCATATAATGTAACCACGTTGAGAGTTTCTAGTCATCATTGTGCATGTAATATCTAGATCAGGGACTACTGAACAAGTCACAGATTAGCTATCGAAGATATATTACCAAATGAATAAATGAATAAATGAATAAATGAATGAATGAATAAAATAAGTATAATAACATTGCTCTAAAACCTTGGATATGGAGCTAAGACCAACAATGAACATGCTTTGGTGCCAGCTTTCAACCCTGACTAGAATTTCTTGTGAACTTAATTTTTATTGCAGCTGAAATTAATCAAGGATTACTTATATTGATCAGAGAGGGGTAGAAATTGAGATAACTCCCACATAACTGCACTCGAAACTGACAGATGAAATCATCCTCATCTGGAAAACAACTCAGCAACTTTGCTAAAAATAAAGGCTTTTACTTTAAGGGGGTGGGGAGGGGAGTATTAATTTGAAAAAAAAATTAACAATCCAGGATAGAGGAGGTTATTTTTTTAATTACACTAAACCTAATACATCAGACGCATAGGAGAGCTATTTTTATTTGAATATATGGTAATGAAGCTTAAATTTTTAAATCTGGCTTTTATTTCATGGCAGTACATGATCAATGCTAAAAATTATTTATATTTGTGTAGTTTTATGTGTTTTTGTTCTTGTTACATTTACATGCTAGTAAAATATTCCCTAAAATATTTTTTTTTATTTTTGAATTTATGGCCTTTCCTGTTCATTGGTTTCTATGTGGCTTTTTGTTGTTGTTGTTTTTAATATATTTGTATTGCTTTCTGAGAGGAAGTGAGAAGGAGAGATAGAAACATCAATGATGAGAGAGAATCATTGGTTGGCTACTTCCTGCATGCCCCCTTCTGGGGACTGAGCCTACAACCCAGGCATGTGCCCTGATCAGGAATCAAACAGTGACCTCCTGGTTCATAAGTCGATGCTCAACCATTGAGCCACACTGCCTGGGCTTTCTGTGTTCTTTGTTTGTTTATGTAGATAAGATGAGGTATTTAAATTCTTTAAAAATCCACTTTTTAGGTGTATAACTCACTGAATTTTAACAAATGCATACAGTAATATAACCATGACTACAGTCAAGATGAATATTTTCAAAATTTCCAAAAAGTCCCCTCATGTTCTTTGTGGGTAATTTTCTGTCCGTAGATCCAGGCCTTGGAAGCCAGTGATCAAATATATTTTCCCTTGGTTTTGTTTTTCATTGACAGTTATTTAAATAGAATTACAGTATTAGCCCTTTCTATGTGGTTTTGATCAAATTGCCTACTGTTTTTGAGATTCATCCACATGGTTGCATTTAGCAGAATGTTGTTTTTTACTGAGTTGTATCTTACTGGATGAATATACCACAATTTTAGTATTGAATCACCAAATGATCGATATTTGTATTTTCTCCAGTTTTGTTAATTATGCATAAATGTGCTATGTATAGCAATAGAAATGTGTTTTTGCAGATATATACTTTCATTAATTTAAGAGTATGGTTGCTACTATAATCCATATTCAACTTTATAAGAAACTGTGTCCTATGAGTTTTTACACTAGAAGAATTAGGCAAACTTCCTCTCATGTGCCTCCTTCATCTACTACCAACATATTTACCATTTCTCTTTTCTTCTAGACTCAAGGTAAAATCTGGGTTCCAGTGAATAGACACATGCCTAAAAATATATTTATTTGTTATAAATTATTTCTTTACTTCATTAACTATACCTCTAATGGCTATGTTTACATACTTAATATACCATGAAGTGATTTATTCATAATAAACATAATTGGATATAGAAAACAAAAATTTAATTCACCTGGTGATTTCATTTATTCTTTCATACAGATTTTACATATATTTTTGCTTAATTCTTGCTCAAGATTTCAAGTCTATAACTTTTCTTTTTTCCCTAAGGAGAGATGGTAGAGTGCTCTCCCTCTTGGGATAGTAGTAATTCAAGAACATATTTTACTTCTTGCATCAGTAAATATGCCCTGGAAATCAAACTAAATAAGAAATTGTTTACAACACAAGAATTTCTTTGTCATTCCACCTCTTTCAAAAGGAAATAACTCTGGAGAATATAATATTTACTAAAGGCCCGGTGCATGAAATTCGTGCACAAATTACCTGAAAGATGGGGAAATGCATAGCTAGCAATGGACATTACTTTGAATAAAGCACTTTAGATGTTTCTCTTGAAATTATCGTGTGTGTTTTTTTTTATTTATTACAAAATCTGCTATCATTAACTGGCACACCTGGTATATATAGATGAGTATTGTGTGAATAATTTTTTAAGAGTCTATTTTACCATAAAATCAGAAAAAAAGATAAATATTAACACAAAAAATACAATGTCTCAAAAAATGTATACACACTTTGAATAACTATTTATTCCAGTGTGTTAAATCTGAAAAGAAAGAAACATCAATTTGATGCCAAAATTTCCATTCGGGTCAGAGTTCCTTGTCTGGCAAAATCAAAGAATGAATTCTTGGGGAGGGGGGGGGGGCGGGGGGACAACCGTGAGTGGAAGGAAAGTTTATTGAGAGTTAGGCAGACTCCCTGCCACAGGAGGCAGCAGAAAGGGGGCCCAAAGCAGGTTACTGGTGAAGTTTTTTTATCTCAGGTTCCAAAGTTTCATGCTCCTTAAGCCATTCCTGGAAAAGGTGCAGCTGGGGTTCCAGGAAAGCCAAAAGCAGGCCAGTGTCCAGAGTTCCATTCCAGGTTGCAGCTGGGTATAGTTTAGTATCCAAGCTAACTAAAGTCTATTGGTCCATATGCAGAATCCCATATGGCCATAAGCCACGTGGGCACAGGGGAGCCTATCTCCTTCCATAGGAGAGACAGGAGCCCTGTGCACCAGGAAGAGCAGAGAAGAGCATGTGCTTCTTGGTCAAGGGTAGATACATGCTTTGCTAGCTCCTGATTGGTTCTTTCAAAGAATCCTGTCTTAGTAACATCATTGGGATTTACTGCCTTGTGATTGATTACAAGCTGCCTGTCTTAGCAACTCCATACTTTTTAAAGCTCACTGCTCCCACACGCCCTTCTTTCCCTGTCCAGCTGGCTTCCTGGTTCTACTTCTTTCCCCCAGGGCCCAGTCCTTGACTACCTAGCTTCCTTCTGCCTGCTCAAATTGAGCTATCATACAGGGTGTCCCCAAAAACTGTATACACATGTTGAATGATTATAAAGTTAGTGTTTATTAATATACAATTAATTTTCAAAATTAAGTGAGCTATCAGCTATTAAAGTATGTACACATTTTGGGGGAATACCCTGTATTATGGAACTAAGAGAGGGTCTTTAATGCAATTATACTTTAATACTTTTTCTCTGACATACTAGATTATCTTCCCAAAGTACTAGATGCCTCTAATTGTTTAAGCCCTTTAATTTAAAAAAAAAAAATCCAGAATAAAAAACGAATTCTTTGTAATGCTATGAGCCATTCCACTCTACTTTCCAGCCTAATGGCCCATCACTACTTAAGTATATCTCACAGTTCAGGCGAAGTTTGATTTATGATTTCTGGATAAGCCCCATACTATTTTCTGATACATCAGTGTGGAATGACTTTAGTTTTACCCCCACTTTTTATCTATGCACATCCATTCAAGAAAACTTGTATGCCAACTCTTTTTTATTTTTTTCTCTTCCCTTTCCTTTATTTATTTATTTTTTTTCTATTTCAACTCATAACCTGTGGTTTGTAATTTCAGGGTATACTTCACAGACCTCTAGTAAAATTACCTGTTTAAACAATGTCTTTCACTTTACCACCTGAAGGATAATGTGATTGAGGGGTAACTGTTGAATGGATGAATGCTGACCAAAGGGCTTTTATTAAAAGTGACTATAAAAAGCAATTATTTTTTAATTTAGTAAGTATAAGCATTAAGGGATATTCCTTGGTATAAATTAATAATTTAATGCTATTCTGACAGTTCTGACTTTAGGATTCATATCTTATTGTCACACACAATTTACAGTAGAATATATGTAATATACTTAATGATAGGGAAATGTTTGATTTTGAGCAGTTTAAAATGTCAAAATAGATGGCTAAGCAGGGTCATGCAAAGGAGAAAAAGATATGACAAGTAAGTGAGAAAAAGAATGCTAATTTTAGTTTTATTATAAAAGCCTGACTCATCTTTCACTGCTTGGATAATTAGTTGAATAAAGAAGGGGACAGGTGAGAGCAAGTCAATTACTTCCTGAACCATAGACATGACTCAAAGGTATGTCATTCCTCAATAAGCCTGTTCTACATCACCTCAGGGTTTCTTGTGACTAGAAAATAAATTAAATTTTATTACAAAAGAGAGACATACATATTAAAACTATGTACTCTGATGTGTCTTTTTATACTCACAACATTGGCAACAAGTCTAACAATACTAAGTATAGGCAGAAAAAAACTGAAAATAATCTTTTAAAACTATTTTATTTTTTATTTCACATGTATGTTCCATAATCTATCTATATAATAGAGGAATATGCCAATTAGCCAGGACACCGTAACATCACAACCGATCATCAGGGACCTGAGGCTGCATGGCACCTGGCCAGGGCAAGGGACCTCAGGCTGTGCCCCCCACCCCATGAGGCTTGACAGGGGACCTCAGGCTGTGCCCCCTACCCCATGAGGCTTGACAGGGGACCTCAGTCTGTGCCCCCTGCCCGGTGGGGCTTGACAGGGGACCTCAGGCCTCACCTGCCACTCAGAAGGGCTTGACGGGGACCTCAGGCTGTGCTACCCCCCGCCCTGGGGGACCTCATGCCACGACCTCCTCCTGGCGCCAGGCTGGGGGACTTGAGGGTGCACCCCCCACCTGGCGCTGGGCTGGGAGACCTAAGACTGCACCCCCTGCCCAGAGGGGCTTGATGGAGGTGGGGCTGGCTGAGTTTGGGTCTCCTACATTTTTGAAGTGCGTACGGGTGGTGGGCAGGGACTTGACTCTAGGTCCTGCAGCGTGCCCAGACTCTGACATATACATTTTACTATTTTTCTTTCATCTCTGACACTTCTATTATAGAGAAAGGGCAAAGAGCAATATTAAAATATTTCCTCTAATTAATTCCCTTTTAATGTGCACGAATTTCGTGCACCGGGCCACTAGTTTATTATAATGTTGAAAATGTTTTCAAATAATCTAAAATAAAAGGTAGCCTGTCAATAGATATTTGACATTTCTGTGAATCAGACACCAAAAAGCCCAATGGCATTCCTCAATAGAAAATTGAAATACAAAGTAAATAAAATTTAATACTTATTTTTGCCTATGTACTTAGAATAGTACCAAGCCTTGATTTTTTTATTTTTTATTTTATTTTTTTGTATTTTTACTGCTAAGTTAACTTCTAACAAAATACAAAATTACTATTGTTTTTCTACAGGTGAAAACATTATCTATTGATACCAAGTAATTAATGTACATTTTCTAATATTAATTTATTATAATAACTCTGTGATGTAGATTATTCAAGTTCACATAGAGCAAGAATGCAACACCATTTGGTCCAATTTTAGGGTCTTTTATATTTACCATTACATGGCTATTGCCTGGTAGGACTCAAGTCAACTTTTGTCACATCTTTATCATTCAGTTGGAATGAAGGAAAACCCTTTGTTGAGCACTTTAGACACTGATATACTTCTCATATGTTCATGCAAATACAGCCAGAGTTGCTGAAATTTTAGATGTACAATGATGTACAAATGGTTTTCATATATATTTCTCTACTGAAATTATTGGTTTCTAATAACTGGTTTCCCAAATGATACAAAACAATGCAGATGTATTTGAATTGGCCATGATAGAGTAATAAAGAATTACATTCATGCAGTTACTACACTCAAATAGTTTTCACTGGTAAACACATTAAGCTAATTTTTAATTGTTGGCAACATATTTTGAATGCTTCATCATAAGAATACCACATGTGGACTATTTACTAAATTATATGTACACTTATATAGTGTTTAGGATGAATAATTTTCATTGACTTCATAAAGCAATAGTTATATAAATTAATAATTTACTAGTACAAATGTATATGATCCAAAGCACCACTTCTGCATATGTGACATGTTTATGATATTAATAATCATCAACATCTATATTTGTGCTTAGATATTTATAGTTTTCAGGGCATTTGCACATGCACTTCTCTATTTTCTCTTTAAGAAGGCATCTTTGTTTCTCTAATTGGCAATAAAGTTTTATATGATTATATAGAAATTGCTTACATTTTTGTAAGTATAGTCAGGTCTTGGTAATTCATTTTGCAAAATTGGACACATTCTGAAGGAATCTTAGCATGGTTGGGAAAATTATTATAAATCTATATATATAAAAGCCTAAGCGACCTTTATGACCAGTAGCTATGATGACACACTGACCAACAGGGGGCAGACACTCAACGCAGGAGCTGCCCCCTAGTGGTCAGTGCACTCCCACAGCCAACCTCCCGCAGTCCTCCCCCCAACCAGGCTGAGGGACCCCACCCATGCACAAATTTGTGCACTGTGCCTCTAGTATAAAATAAAAAAGATTGGCTTCATGGAAATTAGGATAAACCCTAAAATAAGCTTAGTACAAAATACTAGTCTTAAGTAGCCATCTTTGGCTTCCAATAGAATACTTTTGGAAGGAGAACAAAGCATGTCTATATAGAACTGCAAATCAACAATGTTATAAGTAGTCAATTATTATTTGCAATAATTATGATCTATAAAATCTCCACAAACACTGAATTAGCAAATATTGACCATTGTTTCAATTGCCTCCTTTCCTACTGGCACATTTATATGCCATGTAGTGGCATGCACAAATTTTTCACTATGTTTATATTTGATTCTGAATATACGTTGTAGAGTGAATTATCCAAAGCCAGAGGACAAGACATAGTTTGGAGTGCACAATATTTGTGGGGCGATATCAGTGAAAAGAAATAAAGGAGAGAATATAGAAGATGGAGATGTCAAATGTGATGTAGTCCTGACAGAGAATTGATCAATCCCACTAGGAGTTCTTGAACTAATATTGTCCATCAGTTGTCCTACAATAGGCTAACATGGCCAGTCATTTGCATCTCCACTTTGCTCAGTCATCAGGTGCAGGCTGCTTAGGAAGGCATGGCCTTGAAGAAGGCCATTTCTCTGCTGAGGTATATTCCAGTGATGCACAGCTGGAGCTGTCTGCTATCCACACTGCCCACAGTGGGGCATCACGGCCTTCCTTGTTTGGTAACTTGAATGGCACATTTCTTTACCCACTACAATTGATAATTTGTGTTGTTGTTTTTGTTTTTCCCTCCAAATACTGAAGGGAGATTCCTATAGCCTATACAGGGAAGTTACTACATGCAAGTAAAGATTTCAATCATTACAGCATCTTATTAGAAATATTAGGAATTCCAAAATCTTATTCAAAGGCCAGGGTGTATAAGAAATAGTATTAGGAAATTGGATACTGGAAATCATTAGCACACGTAGAGATAAAAATATGGCAGGCCATTCCAAACTTGTTTGTACCTAAATAAAAAACATCATTTAAAAATACTTCTTAAAATTTTGAAAGGTCAAAGAGGATACTCTTTTGAACTATTTTATATTTTTCTCTTAAAAAAAAAAACAACTAGAAAAGGAAGCTACTCCCATAAATTTGCAAAGTCTTCCATATTCCAAAGCAATCTGTCCCGCTAGGATGGTATCCATCTGCACAGGCTGGTTGATTCATTTCAGTTTGGGATTTTATTCAGGCAAACACATGGAATACAATGTGTCCTTAATAATTTCCAGTGATTTGGAAGATAAATTTGCCTCTCTAAAATCTTTATGCTGTCAGTCATTATAAAACTGTCAGTTTTCCTTCTTGTTATTATACTGGCATGTTCTAGAGATGGATATATTTTTCAGAGCTTTTGTGTTCACAGAAATGTACATTGGGCCAAGAGGAAAAAATGTGTTGGCAAAGTGAATTCATATCTCATAAAAGCCATGTTTATATATTGTGAGCCAATATTTTAAGATTATACAATTTGGGCAAATACTGGTTAAAATGCATGATGTGACTGTTATGGGGCATGTCCAGTTGCCAAATTTTACATGCCTTGGGCCTACTCTGCTCATTAGCCATAGAAATATATTTCAGCTCAGATTATCACTTGAAATGAACTTTTGGAATTTTCCATTCAGTTGTCATAGCAATAGTTTAGGCTAAATTTCCTATTTTTTTGATAAAGCTATATGTATAGATATTTTAAGAGACCTCACCAAACCTAATAATCATATTCTATAGGTAGGAATGGTATCCTGCTTTGTAAAATTTTCCTGTGCTTGTGAATTTCATGTGTTTTTACAATCAAATCTTTCAATGTAAATTTCCTACTTCCAAAGGGGATGAGGAAGAACAAAATAATTTTTCCTCCCTTTGTTACTAATTAGAAATAAAAATGCAGTGTCTTCCATTCATCCATTTGTTATTGTGCTTAAAGCCAAACAAAAGGGTAGACTCATTGGATGAAGTCTTTGTTCCTTGTACAGAATTAATTAAATTCTGAACTTTTATTTGCCTTGATTTTAAAATTTAAAAGTCCATGCGTCTTTATTTTGCAAAAATCCAAATGCCAGGAATCACTCAAACCATAATCCCTCTCATGAGAACAGAAAGAATCATAGAACTTCCTAACTTTCATACATTAAAATCACTTACAACCTAATTATCAAACTTCTTGTATTATAGTTTCCTTAACACAGTAATATATTCTTTATTAATTTTTCAATTTTTATAATTCAAAACATTCTTGCTGTGTTTACAAACTTCCTTTACAAAAATGCATATCATTTCAGTGAGGTTTCCATACATTTAATATTTTCCTAATTTTTTAATAAGTGGTAATTTAGCACCATTTTTTGTATTTAAATACTCTTCATTGATTTCTTTTTTGATTAAATTTATTGGGGTGACATAGGTTAATAAAATCATATAAGTTTCAAGTGTACAAATCTATGACACATCATCTGTATATTCCATAGTTTGTCCACCACCCAAAGCCGAATATTTTTCCAGTTGTTTGTACAATCTAACTGCTATTGAGAGCTACAGACCACAGCAACTACTTAGTGCTGTCTGGGGAAAAGATAGACAGAAAAGTACAAAAATAAAATGCAAAAGACTTTTAAAAAATGAAACAGAGTAGTGTTCAACTCATGCATTTTGAGACAATTAATCCTGATTAAGTACTGTGCCATTCTGCTCCTGTAGGAGCCACTTTTTAGATGACCTTATTAATTTCTCATTCTGCCTGGTAAGGACTGTGAGCAGGTTCACGTAAGTGCACATAATGTGACACCCTTCTCTTTTAGAGTTATTGGTCTATGAATGCACATCTCCACTAAGCTGAGACAGAGAGAAAAATCATTAACTTCAGGTTTCTGAAGCCATAATATGTGATATTTGATCAAATTGTACCATGAAAACATGGAAGCTGAAGCATATATTTTTCAGATATAGAAGAATGAATCAATTTAAGACACAGAGAACTATTTAATACCAGGTAACAACCACTTTTTAATGCTCAATTGGATTTGTACTCATGGATTTCATAAAATGGCTCTGAGCATTAATATTGAATTTCTCCTTTCTGCATAGGTTAGCTTAGTATTACTTTTGTTATTTGCAACCAAAGACACCTCTTGGAAACAGCTTTTTACCTAGCTAAGTAACTTCTGGTAAAGTTCTTAACCTTTCTAAACCTAAGCTTATTCATAATGCTACCATTGAGTAAGATTGTGACAATTAAACCAAATAATTTATGTACATTGCGAAGCATAATTTCTGATCAAAAGTAAAACCCAGATAATGTTGCCATTTACCAAAACAAGCAAAAACATTATTTATGTTTGTTGTGGTTTTTATTCTGTGTTTAAGCAGTAAGGAAGGGTTTCCTTCTCTGCTTTAGAGACTTTTCACTTTTAGACATCTCAAGTTGCCAAAGGGAAAAGGGTTTGATAAGAAACCATTACCATTTATCATTTAATATTCAAACTGACTTACCAAGCAAAATAGAGACAGACTCATAGATAGAGAGCAGGCAGACAGCTTTGGTATATGTGTGTGTGTGTGGCCGGAGTGGGGAGTGTTGGTGGGGTGGAGGGATTGAGAAAAAAAGAGAACTCATGGACATGGACAACAATGTGGTGATTGAAGGGGTGTGGGTGGAGGTGAAAGAGAGCCCCAGGGTATAAATAGTGATGAGAAAAAATAAATTAATAAATTAACTAATTAAAATAACTATAGATATCCATTACTTATAAATATCTACACTAAAAAGAAGAGCAATCTATACATATAAAGAGGTAATATGCAGATTAGGCCGGGATGCTGTAACAGTCACAGCCAGCTCAGGAGGAGGGGCCAGGCGTGGGCCCGGAGCCAGAGAGAACAACACACAGGGCAGCCCATGCCCGGCCCCAGAGCCAGAGAGAACAACACGCAGGGGGGCTGGAGTGGAGACACAAACCCACAGTGGGGCCTCGCCCCCAGCAGTCCTGCCTCTACTCGGGAGCTGCAGAGGAAACACCTTTTCTGACTACTCATTGGCTAAGCTTGCAGTATGCCACTTGTTTGGGTAATAAGAATCCAAGAAGGTGATCTAGGGTTTTTCCACCTCACTCCTGGAGAAAAAACCGAAGGTCCACTGCTGGAGGGGCTAAGAAATTTCATATCCTGCCCTAGCTGGTTTGGCTCAGTGGATAGAGCCTCGGCCTGCAGACTGCAGGGTCCGGGTTTGATTCTGATCAAGGGCATGTACCTAGGTTGCAGGCTCCTCGCTGGCCGGGGCCCAGGTCAGGGCTCATGCAGGAGGCAACCAATCGAAGTGTGCCTCTCACATTGATGTTTCTCTCTGTCTTTCCCTCTCTCTTCCACATTCTCTAAAAATCAATGGAAAAATATCCTCAGGTGAGGATAAAAAAAAAAAAAAAAGAAAGAAATGTCATATCCTATGAAAGAGACATCTTGAAAATGCCTAAAGAAAGTTGTCATTTTTTCGTGGTAAAGGGACTGGAGTCCATGTTGATGAAAACACCTTGGCGGCTGCAGCAGCCAGCAGAGGGGTGATGGGGGTGGCACCTTCTCCTGATCAGCCTGGTTGCCTCCCGAAGACTGCCATTAATAGGACATCCCCTGAGTGTTCCCGGACTGTGAGAGGGGGCAGGCTGGGCTGAGGGAATCCCCCAGTACATGAATTTTGTGTACCGGGCCTCTAGTAATAAATATATATATATATATATATTTTTTTGGCTTATCCATTGACTTATTTACCATGTGTCTATGAAGAACATACTCTTGGAATTTAACTGTGATCCGTGCTGTGGAGGTTAGAAATTGAAAATACAACTTCTCTCCTTAAGTAATCTGTATATGCATCTGAGCAATTATCTGCTTATCAACAATTTAATGAACACTAATAGGGTGAAATGAGATAAAGCATCACTACATCAACTTTACAACAGTTTTCTTAGAATATTTCATCTCATTTACTCTTTATAATTTTAAAGGGATACTTTAAAAAGGAACCTCAAAAGCAACACATTAACTCAAATATATTAGCAGAGAATTCTAACAACCTCAGTAATCAAATAAATTTTTTTAATATTTTTTATTGTGGTATTGAAAAAAAGTAGATGTGCATAGCAACTAATTAATATATCTAACAATATTATTGTTTCTTAAATTTCCCAATGTGCACATAGAAATATATATTTGGAAAAAAACTACTGAGTTCAGAAGTTAAGAATTACTATTGCAGGGGCTTTTGAACTTATAATAAGTAACATTTGTATTCAAAATATTGCCTAAAACAATAAGTGATATTTATTACATTCATGCATGCCTTTATTTTTATTTTGTCCTTAACTCTTTAAAGAAGATTCTTAAGAAGGGGTGCAAACTGTTATTTGAAATCTAAATGGTGACCTATGCAGCAATAATTATGGAAGTATAAATAGTCTGTTGGACAATACAAACATTATACAGTTGAAGAAAAGACATGTATAAGCCTATGATTTAAAGATGGCAATGCATCATTGTATTTTATTTCTACTAGTATTTTTATATAATATTTTTTTTCTAGTTGTAGAGCTTAAGGAACAACTACACTGTAGGCCAAGGTTATATTACCATAAATTAAATCAATTTTAACTGAAACATGGTATATAATGTGACTGAAATTGTCTTGGTGTCACAGTTTATGAACTGTATGCTTTCCTTATGTCTGCAAGTGGAAAGAGTACTATTTTTTTTTTTTTCTAAGCTTTTGCCTTAAGGAGAAGCAGATTTTTTTTTTAACACCTAATTTCAGTAAAACATCAATGATTGATACTTTTATCCTAAAATATAGATTTGCTTCTCCCCAGATACATAACACCTAGCACAAGATTTATTTGCATTTTAACTATAAATAGTATTTAAAATAACTCTGATACTGTAAATCAGTAAGTACTTTCTTAGGGTAATATATGCAGATCTACTCTAAGTATGCTTCATGTGTATTATTCATTAACTCTAACTTTATGAAGGAAGAATCATATCAAGATGAAAGGTTGGCTTAGGTGGTATTGTTTGTTCATCTTTTGTAGACTTTAAATCTTTTTAGAGAACTATATTATTTACATCAATCATTGATAAGAACAAAGGCACAACATAACACACGCACATGTCTTCGAACTGTAATAAAAGTCATCGCAACAGGCAATATGAATTCAGTTTAGCAATATGAATTCTTTAGTTAATCTTATATGTAAAAAAAAACAAAACAAAAACAACCTTTATCAATGTAAAGGGTTGCACCTGATAATAAGGAGTTATTAAGTATAAATTTTCTTATGTATAAGGCACATTTTAAAAATTATCAAACACACAATTTCTAGTATCTATAAACCTATATTAATTTAAGTAATAAATGTCCTGATAAAATGCAAGTGCCTTGATATTTATTTATTTTATATAGTGTAACAAACATTAAAATTAATATAGCAAATTCAGATCTTTATAAAACTTAATTTGGGAAGCACCATATTAATAGCAAGTACAAAATATGTTGCTTTTTATTCAAAATTTAACATAAAGAAGCCAAACATATTTGAGTCACATTCAGTTTATAGTTTTGTGATATAAATAGGGAATGAGTTCATGAACAAGATGGTAAGCAGAAGCAAAGTTTATTAGAGATAGATGGGCTACCAGCAGTAGGCAGGGAGAGTGTCCAAAGTGGGTTTCCCCTTAAGCTTCTTTGTCTAGGGCTAAATATATACTTTGCTGGCTTCTGATTGATTTTTTCAAAGAATTCTGCCTTAGAAACATCCTTGGGATTGGTTATCTGCCCGCCTTAGTAACACCCATGCATTTTAAAGCTTATTTTGTCTGTCTCTGCGGTTTTTCTTGGAACAGGGCATGGTCAAGCAAGTTGCATTCTGCTGGCATCTGCAAGGCTCTCCCTCCCCCACCCCATACTCTACCTGGTCCCTGTCTGTCTAGCCTTCTTCTATCTCCTCAACAGGTTTATGGGGAGACAGAAATACTCATATATTTATTGATCTTTTAAATTTCCAAACAAATAGGCTCAAATTTAAAGGTTTTGCATGTTAGAAAGCAGTATGTATTTCCACTGATTATTTTAATATTCTGAGAAGGCTCCTAAAATTTGAGATATGGTACAGGTTTCCTACACTTATCCTATAATATTTGCTTTCTTGGGCCATACTATCTCCTTTCAGCACATTTCTTTCCATACCAGCACTAAAATATATCTCCGTAGCATCTTAAATTTTCTCTGGGCCCTGTATGACAACTAGATATGACACAAATTTAAGTACAAACTTCCAGAGTATTTGCATTTTATAGAAAATAATGCTTTAATGAAAACAAATCAATATAAAATATAAAACTCTAGAAACCAGGGCAAGTTATTGTGATAGATATTTTTGAGCAAGAGGCTTTGACACTGGTTGATTTTTGTAGTAGTAAATGTTGCCTAATTGTGCATAACTAAATAGCTATGAAAAATGGAGAAGCTTTAATAGAAAAACTAAAAAAATTACCAGAGCCATTCATAGCTTTACAATGAATCTACAGCTCTACTATGCTCAGACAAACCACCTAAATAATGACTTAATTTCAGTAATAGGCCTGATCATTCGTACACAATTATTTTTCCCCCAACCCTCTACTCTATAGTATAGTACACCTAGCGCTAACTGCCACATCTAATTTCTACTACCTGAATATCTTTCTTCATAGATGTCCTAGAAAATAAAAAATAAAAATTGTTACAGTGAGGTATAAAAAGATAATTCCTTCTGCTTTAAGAATTTTGTAGTTATTGCCTAAGAAGAACTGACAGGTTGAGAAAAAAAAAGTTGCAATTATTATAAAAATCTTATAAAATTTTCCATTTAAGATGACACAGTCATTTAGGTTTTTTAGTACACTCTCTCTGATCTGAAGACATACTAGTAGCAATGACAGTTAAAATATAAAGTTAGAAAATCAAACAAAAAGAACTACACAGGCAAAAAAAACCCAAGCTCCATGGATCACAAAAGGAAAATTGCTAAGTAAAGTGTGTATGTGGGTAAAATTGCTTATGCTAGCTTTAGGTCCTGAAGTAAACAATGATAATCAGGAATTTGTTCTATGAAGTTATAATGGGATAATAGGGCCAGGATTTATGCCTGATACCAGGGGTTAGGGTGGGTTTTCCTCATTTATAAAAGTAAGCTGAAAATGTGGTACATTGTCATTTGACTATAACATTATAAGATACTTTGTGTCAAACATTTGGGGTTATTTTGCATTTATATGTAATCTCAAATAATTTTTTTCAAAAATGTAATTATTCAAAATTTACTCTATAAATGTTAAGTACCTGAATATCCAATAATCATTAAGAAATTAAATATATAATAAAATATTTTCTTCTGCTGCCTTAATAAAATATCAAGTGCAAATAAATCTATACATAAATCTTAACAAACTCTCAAGAACAGATATTATATACTTGTTTGAACAGGAAATTAACAGTAACTAATTTATATTGTAAAAATAATATAGTCATAATAATGAAGGCAAGTCAGTAAAATATAATGAAAATTTTTTAAAAATCAAGAACTGAAAACTTTATTAAATCAAATGCTAAAACTGCAGTAAAAGTTAAGTATTTTTAATGAAGTGATTTTAGTTTACAAAATGAACCATAACCATGTTTATTTACTGATTGCAAAGATAAGTCATATTCTTAAATTATATTTACATATATCATATTTGCTAAGATTAAAATAGTGGTTATCATAAACAAACAGAGAAAAGTATATAAAATATGACACTCATTCATGAATAAAAATAACAGTGGTTAAATATTTGAAGTAACCCTTTTAAAGTGACAGGCCAGATAGGCATGTCCACTAAGATCTCTTTTATTCATTTGTCAATATTGTATGGAGAGATTTAAATATGGTACAAAGCTATAAAATAAATCAGAGTTATAAAATTAGAAAAGGATAGTCATTATTATTTGACTATACAAAATAAAAAAACTATTATATCTAACAAAAAGTTTAGTAGTTATGAATGTACTATGAATAGCTATGTTACTTTACATTAATATACAATTATTAAATAAAATTGAAATAGAAAAATCTAATATATTGTAGCAATAATATCTATAGGCAAATGGATCAATCTTAAATATCAATAAAATAATGAAAACATGGAGGTACTTTGGGAGAAAAATAAAAACCAAATTTTGCTTCACATGGATCCATAATTAAAACACTAATAAGAAGGATATATTTGTGATTTTTAAAAAAGCATAAGAAAAGATATATATGTATAATCTTAAGAATTCCAAAATTCTAAAGTAGAAGACACTAAGTAAAAGAAAAATAAGCTGTGCCAATAAATTAATAAAAAGCTGCTCATTCTTACATGTAATTAGAAAAGGACAAATTAAAAGCACAATGGAGAATAGCATTTCATGCTCATCAGTTAAGGAAAAATCAAACACAAAGGCTGACATTACCATGCATTTCCAAAGATAACAGTGAGTTATTTTTTACTACTGGTGGGATGGTGTATAAATTGTCACAAACTTTGAAGAGGACTTTGACAATATGTAATAACCAAAACTCATCAAATCTGCTTCTGTGTATATGGCCTAGAGGTAGAGGTCACTCCAGAGTCACTGAAAGGGAATTTATTTGGCATTTCAGAAGAATTTCTCACAGACATCTATACTCTCAGAATATCTTCTATTCTAACTTATACCAGGAAATTCCTGTTAAAATTACTAGTGTGTTGTTGAAAGTAAAAACATGTATCATAGCCACAAGCACCTAGTCTTTAACAGGTAGAGAACAATGAGTGGTACAATATTTTGGATATCTATGCTGATAAAAAAGAAAACATAAAATATGACAAAAATAAAATTCAAAGCAAATATGTCTATATATATATAAAACCTTAATATGCTAATAGACTGAACGGCGGAACAACCAAACAACCGAACAACTGTTCACTATGATAAGCACTGACCACCAGGGGGTGCGTGCAGAATATGGCGGGTGTCGGCAACAGGCAGCAGAGTGTGGAACATGGCGGGATGGTGGAGCAGGTGAGCAGGGGTGCCAGACCAAGCAGGGGCACCGGTCACTGTCATCAGGGTGAGCCTCTGGTGGTTACTGAAAATTCTTTGCTCCCAACACGCTGCGGTCCCGCCCAGCGTTCGCACCTGCTGCTGGTGCTGGCCCTGCTCACACCCACTGCTGGCGCCTGGCACCAGCCCCGATCTCTCAGTGCCGTCAGCGTGTGGGAGCAGCAGCAGAGGGAGCGGGGCTGTGGGCAGACAGGGGACCGGGGGTCGTGTTGGGAGGGGCCAGGTGGGGGCATGGAGGATGGGCCAAGACCCACCCCTGTGCCCACTGCAGCCTTGCGGCCCACAGTTCCTATCAAGGTGCACGAATTCGTGCACTGGGCCCCTAGTTTTCTTTATAAAAAAGGTTATTATGCATTAAGTGCAAATGAGACAAAGCACAATGTAGATAATTTAAACTCAGTACCATTGTGCAGTTAAATAAATATTATTCCATGCCTGGAAAAAAATGTTTAATATATGCAATTTATAATAACCACGAATATAGTCTCAAATACATCTCAATTAATGACTAATCCCCTTTAAATGCTATATCAATATCTCTATTTGTTATCTCCACTTTGTGGTTGCTCTAGTATCAATCTGCTCATGTTCAGTTGTATAATACACACTTCTTATTATTCAGTCACACTATCTGTGTACTCTTCCATCATTTTTTAGTCACTTTCCCTGTAACACTTTATGTTTCATTTGCCAGACCCTCAGGACTACACAAACAAGGCAACAAAGTTCATGGCTGTGGCAGAAGTTTTCAATTTTGGATAAACAATTCAATCCATTCAAGTTCACTGCAGAAAGAGAAGATATTAATTCATAAAAGTGTTATTGCCTCACATTGGTATGATTTCCAGATGTTTTAATTACATATTGCTCTGCATCTCTTGAAAATGAATGTATTAAACTGAACAGAAAAGTTATAGCCAGCTGGTTTTCTATCAGGCTGAATAAGTTACGTTTCTTGTATTTCCAGCTATTTACCTTTATAGCTATCAGGCCTCAATACTACTAAGATTAGGAAGAATAGCCAGTAGTATGCTGCATGGTAAACCTCAGGTATTACATCACTCTATTCCCTTCTTTTTCTATGGCTAATAAGTTAATTTTAATAGGAATGCTTTTTTAATATGCCAGTTTGGCAACAATTAATGTCACATAATGGTAAAGCACCTGTTTAATTGGAAAATAGAATTTTAATGCTTTTATGTTTTTTGTTTTTTTCTTGCTTTTTGGTTTTACTTGCTTTCCATTTGCTTTCATTTATCAATGAGGCATAAAGTTTTTCTATTTCCCTCAAAAATTTTTTTTTTCTTTTTTATTTTTGTTAATCCTCAACTGAGGATATTTTTCCATTGATTTTTAGGGAGAGTGAAAGAGAGAGGGAAGGACAGAAAGAAACATCAGTATGAGAGAAACACACATGATTGGTTGCCTCCTGCAGGAACCACAACCAGGGCCCAGGAGGTGGAGCCACCTGCAACCAAGGTACATGCCCTTGACTAGAATTGAACCCAGGACCCTTTGGTCAGCAGGCCGATGCTCTATCCATTGAGCCAACTGCTAGGGCCCTCAAAATTTTCTGTCTTTACATTATTTTTTTTTTAAATATATTTTATTGATTTTTTACAGAGAGGAAGGGAGAGGGATAGAGAGCTAGAAACACCAATGAAAGCGAAACATTGATCAGCTGCCTCCTGCACACCCCCCACAGGGGATGGGCCCACAACCAAGGTACATGCCCTTGACCGGAATCGAACCTGGGATCCTTCAGTCCGCAGAACGACGCTCTATCCACTGAGCCAAACCGGTTTCGGCTACATTATTCTTTTTATGTGATTGGGAATTTTTATTAAAACACAGTGTTCATTTTTAGTTTCCTATTACTTAATTATATTTAATTTCCTATTACTTAAAGCAACTTTGTAAACAGTTTTGGAATATAAAAGTAAAGGATATCTAGGTTAACCTTAAAATGTCAGACAGAGATCCAAAGATAAGTAAAACATGGCTCCTGCTCCTGAGGTAGTTCTTAAATCGTGGTATAAACTAAAAAGAAAAATGACATTTACTATTTCTTTTTTCCATATTAATGACATACTTGACTTACAAAGAACCAAGAAGTAGAGGACACAGAATAATTTAGGACCAATCATTCTGCTCTCAAACCAGCTAGAACAGGAAAACCTGGACTCATTTTCATGGACTTGTGCAAAAGTACTGGAAGTTCCCTAAATTAGTTTATAGATAGTCAGAGGAGTAAAGAGCCAGAGTTTTATAATTGAGCAAGTAGTATGTACAAATGAGAAATATTGTTTAGTTAGTGCTTTTGTAATAGTACACAAATGTAAAGCAGATTGGTCCATTAAGAATTTCTGTTGATTAATCTGTTTTGTCTTTTTTTATCTTAATATTTTTCTTTGCCTTTTTGAAAATTTCTTATTCAAAATATAATTAGCTTTTATAACTCAACATATCTGTTTAAATAAATATTTTCTATTATATTTACTTAGTATTTATATTAAAGTTTTCCTGTTCAAATTTTTAAGCAGTTTGTTTCTCCTGATTGAACCATGACTGATTCTGAATTAGTACCAGGAAGGGTTACAGGAGATAGACCTCAATGTTGGGGTTTGGAGTTGGTTTTGTTGTGCCTTTGAGACTAGCCTTTCTTGGTTTGAAAAGCTGTGGTAACTTTACCTAGGTTAGATTACAGAATAGGGGAAGGATGCTAATTCCCCACAAGAACCACCTTAAATCTCCTTTCCCCCTTCTGCCATTTATTCATAACTAAGGTCAAATCTCACCAGAAACACTAACTCTCTTTCTCTCACATGATGATACAGTAAGAAAAACCTTACACAAGCCTTTGCTAATATATGTCATCAGAAAGCTGGGGAGGAATGTGTGGGAATGGCTTCCAAAGAGCAAACAGGACAAGATGTAACATTAAATTGGGTTGTATTTACTTATATGAGCACAACAAATTTAGCTCTTGCAACTGAGATAAACAGCTAGAACAAGCTCTAATATTAGCAGACTGAATAAAACTTGACTACACTTAATGGACTGAGATTCCAGAACTTTGGTAGTGTGATAAGTAGGAGAGATCCTAGAGGTTTGGAGATATAGAAAAGATGGACTGGATTTATCACGTATGACTTGTATGCCCACTACCCAACTATATTCCATGAAAAGGACCAGAGGACATTCTCTTCTCCAAGCTTTCATAGTGAGGCAAACACCATCCTTGAACTGCTAGCTGGTTGCTCTCCTCTGTAGCCCAGTTGTGAACATAGGGAACACTGCCATTGAGGTAGACTTCCTGGTTTCAAGGTTCATCAGGGGATCTTAGAATATCAAAGGTCAAATGACAGGACATAATGAAATAACATGGTGGGCACATCTATGGTAAAGGGAAGAAAGGTGTACCAAGAATCAGCAATACTCCCAAATGGCTCTCAGATGAGTGAGAATGCCTTAGATGTACTAGATTAAAAAATAATAATAGTAAATAAATAAATAAATGTGCTCTAAAAGGCAAAATAGAAAACACACACTGATTCTTTTCCAAATATTATTGTTACACATGTGTATGTGTTCCACAAATATTTTGGCAAGTAGAAATAACAAGCTTTTTAAAAATAGAGGGCTCAAAACAGTTTGGAGCTGATTAAAAAAACACAACTAGAGAAAGAATTATAATTTTTAGATCTATCCAAAGGATTGGAGGATCTAAATTCTGGGTCTGGAACCTGGTTAGTAGTCTTGAACCAAGTAATGCTTTTCAACAAAGCCTAAAATTACAGCACCAAATGAAATTTTACCATCAGGAGTTTGTTTCCAGTATTTTAAAAGTCAACTTTCTTTCATCATAACAGGATAGAGAAAACAAAGCGAGAACTATTTTACTTTTTCCCTCTTGAGGATTCCATTCTCAGGTCAACTCAATTCTCATAACCAAGTGCAGGCAGATGGAGATTTAGACACAGGGAAAGCTCTCTTATGTGTAGGTTCATCTTTTTCTTGCTCCCCATTCTTCATTAGACTGTCACGTCTTAAACCCTAACTCTACTAAGTTCCAGTCATGGAACATTTAATTTCAATATACAACTTACTTCACAGTATCTTATCATCATCTAATTCTAATTATTCAGTTCATGCATAAATTTTATCTTCCATGAGATGTCTTTTCTCTGAAACAGCTTAGATTTTAATTTTATTCTCTTTGTATGGCCTCTAAATTGTCCTTGTTGTTCTATGAAACATTTCTTTTTTCCCCCAAAACTATCTAGCTTATTCATAATTCCCTATACTTTCCATTACTTATTTATAAATATATAATTATATATGCCCATACTTTATAAAGAGAATAAACTTCATGCAAGCATGTGATGTCAGTAACCAACTTATAGCCTTTAAAATGTTTCCAAATGTGGTTGTTTCTTCATAAATCTTTAATTATTCTGAGAAAAAACTGCCAACTATTGCCATTCTTTAGCCATGGTAAGAAATTTTCACTTTTCTTTTCTTTGATTTTTCAGTTGGACTGACTGAAGGTGAGTTATAAAATTTTATGTCTTATTCTGTTTGACTTTTATGACCTACCATTCTTTCATTTTCTTTAGCTGTTTCTCTATATAAACTATATTTTAGAAGAAACTTCAACTAAGTGACAGGAACAGTGTTCGTAATATTAGTTATCAAACTGTCTATAACATTGGTGAACTTTTGAGCTACTATAAAGTTGGTGCTACCTCTTCTTATTCCATAAAACCACAATATTACCTTTGAAGGCACAAAAAGGCATAGTTTCATTGTAACGATATATTACAACCAGAAACTATCTATACCAATAAAAGGGTAATATGCTAATTAGACCGGACGTCTTCCGGATGACCATCTGGACATCCTTCCTGACAAAGCTGGGCCTGGGCGAAGCCACCTGCCTGTAGTCCCGGGCGCCAGTGCCTGTGGCTGGTGGCCTGGGAGAGAGAGAAACTGCCCGCCCCAAGGTCCCAGGCGCCTGCGGCTGTGGCCCAGGGAAAGCCACCCACCCATGGTCCCCTGCGGCTGTGTCCAGCCTGGGGGGAAGCCAGCCTGTGTCCCGGGTGCCTGCAGTGGGCCAGAGGGAGGAAAGCCCAGGTCCCAGGTGCCTGCAGCTGGCCAGAGGAGGGAATCCTGGGTCCTGAGTGCAGGGCCGAGGCAGAGGCGGTTAAGGACAATCAGGGCCAGCAGGGGAGCAGTTAGGGGCAATCAGGCAGGCAGGCAGAGGTGGTTAGGGGCGATCAGGCAGGCAGACAGAGGGGTTAGGGGTGACCAGGCAGGCAGGTAGGCGAGCAGTTAGGAGCCAGGGTCCTGGATTGGAGAGGGTGCAGGCCAGACTGAGGGACACCCCCCCAATGCACAAATTTTGTGCACCGGGCCTCTAGTATTTTATAATACGACTTCCCTTTCATTCTCTATAGACAAATTTTCAATAAAGAATGGTCATCTTTCAAAAGAAAATGAAGTTACTTACACTTCTTGGTCAGAATTAAATCATAATTCTCTTACTCTCACTGTTTACTGTTGCTATAATGTTTAAAACAGTTATCTTTAGTTAGTCTTTTTATTTCAATCTACTTTTCATTTTGTTTCTAATTTTTTCTAAAATAATCTGTATTTTTGTTTTTGTTGTTGTTTTTGCCTTGTTGTGGTCTAGAAGTCTCTTCACTAACTAGTTCATCAGTTTAAATTCTTCTTTATACCTGGAGCTCCTCAATTTGACTTCTCTTTGTATATTAGTGCCTCTACACTACAGCCCAAACTTCTTTGTCAGCTTTCTGACTGTTTCCAACATCCAGGCTAACTCCTACTTCTCTCTGTGCCAGCAGGGAGCAGTTGGGGTGACCAGACCAGCAGAGGGGAGCAGTGAGGGACAACCAGGCTGGCAGGGGGGGGGGGCAGTAAGGGGCAACCAGGCTGGCAGGGGGAGGCAGTTGGGGGCAACCAGGCCAGAAGGAGAGGGCAGTTAGGGGCGATCAGGCCGGCAGGCAGAGGTGTTTAGGGGTGATCAGGTTGGTGGGGGGCAGATAGGGGCGATCAGGCAGGCAGGCAGGTGAGCAGTTAGGAGCCAGTGGTCCCGGATTATGAAGGGGATGTCCGACTGACGGTTTAGGCCCGATCCTGGGATCGGGCCTAAACCGTCAGTCGGACATCCACCAAGGGGTTCCGAATTGGAGAGGGTGCAGGCTGGGCTGAGGGGACCCCACCTGTGCATGAATTTTGTGCACTGGGCCTATAGTAGTAATTATATACTTGTACACATAATGTGAATGCTGCAAATGGGTTATAAATAGAGTTGTGAACTCTTAGAGTAGAGTAAGTTGTCTGTAATTTTATCTGAATATATATAGATATTATAGATAATAGATTACTGTTGATAATTGTTATAATAGATTACTGAGTAATAGAATAGTATCATAAAGCTTACATGTTTACATAAATGAACTGTATCATTTAATTCAAGAGAAATACCTATTTAATAGAATCTGTTTCTTTATAATTCACAAAATAAAGCAGTTCTCTGAATATTATTTAGTTTTATTAACTTTTATTGTAAAAATAAATATAGAATTGCATTTTATTAGAATATCTATACACATTTATTTCAAGGGAATTAATATGATAATTTATTGCCAAAAATCATTTTTCTCTTTCATAGGACACTATGAATGATTTGGCCATTGTTTAAAGAATGAATTATAAAAATAGAATGTTCATAGTTATTAAAATAAAGAATAGGCCTAAAGCACTTGCAGATATGAAAAACATATTCTGTATATATTAATGGAATTTTTTATTTAAAGAAAATATTTTACTTTTTTGCATTTTTTTTCACTAGAGCTTTATTAACTTAATGTATATTGTATTTTAGAATGTAAAGTTAAAAAGTTTCATTCATTAAGTCATGTTTACTAAATTAATATTGTTAAAATATATTGTCAATTATGCATAATATGAAACTCAGTTCATGGACAATTAATAAAAATTAAAGTTCAATACACACAATTGGAAGTATACTTTCTTATAACTAACTACTGGAAGACACAAGAGAATATTTTAACAATAGCCATGCAGGCTTAAATGAAATGGACAACAGTTTTGCTAAGCCATTTATTCTGATAAATTTGTAATATTTGACAAAATGTGGAACATAATAAAACACCCTTCTAGATGGGGGTGTTTAAGGTTTGCAACTAGTCTAAAGTTAACTCTTCTGACAGGTAAAATCCTCAATTCTTATTCCAGTATATTAATGGATCACTAAAAATACCATGCTTATTTAAAAATAAATTAATTAATGATTTAGGTTTGAGTAGAATGGACAAAACAATAAAAATAATATCAGTTGGATTTATTAGTTTTATAAACTACTGATTTTGCCTAATAGGCTGAGGCAAATACGTCAAGTAATTTTAATCTACAATAAAACCTGAACAAAAATGGCCATAAATGATTGAGAATCTAATATATATAAAAGGCTAATATGCAAAGTGTCCCCTCAGGAGTTCGACCGGGAGACTGGGAGTTCGATCGCTCACTATGATGTGCACTGACCACCAGGAGGCAGCGTGGAACGAAGGAAGGCCCTGGCTGGCAGCCAGAAGGCCCCAACCTGCCCTGATCGCCGGCCAGGCCTAGGGACCCTACCCACGCACAAATTTTGTGCATCAGGCCTCTAGTTATTTTATATTAGGCAGTTAAAAGTGTCTTTGGAAAGGAAGGGAGGGTAGGTCTGTCACATTAAAAAGTCAGCATAGCCAAAACCGGTTTGGCTCAGTGGATAGAGTGTCGGCCTACGGACTGAAGGGTCCCAGGTTCGATTCCGGTCAAGGGCATGTACCTTGGTTGCGGGCACATCCCCAGTAGGGGGTGTGCAAGAGGCAGCTGATCGATGATTCTCTCTCATCGATGTTTCTAACTCTCTATCCCTCTCCCTTCCTCTCTGTAAAAAAATCAATGAAATATATTTTTTTAAAAAGTCAGCATAAACTTTATGTTATGTGATTCCTTTATCATTTTTCATGTATTTTATTATTAGTAGTTTGTTTAGATAACATGTTTTCCAATAACTTTGCTTTTGTGTTTTGCATTGTCTTCCTAACTATTACTTATAAGCTTGGAAAATATTTTTCAGATTTTAAAAGTATTAGAGGAATATATTTGCCAATATTCTTGAGCAAATTTTTTGAGCAGAAAACAAATATATTCACCCGACATTGTGTGGAAAGCATTCTTTTAATTTTAATAGGACCCCACTTTTATTTGTTACAATTTCATGCACTAGTGCTCAAGTTAAAATTTTAGCAAAATGTGTTCCTTTCATGTTTTCTTTTCTTTAGAGATAATAAAGTGAATCTCACAATATTTTGATTGTATTGTTTCAAATTTGGGGATTTCATTGATTCTGTGTATTTCTAGCTAAATTGAGAGGGTTAACTTGAAATGCAGGCAGACAGGGCAGGGGTCCCGTGGAAAACAAAGGCAGGTGGAACATAGGCAGGAAGACACTGCAGTTTGAGCAGCCTAACCACAGGAACCAACCAAACAGAAATAATCAAATGTTTCTGGGCTCAAAGCGGGAGGCATGGGAAACCAAGGGAGGGCCTGCAACAATTAGGTATACTGTCACATAGCAAAAAGAAAAAGTTCAGCACAGGAAGAGAGAAAGAACACACAGAAACAGGGAAAGTAGAGGTCCGTTGCTGGGCAAGAACAATTGAGGGAATCAATCAGGTGACGACACAGATAGATACAGAGCAGGCTTGTAGCAAATATATACCCCTGGACTACAAAGCTTTAATGGGTAGTTCATTATTGGGCCTCCCTCCCCATTGGGGAGTCTGAATCTGCTTGTAATAAATTTTCTACTTTTGCTTAAATCTTTTGGTCCTCGGAGCTCATTCTTCGGTGTCACAAGACACAACTCCAGGAAAAAACCTTGGCTCACCATTCCAATTATCAAAATCATGTATAGAAAGAATGGTACAATGCATGTTATATTATGAGCCATTATGTCTCCCATTGCAACAAGCAGTAGTTATGACATGTCCATGGTTAAAGGTAACAAAGGTATATATATGCTTGACTAAAAAAGGGAAGAGCTAAATGAAAGGTCCAGAGAACATAATTCTGATTTTGGGAGTAGAACAAATGAATAGAACTTAGGATTCAATGTCCTTAGAGATCTCTCACCTCCATATCTTACTTGAGCTGGAGGCTGTGAAAATATGTAACAAGACCTAACTAGATATATCATTTATTCACAGAAGAAATATTTTTTTCAATTATCTGGTGTTAAATTATGGCCTTTGATTTACATCAGCTCCATCCATTTCAGTACAATGGAATCCCATCATATGCACATATAACAAGCTTGATTGCAACAATATGGCTGATAGAGAAGAGAGTAAGATAAAGGGAGAAACAGAAATAAAGATAGAGGCTGGAGGGGAGAGAAAGAAGAGGAAGAGAGATAAAAGAGGTAGAACAATTTTGGTCCAATCAGAACCTTGACCTCCACTTTTTTTCCAGGGAAAAAGCCATAAGTAAAATGCATATTATTTTCAGAATCTGAGGTCCAGTTTTTGGAAATTAAAGGACAATTTGGGGGTATTAGCAGTAATTTTGACTACATTATAATTTTTCTTCTGGCAGTATGACTTTGGGAATGTAACCCATAAATAGGAGGAAAATCCATTGTATACAGGTTATTAAAAGGGGAGAGTAATAAGCAATCTGTGCTTTTTAAAAAAGCCAATTGAGAAAATGGCATATGCCCAATCTCCTAACACATCTCTTATGGTAGAATAAAGTGCCTCTAAATTAAAGTAAAATTTTAGAAATCCTGTAGAGATTTTTCTTGCTTATATTTGAAGTTATGGTCCATTTCTTCATCAGTATCCATTTTTCCTAAATGCCAAGCATTTTTTTCAAGGATCAGACTGTTACTTCTTAAGTTCAAAAGGCTCTAAGGTTCAAAAAGGCTTTAGCAAGAGTAGCATGAGATTCAACTCTAAATGTGATTAGAAATGATCCTTAAATGTTGACTTTACTGAATATAATCAGCTTATACCACTGAAAAATGTGTGTTCTCTTCTGTCATCCTTCTCACATTTGACAAGGTCAATAACACCAAAGCTGCAGAGTTAAGATAGCTTTTTTATTTTTATTTTTTCCTAAACTACATACCAGACCACTAGGAGAAAAAGGCAATATTGGATTGATTTGGAAAAAGTAAATAAATCGTATTTCAGTATTAAATTTAAGAACTTTTAAAAAACCTCAAAACTTTAACCAGAATACATGATAATGAAAGAAAGAAAAAATAACATCAAATAAGAAACAATGTTCATCTGCATAGGCATGTATATGCATCTTGTATAGACTGTGAAAGCTTTGTATTGTTTGTAATAATTTTACATATTTTAAACTTTTAACTCTTTAGTTACTGAATTTTCTAATACCTGTTCTTTTCTATTATGTATGCCAATTTTGATTTTCATTTTGTAGTGTTCTTCTATACTTTTACAAAATATAGCACCAGAAGAAGGTCATAACATGTTAGAAAATAGACTCCTTATATAAACTACAAACAAATAAATTGAAAAAAATGACTCAATTCACTCTTCTGCTGTTTATTTATTAAAGTTTTGATGTATGGCTATGACTTCAAAATATCAATCTGGCTTTATATAAGTCATGTGATTCTTTTACACTTGAAAATTTAAGTCTCAAATTCATCCACTGTATCTCAAAAATAGGCTTCAGAAAAAAATAGGCTTTCCAATTCAGAAACAAAGCCATCATGACCACTTAACTACTTTTTAATTCCTGCATTCCACTGGAGGCTGTGCAAAACTAATGATGTCGATCAGGAATCAGCAGAGAAAGATGGACGGTGTGTTAGGGCAGCAGGCTGGTGTCTGAATGACAATTCCCATAAGTAAAATAAATAAATTGCATGTTAAGTTTCAAAAAGTGTTGGGGGAGGAAGAGGAAGGAAAAAAGAAACTAAATCCCTTTTATTGTACAAACAGGTAAATGGAAAGGAACATTAACCTCATAATGGCAATAGCAGCCAGCATGATGTTAAATATATTAATATTTAACCAAAGCCATCACGAATCACTCACAGTAGTGCAATGATTCCCAATGTTCTTGTCATACTAAATGCTAAGTGCATTTAAGAGTATAATCCAAATTAGGTTCAAGTTAAAATAAATAATTAAAGAAAAGATATATAAATGTTTGAGCAAGTGAAAAGTTCGAATTCTAAAACCTAGTGAAACTATTTCTGCACACATCTCATTTTCCTTGAGTACAGTACCCATTCTGTTAAATCTGTACCTTTGAACATACTTCCGAGTAGGACAAACTTTCTTCTCTTTTACCTCTTTTAAAACTATATATATATATTGATTGATTTCAGACAGGAAAGGAGAGGGAAAGAGAGATGGAAACATCAGTGATAAAAGAGAAGCATTGATCAGCTGCCTCTTGCATGCTCCACACTGGGGATTGAGCCCGCAATAGGGGCATGTGCCAGGAACCGAACCATGACCTCCTGGTTCATAGGTTGATGCTTAATCACTGAGCCAAACAGGTTGGGCTGAAACTGATAATTAACTTATCTTAACTCTGACAATTAGCATTAACATCATTTTCTTATGTTATTTTAACAATTGAAAAATACATAACTGCAATAAATTATTTATAATAGCAGTCATCATTTTGTTTACATTTGTTATATTAATGCTAAAACATGGGAATTGCTGTATATATAACAAGTTAAGCCATTTGCTTTTGTCACATAAAAATTTGCTGATAGAATCAGGATAAACTATTTTAATTACACAGAGACATAAGTGGATTTTTTAAAAAAAATTCAGTGAGATTTTTAAAAAAATGAATTGATATTTCAAAAGACATTGCATTTTACTTGCAAATTTAGATTGTGTGTTAGTACTTAAATATGTTTAATTGATAAAATCAAACATTCATTGAGTTTTATATTAACCTCATTAAAAAGTCATAAGCATGTCTCTCAAGATGATTTAATAATAATAGGCATTCTTTTTTCTTTCAGTGAGGAATGATGTTTTTCTTCCATGTATACCAATACATGATGAACCTTGCCATCATTTTAAAAAAATCACATTTTCTTAGCTGTTTGACACTATTTTCTCAAGTACTTCATATAATATCAGATAATGTGATAGAGTAACACTGAAACATGTTCAAACACTAAACATTAAATGTCTGTTTGGAATATGCTACCATTTTTCTGCTCCAATGCATGACTATCATTGATAAAAAATAGAATTATGTGTTTCTAATGGCATGTAATATCCTAACTCCAGTGAGAAATACTGGTGTTATCATAACCTATAAATCATATAAAAGCCAAAATATAGAGAAGGAAAACAGATTGGTATCAAGGACTGTGAAGTAAAATAATTTGTGAAATTTACTTTAAGATACAGACCTAAATAGAGTTTTCTTCCTTCCCATTTATTTTCTCTATCCTAGTCCTAGTAATGTTACCCACTTCCTTTGTGGCATGTAAGAGAAATATATACTAGTTACATTTGTGTAATTTAATCTCCTGTTAATGCTAATAGAGCATCACAAATGATATTAATATATGGAAAATAGTTATGCCAAGTTTAGACATCATAAATTGAATAACAGATCATTTAGTAATTCAGAAAATGGGTAAATAGGTAACTGTAAAAGGATGAGGGATAAATAATCATTATTACCAAATTAAATTATGGCAAAGTAAATTTATAGTTTAAAATTAAATTTAACATAAGTAATTCATAATAAAAATGCTTATAGCATAATACATGCTGTGTTTATAAACACTAGTACCTAAAAACACTTAATGGATTTGAAGTCAGGAATCTTAGAATTTATTTCTACCATTGCAGGCCAACACTTTATCCACTGAGCAAAACCAGCTAGGGTAAAGTTCCTGTTTTTAGTGGTATATTCACAAGTTCATTTGCAAACATGGTGTATGGAGTTTTCATGTCAGTGTTTTTCACTGAAATGTTTTACATGGAATGGAAGAGCTCAGAGACAGAAATTCACAGGGTGATCGCCTATCTACTTAATAAGTCTTTCTCATTTTTCATAAACCCACATGAATGGAAATCATAGCTACAAAAATGACAAAGAAGGATATTATGAACTGCTACTTACTTGAAGCTTCTAGGCTAAATGGGCTACAATTCTGATTCATGAGAGAAATTTCAAGAGAACAGTCTCAGTAGATAAAAAATACGTCAAAAGCTTTTTCCATTTATGGCATATCATTCAGAGGATAAACAGTCCATGGTGTATTAATTTTTGATGATTGTAACATAGGTGATTGTTAGCCAAACTTGGATGTGATGCCCATTAGAGGTGATAGATTAACAGTTCTGAAACATCACATCATCTGTATATTCATGGAAAAGTAATGGAGGTAGTGGCTTTCATCTATTCTATATAATACATCTCATGTACAGATAGCCCTGAGTTCTTTATGCACTGCATTACACCTTAGTGTCTTGATTTACTGATTTTTAGAAAAACTGCTTTACTTTTCCTAGTTATTATCAACAGCTGATGCCAAAACAATTTAAAAGTAATTACTACTTATATTTAATTCTCCTTTTGCCACAATGTTTGACAATAACTTGTGAAATATTTATTAAACTAGAAGCCCGGTGCATGAAATTCGTGCACGGCAGGGGGTTGTCCCTCAGCCCAGCCTGTACCCTCTCCAATCTGGGACTCCTGGAGCGATGTCGGACATCCCTCTCACAATCCAGGACTGCTGGCTCCCAACTGCTCGCCTGCCTGCCTTCCTGATTGCCCCTAACCGCTTCTGCCTGCCAGCCTGATCACCCCCTAACCACTCTGCTGCCAGCCTGGTTGATGCTTAACTGCTCCCCTGCCAGCCTGTTTGCCCCCAACTTCCCTCCTCTGCCAGCCTGGTCAGCCCTAACTGCCCTCTCCTGCAGGGTTGATCACCTCCAACTGCCCTCCCTTGCAAGCCTGGTCCCTCACAACTGCCCTCCCTTGCAAGCCTGGTCCCTCGCAACTGCCCTCCCTTGCAGGCCGGGTGCCTCCCAACTGCCCTCTCCTGCTGGCCATCTTGTGGTGGCCATCTTGTGTCCACATGGGGGCAGGATCTTTGACCACATGGGGGCAGCTATATTGTGTGTTGCAGTGATGATCAATCTGTATATTATTCTTTTATTAGATAGGATAGAGGCCTGGTGCACGGGTGGGGGCCAGCTGGTTTGCCCTGAAGGGTATCACAGATAAGGGTGGGGGTTCCCTTGGGGCGTGGGGCGGCCTGAGCGAGGGGCCTGTGGTGGTTTGCAGGCCGGCCACGCCCCCTGGCAACCCAAGGGGAGGCCCTGGTATCTGGAATTTATTTTCCTTCTACAATTGAAACTTTGTAGCCTGGAGCGGAGCCAAGCCTGGGGCTCCGGCAGCCATTTCTGTGGCAGTTAATTCACCTTCTACAATTGAAACTTTGTTGCCTTAAGCGGGTGGGCCCGGCCAGGGTGTGCGGAAAGCTTTGCTTCCCCTGTTGCCACCAGCAACCCTGGCCTGCTCTCTCAAGCTCCATTCTGCCGCTATTTGTTTGAATTTGTTTACCTTCTATAATTGAAACTTTGCAGCTTGAGTGGAGGCTTAGGCCTGCAACGGCTATGGAAAGCTTGGCTTCCTCTGTTACCTGGGAAACCTTTCTCTCTGTGGCTGTAGCCATCTTGGATTGGGGTTAATTTGCATACTCGCCCTGACTGGCTGGTGGGCGTGGCTTAGCTGGTGGGCATGGCTTATGTAGCGGAGTGATGGCTAATTTGCATATTACCATTTTATAGAGAGGATGAGGCCTGTGTATTAAATACATTAATGATATTTCTTCCTAGATTTGAAAATGAACTTTCATCCAATCTAAGTTTGTGTATACCATTAAAAATGGAGGAAACAAATACCATCAATTAACCAAACAAGCTGTATAGTTAATATAGGGCACATCCAAATTTTTAAGTTCTTGACATAATAAAATATGAAAATATTTGAATTACAAAATTAATAAACATACTATCTGGTCCTTCAGGAATATAGTAAAAAATTATCTTAGAATTATGTTATGTTTGAGATATTTTTTCCATCTTTACAGAGATATAATTGACACATAACAGTGTAAGTTTAAAGTATACAGTGAGTTGATTTGATACTTATATATTGCAAAATCATTACCAACAGAACTTTAGCTAATACCACCATCTTGTCACATACTATTTTTTTATGATGAGAACATTTAAGAGAAACTATCTTAGAAATTTTCAAATATATAATACAGCATTATCCTATATAATAAAAGCCTAATCTGTAAATTGTCCCCTGGACTGGAGTTCCGCTGGGAGTTCAACCGCTCGACCAGTTGCTATGATGCACACTGACCACCAGGGAGCAGACACTCTGACCAATAGGTTAGCTTGCTGCAGGTGCTGGTGGGCTGGACTGGCAAGTGAGGTGTGAGATGAGAGGCATCAGGAAGCTTCCAGGGTTTGGCCAGAGCCCTGGGCAGAAGTGGGTGGGGGCAGGAGCCAGGAGGGACCAGGTGGCGGGAGGCTGCTATGTGTGATCTGAGAGCTGTGGACTGTACAACCATCTGCAGCCTGTGGCGTTTTCAGTGCACAATTTATGATCTTCAGAGCTGCCTCTTTTTATTTGTTAAGTTTCACTAACTACGTGGGGCTCTTGGGGGCTCAGCAGAGAGGGGGGCAGGGCTGAGTCAGAGAAACCGAGTCCAAAACTTAAAAGAAAGCAGGAGGCAGCGAGAGGTGGAGGATGACAGCTGCACAGGAGCCTAGAAAAGCTGCTGGGTGGAGGTAGCCGATGAGCCCAATGCCTCTCCCATGGGATAGTCTCCATGTCCCTCCCTCCTCTTCCCTGTGACCCATCACCCCAGCTCTCCTCCGAGGCCCTGCCTGGGCTCACACCCTCCTCCCCCCACCCCCACACAGCCCCGCCCACCCCACACAGTCCTGTCCTGCCCCACACAGCCCGCCCCACACAGCCTTTGGGGAGCTCTGCCCCTGAAGGAGAAAGGGGGAGCGGTTGACTGACTGGTTGCTATGATGTGCACTGACCATTAGGGGGCAGATGGTCTGACCAGTAGATTAACTTGCTGCTGGGGTCCAGCCAATCGGGATTGGGTGAGACATGACCTGGAGCCTTCCCAAGGTCCCTCCTGCAGTTCCTCCCCAGCCACTGGCCCAGATCGGCCCCAATCGTGACTGGGCGAGATGGCCTTGATAGGCCCTGATCGCTGGCCAGGCGGACGGACCCCACCCATGCACGAATCCATGCACCAGGCCTCTAGTTAATTATAATAACCATGCTGGATATTAGATCTCCAGAAGCTATTCATCTTATGACTGGAACATTATAACCTTTGACCAACATCTCCCCAGTTCCTCTGATCTCAGACCTAGTGCCCACCATTCCACTCTATTTCTATGAGTTTGGCTTTTTTTAGATTCTACTTGTAAGTGACATCTTACAACATTTGTCTTTCTCTGTCTGACTTATCTCACTTAGCATATTGCCCTCAAGTTCCATCCATGTTGTCACAAATGGCAGAATTTCCTTGTTTCTCATGACTAAATAATATTCCATTGTATTTATAGATATATAGATCCTCTCTAATAAAATGGTATTATGCAAATTAACCATCACTCTGCTACATAAGCCACACCCACCAGCCAAGCCACGCCCACCAGCCAATCAGGGCAAGTATGCAAATTAACCCCCATCCAAGATGGCTACAGCCACAGAGAGCAAGGTTTCCCAGGTAACAGAGCAAGCCAAGCTTTCCGAATAGCCGTTGCAGGCCTAAGCCTCCACTCAAGCTACAAAGTTTCAATTATAGAAGGTAAACAAATTCAAACAAATGGTGGCAGAACGGAGCTTGAGAGAGCAAGCCAGAGTTGCCGGCGGCAACAGGGGAAGCAAAGCTTTCCGCACACCCTGGCCGGGCTCACCCACTTAAGGCTACAAAGTTTCAATTGTAGAAGGTGAATTAACTGCCACAGAAATGGCTGCCGTCCCAGAGGGAGAAGCAGGAGGCTTGGCTCCACTCCAGGCTACAAAGTTTCAATTGTAGAAGGAAAATAAATTCCAGATACCAGGGCCTCCGCTTGGGTTGCCAGGGGGCATGGCCGGCCTGCAAACCACCACAGGCCCCTCGCTCAGGCTGCCCCACGCCCGAAGGGAACCCCACCCTGATCCGGGACACCCTTCAGGGCAAACCAGCTGGCCCCCACCCATGCACCAGGCCTCTATCCTATCTAATAAAAGAGTAATATACAGATTGATCATCACTGCAACACACAATATAGCTGCCCCCATGTGGTCAAAGATCCTGCCCCCATGTGGACACAAGATGGCCACTACAAGATGGCCAGCAGGGGAGGGCAGTTGGGAGGCACCTGGCCTGCAAGGGAGGGCAGTTGTGAGGGACCAGGCCTGCAAGGGAGGGCAGTTGAGAGGGACCAGGCTTGCAAGGGAGGGCAGTTGGAGGTGATCAACCCTGCAGGAGAGGGCAGTTAGGGGTGACCAGGCTGGCAGAGGAGGGAAGTTGGGGGCAAACAGGCTGGCAGGGGAGCAGTTAAGCATCAACCAGGCTGGCAGCGGAGTGGTTAGGGGGTGATCAGGCTGGCAGGCAGAAGCGGTTAGGGGCAATCAGGAAGGCAGGCAGGCAAGCAGTTGGGAGCCAGCAGTCCTGGATTGTAAGAGGGATGTCCGACTGCCCGTTTAGGCCTGATCCCACCAGAGGGATGTCCGACTGCCCGTTTAGGCCCGATCCCACTGGCCTAAATGGGCAGTCGGACATCCCTCCAGGAGTCCCAGATTGGAGAGGGTACAGGCTGGGCTGAGGGACAACCCCCCACCGTGCACGAATTTCGTGCACCGGGCTTCTAGTATAGCTATAAAATGTCCTCTTTATTCATTCATCCATTGATGGATGCTTAGGTTATTTCCAGATCGTGGTTATTGTGAATAATGCTGCAAGGACCATGGGAGTGCAGATATATCTTCAAGATCTTGTTTTCATTTTCTTTTGGTATATACCCCAAAGAGGGATTGCTGGATCATATTGTATCTTTTTTTTGTGTGGCTAATAAAATTAATTCTGGCCTGTTCTTGGATCCTGAAATTAGGTTACAGTCACATTATTCTGCACACGGTAATTTGCAGGCGAATATTTGTGTGTGGTGTGAGGAGTGGAGAGGGTGGATGAGGAAATAGGCACATTATCAAATGTTGTTTTATACATACTGCTAAATAACACTAAGCATTTAGAGAACACTTAGATTTATAAACTTTAGATGAAAATTTATGTCTCAATTAAAAATAAAAACAAACAACTCAGCAAATATGTAGTCACCATCATCTCTTTTAGACGAAATGTAAATTGTTTTAGGAAATTCTGCCATGTGAAGAAAATATACTAACAAAGCTTTTCTTTTATTCCTTTCAATTTTGCATTTTACCAAAAAAGGGACTAAATTTAAAATAATTTATTCTAAATACCACATTCTATGATGTGATTCATTTAGTATATATGTAATATTTCAGAAATCTCTCTCTCTCTCTCTCTCTCTCTAACAAGAGTATGGAAAGAGGGAGAGGAAAACGTTCAGTAAGTACAATGTTGTTTTGTGACTTTTAAAGTAATGTGAGTGTGAGGGGCCCAGAAGTTAGGTAACAAGTATTTATAGGGGTGAGAGTAGAGCAAGGTAGTTCATATCAGTTAGAGGCTAATAACAGAAGAGTACTAGTAAGAGATGGAAATATTTAGTCTTTTTCTGCCAAATCTAGTACATTATGCACAAGGATAAAACTGAGTTAGAAATCTTTCCCTTTCCACCCAATGGTGCATTGCATAGGACCTATCATTTGCCAATATCATGCTCTAAAGAAAAACACCAGTCTAGAGAACCTAACTGATAAAGAGCTATGAGATGTTTGGTACAAAACTATTTACTGGCATCATAATGAATGGAATATATTAGAAATAAATTACTCAATCCTCAAAAAGATAGTCAATTCCTGCCAGAATTGAGTCAGGTATTATCATTATTCCCACTTTAGAAATGAGAAAATTAAGTACAGGAGTGTTCAGTGAGCTGGTCAAGGTTACCTAAATACATCGAGCTAAATTCTGAGCTATGACTCTAGCTCCAGAGTCTGTATTTTTTGCCACTCCATCCTATGTGCATGTTTATTTACTTTCCTTAAAAAGAAAAAAAAAATGTTATGGATTTTCTCTGATCTCCCTATTTTTTTCAGCTGTTAATATAATAAGTAGGACACTTTAAAATGTCATTTTCCTCACTGGTCCTGAAAGTCTGGGTGACTTTATAACAATAAGGTCAATTTTAGGACCTGAAGTCATTAATTGGGTGTAAAAGAAATATCAAAATTGAGCCTTATTTCCTTAAGAATTAGGCATTAGTACCACATACTCTACCTGTCTAGGAATCTTTTGATAGGGTTTTGATTAAACCCAAGGTAAATATCTTAGAGCAGCTGAGTCCTCTGGGATTGTCATTTGCTGCCCAATTTGATAGAGGTTTATATGAATTTTTAACAGAGGGGGGAAAGAAAAAGATTTGTCTAAAGGTATTTCTCTATGCATATCATCAATCCATTTCACATCACCTGTCAGGGCCCATAGCAGGCAGAGTGCCATTTTGAATTTGGCTTTGATTTTAATGTGGACTCTGATCTGTAGAAAAATTAGTGGCTGATGGTCACTCTATATTAATTGGCATATTTGCCTCTAACAAATTTGCTTCTAACAATTCTCTGGTGCTAGATATTAAAATAAATTGAAATTATCAAACCATTAAACTGAAGATTACCTTCTGAGAAACCTATTTTGGAATTGGAGAATGAGATGTGATTAATGAAGATGGAAGTTGATTGCTTCTTTTCTTTAATAGCTAGAACTAATGGCAATTTCATGTCCCTGCTGCTTTGACCAGTAAAATGTATTAGAAATAGAAAAAATTCAAAAAGTCAGCTTTCAAAGACATATTTTTAATGGGGATCTGAAGCTACTTTTCAAAAACATAATTTATAAATACTCTCCTCTTTATGATGGTCTAATCTATTTAATTTGTAGAAAAGCAAACAATTTCATGTAAACTTATAGTTTTGTTTCTCTGTCTACTAATTGTGTTAGTTTTAAATTAACAGAAAAGAGTACTACAAATTATACATTTAACACTGTTATTTCCACATTAAGACTTGTCCTCTTCAATATTGTTATGATCATTTGAAACAGTTCTCCATCAGCACTATTTTCATCATAATTTATTAGTTTTTCTTAAATGTATTAGTTTTTCTTAAATTTTTTTTCAGTTATAGTTTATGTAGTATTGCTTTGTATTAGTTTCAGGTTTACAGCATAGTGGTTAGACAATCATATACTTTACAAAGTGTCCCCCCTTATATTTCCAGTACCCACCTGACACCATACTTAGATATAACGATATTACTGACTATATTCCCTATGCTGTACTTTACATCCCCATGACAAATTTGTAACTACCAATCTGTACTTCCCAATCCCAGTCCTCTAACACTCCCCAACCCTGACAACCATCAGTCTGTTTTCTGTATCTATGAGTCTATTTCTGTTTTGCTTGTTTATTTATATTGTTCTTTAAATTTGACATATAAGTGAAATCATATTGCCCTTGTCTGACTGACTTATTTCACTTAGCCCCATAATAATCAAATTTTAATCAATTGCATTGCCCTTTTCTGACCGTGGCTCATTGCTATCATAGCATGACATGCTTTTGAAGAATATTTAGTGTCAGGTCATGTTCTAAGGCACTCTGTAGGATCTGACATTATTATTCCAGTCCATTTTTTGTTGGAATGACAGTGATCCCCCCTATTTCAGAATCTGTCTCTAATGGAGGCCACAGACAATTTGAATAGTCAAGATATGGCATGGGGGCTATAGCTAACTTGTCTTGAAGCTTTATATTTATAGCCAACACACCGTAATTTACTAGAGTCCATTTGAGTGACTTGGGTGTGCTAAAGACACTCTATATGAATACCCCCCCACTGTCCATTGTCTCCTCCAGTGCATCCTAATCATTGCATCTCCTGTCTTCACTATAGCCAATGCATATTCTGTGCTTTAGGGCTCACTGTGGCCTATTATCTACCTCAACTTTGAGGGACATTTTGCTGAAGGTAGAAATAAGCCTAAATTGAGATAAAACACTAATGGTTAAAATGTATATTATTAATTTTCCTCTTATAAAACAATTTAATTTTCACAAAAACCTCTAGGATATTTTCAGAAAGTACTGCCTGATATGTAAATTTGCATCACTATACTAAGGCCATTGAAAGAGAAAAAAAATAGTAATAATAAATAGCAATTTCTACTTATGTATTACTCTGTGCTAAGCATTTATTTGTATTATATAATTATCTGTCACTATTTCCCTATCATAGGATAATACTTCAAATAAAAGAGCCCCTAATACAAATTTACAATATATTAGACATAGCTTTCAATAAAGATTTAATTATGCTCTTACACAAAATACAAAATTTTGCTGTTGAGATGAGAAAGATGTATTGCATCTCCATGAAAATATTCTAATTGCTGAAGTTTTTCATAAAACATGGTTCCTGTTTATCATTTCAACTTGAGATTTTGATATTGCATCCTAAAAGCTTTCATTTTAAAGTTTAAGTTTGTATAATTTGGTCTATGATTTTAATAACATCAGGCCTTATTACAATGACAGTTTACTACGAGCCTATTGTGCATTTTCTTGTGGCATGAGTATTTTTTGTTAAATAATCAGGCTATTTGAGAAGTCTGTAACATTGACTATTTTTTTAATACTAGCATACTAATACCTCATCACCATTGTTTTCTTAAGTTTGCATATAGCACGTGGAAAAAGATTGTGGTTTTTGTTTGTTTGTTTTGTTTTGTTTTATGCTATAGAGGGACTGGATAAGTAAAACATCTATAAAAATTGGCCAAGGGAAAGTAAGAGAAATGTGAAGCCCTTTGAGCAATCAAAGCATTGATCGTCGATAGGAGTCCAGCTCCACTGCTGACTTTCAAAGCTTTGAATAGGTCGGGAGGATAGCAGGCTCTGCGATTAAAGTTGTGAAAGTGCAGTCTGCAATTTTTAAGATATACATCCTGCTGACAGGTACACTTTCAAAGGTAGGACGATGGCTCTGAATTCAATAAGCACTTACCTGGATTAAAAGTACCAGATTCAAAATGGTCTGCTTTAACATTTAATGGTGTTTCCATTTAACAAATATTTATTGTACATCTATGCATCGAATAAATACTAAAGGGAGGAATAAAACAAAGAACAATGAATTTTCTTTATAGTAGGAATATAAACATAAATTTATAAATAACTTCATTTTAAGGTAGAACAGGGAAAAACAAGAAAAAGAGTAAATAAATACCACTGGGATACAGGGAAAAGAGACAACTATTTCAGAAATCATGCTTTTAGCTCAGGTCTTCCATTTAAAAATTAATTGTTTAAAATTATAGATATTTTAAACCTGCTACCATTTTGTATTGAGTAGAGGAAGAATAGTATAAGAAAAATAAAGGGGATCTGGGTAGGTGTGAACAGCGTTTGTATTTCTGTAAAGACGCGTGAAACCATATAAGAAGCAAGTGAGGGGTAAGATAGCCCTGAGGTTCAATAAGAAATTAGCTGAGCAGTTCTACACATAAATGCCATATTGGATTTGTCAGAGTTCCACCAGGCACAGTAGACAATCCTAGTAGTAATTCCATACAATGGGCAAAATAGTAACTCGCTAAATTTGTCCTGATCCTTAGAATTTATGAATATGTTACATTACATGGCAAGAGGGATTAAGGTTGCTAATGAAGATTATCTTTCAGTTTTACTCCTGTCAGTAACTTAATGAGGATTTGTGGCAATAGCTCATAAAATGTGAAAAAGATGTGTCAGTAATGTGAAATTAGGGGTTTAAAAGATTGGAGATATCAGAAAAATATCATATTCACTATTTTATGTATGCATCATTCATAACAGTCTCTAAAAGGCTGCAGCAGTAGATTTAAAGTATAGAGATTGATCATGAGAACATCATGACTGTCAAAGAATTAATGGTAGATTCAACAGAGAAAGCCTATTCCTGCACATATGTGTTACATTTTATTTATTGGGCAATTATAGTTTGCCAGCCACTTACTATAGTCCTGCATGTTTTTAGGTTAATTATAGCCTAGTGCATTTCTGTAGTTTTCACTCATCACCAAAATGCCCACATTACTCAGCTTCTTTAGAACCCACAGCTCAAATCTACTACTTAATCTCCACAAAAAGAGAATACCTGGAGTTGAGCCCCACATTAGGCATTCTAGGGTACTGCATTTTGAATTGCATTGAAGTAGATGCTGATAACGGGAATTATTTGGGAGCACTCTTGGGATCATCATTGGAAAAGAGAAGGGAAGGAAGAAGGCTTGGTCAAGAGAAGTTTAATTGTTATACACTCCCAAAGAAAGCCTTCACTCATTCAATGGGGTACTCTGGAGCTAGAATGGACTTCAGAATTGTTTCACATTGGGGTAAAGGGTGTTTTCTAACAGATTGATTGATATTCATTCATTCATTTATTTATTATCATTTAAATATATTTTTATTGATTTCACAGAGAGGAAAGGAGAGGGAGAGAAAGAGATAGAAACATCAATGATGAGCAGAGAATCATTCATCAGCTGCCTCCTGCATGCTTCACATTGGGGACTGAGCCTGCAACCCGGGCATGTGCCCTGACCGGAAATCAAACCATGACCTCCAGATTCATAGGTAGACTTTCAACCACTGAACCATGCCGGCTGGGCCAGATTGAACAGTTTTTAGAAGCAGGCTGCCATGGAAGGAGGCATGACTTTGGGCAAGACCTGCTTTTTAGCAAAAGTAATCTCCAAAGAGGCAGGAAGCTAAGGGCCATCTCGGGCAGCACTGCCAGTACCAGGGGAAATAATTCTCTTATTCATTAGGTAGATCAGGTAGCACATCACAGTATCCATCCTCCTGGGATAAAACTCAAGCACAGTGACACCAAATCATGATTTTATTTAAAAAACTAACCTTTCTGGGCCTGTAAAATAAGAAGCCCAGATTTTACAATATCTAAATATCCCTTTCTGCCCTCATATTATTTTATTTTCTCCTTGATTTTTGATTTTTGTTGCACAAAATATTAGCAAGATTGGAAACTATACCTACCCACCATGTTCAAACATTATTTTTTAAATATAATTTTATTGATTTCAGAGAGGAAGGGAGAGAGAGAGAGATGGAAGCATCAATGATGAGAGAGAATCATTGATTAGCTGCCTCCTGCATGCCCCCTATTGGGGATCGAGCCCACAATCCAGGCATGCGCCCTTGACTGCAATGGAACCTAGGACCCTTTAGTCCACAGGCTGAGGATTTATACACTGAGCCAAACCAGCTAGGGCCAAACATTGTTTTTTAAATTCCACTTTTGTAAAGTTACAAATAAACAAATTTGATTTTACTTTCCTGCTTATTAAAAATCACATTTCTATAACCACAGCTTAAGCTGATAATCAACCAATGATCAATAAAGCAAATTGTTTAATGCAAATTTTCCAAACATGACTTTAAATATAGAATGAAGTATATTTTAAGACAATTTATTTAGGGTAAGACTTCATATTTCTCAAAAATAAATTAACATTACATAAATACAATAGATACCATATCTCCTAGTTTGCTCTAAAGAAAACGTATCTTTTGCAAAGTGGTGTGTAAATGCTCCTCAATAAGCCCAGGAATGTTAGATTGTCTCTTGCAGTTTCCTTTTCTTGTTCCCTTAGTCATGTTTGACTGAAAGTGAATTTGTAGCTTTTTAATTATTGTGCAGCTTCAATTCAACCAGCAATAAGTAGTTATCTTATTTGCTGTCAGCTTTAACTAACCTCAGCTGTGACAGAGCAATGTGTACAGCATTATCTTTAGTGGCACTACTGAATCATAGTAGCTGTCATCTGGAGATTCTTTATGTGAAAGAGAGGACCTACACATAAGTGAACACATGGTATTTTAATATTTGGTATATATAAGGCTAGGCTGTTTCTATACCAAAGGCTATTAGTTGGCCACAAGATCAAAATGCTCATATTCCTTGATTAATTCATTCAGTAAATACATATTGAATCCTTCCCCTCTGTGAGACTATTGCAATTACATAGAAAAGATGATAGTGACTTTCACTGGAGTGGTGCTAGAAGGTAAAGGGTATGGGTTAGATTTTGGGTGTGAGAAAAATAGAAACATAAGGAATGATACTAAGATTTTGGCCTATGCAACTAAAAGAGGGTCATGCTATATTTAATTGCAAATCTGGTTATTGTACCTCCCTAACTTTTTCTGAAACTCCATACTGGAGAATAACCTCTTAAATATGGTCAAAGATAGTTCTCATGATGAGCTCACCTTATGGTTTGCAAATTAAATTGCCCAAATTCTGAGCTGCAAATACTTCACATACATACTAGTAGTACTGTTTCATGCCTCTATTTGACTACCCTCAGAACTCATGGAAACCACTATTCAGAATATGTTCTTAGTGTTCCTACAAACTCATAAATGGCTCAGACTAGTAGCGGGCTTATGTTATGCCAAACACTCTGTAAGGGCTTTAAATACACAAAGTCATTTAATTTTCATAACAGTCCTACATGGTAGGTAATAATGCTACATTGATAAAGAACTGAGGCACAGCTATTTGACAAAGGTCAATATTCTTAATAAGCAGTAAAGCTGGGTTGTATTCAGAGAGCCCTGGGTCAAGATCTCTGTTTTAACCACTGTACCACAGAGGACTGACTTCAAGTATACTACGATAATTCCATTAACTTACTGCATTACAATTATTTGTTTATTGTCTTTCTCTCTGTAGGTTTCTTGAGGACAATAACCCATTTACTCATCTTTGTGCAAGTAAGTGCCTATCACAGCAGTTACTTCTCAATTAGTGCTATAAAATAGTTTTCTGAACTAAATTAAATTTTAAACATCTGTTTATTATTTCTTGACTTTTGTGAAATTTATGACACATATACATAATTTTTGAAGGTTTAAAGGAAGAAATTAAAGGTTAAGAAATAAGAGAAAGGGAATGTGGGAAAGAAGAATGACTAATTTTAGTGCACTTAGGAAATATAATTAAAAACATAATATTCTCCCAAACCAGATATCCTCTCCACAAGGATAATAGAGAAAGAAATCACACTTGTTTCTGAATAAGCATTAAACCAGAATGTGATGCCCATCACAGGTAATCCACTAAAAGATTATAAAGACAGAAATCTCTCCTGTTTATATCCAAGCAGCTACAATCCATACACACACATTTTCAAGACAAGCAACTAGCTTTTTTTTTTTTTAATATATTTTATTGATTTTTTACAGAGAGGAAGGGAGAGGGATAGAGAGCTAGAAACATCGGTGAGAGAGAAACATCGATCAGCTGCCTCCTGCACACCCCGCACTGGGAATGTGCCCGCAACCAAGGTACATGCCCTTGACCAGAATCAAACCTGGGACCCTTGAGTCTGCAGGTCGATGCTCTATCCACTGAGCTAAACTAGTTGCTTAGTTAGGGCCAAGCAACTAGTTCTTATTAAGAAGACTTCATAGCACCATTTGTCACATAGTATATTCTAACTTCACTTGACCACTAGATTATGTTAGCTAATTGACTTTAATCAAAGAAAGCACACACTTATCATATCTTTACAACAGGAAAGAGTTTTGCAACTTGGAGCAGGGCACCCAGAAAAATTAGGTCCCTCTTTGTTTCCTTTTCCCATAGAAAAGGACAGATAGGGGCCCTGTCTCCCACTGATGTTTACATTTCAGAGATGGCACCAAGGGTCTTGAGAAAGAGATTCTAGGTCATAAACAGTATTAATGTATATTTCAAACACCTGGGAAGTACTTAACATAACTCTAAAGTAAATGCTCAAAGAAGGAGGGAGGGAGTCTCCTTAGTTATTTCCAAAAGAGAGAATTAAGTCTCTTATTTTTCATTTGTATTTGTATTTGTCCTTACAAGCAGAGTGACTAAAAAACAGGACAGAGAGCACGTGGTATAGGAAAAACACTGAGATGTTTTAGGGCCAGATTTGTTACTTACATTTTTTCCTTGAAGGAAGCATTTAATCTCTGTGGGCTCAGCTTTTCACCTGTAAAGTGAGTGAGTTGCATTGAATATTACATAAGGCCACGTTTGGATTTATTGATCTACTACAAAATAACAAAAAAAAAAAAATTGAGAGTTCAGTGAAGATGATTTGTTACTTTTTACATCTACACTTGTTTGAACTTTAATTACTCTGATCTCTCTAAGCCCCAATCAATGACTGTCATTGAACACCTATAGACCTCTAAATCACAAGGAAATTAGAATCATTACTTGTTCTCTCTTACACCCCTAACACATATATTTTAGGAGTTTTGCAAACCTGAGTAAGGGTGCATTGAAAGAAATGACAACTCACTTTCATTTTACAGAATATTTTAACAATGAATAATGGGCAAGAAAAAAAGCATTTTCTTATTCCTGTTTCTGTTTGTTTGCTTTTTATCTGTAGATAATAAGACTGGAATTGTGGTCCTGTATTATAGACTGTTATTCTCACAGGCATGGGAAATTACACATTTTATTTCCTTGAATGATGGATATGTTTAAGGTATTCTGATACTTTTTTTTTTCTGTTCCCCAATAAAGAAAATTCTGTAGAAACAATGGATGCTAAACACAATGAAATAGTTGTGTGTCTGTGTTTTTAAATAACAGCTGTCTTCTTACACAATTTACTTCATAAATAAAATCCTGTTAGCTAATATGTGAAAATCATTGATGTTTCTGCTAAATAAATATTTTTTAGGAAAAATAAAAAACATTGTTTGAAAGATAAATATCTTGGCCTGGCCGGTGTAGCTCGGTGTTGAGCATCAATCTATGAACCAGCAGGTCATGGTTTGACTCCAGGTCAGGGCACATGCCTGGGATTCAGGTTAGGCTGGATCCCCTATAGGGGGCGTGCAGGAGGCAGCCAATCAGTGATTCTCTCTCATCGTTGATATTTCTCTCTCTCTCTCCCCCTTCCTTCTTCTCTGAAATCAATTAAAATTTATTTTAAAAAAAGAATAAATAAAGATTAATATCTTTGAGGGAAAAAAATGTTTAATTGATTGCCTGTGTCCTTTAGTGTGTGAGAGGCTTTTCTGCTGAGCCTAAAAGGTCTTAAAGAAATAATATACACAAAACTATTTAAATAGTAAATCTAGCCCTAACTGGTCTGGCTCAGTGGATAGAGCGTTGGCCTGCGGACTCAGGGGTCCCAGGTTCGATTCCTGTCAAGGGCATGTACCTTGGTTGCGGGCACATCCCCAGTAGGGAGTGTGCAGGAGGCAGCTGATTGATGTTTCTCTCTCATTGATGTTTCTAACTCTCTATTCCTCCCTCTTCCACTCTGTAAAAAAAAAACAAAATTAAAAAAAAGATGTAAAAAGAAAATCATCAAAAAATCTTGTTTAAAAATAAATAAATAAATAGTAAACCTATGTATTCCCTGGGAGCAAGTGTGCTGTGCATATTTTTTGTGTCAGCGTTTGTGTGAGTGTTTTGGTGCTATAGATTCCATACATGTTTTCAAGTTTCATCCATGTTGTAGCATGTGTCAGAATATCTCTTTTTATGGGTGAATAATATTCCACTGTATGGAATTTTTGTTTATTCATCTGATGGACACTTGGGTTGTTTACACCTTTTGGCTATTTTGAATAATGTTGAAGCGAACATTGTCATACAATTATCTGAGTCACTGTTTTTAATTATTTGGGTTATATACATAGGAATGGAATTGTTGGGTCATACACAAGTTCTATGTTTAGAGGAACTGCCAAATTGTTTTCTTCAGTGAATGCACAATTTTCACCAGCAAGTTATAAGGGTTCCAAATTTTATACATCCTTTTTTCTGTTTGGTTGTTAATTATTTTCATTGTAGTGGATGTGAAGTGGTATCTAATTGTGGTTTTGATTTGCATTTTCCTAATGATGTTGAGCACCTTTTCATTTGTTTATTGGCCATTTATGTATCTTTTTTAGATAAATGTCTATTCAAGTTCTTGACCTATTTTATAAATTAGTTTGTCTTTTTGTTGTTTAGTTGTAGAAACTCTTTTCAAATATTGGATATAAAACATTTATATATATGATTTGCAAGTATTTTCTTAGATGCTATTTTAGTCAGGGTTTTCTGAAAAACAGAATATATATATAGTACTACTGTTCTAAACAAAAGGGAACAACATGAACACAGTATGTTCTTCCATCTGTTTATGTCTTCCTCTATCTCTTTTATCAGTGTCCTGTAGTTTTCCGAGTATAGGTCTTTTACCTCCTTAGTTAAGTTTATTCTGAGGTATCTTAATTTTTTTTGGTGCGATGGTAAATGGGATTGCTTTTTCAGTCTCTCTTTCTGTAAGTTCACTATTGGTGTATAGAAATGCCATAGATTTCTTGGTGTTAATTTTGTATCCTGCTACATTGCCAAATTCATTTATTAAGTCTAATAATTCTTTTATGGATTCTTTAGGGTTTTCTATGTATAGTATCATGTCATCTGCAAATAAGGACAGTTTTACTTATTTTCCAATTTGGATGCCTTTTATTTCTTCTTCTAGTCTAATCGCAATGGCTAGTACTTCCAGTACTATGTTGAACAGAATATATATCAACATATATATCTATATATCTATATATCTTTTGATACAATAAGTATAAATTATTATGCATATTCAAGTAATAGGTACATGGATTATGTAATAGCAATGTATTTTTAAAGGTTGAAAAAACTTAGTGAGATAAGAGTTATTTTTTCTTCCTTCTTACTCTATTTTTAGTGAGATATGAAATGCTGAATTTACAAATATAAAACGAGTACAATTGATCTATATTCATAGGGTTATAATCTATCAGATTCATGTCTTCTTTTTCAATTACAGTTTACATTTGACATTATTTGGTATTAGTTTTATGTGTAGAGCATAGTGGTTAGATAGTCATATTAACCTGACACTATACATAACTATTACATATCCAGTTATTACTGACTATATTTCCTATGCTGTACTTTAAATCTCTGTGACTTTTTTGTAACTATCAAGCTCTTCACTTTTTTCACCCAGTCCTACCACACCTCTCTGGCAACCAACAGTCTGTCTCTATATCTATGAGTCTATTTCTGTTTTGTTTGTTTATATTGTTCTTTAGTATCCATATATAAACAAAATCATATAGCATTTGTCTTTCTTTGACTGACTTATTTTCCTAAGCATAAGACTCCTTATGTCTCTCCATGCTGTCACAAATGGTATAATTTCATTTTTTATGGCTAAGTAATAGTCCATTGCATATATGTACTACCACATTTTTAAAAATCTAATCACCTATTGATGGACACTTGGGTTGCTTCAATAGCTTAATATCAACAATGCAGTAATTAACATAGGGGTGCATATATTCTTTTGAATTAGTGTTTGTGTTTTTTTCAGATATATATCCAGAAATGAAAACAATGGGCCATGACACAGTTCCATTTTTAATTTTTTGAGGAACCACCATACTGTTTCCATAGGGGCTGCACCAATTTGCATTCCCACCAGCAGTGCTTAAAGGTTCCCTTTTCTCCACATCCTCACCAAAACTAGTTTGTTCAGTGTACTTTATTTTCTAGTTAAGTTTACTTTATTTTCTAGTTGAAGTGGACAATCAGTTTCCTTCAGATTTAAAAAACTAAAAATGACAAAAATAAGAGTTACTAGTATATATTTTTGTCAGAGTTCTATTTGCATGAACTTACATTGATAGATTTGGGAATATCTCTTATATTTTGTGGTGTGAAAGTAAAAAATATATCTACACTAATAAAAGAAAAAGATGCAAATTGGCCGTACCTCTGCCACACCCACCAGCCAATCAGGAGTGAGTATGCAAATTAACCCAACAAAGATAGTGGGTTAATTTGCATACGCAGGTGTGGAGCGAAGACTGAAGGCTCTGGCCCAAGTGAAGACTGAAGACTGAAGACAACTGAAGACTGAAGACTGAGAGGCTTGGCTTCTCAGCTGTGGCTGGAGCAAAGGCCTGAGTCCCAGGTGCCATAGGAAAACCGGTGCCGGCAGCCAGGGAAGGAAGGCCTATTACACGGATCTTCGTGCAACAGGCCTCTAGTATATATATACTAGAGGCCTGGTGCACAAAATTTGTGCACTTATGGGGCCCTGCTCCCCAACCCTCCAATATTCATGTATTTTTGTATATGTGTGTATGTATGCACTGTTGGTTTTTTTGTTAATCCTCACCTAAGGACATTTTTCATTGATTTTTAGAGTAGAAGGGAAGGAGAGAGACAGAGAGAGAAACATGGATGTGAGAAAGACATATCAATTGGTTGCCTCCTGCACATGCCCCGACCAGATCAGGCCGAAATAGGGCTGCCAACAGGGTCGACTGCTGGCAGCCCACTGGGGCTCAGATGTTGAGCATATGGCAATTTTCTGTTTCTGCTTCCACATCTGGTAGAAGTCCCGCTTGTAGGAGCTGCTGATGGAGCCACCACTTTCTGTCTTGATGATCTTCTTGTCCTCTTGTCCTGACTATCCCACAAACCGCTTCTTCTTCCAGTCCCACTTGAGCTGCTGCCGGCCCCTGGTCAGGTTCTGGGCCTCGCCCCCCATCAGGTCCAGGACAGCACCAGCCACCTGCTGCTCAAAGGCACCTCTGGTCCCCATCAACACTTAGGACCCATTCACTGTCGAAATCTTTGAGCTGATAGGGGACATAGAAATCCTGGTCCAGCTGCCAGGCCTCCTCCTTCCACCTCTTGGCTCCCCGTTCAGGTCCTGGCTGTTGCCGTTTTCTGCACACAACCTCTATGAGATATCCTCCATGCTCTCTCCCTCCTCCTCCTCCTCCTCCTCCTCCTCCTCCTCCTCCTCCTCCTCCTCCTCCTCTTTCCCAGGCTGCTCCGCCTGCCACACTGGCAGCTCGGGGCTGGACCAGCCAGGCCCTCCTGCCACTCCTGCCGGCCCTGCCAGAAGCTGGCGATGGCCTTGCAGTCCTTTTGCTGTTTGGCCCACATCACCTGGCTGCTCAGGTCCCGGCTGGAGGCGTTGATCTCAAACATGGTCACCTGTGAGCGGTACTGCTTGATGCTGTCCCACCAGCCTCAGCTGCTGCAGCTCCTCCTTCTCAAAGCTCAAGCTGAAGAGGGGTTGTAGGCCCAGCCCCACAAGGTCCAGCTCCTTGGCCTGCTTAATGGACTCTGGCAAGTACACCGGCTCCCCGCTTTTTGGCCTTGGAGCCGGAGCAGACACCCCTCCCCACTTTAGATGGCAGGGCAGCCGGGTGTCCACTCCGTCTCCCCGCTTTCGATGGCAGGGGAGCCGGGTATCCGTGGCAGCCCCCCTCAGCGGCCACTGATCCGGTCTTTGAGAGGGGGGGTGGGGGGTGGGACTCGTGAGTCCCGCCCCTTAGCCTCTCAATGACCTGATCGGCTGCCTGAGTGCTTGCCCCATGCCTCTCAACAGCCCGATCAGCGGCCGATCCGGTCATTGATAGGCGCAGGGCGCGGGACTCGCGAGTCCCGCCCCCTGCACCACCGCCGATCTGGCTGTTGAGAGGCGCCTCTCAATGACCGGATTGGCCGCAGAGTCCCGCGCCCTGTGCCTCTCAACAGCCGGATCAGCGGTGGCGCGGGGGGATGGGACTCGCAAATCCTGCGCCCTGCGCCTCTTAATGACCGGATAGGCCACCCCGAGTCCTGCCCCCAAGCCTCCCGCTGCCCAATTGTGGGCGTAGCGGAGTGATGGTTATTTGCATATTACCCTATTATTAGGTAGGATAGTTCAAAAGTAAATCAGGATATAAGAAAATCAATATTATCCAAAGCCAAATTACTAAATATCATACCATATAAAATTGATTTCCTACTATGTGACACTGGATGATGTGGAATAATGTGTGTTTCTTTCTTTTTTTCTTTTTTTTTTAATATGTTTTATTGATTTTTTTACCGAGAGGAAGGGAGAGGGATAGAGAGTTAGAAACATTGATGAGAGAGAAACATCGATCAGCTGCCTTCTGCGCACCCCCCATTGGGGATGTGCCCACAACCAAGGTACATGCCTTGATCGGAATCAAACGTGGGACCTCTCAGTCCGCAGGCCGACGCTCCATCCACTGAGCCAAACCGGTTTCAGCATAATGTGTGTTTCTTGGTTTCAAGTTTCATCAAATATAAGGAGTAAAATATTAAGAAACTGCAAAAGTATTTCACATAGTTTTAACCACATCATAATTTCTTTTGAAGGATAACTTAGAAAACTGTAATGATCAAACTTTTTGAAATAAGACTTACAGGAAAGGAAGATATACATAATTTGAAGTAATGACACCAATGAATCCTTATTATACTAGTATTTATGTATTTATGCATAGCTTAGTTTCCCTGATTTTCTTCCTCCATCACTGTAAATTTTTATACTTTGTTTTTATGCTTCATAAATACAGTTTTCATTTACAAAGAGTGATTGGTTTGTTTCATACATTATATATATATATATATATATATATATATATATATATACACACACACACAAATTTACAAAGAGTGATTGGTTTGTTTCATACTATATATATATATATATACAAATATATGATGCCAATTCATTTACTTCCCTGATTTTGTCATTATTTTTAATGATGCTACAAATTTTTCATATTTTAATTTAACTATTTACCTGTGGTTCAATGATTTAAAATATAAACACAATGACAAATGGTGAAGTAAGGAATTAGATCAAGTTATTTATAAATAAATTATTCTAAATGGTTCCATATTTCTTCCACGTAAACTACAAAGCAAAATGTAATAGTTTAGAAGTCTCCACAGGAGCAGGAGGGAAAAAATAACATGAATAAATTGAATAACAACTGCAGGATTTAAATGGGAGGAGAACAGGGAAAAAGAAGTGGTTATTTTTGTTTTACTGTCTATAGATTTCCAGAGAAGAGTTTCACCTTAAGCAGAAATAACCAAAAATGTCACTGCTAATTTTTTTTTTTCTAAATGACTGATGGATTTGAAAACTGCTTTTATTTTTTTCTGTTTACAAATTAGCTTAAATTGTAGGCTTGTTATCATCACAATTGAAGCCTGTCAGATGAGCAACTGAAAGGATTTTTTTAGTTTCAGTTCAGGGATTCTAATCTATGTGGAATCTGATACAAAGACAAATATAAATTATATTAAAATGTTTTTTAAAATATTAGTCTTTGAGTTTTTTATAGTGTAAAGTGTATCTTTTATATTTTATTTAGAAAAATAACTCATTAATATTTTGTGGAAGTAATGGAATAACCAAATGTTAATTAGGCTATTTGAGAGCTCTATTGAACAGATTGCCTAAGATTATTCTCAGAGTTTTTAATTTCATTTATCAGTGATAAGGAGAGGAAGTTTACAGCAGTAAGACTTTATTTTTATCTCTGTTATCCATTTTTATCTCTGTTATACAAAGAGAATGATGGAAACTAATCAGTAAAAATGCACTTGCATCATTCTATACCAATGTGTTTTAAAAACACAATGAAATTGGAGCCACTAAAAAGAATGAATCCGAGGAGCCAACACAGAGATCATAGCTATTATGTTGATAAATATTAATATCAAAATGTATTTCAATATGTAACTTGGTCATAGTCATATTAATTATAAAATACAATGTTCTTGTCATACAGATTTTATGTTCTAAAAATCAATATAATATTTCATCATAGATTAGATTTAGGGAGAAAACAATTCAGATTTAGAATATGATAACTCAATTTCATTCCAACTCTACTATAATTACACATTAATAGTAAATGCTGCCTTATCTTTCTTGGGGTTTTTGATTTATTTATTTTGTGAAAATTTACCTGAAAATAACTCAAAACCATAAAATATTGAGAACTGAAAATGTCATGCACTATACTTGGTAATGTAGATATTAAGGTTATTATGTAAAACATGCTTACAACCTTCACTTAGTTATAGTATAAAGATATAAAAGTGTTAGGTGCTATAAAATTGTGAACAGAGGCTCTTAATTGAGATTATAGCATGGGGGAAAAAGAAGGAAATGGGACAGGCAAAAATGACAAAATAAAATCCTTTCTGAAGAAGTAACTTCAATGCTCAGACTTGCAGTTGAGACATAAGTTTGCTAACTGAAGCATAGGGTTAAGAATACTATAGTTAAAAGAAGTGAGGGATAATAAACAACAAAAATAAAATAAAAATATTTTAAAACCTTAGTTTTCTAGTAGAGATGGCCAGAAGATGTTTTAAAGTTACTATATCAGAAAAGAAATGTTGGTTAGACAGGGTGATGGAGATGGGCATATGGATTGTGATTGAAGCCATGGAAATGGTAGAGATTTTTGTAGGTGAATATGGCAAGATATAAGCTCTGAAATTTCTGACCTTAAGCATCCTATAGAGAGGTGGAACATTCACAAGAGACACACAGCAGTGTCTACAGGATTTGGAAGAGGTCCAAGAAAATGTGATCCATTGAGGACAAATAAAGAGATGTCATCCATAACACTAAATATTTATGAGAGTTTAATTAATGTAAAGACCAAACAATACCATTAGTAATTAACTCATAGGGAATCATATTTGTTTCCCAAATGCATATAAAATACTAGCCAGAGACACATAAAAATGATAAAAAATTTTAATCCTTAAGGACTGAGAATCTGGGTGATATTTGTTCTTTTTAGCTTTCTGTATTTAAATTTTCTCTATCGATCATATGATAAATCTAAAATTAATGTTTTCAAGACTATTTAGATATGATCCCAATTTGCTTTTTCCTCTGAAGCAAAGATATTTTGAAGGAGTGTACATTAGTATATCTACTAAAATAAACCCAATAAAAATGCTTAGGGTCTTTAGGCAGTTACCAAGGAATTGCTCATTTTAAGTACGTTTTAGGCAAATAAATGAATATTAAAAAATGAAATCAGCATAGTTGAATATTTAGGAGTGGTTATTAAATGAGAACCAAAAAAAAGTAATATTCATTATTTTTCAAGAGAAATAAAATATTTAGATATTAAGAAAGAGATTAAGTAAAATTCAAGAGAGTGGAGAAAATGGTTTTAGAACTGCATTCCTGAGATTTGAATGTGTCTCACAAATCCTGCTGGGTTTTACTGTCCTTTACCTTAGGGGGAAGTGCAAGCTATAATGTGTTTAGTACCAATATAATTTTAGATACATAATCGTCATAAATCCAACCTTATTCAAATTACCAATAAATAAGCATAGAAAAGAAAGGAATTATCAATCTTATTAAATTACAAAAAACCCCACTGAGATATATGGATTTTAAAAGGAAACATTGCCCTAACCGGTTTGGCTCAGTGGATAGAGAGTCAGTCTATGAACTGAAGGGTCCCAGGTTCGATTCCGGTCAAGGGCATGTACCTTGGTTGCGGGCACAACCCCAGTAGGAGGTGTGCAGGAGGCAGCTGATCAATGTTTCTCTATCATTGATGTTTCTAACTCTCTATCCCTCTCCCTTCCTCTGTAAAAAATCAATAAAATATATTTAAAAAATAATAATAAATAAAAGGAAACATATTATTGTTTTAGTAGGTTAAAAGATGCAATCTAATTCCAATTAGGAATGTTTTTATAAACATTTACCAAGATGGGTTGTTTTTCCAATCACCATCCAATGTAAAAAGTTTAGATTTGTGTCATAATATACTACCTTTTCATTTTAATTTTGTCTTTGGAATGCTGGAATGAAATTTAATATAAAGCAAATCAGTATGAACCATAATAAAAAGGTTTTATTACTAAACACCAATGAGATCTTGAAAGTAAGTCTTTGTTACATTACAATCTGACACTTTGATTGCAATCTTAATGGATAATCATTCCGATGAATGGTTAAGAACATGTGCAAAATCAATCAAAGAAATTATAGAACACCTCCAAAGTGCAATGAATCTTTTAGGTTTCTAATAGAAGTTTCTTTTATGTTACGAAAGTTTCCTTCTTGGTAGTAGAACACATATTAAATAGATTTTGAACATTATTTTCACATATAACTCAGATAATAAAATGTGCTATGATAGAAACCATTACCAATTCTCTGGATATTTAGAGTATTTTGTTAAAACATTGAAAAAAATGTTTACCAGACACCCTTGCTGTTGACATTCTAAAACATGATTCACTGTGTTTGCTTCTTTATGGGGTGACCAGTAAAGAATGAGTATTTATGTTTTCCAGATGAGTATTAACTAACATAATGAGCACAGAGTTTTCTAGATGTGTCTCATTTCTACCAATCAAGATACTATAATTTTATTTTCTACATTTATAAATCCATGATTTAGACCTTAGAAGGCCTTCAATCAAAGTGACAGCTGACCTGGAGAAATCCTGGTAGTTTATCTGTGTTTAGTTTGGAACCTCTGATAGTTTAGCTAATTTAAAGGCACACATGATGTGTACTAGATGTTTCTTATGTGATAAAATCAAACAGATGTGCTTGGAAACAAAAGGACCTATTAACAAGCTTTCTGGATTTATAGAGCTGCTAGCACTGTCACGGTGGCCTAAGAGTTCAAATTGTTAGTGAGCTGATTTTCATTAACTGTGGATTGGCAGAACATCAAAAGAAACATGCCTGATAAACTATTAGCAAATAACATTCATCATATAAGGTCAGTGAAGGCACTGCAAGGCTGTCTCTCACTTGGAAACCACTAAACTAATTAGGAATATAAAACTTTATTATCAACACTAGAGGCCTGGTGCACGAAATTCGTGCACGGGGCGGGGAGGGGTGTCTCTCAGCCCAACCTGCACCTTCTCCAATCTGGGACCCATGGATCGGGCCTAAACAGGCAGTCAGACATCCCTTTCACAATCTAGGACTGCTGGTTCCCAACTACTCGCCTGCCTGCCTTCCTGATTGCTCCTAACCGCTCTGCCTGCCAGCCTGATCACCCCCTAACCACTACCCTGCCAGCCCGATCGATGCCTAACTGCCCTCCCCTGACACCCCGGTCACCCCCAAATGCCCTCCCTTGCATATTCCCTCTTTATTAGATAGGGTTTTTTCTTTAGCATATTGGACAGTCCTAACTGGTTTGGCTCAGTGGATGAGCCAAACTGGCCTGCAGATTCAAGGGTCCTAGGTTCGATTCTGGTCAAGGGCATGTACCTTGGTTGGGGGCACATACCCAGTCGGGAGTTTGCAGGAGGCAGTTGACCGATGTTTCTTTCTCATAGATGTTTCTAGCTCTCTATCCCTTTCCCTTCCTCTCTGTAAAAAAACAATAAAATATATATCATAAAAAAGAAACATTTAAGATTCCTCCATATCTGCCTGGCTGGTATGACTCAATGGTTGAGACCCCAGGCTGCCACCGCTGGAGGGGTTCGGGCCCTGGCCAGGCTGAGACCCCAGCCCAAGGCTGCCGCCTCAGCCCAGCCAGATGACACCCCATCTCAGCCTGGCTGCGGATAGCCCGGTGGGTGCCTTCCCTGGCCTGAAGATCGGACATTGGGGGTGCACTGCGCTGCCTGCCTGACACCCTGGCCCCAAACCTCGTGGCCCGCTTCACCCTGAATGCTCGCGGCTCGGGGGCAGGTCGCTGCCAGCCTGACACCCCGGCCAAAAGCCCCGCGGCCCGCTTCGCCCCGAATGCAGTTAGATCATGACTTCTAACCCTCAAGTGTGGGCAACTCATAGTGACTTCTTTCCAAAGAGTACAGTATGGAAAAAAAGGGAAATTGCAACTTTTAGTGGAAAAACACTTCTTCAGCCAGGTGATCAATATAAACATCAATCGTGATGTCATGTCTACATGCGTGCTCCTTATATAATGTTGTAAACATGGCCTTTCTCCACAGAAAAATACTGTAACTAAGTCAAGTCATGACAAAAACATTACACAAATTCCAAATGAGGGACATTCTGCAAAGTATCTGACCAACACTTTTCAAAACTGGTAAGGTTATTAAAGATAAGAAAAATGTGAGAAAAAAATTCACAGTCAAGAGTAGCCTAAGGAGACATGATGGTTAAACGTAATGTGGTATCTTGTATGAGGTCCTGGATCAGAAAAAAGAGGTTAGGTAAATATTTAAGAAATATGAATAAAGTGTTGATATATTATATAATAATATATCAATATTGATTATATCAATATATCAATATATATCAATATTGATTATATCAATATATCAATATATATCAATATTGATTATATCAATAATATATCAATACTAGAAGCCCGGTGCACGAAATTCGTGCACGGCAGGGGGTTGTCCCTCAGCCCAGCCTGTACCCTCTCCAATCTGGGACTCCTGGAGCGATGTCAGACTGCCCGTTTAGGCCCGATCCTGGTGGGATCGGGCCTAACCGGGCAGTCGGACATCCCTCTCACAATCCAGGACTGCTGGCTCCCAACTGCTTGCCTGCCTGCCTTCCTGATTGCCCCTAACCGCTTCTGCCTGCCAGCCTGATCACCCCCTAACCACTCTGCTGCCAGCCTGGTTGATTCTTAACTGCTCCCCTGCCAGCCTGTTTGCCCCCAACTTCCCTCCTCTACCAGCCTGGTCACACCTAACTGCCCTCTCCTGCAGGGTTGATCACCTCCAACTGCCCTCCCTTACAGGCCTGGTCCCTCACAACTGCCCTCCCTTGCAGGCCGGGTGCCTCCCAACTGCCCTCTCCTTCTGGCCATCTTGTAGTGGCCATCTTGTGTCCACATGGGGGCAGGATCTTTGACCACATGGGGGCAGCTATATTGTGTGTTGCAGTGATGATCAATCTGTATATTACTCTTTTATTAGATAGGATAGAGGCCTGGTACAGGGGTGGGGGCCAGCTGGTTTGCCCTGAAGGGTGTCCCGGATCAGGGTGGGGGTTCCCTTGGGGTTTGGGGCGGCCTGAGCGAGGGGCCTGTGGTGGTTTGCAGGCCGGCCACGCCCCCTGGCAACCCAAGGGGAGGCCCTGGCATCTGGAATTTATTTTCCTTCTACAATTGAAACTTTGTAGCCTGGAGCGGAGCCAAGCCTCCTGCTGCTCCCTCCAGGGCGGCAGCCATTTCTGTGGCAGTTAATTCACCTTCTACAATTGAAACTTTGTAGCCTTAAGCGGGTGAGCCCGGCCAGGGTGTGCGGAAAGCTTTGCTTCCCCTGTTGCCGCCAGCAACCCTGGCCTGCTCTCTCAAGCTCCATTCTGCCGCCATTTGTTTGAATTTGTTTACCTTCTATAATTGAAACTTTGTAGCTTGAGTGGAGGCTTAGGCCTGCAATGGCTATGGAAAGCTTGGCTTGCTCTGTTACCTGGGAAACCTTTCTCTCTGTGGCTGTAGCCATCTTGGATTGGGGTTAATTTGCATACTCGCCCTGATTGGCTGGTGGGCGTGGCTTGGCTGGTGGGTGTGGCTTATGTAGCGGAGTGATGGTTAATTTGCATATTACCATTTTATTAGAGAGGATTGATTATATTAATATTGATTCATTCATTGTGACAATTGCACCATGCCAATGTAAGATATTAATAATAAGGAAATAGGTGTGGGCATAATGGGAACACTATATCCTATCCTTGCAATTTTTCTGTAAACCTAAAATTGTCCCAAAGTAAAAAGTACTTATCAACACACACACACACACACACACACACACACACTGTCATCCAGGAATGGTGTAAGGTCACAGATAATGGGTCCCCTAGCCAAACACTCTCCTTATTATGGGGATGAGGCACAGTGTCTGCTGACCTCTAATTAATGGGATTCAGTTAGTTGTTAGCCATATCTTCTTGTGGTACCTAGGGACCACCTCACTCTCTTGTGATTTTTAAACCCTGCCTCCCACAGTCTCTGCTTCTCCACTCTGCTCCCAAGTAAAACTTCTAAGTGGTCCTGAGTAGCATATATGTCTTCTACATATATGCTGTGAGTATACTAGTATGTGACTAAGAAACTATTGTCCATCTTATCTCAGGTATTGTGTTCAGACATCTCCATAACCCTATTGTGGGAATCCCTCCCTCACCAACAAGGAGAAGAAGAGGTAATCAAAACACCAAAAGAACAGTTTCTAAAACTTTAGAACCTCAACTATCTCATTACATCTGTCTTGCATTTTCAATTTTTCAACATCCCTACCTGTGCTTCCCTACTTATCTCCACCTTTTCCTGACTCTCACTTGGTTTCTAATTCTTTACTCTGTTTGTTTGTTTGTTTGTTTGTTTTTGCATATCATTGTTCTCTTTCTACTTATAAAGGCTAAAATCCTAAAGACTTTATGGAAGCTGAGTAATGGATCCACCACAAGTAATCACTCTGAGATATTCCTTAATACATCTTCTCTTCAAGGACATTCTTTCAATTACGTAGTCATTTGAAGCCTTATGGTTTATGGCTTAGACACATTTGGTGAAAACATTTCTAGTCTGTTTTTATGAGTTATATAGTTCTTATTCTTTTTATGAGTTACATAGTGGAATAAAAAACTTCTTTTTAAGACATTATATCAGTTCTTACTACAGGTTAGTTTATCATATTCAGATTTAGTCAAGTAAGAATTAACTTTTTAAAACTATTTTCTAATCTACTCATGCAAATTAACTGAAGATTTCTGACAACGTAATGTTGTTTCATGATTTAAATTCATACATATGAAGAAAAGAATTCAGTAAAATTCTTTTGATAAAATTTTGTGAAATTTTATCTAAAAATATGTATGCTCTTTAGAAAATAGCAAAGGTTGATAGACCGGAGTAAAATCTATGATTGCAGATACTTATATTGCAAACAAATAAGCACTTCCTAAACTTCTATGTAAACATATAAACAAACAATAGCTTACTTCTCACTCACTCAAAATATGCAGCAAGATGGGAAAGCTTTCATAGACAGCTTTTGTTGAAATGATGGTCCAGTATTCATCCTTTTTAAACTCTCACACCAGGCTGATAACACTGTATACTCCTGAGTTCACCAACCTAGCTTGAAATGATGCAGAAGATCTGTTTTTAAAACCAGAGGTTGAGGGAATTTATCCTTTTGAATCATCCATATGTCTCTCTCCTTATTAAAATTAACACGTTAGGAAAGTAGTATTGTAAATTTCAAGTGTTTCACTGTTTGCCAGGACTAGATAAGCAGTTTAGGACAACATTGACTGGGGTCCAGCCTAGGGATAGCAGGGAACTCCAAGGATTATTTTGTCCTTGGTTATACCTCCAAACACTTTAGCTCAGTATTGTGTATAAAGTACAAATACTTTAATTTTTTGGTGAAAAAATGGCAAAAAATGAAACATATCTAAATAAAATATATTTATCAATACTTGTCTTAGAAAATCAATTCACTAGGTCTTTTACCATTCTAGTAATTGAGCAAAACAATAGCTTAAAAAATTCCTTTGTATCCAAATTTGACACAAAAATAGAAAAATAAAATATATAATATATTATTGAAACTTATCTATACTTCATGTGTCTAATACAAAATCTGGGTGCCCTATTTTTCTTTCCAAACCTAAATAATCCATTATTTAGGTCATGTTACTAAAGAAAGACAGAAAAAAAAATAAACATTTTAAATGTTCTTCTTTTTTTATGACAGAATAATGAAATATACAGCAAAGTAATACTTTTGAGTCAAATCAAGCCCACATTTTACTGTCACAAAAAATAAACAAACAAACAAAAGCCTGCCATCTGCATGAATAAGTGTTACAAAATATTTAAATGATCCCACTTCTGGCATGCTCTGAATTCATATACAATTCAATTTCACATAAATTTGTTACCTGGAAACAAACATGTCTAAAGAAAAAGAATTGGTATCTCATGGAACTCAATATATTTATATATTTGAGCATAAATCTGAGAAGGGATTATTACAATGTGGTTAGTTATAGTGAAAAAAATCACAGATGAAAAATATTAACATTCATAGTAGTATTATTTAACTCCTTTTCAATACAAACATTTTGAGTGATTTACAAATCAGTAAGAATTCTATCACTAATGATTATTTTCACACAGGAAAATTCCTTCTTGAGTACATTTTTTACTTCTACATATAGCTATAAGGGAAAGTATCTATCATCATAGACTACATATAAAATATTTATTTTCTCAAAGGTATACCAGGAAGCCTATATGACAAATAGAGAGAATAGATAATAGAAATACCTATGAAATAAACATTTTTTTCAGGATCCCTTTATCATTTTATGTTTTTAGGAAATAAAATCTATCAAGCAAGTCAATGTATTGCCTATAGTAATCTAAATATCCAATTTTACCCTCTAACAGGTTATGAGATGAAGGAATGAAACTAAAATCAATATCTTTGACTCTGAAGTCTATCCTCTTTCTTGTCCACTAAAACTCCTATTAGTAAAATGAATTTGCATTAAATTATTAGAAAAAAATTTAATTTTAATATATGTAAAGCATGCATGTGCCTGTATACATAAAATTTGTTTTCAAGATTCATGAATTTAAATTAAGATAATCAGGGGTGCTCTCTTTTTCTGCTGATTTGATCCTTCTCCAATACAGATGCATGCATAACAAACACACACACACACACACACACACACACACACACACACACACACAATTTGTTGCTCTATGGGTACATATATCATTGTTCATCTAGAAAATCAATAATCTAAACTGTTCCTTTGAATAGAGTAATTGGCATTAATAGGAATATGGCACAATGCAACTTGAGTTACATATTTGCTTTTTAATTATATATTTTATAGAAATTTTTATTTTGAATAAACCAGTTATATTAAAAGATCTCCAAAGAGAATAATTTGCAATAATAAAGCTATATGAAGCACACTTAGGTAGTGCCATGCATATAATCAATTAGGTCATAAATATAATATGAGCAAAGTTATATATACTTTAATGCATTTTAAGTGTATATAAAATGATATAGCATGAAAAATTTAAGCATGTAGCTAAGCTTAATTTCCATACTTATATATGCTTTTATCAAACTGAAAGTATTTTGTGTATTTACTAATGCATAGAATGAATTAAAATGTATGCTATAAAAATGTTCAGCTATGTCTAATTAAAAAATTGAGAATATCTACTGAGCCTCTGTGCCAGGAAGGAAATAGATAGGGGGAAAAATTATCTCTCTTCAAAATTGATATTTAGAGAAGCAGAGCAACTTGCTGGCCTCACCACTAATAAATGTTAAAGCAAGGATTACAATCAAAAGCTCTATTAGTTCAAAGTTTAATATATCAATGTTACATTATCTATAAAATTTAAAAATTATTGGAATTTATAATCTGAATATTAAATATCATTTGAGAAAAATAAATTGTAGACACTATATGTACATCTGCCACTGTAAATAATAATAGAATCAGCAGATACATTTACTAAAGAAAAATACCTCATTTTCTTAAACCCAGAAATACATTTATTTCTTTTGATTATATAATTCTAAGTTTGAATCACTAAATCATCTAATCTGCATTTTGAATATGAATTTAAATGATTAATCAAATAAAAATTATCTTTAGCAAATCATTTTTATAACATCTACTTACTAATCAGAATTTTTAACTTTTGTATTTATGGCAAATTTTTAAGGAAGTCTCAGGGAGTTTATCAAATAACTATACCTTATCCTTTTATATATTTAAAAAAAAAACTTTCATTAGATCCTTTTTTTCCAAATATAATGTGTAATTTTTTGTCGGCCTCTACTTTTGCCTTTTAACACTCATCAGTAAGATGTTCTCAAATCACCAGGACTCTGCCTTAGCCCCTACACAATTCAACTTTTACCAAACATGGATGACTAACAAATTATTAGTTTCACTGGACTATTTTATTCTATCCTTCCACTCTTTAAATAAGATATTCTCCATACTTGCTATATACCAAAACTCCCAATAGAACTTTAAAAGTGAGAATTCCAAAATCTAGTCCATTGATTCTAATTCAAAAGGATTGACCTAGGGTCTGAGTAGCTGTGTAATTTTAAAAAGAACACAGGTAATTGTAATGACAACCAGGCCTGAAAACTACTCTCTAATCTTTGAACTGGAACCCCAAATCACATTTGTACCTTAGGTTTCACTTTAGATGATCTTGGGCTGGAGAAAAACATACAAGAGTTGTTTTGTTTTATTGATTATAAAATGAATGATTGATAGTTCAGTCTTAAGAGAACAGTGTTGCAATTCCTATTCTAATTTCATGACTGGTGCTAAAATTATTACTGTTGGGAGATCTTGATTATATAACAATGTCCTAATCTCTGACTTCTCTACATGATTAACTACGGTGAAATTTTTTATGACTTTTGCTTATGTTAACTTTCCCCTTCCTTTCCATTCTTCATTTAGAGTCACCAATAATTACACAAGAATTTTCAGAATCATTTTCCTTAGTTTCTCAAATAACAAACCCTGGCCACTTTTCTTTACTGATTAATGCTTTTACCCTGAAGTATCCAGGGTTTCCTTTATTCTTCTTCCTGCCATTCCTCAATTGAATATCTAGAACTTAAATCTGTCAGGTTTTCTTACTTTCTCTATGCTGTACATCCTAAGGTCTTCCAAGAAACCTTTAAGCAGCTTTCCAATTTAGAAGGGATAAGAAATGTTTTATTTGCCAGTCAAATAAGTGAATATTATAACTATTTCTTTGAAATTCACATAATAGGCAGCTAACTGTGATGCAGTAAAAACGATATACATATATATGCTAAATTAAATTTAAGTTTATTTAATTCCTGTAGTCTCTTGAAATACAGATTTGTGGGTGTGTGTTTTTTTGTTTGTTTGTTTTGTTTTTTCACCAAAAGGATATTTTTATTGAGTTAATCCTTAATTGAATTATTTTACTCATTAAACCACTTATTTACTATTAAGTGACTATATATTCTGAATCTGATAGTGTGCTGATATAGAATATTGCACATATATATTTCCTGTCTGTAAGCAGGTATTAGTCTTGAGCAGGAGATTGAAAAATACACTGTATAGGACAATGCATTACTGATTAGAGTTGTTTCAAGTGTGAACCAGATGATTTGGGAGCATACAGAAAAGGGAGGGCCATTTCCTTTGTTACTTCAAAGAAAAAAGAAAAAAATATTTAGCTCTATACTCAAAATCTAGATGAAATGTTGATACCGAACTTTTGGACTGGAACCCGGAATCTTTGTCCGCCGGAATCAAAGAATGAGTCCATGGACAGAAAAGTGGTATAGCAAAGATAGAGATTTATTGAAGATCAAGTACAGACTCCCACGTGGGAAGAGGGAAAGAGTCCTACAGAATGGACTCCCACGTAGGGAGGGGGAGAAGGGTCCCACTGGGTTCTTTTTCCCCATGGCTTATATAGGCTGCAGAACTTGGTGTTTTGATATCCCCTCTGATTGGTCACTATTCCCTTAGACTGGTTACTATAGTAACTTCTGGGCTCAAAGGTCCAACCTCACCTCACTTGGGACTTATGAGGTTCTCTCCCCTCCTTCCTTCTGAATGAAGGGCTTCCTTCTCTTTATTTTGTAAATGTGACCTTTCTTGGCTACTTCCAGTTCCCTTATCTTATGTAAATATACCTGTTGCTGCCTCCTTGTCTTATGGAGATGTAACTGCACCTGGCTTTTTGTGTTATGGAAATGTACCTTCTCCCAGTCTGCAGCCCTGAGCTTTTCCCATGGACCCCAATTCTAAAAAAGCCCTAAGCTTGCCTATGCCCCCCTAAAATTCCCGCTTCAGTGTTAAAAAGAGGGAAGAGTGATTGATAAACTTGACTCCATTTAAAAAGTTGTACATCACAGACTAAGGACTAGACTTCTTATCATATAAAGAACTTCTTAAAAAATGGGAAGAAATAAATAAAATAACCTGCTAGAATAAGGGTCAAAATTACATGATGGAAAAAGAACAAACGATATGATCATGGCTGAAGAAGTAAAAATGGTTCTAAATATATAAAGTGAATAATACTGCACTAACATTCTCTCCATTGATACGGGATTTTTGAACTGGAACACACAGTGTTCCCCTGGGCAGGATGGCTCCCTGGATTCTTTGTCCATGGGAGTCAAAGAATGAATCCATGGACAGAAAATGGTATAGCAAAGGTGGAAATTTATTGAAGAACAAGTACAGACTCCCATGTGGGAAAGGGGAAAGAATCTCACAGCACACACTCCCACATGGGGAGGGGGAAAGAGTCCCACCAAGCCCCCCCCCTTCCCCCCACAGTTTATGAAGGCTGCAAGTCCCTGTGTCCTGATATCCCTCTGATTGGTCAATATTCCCTTTTGAATTGGCTACTATAGTAACTCTTGAGCTCAAAGGTTAAACATCACATGGGACATGTGAGACCCTCCTCCCTCATTGTTCTCTCATTCCCTCTGGGCTTTCTTCCTTCTTTATTTTGTAAATATAGACCTTTTGGCTATTCCCAGTTCCCTTGTCTTATGGAAATGTAACTGTTGCTGCTCCCTTGTCTTATGAAATGTAACTATGCCTGGCTCCCTTGTGTTATGGAAATGTAACCTCTGCTCTGTAACTCTGTGTTTTTTTCCATGGACCCTTAATTTTAAAAATTTCCTAAGCCTGCCTATTTCACCCCTAAAAATTCCTATTTCACCATCAGACTGACAAAAATCCAAAAGTTCATTAACATTAGTCAGTTCTCCAGAGAAACAAAACCACTAGGATATTTTATATAGGATTGTATATATAGGGTGTCCCCCCAAAAAAAAGTATACATACACTTTGAATAATTATAGAGGCAGTGTTTATTAAAATACATTTTATTTTCAAAATTGAGCTATCAGCTGTTAAAGTGTGTAAACATTTTTTGGGGGACACCTTGTATACATGAGTGTTTTATATTTATACAGAGATTTTATTATGAGAATTGGCTCCATGATTATAAAGACTGAAAAGTCCCACAATCTATCTGTAAACCAGAGACCCAGGAAAACGAGTGGTGTCATTTAGTCCAAGTCCAAAAGCATAAGAACAAGGAGAGAATGAGAGGTCCCAATTCAAGCAGGCAGGAAGCAAAAAGAGGCAAATTCCTCCTTTCTCTAAGCCTTTTCTTCTATTTAGGCCCTAAAGCTGTGGTGGGGAAACTTTTTTTCTGCCAAGGGCAATTTGGATATTTATAACAGCATTCTCTGGCCATACAAAATTATCAATTTAAAAATTAGCCTTCTATATTTGGTCAAACATTTAATTAACTCACCTGATGCCTTGGCAGGGCCAAATCAAATGATTTCCTGGGCCTTATAAGACAGCCTAAGGGCTGGGCATTCCCCACCCCTGCAAAGGGACTGGATAATACCCACCCACACTGGGGAGGGCAATTTACTTTGCATCTACCAATTCAAATGCTAATCTCATTCATAACCATCTTCACAGGCACACCCATAAGTAATATTTAATCTGGGTACTTCATGGCCAAACTGACCCACGCAATTAATTATCCAATTGGGATGTTATCACAGAGCAAGCTCTCTGATATAGTGCTGGTGGGAATGCTAAATTAAACAATGACTGTGTGGGAAATTCAGAAATATCTAGAAAAAAGTCGTATTGATGTATTATTTTTGACAATCCTAATACTAAATACTAACAATCTATCAGAAAACACATTGGCAAAATCTGAAATAAAAAAACAACAACAACTCAATGTTTATTGATAGAGGCCTGATTGAATAAACTATACTAGCACAGCTACTAAATGGGATTATGTCATAAAATGGAAAAATTCTCTCATGAAATAATTTTTAGAATTTACTTTGGTTTTTAAAATCTTTACCCTAGGATATGTTTTTATTGATCCTTAGTGAGAGAGGAAGGGAGAGAGAGAAACAAAAATGTGATACAGAAACATCAATAGGCTGCCTCCTGTATACACCCAGACCAGGAATCAATTCGCAACCCATGTATGTGCCCTGACCAGAAATTGAACCTGAAACCTTTTGGTGTACTGGATGATACTCCAACCAACTGAGCCACCTGGCCAGCACTAGGATTTACTTTTAAGTTAATAAAAAGTAGGGTACATAAGTATATATTCATAATATTCTATCATTTGCATATATCTTCACTTTAAAAAAGTTATAATATTTACATACTACATACATATAAATGCATACATATGAGCATTTGCTTATATTTGTGACAAAAACACTAATAGTGGGGAAAATGCTGGAATAGAGAATAAGTGCAAATGTCAGTAGTAAAAGAGAGAGTTGTCTGAATATGTCTTATTATATATTTAGATTTGGAAACACAGCTTCAAAAGATATATTCAAAAGCAAAATTAAGTAAAAAAAGCAATAGCTAAAAATTGAAAACAAAAAAAGCAAATAAAGCTAGTTTGGTGACACATCCAGTTTGAAAATTATTATTTCAACTGATTTTAGAACACAATATTTTGTATACACTTTAGTAGTTAGAAATGTCCCACAGAAAGAAAACTTACTGGGAAGAAATCTTAAACTTAATACAGTAGCAGTCTAAATGGTAATTAGTGCTGGAATTATAATATTAAAATGAAATTAAATGTCCATGCATATTTGGATAATTCAGCATATGGAAATTTTCAAACTGCCGTTAGTTAAAACATTTAATACTTTAACATTAAATAATTTTAATGTATTATTATTGGCTTTAATTTTTAATACATATTTATTTTTCTATTAATTAGAATATGAATAGAAAATACATTTCTATTTTTTAATTTTTAGGTATTAAGACTGTTACTTTAAGTTATTTAGAAACTGTTTAATCTAAAACTGTACTTAGATACATTAAATACTGATAGATCCCCCTTCCCCCCAACTGATGGAGAGAGTATGACGTAAACTCCACCTGCAGCCGGACATTCCTGAACACCTTATATGGACTGTACATTGAACCACCAATCAGCACCTGCCATATACCCTAAGCCCCCAATTCCTAACTCCCTAGGCCCCTAACCATGTACCTTACATGAAACCACCAATCAGCGTGTGCTGAGTGCCCTAAGCCCCGTCCCCTCTTTTCCTCCCCTTAAAAGGCACTCTCACCCCCGGCACACTCTCTCTCTCTCTCTCTCTCTCTCTCTCTCTCTCTCTCTCTCTCTCTCTCTCTCTCCTTTTCCCCTCTGGAAGGCAGCCGGCAGGGTGATCTCCAATAAAGCCTGTGTCCTGATATCCCATGGTCTCCGGCCCTCTGTTTCATCTTTCAAATACCAAGCAAATTAAGCTGATACCTTGCTTTACAAATAAAAATGATGGAACTTCGTATTGGCATGTGTATACATAATATGATTATACATCTTTATTAATATACTATAACAACTTAACACAAGCCATGTTTTCAAAATGTAAACAATTTTGAATGTTGTCATCTTATCAGAGTGTATATGTGCATAAAGTGGTAGATAATTGCACTGCATGAGATGACACAAAGTGTGTGTGTGTGTGTGTGTGTGTGTGTGTGTGTGTGTGTGTGTGTTCATATGGAGAGAAATTCATTTTGTTTTAATGTCCCAGTGATAATTTTGATGTTTGAAGGCTGAATCTTTGACACTTTACTCTAATTAAATGTTTTGTTGCTGTTGTTTTTATTGGTTCTAATGCCCTGGTTCTCCTCTGTGCTGATGCAATTTTCTTTGCATCCACAGGTATTTCCCTAAGGGATCTTGGGAGAAGAGTGAATGCTTTTAGTGATATGTAACATCGTGAAATTTGACAACTTGTACTATTGTTTATATGTATAACATAGTCTGAACAATGGCATGGAGAAATAGTGTATTACCAAAGACTTGCATTTTCTGACAATTTTTTTTCTTTCAAAATGTGAGTTTTCCTTATAATTTTCTCTGTCATTTGTATAAAATGATGAAACATTGATTATTTAAGTACTTGGACATTTGTGCCACTGCTGTTTTGAGTTTGATAAATTATTGGCTGGACAAGAATATAAAAAAATTTTGATAAAACCCTGCTGTTGATAAAATACAAACATTTAAACATCTCTTATTTTTCTTTATTTTATCAAGATAAAACATGCATATTTTAAAGTCCTTGAGAGAATATTTTTAAAATTACAATTTAAAAAAGGTCTCCTGACCTACTCCCCAATTCTGTTCCATAAAGGCAACTGCTTATATTGTTTTTATAGATGTCTTCTAGTATCTAAACTGAATAGCATGTATAGTCTCTTATTACTAGATAACTCAATTTTAGAATTTACCAATTTATTTTCTATTAATTAGATGGACATTAAGTCATATTAAACCTCTATGTCTTACTTCCATTAAAAAAATCTTGAGCATTTAAATATATGTAATTAAAAATGTGTGTTCTAAAATGAGATTACATTTTAACATGCTTCTCCATCTATTTTGAAAGTATTTTTAGAGTTATAGCTATTTTATATAAATTATAATAATATAAGATGCAATATAACTATTTCATAAGATTTTCAGACTTCTGAGACCTGCTTTTCTATTAATCATTTAGCTTAACTACAAAATTCCTCTTTAAAACAACTAGCCTGATAAAATTTCTTTAAAAACTTTGTGCAAGAGAAAAGCTTCAGGCAAAGTGATTTTACTGACATAAACTCTGACAGGGCATTGACTCATACATAGACTTAAAATCTTCTCTCAGAGTCATTGTAACCTGCACAGAGAGATTGCTAATCATTTCATCTTTCCTGTGTGTTCTTAAACTATAATTTAAATCTATTTTTGTGAATTCTAGAAATTTTATTTTAGCCTTGCATAATTCATTGCTGACAAAAATATCATTTAGCATACTTAATATGATCCTGGCAAGAAGAAAGATTTGAAGTTTTCATGGCACTCAATTTGAATATAACTCAGGTCAAGATGCTTTTTACTAAAGCAGTATTTAAATATTTGATTTAACATTTGATTAATGTCTTTCATTATGCGCAAGCACTGACTTTAATAGAGTGACTTAATTTAAATAAAAGTGACTTCTCAAAGATGAGTAGTGTTTAAAAATGCAGGTGATAATGAAAATGAACACTGAAATTTGTAGGATATTACAAAAGCAATGTTCACAGGGAAATCTGTAGCTTTGAATGCTTATATTAGAAATGAGGAAAATGGTAGTCATTTCTCTAAGCTTAAACATTAAGAAGCTACTCAGAAATCCTTAAGAAGTCTTCTTGCACTGCCCAAACATATCTCTCATTATATTTCATTAAGCAGGAAATAGTCACATAACCAAGCCTAGCTGCAAGAAAGGCTAAGAAATAAAACTTCTAGCTCAACACATGTCTACCATAATACAAATGAGATCCCTGTGAAAGGAGACGGGGAGAATAAATATTGGTTAGCATTTTGCAGTCTCTGCCACATAGATAAATACAGAGATCACAACTAAGGGTCCCCCTAGGAGTATCCCATGAAGTGATCCTCCCCACATACATCTACATTTTCCTAGAAAAGAATACTAAAAAAACTGAAATTGATAGCATTCTTTGAGGAATGATTTAGGGCAATCTACAGCAGAACAGGGTAATAGTGTCTACTTTGCCTTGGTTAAAATTAATTTATTTAATCCACAAATATATGGAACACACACCATGTTAGCATTGTAATTAACTAGTTATCTATAACTAGAAGCCCGGTGAATGAAATTCGTGCATAGGGGGAGTTGTGAGGAGGTGTCCCTCAGCCCAGCCTGCACCCTCTCCAATCTGGGACCCAGTGGGATTGGGCCTAAACAGGCAGTCGGACATCCCTCTCACAATCCAAGACTGCTGGCTCCCAACTGCTCGCCTGCCTGCCTTCCTGATTGCCCCTAACCGCTTCTGCCTACAAGCCTGATCACCACCTAATCACTCCACTGCCAACCTGATTGATGCCTAACTGCTCCCCTGCCGGCCCAGTCACCTCTAACTGCCCACCCCTGCTGGCCTGGTCACCCCTAACTGCCCTCCCTTGCAGGCCTGGTTGCCCCCAACTGCCCTCTCCTGCTGGCCATCTTGTGGCAGCCATCTTGTGTCCACATAGGGGCAGTCATATTTGACCAGATGAGGGCAGCCATCTTGTTTTTTGGAGTGATGGTCAATTTGCATATTACATCTTTATTATATCTACACTAATAAAAGAGAAACATGCAAATTAACCATACCTTCACAATGCCCACCAGCCAATCAGGAGTGAGTATGCAAATTAATCCAACAAAGATGGTGGGTTAATTTGCATACACAGGCCCCCAGCGGCCGGGAGCGGAGGGGGTGGTACGCTTCCATCGTCACCATGGCGACGACGCAGGCATTCCGCACCGCCCCAGCAGCTCTGGGCCTCTGGGAAGCATGGGAAGGCAGAAAGGCAGCTCTGGGCCAGAGCGAAGGCGGTGCCCCCAGCCAGGGGAAGGAAGGCCCATTCTTGCACGTATCTTCATGCATCAGGCCTCTAGTAGGATAATAAAAGTGTAATATGCAAATAGACAAAATGGGAAAATGGGGGAACAACCATCCGGACTACTTTTCCGGCGACCTTCCAGACAAAGCCGGGGCTGCAAGGGCTGGCCGAAGCAACTGGGACTGTGAAGGCCCACTCTTGCACAAGTTTCATGCTTCAGGTCTCTAGTTAATAATAGGCAGAAAGCAAAAGGGAGGCTATACATTATAAGCATGGTCATATGGGCAACTTCACCAGGGAGCTGCAACTTCATACTTCCCAGGGAACCACAAATCCATTCTCTTGAAAATCACTGGGGGAAGAGGTCCAACAAAGGGGAGATGGACACATGTTCAGTGAAGTTGCAGTGACATAGGGAAGGTATTTGCCTATAAGTCTAGCCTGGAAACAAAGATAATTGGCTAGAGGGGGTGGAGCCCCTGCAAACCCACAAAAAGGTGGGGACACACAATTTCAAGATAAAGGCATTGTCGCTCACTTGTTCCTCTCTTATTCCTCTGACTTTGTTCCTTCTTCCTTGTTCTTGCCCATGTTTCCTCCATAGCCATGTGGCAATGGACTACAGCTGGGAACACAAGCTAAGCTAGCCTGATGCTGGACTGGACTATATAAATTTTGAATGGAAACTCCGGGCAACAGCTTTAATTCTAGCCTTATTGAAGACACAGCTAGACTTCTTTAAATATATATATCTTCTATAATAAAACCCTAATATGCAAATTGATCAAATGGCGGAACGACCAGTTGCTATGATGTGCACTGACTACCAAGGGGCAGATGCTCAATGCAGGAGCTGCCCCCTG